>NC_066584.1:477049720-477660970 GCF_024323335.1 Lathyrus oleraceus
TCGTTGGGTTTTTGTGAGTAAGTGAGGATAGAAAGGTAAATCCAAAATTTAAGAGTTTTGTTATTATAAAAAGAAAATAGATGTTGTAGAGATATTAAGGGCAATGTGGGGATTAGAGAGGAAAGTAAGGGTAAAGTAGGAATAGTCTAATTAGGAGATTAGGTTTTTAGTGTAAAAAGAGAATTCGAAGGAGGGAGTTAAGTAGTACGTATAATTTTGAGGAGAAAAGAGGAAAATGAGGCTAGGGCAAGAGAAAGAGTAAGATGAGGCATAGGGAGAGAATCCATTGATAGAGATTGACAAGATTTTGCTTGAAAAATCTAAGGTAAGGGAGGGCATTGTATTGTTCATGAAATTTTGAGTTTCTATGATATTATGATGTTGATTAGCTGAATTGATGTGTATTTTCGTGTATAATTTGGTATATGATTACTATTTTGAAATTGTTAATATTTTCCACCATTTTCAAAGGTTTGAAGTTTCGGGGTTAATATGTTTTCAAGAAAATTGAGAATTATATGTGTTAAATTGTTGTTTTAAAAATTAGATAATTGTAGTACGTCAAATTCTGAGATCAGAGCTTTTTACGAATCAAAATTGGAGGTTAGGAAGGGCTTCTATGGTGGAAAATGCAGAAAAGAAAATTTTGGTTATGTACCCGTAGATTCTAGGACTTAGCGACAAACTGGCCTCGGGAAAAATCCCAATTATGGGTGACATCCGTCAACCCTCATGACTTCCGCTATGTCTAATGAAAAATTTCATAACTTGAGATTTGTGACTCTGTTTTGAACACGGTTCAAAGTGTTGGAAAGCTAAAGCGGATTACTATCTTATGGTGATGCCTTAAGAGGATTAATGTGCATTTAATGGTGTGAATGTACTATTTTACTTAAGATGTAATGTTGATGGTTGTGTTTCTAGCTACCTAGTTAGTTTTTATGGGTTGTGTTGTCGTGTGATTCATTTTAACAGCTGTTGGGCATGTTTTGGGTGACTCAAATTAATTAATTGCATGATTATATTGGGTTGTTGAGTATTAATAATTGATTTAGAAAAATTATTTAATTGTTATGATTAAATTGATAATGTTATTTGGTGTTGTTATGTGAATAACGAAAGATGATGTTTTGTATGCATAAATTTGGTTGTATATGGTGTATGAATATTTGAGTTGTGTGATGCTTGTATGAGAATATGCATAATTGTTGTTATGGTGGTGGTAGTTCAAAGAGGAAACTATGTTGTTGTATGCTATTTATGTTTTGATATTATTTATAGAACATTGTATGATTAGTTGTTGTGAGCATTATGTTTGCATAATGAGTTGATTAAATTAATGTGATGTTTGAAATATAATTATGTTGAGATTAATTAATAGCATGATTGTGTTGCACTGTTGATTGATGATGTGTATTTTGTGATTTTGGTGTGATGTACTTTAGAGAGGATTACTTGAATTATCAATGCATTTATGTTAGGATCAGAGAGAAGTCTTATCACATTGATTTGATGATATGATCATGCATCATAAGAGTTGTGTCAAAAGGCACGTATGCTTTAAGAACAAAACTGGTTCTACAATAGACTTCTAAGATTTTGATGATAACAAAGGATGAAACCAAAAATGGCACTCTAACGAGATTTTTTCTAAGTATGCAGGACTCTGAACATTCACGCAGGACTCTGAGCAATCATGAAGGACTCTGATCATATACCAAATACAAACGTATGTCAGATACAAAGTATTAAAGGATCAGACGCCGCTGAGAAAGGAGTACGTCCAAGAAGTTCTGACTCTGATAAAAGAAAGACAGCAAAAAGAACCAGAAGCTCCAACAAACTGCTGGTCTTAGACTCTGATACTTAAGAAGACTAGTACTCTGAGAAGCTCTGATGAAGTCAGACGTGATCATCCTCTGAAGAATAACTCTGGTACATCAAGACTCTGATAAAGATTCACAAGTCCAGAAAGCATAACAGAAATAATCCTCACTATGGAAAGGAAGAATTTTAAGAAAGAATTTAAAAGGGAGACAAAATGGTTATAGAATGAAACACAAATGTAATGACATTGAATACTCATCAAAGACCAAGATTTTGTCATCACTCCCACGGTCCTTCTCAACTATTATATAAAGGACAGTTTACCTCACTAGAGAGACACACATCTGTGACGCACAGAAACTTCATTCATATTCTCTCATTTTTTTCACGAGTTGCTGCTCTTACGTGAAAAACTCTTGTTCTGATACTTTTTTGTAATACTTTTTTGTAACATCCTATGCCTACGTATCTCATCTGGAATGAGAATCAGAGCTACCGTAGTTCGGCTAACGCACGCCGAAACAAAACACACACAAAGACGCTGAAACATCAGAGCAAACACACAACTGGAAACGGAATTCCAATCGCTGGTCTTACATCCAACTCCGAACAAAAGAAACACCAACAGGAAACCGAATGCCAATCGCTGGGCTTACATCAGACTCCACAAACAAACAACAAACTGGAAACAGAATGCCAATCGCTGGGCTTACATCAGACTCCAAACACACACACAAAGCAGAAGAGTTGAACACATAGACTAGAAGGGAGTCGGGAACTCGGACCTCATAGTTGTCAAGCAAAACACACGCAAAAAAGAAAAGGGTGCCCGGAGAGATCTCGCACGATCTCCTGCCTACGTACCTCATCTGGTATGAGGATCAGGGCGACGTAGTTCCCCCTAACAGGGGAGAAACTTCTATCCTAACCAAAGACTAGGGAGATAACAAATTACTAGGGAGACTACGACTCGAGCCTAGAAGTTGTCATGCATACGATCCCTAAGTTAAGGTCTCTAGTCCTAACTCGCACAGGAAGCAAGCTAGCCTAAACAACACATAAGCAGACACAAGCACAAGAGAGCAAGCACACACACTATATGCAAACAAGTGGCTCATACAAGGCTAGGCTTTAGTCAAGGGGTCATATCAACCTCGACAAACAAGCCGGTTCTGTTATGGGTGTTTTGAGCTCTTAACCCTAACATTGACCGTCAGGGTGAGCAGATGAAAGGTAATGAGGGTTATGCCTCATAGCTCTTAACCCGGGCCTGGGTGAGCTTGAATCAAAGAATGTGTGGGAGTCCAGAATGTGGGACTCAATTCCACATGACTGACACAACAAGATTTTGGGTGTTTATTCAAAATGCGCCAACACACAGTGTGAGCAAGATGAAGGACTCAACTGAATAGCAGGGGATGGATTGCACATCCCTTTTATTTGCCAATGCCTCTTCACTTAGGAGGTCTTCATATGTAACCATGCCTCATTGAGGTCTTTAGCACAAAATTAAACAATAAAAAACATGGCCTCTTAAGGAGGGCTTCAGACAGGTGCCTGCCAAAAACAACAGGTCTTCCAGACTACTGAAGGTGAGAAAAACAAGAAAGGGGGGGTTTGAATTGTTTGGAAAATAAGCGCTTTTTCAAAATGAAAATCACACAAGGATTTTTATACTGGTTCGCTTATAACACAAAGCTACTCCAGTCCACCCGGCCAAGGTGATTTCGCCTTCAACAAGGACTTAATCCACTAATCTTGAAAGATTGATTACAAACAACGTCTAAGAGAAAGATCTCTTAGTCCTCTCAAGTATACAGACTACACAGAGTCACTTGAGGAAATACAACAAAGATAAAAGCTTATGTAATCTAGAGTGCTTCCAAGATAAGCAAATATTACAACAGTAAGAACAAAGTGTTTAACGTTTCAAGCAAAAGCTTTGTGAAATGTTGAGAGAGATGAAGATTGTTTTTGTATGCTTGCTTTCTCTAACCTCTCAAAATTGATGTTTCAGTAAAATCTTGTGATGTTGTGCTTGTGTCTCTCAATGTTGATTTGCAGTCCTTTATATAGAAGAGAAGGATCCGTTGAAAAATCATAGCAGGTAATGACTCTTGAATAATAATTAGTGCCATAACTTATGTTGCTTGTTGCCAAAGCAACTTTCTCTTCTTGAATGACTACTTTCCAAAAATAGTTCCTATTCATTTGAATTTGGAGTTTAACGTCTCTTTCTGTATTAGGAAGTCCATTTCCATAACTTTACTTGAAGTTAACGTTACTCTTCCTTATTTAGAAATTCCATAATCAAGGTCTTCGTGTTTCTGGAGATCTTGGAATCTTGCTATCTAACTTCTGATTTCTTTTGAGTTCTGATGGTTTCTTCAGATAGCGCTAAGAACTTCTGGAGTTTGACATACCGTTGTTCAGAATCAGAACTTCTAGAGCGTACTTCTTGTTCAGATGCTTCTGATACTTTGCTGTTTTGCTCAGAGTTAGACTTTCTTGAACGTGTTTCTACTTCAGATGCTTATGGTCTTCTGATAATTTGTATCTGATATGATTCTGTATCTGATGATTTCTTCCTTCTTTCCTTAGAACCCTGCACATTTAGAAACTTTTCGTTAGGGTGCCATTTTTGGTTTCATCCTTTGTTATCATCAAAATCATGGAATCTGTTGTAGAACAATTTTTGTTCTTACAATCTCCCCTTTTTTGATGATGACAAAACAAACTTAATTAGCAGATGAAACATAAATAATATCAGATCAGATAGACAAGAGCTCCCCCTGAGATAGGCTAGGGAGTTCAGAAGTTCTTACCAGAGCTTCCAAGCAATGAGGTTTCTTGATACCTTCTGCAATTTCTTAAGTCTAGAGTTAGATAAATTTATTTTTAAGAAAAATATGTTGCAGAGTGCTTAAGGTATTTAGACAGTATTTTCATCAGAGCTATTAATGACTTCTCCCCCTTTATGTCAGAATCAAAAAGACATAGCAGAAATAAAATGTAAGAGAAAAACATTGTATTCAGAGAAAAAGAAACAGAGGCAAAAGGAACAAGTAAACATCAGAGACAAAGAAAGCAAAGCAACAAAATCCTAAGTGCCTAAGGGTTGGGAGGCGGAGGCATTCTCTGAAGCAATAGAGCCAGCATGTTCTGAATGTTGTCGTTGACAGAGTCTTGTTTATCCATTCTGGCACGGAGTTCCTTCTGATCTTTCTTAAGTTCTTCCAGCGTCTGGAGAACCATAGGAACAACAGATGAGGACTCTCCCTGAGTCAGAGCCTGCTGTGCTTCAGCAGCGGCCTTTGCTTCAGCTTCGGCAGCAGCTTGTGCCTCAGCTTCGGCAGCAGCAGCAGCATCAGCCAGAGCTTTAGCTTCAGCTTCCTTTACCCTTAGAATTTCAGCTTCCCTTGCTCTTTCTTCCTCCAGCCTTCTAGCTTCTTCTTCAGCTTCTCTTGCTAGTCTCTCTTCTTCCAGTCTTCTGGCTTCAGCTTCTCTTGCAAGTCTTTCCTGGAGTCTTGCCTCAGCATCTCTGATAAAGTCGTTTCTGACTTGTTCAGAGATGTGCTTCAGTTTAAAAGCCTCAGAGGTCATCCAGCCAATGACTCTATTCCAGTGTGTCCTTACAGAGTCAGGATCATCACTGACTTCAGAGTTAATGGTCAGAGACTTGACCTTTTGTACTGAAGCCCCTGCGAACAGCATTATGGCTTCCTCAAGGGTAGGTATAGAAAGGCCAGGTTCAGAGGTATGAGGTGGAGAGGTTGAAGGGCTAAGGTTTAGTGTTAGAGGTTCAGGTTCTGCTTCAGGTTGAGGTTCAGATCTTTGGGGTGAAGCGTAAAGAGGGTTTAAGTCTAATGTTAGAGGTTCAGTTTCAGCTTCAGCTTCAGGTTCAGCGGAGGTGTTTGGAGGGGTGATATCAGAGGTGTGGAGGTCAGAGGGTTGAGTTTTAGAAGGTTGGTCTTCAGAAGTAATGTTGGTTGTTTGTTCTGGGGGAGGTGAAGTTGCTTCAGATTGTGTTGGTTGTTGTGAAGCAAGGTTTTGAGCCTGAATTTGGGCTAAGGTTGAAGAGTTAGGGTCAGAGTATTCTTGGTCAGAGGAGAGTTCAAGGTATGGAGGTGATTCTGGGGCTGAAGATGATGAAGAGGAAGTGGTTTGGTTCATTTCTTCAAAACGTGGTAAAGATGTTTGGGCAAGATTAATTTGAGGTGGAGGTAGTGAGGTTCTGGTTGTAGAAGGTGGGGTTTCAGAGGTTGTGTATATGGGTGGTGTTGAGAGAGGATTAGAAGAAGCCATAAGTTGTTCAGAGGGAATAGAGGGAGCAGACGTACCAGTAGTTTCTTGCAGAGGCGCTGGAGAACTGGTTCCAGAAGTTTCTCCTATTCTTGCTCTCTTTGCCTTTGAAGACTTATTCTTAGAGGGACCTCTTTTGAATCTGACAAAGTCTTCTTCTGACTCTAGACACTCATCCAGTCTGAAGTCAGAGATGTCGACTCCTTCATCCTTCAGACGCTGCATGTAGTGGAGGATTGCATCTACAGGTTCATTCTTGGAGAACCTTGCAAGACCATGGGGTAGCTTCCTCTGATCTTTCAAGGCATCCCAGGAGGTATCCATAGTGGGTCTGACTTGAATCTTCTTCAGAATTCCCATACTCTTGAGATTTCTGGCGTTCAAAGGTCTTCCAGTATCTATCGCCAGATCTTCCATCAGCCTGTTCTTCTCCAGATGATCTACCAACCCATTCTCAATGAAAACATCAGATATAAGCCTTCCCAGAGGGATGTAGGATCTGGGTTTCATGTTGTTTCTTGTCTCCCTTACAGAGTCTCTGAGATATCTAAAGAGAAGTGCAGGAAGGCAGAGCTTTACACCCTTGTGAATGCAATAAAGAATGCACTTCTGATCTGCATTGATGTAGTCAGAGGAGTTTGATGTTGGGCGATGATGAATGGTTCCCAGAATGATCTTGAGCCATACTCTGAGGTTCTGATGAAGCTCTTTGTTCTTTGAAGGATTTCCTTCAGTGTTGAGTTTGAAGATGGTTGGATTGATTACTTCAGCAATGCGCTTTGACCTAGGGTTGATGTTGTAAATCCTTTTTCCTCCAGTTTTCTCCATGTTTAGTAAAGAGGCAATTGACTTTTCAGTAATTACTATCTTTACCCCCAATACGAAGGAGACGATGAAGTGGTCATCAGCATCAGCAAATCTCCAGAATTCTTTGATGAGATTTGGGTAAACAGGGCCATAAAGCCTTTGGAAGTAGTTTTCCCACCCTTATATACGGATTTCTTCAGTAAGATCTACTCCATTTCTCCTCATGTTGTCGAAGTCCACCAGTGTTTCACATAACACATCTAGGCCCTCAAAGGGAGTTGCTAGGTTAATGTGAGGTTGACGATCAAGAATATGGGGTTCCTTGTACACTGGAGTAATGGAAACGCCTGTAACAGTTGGAGTTGGAATGCTTGAACTTTGGGCAGTGGTGTTGGATTCCATTTGCTGAGAAAAGTTGAAAACTTGTTGTTGTTGAGCATCCATAGTTGATGAAGAAGAAGGTGAAGATGAAGTGTTTGCAAAAATGCTTCAGAGAGGGTTTGGGAGTGAGTGAGAGTGATAGTGTGTGAAGTGTGAGAAAAAGTGTTTAAATACCCTAAACGAAAACACATGCAAAACGACACACTATTCAGCGTTAGCACAAAGCACAAGTTAGCACGCTTGGGGGAAAATGATTAAGGCTCATTAATGAATGTCTAATCCCAATAGTATGCACACTGCTCGAGGAGATCTCAAACGTTTCCCTTTGATTTCCTTCTGGACAGCTGTCTAGAAGTTCTAGGGTTAGACGCTAAGTGCTCCACGTGTTGATGTATCTGATCTTCAGGAATACCAAAGGATTGGTTCCTGGAGATTTCTAACTCAGATATCTTCTTAACTGGTAGAAGTATCAGAGTCAGAGGCAGAAACACATTTGTTTATGTCAGAGTCTCATTTTACATCTTCAGAGCCACACTTCATTCAGGGCAATTTTGAATGTTCAGATTTTCTAAGATAAAAAGAAATCTATCTTCAGCTAGAGGCTTAGTAAAGATATCTGCCCATTGATGATCTGTATCAATGAACTTCAATGTTACTATCCCTTTCTGAACATAGTCTCTGATAAAATGATGTTTTATTTCAATGTGTTTAGCTCTGGAATGTAGAATGGGATTCTTACTTAGACAAATGGCAGCAGTATTATCACAGAAGATAGGAATGTTACTCTCAAAGATTTGCAGATCTTCTAACTGATGCTTCATCCAGAGCATCTGAGTTGTGCACAGTGATGCTGAGATATATTCTGCTTCTGCAGTTGATAGAGCGATAGTTGACTGTCTTTTGCTAGCCCAGGATATTAGATTGTTTCCCAGAAGCTGGCAATTTCCAGATGTGCTTTTTCGTTCTAGTCTATCTCCTGCATAATCTGCATCACAGTAACCCGAAAGTCTATACTCTGATGTTTTCTTATACATCAGGCCCAGGTTAGGAGTTCCTTTCAGATACTTAAGAATTCTCTTAACTGCTGTTAAATGAGATTCTCTAGGATCTGATTGGAATCTGGCATAGAGACAGACACTAAAGAGAATATCAGGACGAGTAGCAGTCAGATAGAGAAGAGAGCCTATCATACCTCGATAGAGCTTCTGACAAACCTTTGCGCTTACTTCTTCCTTTTCAAGAATGCATGTTGGATGCATTGGAGTTTTTGCAGAGTTGTAGTCAGCCATGTCAAATTTCTTCAGAACATCTTTAATATATTTGCTTTGATGAACATATGTAACTTCTGAAGTTTGGTTAATTTGAATTCCCAGAAAGAACTTTAGTTCTTGCATTAAGCTCATTTCAAATTCTGCCTGCATTAACTTAGAGAATTCTTGACAAACAGAGGCGTTAACTGAACCAAAAATAATATCATCAACGTATATCTGGCATATCATGAGATCATTGTTAAGGTTCTTACAGAAAAGTGTGGAGTCAACTTTCCCTCTGATAAAATTGTGTTCCAGAAGAAAATTGCTTAAACGTTCATACCAAGCTCTAGGAGCTTGTTTAAGTCCATATAAAGATTTTTTAAGTTTAAAAACATATTCTGGAAAATTTGGATTTTCAAAACCTGGAGGTTGGTTGACATACACTTCTTCTGATATATAACCATTAAGGAATGCACTCTTGACATCCATTTGATATAATTTAATAGAATGGTTAATAGAAAAAGATACAAGAAGACGAATAGATTCTAACCTTGCGACTGGAGCAAAAGTTTCATTATAATCAATACCTTCTTGTTGACTATAACCTTGAGCTACCAGTCGAGCTTTGTTTCTGATGACTTCTTCTTTCTCATTCAGCTTGTTTCTGAATACCCATCGGGTTCCAATAACGTGAGTGCCTCTGGGCTTTGGAACAAGATCCCAGACATCATTCTTTGTGAATTGATCTAATTCTTCTTGCATGGCTGAAACCCAGTCGTTATCTTGAAGTGCTTCATCACAAGACGTAGGCTCAATCAGAGACACTAGTCCTAGAGGAGTATCTTCAGAGGTCCTGAAAGTAGATCTGGTTCTAACAGGTTCGTCTTTGTTTCCCAGAATCAAATCTTCAGATACATTGATACGACTTTTAACTTTCTTTGGGATTTCTGGGGATTTAATTTCTTCAGAGTTCTGAGTGACAGTTGCTTCTGGAGTTTTATCAGATCCTGCAAGAGTGATTTCTAAATCTGCAAAATTTTCAACTAGCTTTGACTTTTCAGGGTCAAGCTTATCATCAAATCTGACATGAATTGATTCTTCCATAATTTTGGTTTCTGTGTTGTATACTCTGTAGCCTTTAGAGCGTTCTGAGTATCGTAACATAATACCTTTCTGTGCTTTGGAATCAAACTTGTTCAGATGTTCTTTAGTGTTTAAGATAAAGCAAGAACATCCAAAAGGATGAAAATATGAAATGTTTGGTTTTCTTCCTTTACACAGTTCATAGGGAGTCTTTTCCAGAATAGGTCTTATAGAGATTCTATTCTGAATGTAATATGCTGTATTTACAGCTTCTGCCCAAAAGTGTTTTGCCACATTAGATTCATTGATCATGGTTCTGGCCATCTCTTGGAGTGTCCTATTCTTCCTCTCTACAACTCCATTTTGTTGTGGAGTTCTAGGGCAGGAGAAATCATGGGATATTCCATTAGAGTCAAATAATTCCTCAAAATCTTTGTTTTCAAATTCTCCACCATGATCACTTCTGACTCTAATAATTTTAGAGTCAAATTCTTTTTGTACTTTGGAGCAGAAACTGGTGAATACAGAGTGAGACTCACTCTTGTGCTTTAGGAATTTCACCCATGTCCAGCGACTGTAATCATCAACAATGACTAGTCCATACTTCTTTCCATTGACTGATGCTGTTTTCACAGGACCAAATAAGTCAATGTGGAGAAGTTCCAGAGGCTTAGAGGTAGAAACAACATTTTTCTTTTTAAAGGATGTTTTTGAAAATTTTCCTTTCTGACATGCTTCACACAGAGCATCTGAAGAAAACTTCAGTTTAGGTAGGCCTCTGACTAACTCGAGTTTATTTAGATGAGAAAGTTTCCTCATGCTAATGTGGCCCAAGCGTCTATGCCACACCCATTGCTCTTCGTGAACAGTCATCAGACATTTGACATTTTGTTCTTTTAAATCAGAAAGGTTGATTTTATAAATGTTGTTTTTCCTCTTGCCTGTGAATAGGACTGAACCATTGTTTTGATTTATGGCTTTACATGTTTTTTTATTAAAGATTACATCATAACCATTATCACTTAATTGACTTATGGATAATAAGTTATGCATTAATCCTTCTACATAAAGGACATCAGATATAGAGGGAAGAGTACCATTACCAATAGTTCCGGAGCCTCTGATCCTTCCTTTCTGATCTCCTCCGAAACCTACAAATCCAGCGTCTTTAAGTTCCAGACTTTGGAACATAGACTTTCTTCCCGTCATGTGTCGCGAGCATCCAGAGTCCAGGTACCATGACTGGTGTCTGAACTTTGCTGCATAGGATATCTCTTCAGATTCTTCATCTGAGCTGCTCCTGGATGTGGTAGCCATAAGTGCCACGTTGGCCTTTTCATCAGAGTCAGATTCTGATGACTCAGATTCACTATCATCCCAGGTAGCCATCAATCCTTTCTTTGTCCTAATTGTATTTTTCTTGAAGCTTTCTTTTCTAGAATTGTCTTTCTTTAGCTTG
This sequence comes from Lathyrus oleraceus, assembly GCF_024323335.1. NCBI lineage: Eukaryota > Viridiplantae > Streptophyta > Magnoliopsida > Fabales > Fabaceae > Lathyrus > Lathyrus oleraceus. Next base: position 477,060,833 of record NC_066584.1, read on the forward strand.
GGGCATTCATTCCTGTAGTGACCTGTTTCTTTACATTCATAACAAGTAATATCTTTGTTAGTTTTACCTTTTGAGGTTGATTCTGATCGATCCCCTCTGGGTCTTGGTCTTCTGAAGTTGTTGTTCCTCTTTTTCCAGAGTTGTTTAACTCTTCTGGTCAGGAGGGACAATTCTTCTTCATCATCAGAATCTTCTAGTTCAGAGTCATCAGTGTCTTCAGTTTTTGCCTGGAGAGCTTTGGTTCTGTCAGGTTTGCGTCTTTCATATCTGGACTTTAATGCTACGGACTTGTTCCTTTTCTGAGGCTCATCTTCCTCTAGTTCTATCTCATGGCTTCTGAGGGAGCTGACAAGTTCTTCAAGACTGATATTGTTCAGATCCTTTGACAGCTTCAGAGCAGTAACCATGGGTCTCCATTTCTTTGGCAGACTTCTGACTATCTTTTTGACGTGGTCTGCAGTTGTGTATCCTCTGTCTAGAACTTTGAGACCTGCAATCAGAGTTTGGAATCTAGAGAACATTTCCTCTATGGCTTCATCATCTTCCATTTTGAAAGCTTCATATTTCTGGATAAGCGCCAGAGCCTTTGTCTCTTTGACCTGAGAGTTTCCTTCATGAGTCATCCTCAGAGAGTCAAGTATGTCTTTGGCTGTTTCTCTGTTGGTGATCTTTTCATACTCGTTGTAAGATATAGCATTGAGGAGTATGGTTCTGGCCTTGTGATGATTCTTGAAAACTCGCTTCTGATCATCTGACATCTTACTTCTGGGAACTTCAGCTCCATCCTCTGTGACAGGAGGTTTGTATCCATCTGTGACAATGTCCCAGAGATCAGCATCATAGCCTAGAAAGAAACTTTCGATTCTATCTTTCCAGTAATCGAATTTCTCTCCATCAAAGACAGGAGGCTTAGCATTGTAACTATCCTTTTCATTTGTGTGGGCCATAATTTTTCTCGTTCTGGATCTCTCTACACTGTTAAGTGTTTGATTAGAAAATCAATAACAGAGTCGGAGCTCTGATACCAATTGAAGGTGAGAAAAACAAGAAAGGGGGGGTTTGAATTGTTTGGAAAATAAGCGCTTTTTCAAAATGAAAATCACACAAGGATTTTTATACTGGTTCGCTTATAACACAAAGCTACTCCAGTCCACCCGGCCAAGGTGATTTCGCCTTCAACAAGGACTTAATCCACTAATCTTGAAAGATTGATTACAAACAACGTCTAAGAGAAAGATCTCTTAGTCCTCTCAAGTATACAGACTACACAGAGTCACTTGAGGAAATACAACAAAGATAAAAGCTTATGTAATCTAGAGTGCTTCTAAGATAAGCAAATATTACAACAGTAAGAACAAAGTGTTTAACGTTTCAAGCAAAAGCTTTGTGAAATGTTGAGAGAGATGAAGATTGTTTTTGTATGCTTGCTTTCTCTAACCTCTCAAAATTAATGTTTCAGTAAAATCTTGTGATGTTGTGCTTGTGTCTCTCAATGTTGATTTGCAGTCCTTTATATAGAAGAGAAGGATCCGTTGAAAAATCATAGCAGGTAATGACTCTTGAATAATAATTAGTGCCATAACTTATGTTGCTTGTTGCCAAAGCAACTTTCTCTTCTTGAATGACTACTTTCCAAAAATAGTTCCTATTCATTTGAATTTGGAGTTTAACGTCTCTTTCTGTATTAGGAAGTCCATTTCCATAACTTTACTTGAAGTTAACGTTACTCTTCCTTATTTAGCAATTCCATAATCAAGGTCTTCGTGTTTCTGGAGATCTTGGAATCTTGCTATCTAACTTCTGATTTCTTTTGAGTTCTGATGGTTTCTTCAGATAGCGCTAAGAACTTCTGGAGTTTGACATACCGTTGTTCAGAATCAGAACTTCTAGAGCGTACTTCTTGTTCAGATGCTTCTGATACTTTGCTGTTTTGCTCAGAGTTAGACTTTCTTGAACGTGTTTCTACTTCAGATGCTTCTGGTCTTTTGATAATTTGTATCTGATATGATTCTGTATCTGATGATTTCTTCCTTCTTTCCTTAGAACCCTGCACACTTAGAAACTTTTCGTTAGGGTGCCATTTTTGGTTTCATCCTTTGTTATCATCAAAATCATGGAATCTGTTGTAGAACAATTTTTGTTCTTACAACTACATGGAGAAAAGAAGTTACCTAAGTGGTATGCCAACCACAAGTAAAGCAAAGCAACTCAAATAATGAGTTAAAGCGGCTAAAGCACCTATAAGAAAAACTAAACTAGTCAATATTTACATTCAGACAAATCAAACAATCAACAACAGTCAGACAACCAATATACACAATGAGTAAGCCATAGAACTCAAATGAATTAGCCACCCAAGGACCTACAACACAATCAACATTAGTTAAACAAAGCAAATTGTGTCTCAAGCAAGAGGATCACATCATCCATTAGGACTTATTGCTTGAACCTGAAATGCACAGCTCAAAATGTGAGTCCAAACCCCTAAGGCAAATCCTAGGGTCAAAGGTGAAGTAAAAAGCCAAAACAGAAGCTAAAACTCAACATGAATCACATTTAAACAATCATGAACATGTCCTAAAAAGGACCAAATAAAAATCATAAAGCAAAGTCATGTAGTAAGCAAGAGAAGACAAAGGCAAATTCAAAGCATTCAAATGGACATCAAGCATCAAAATTCCATATTAAAACAGAAATGAGTCAAACAATTCTAGATATTTTCATGAGCATACAACATATCCCATACAATCATCATTCCAAAAATTGTAAACAAAGGAGCTCATTTGATATGGATATGAAAATGCACAAGTTGAACATCAAATCGTGTGACACACATTGTCACACCATGCAACCATGTGTATAAAACAGAAATGAAAAATGAGAAAAATGCACAATCAAGCCTCAAACATCCATCAACATGTTGGGAACAATCATGCAAAATTTCATGGCAATTGGATTATTATTGAGCATTTCACAATAGCAAGAATGAAGCATGGTCCAAATGTACACATGTTCAAAGAATTCAACACAATTTAAATTCCAGAAATGATAAAACCCTAAAATCAACACCATAAAATTCTAGACATCCACATGAACAAGTAGAAAAAAGTTGGGAATTAATTGGATTATCATACTATTTTTGGTGATTTTTTGAAGATCATGGAAAAAATGAAATAAACATTGAAATATCATGAAAATAATAAAAAGAATTGAATAAAATGGCAATGCATCAGCCGAATTCGAACCGTGCGCCTCAAAATGCTCCATTTTAATAATTGATGTGGAAGCCACATCAACAGTCAAGCATGGCATGGAAAAGTCAAATGGATATGGACCAATGAATTGGCCACTGGATGCACACGCAAGCGCTAGGTCAGCATGAATTAAACAAAATAACATGAAAACAGAGGGAATCGAACGCGCGCTTGTAACTTGAATGGCACTTCTACAGTAATATTTGCATGGACGAACCAGAAAAACCCTAGGCCTGTACAGGCAGGGCGGCGCACGGTGAAAACCACCGTCTTCTTCATGAAGACGGTGGATGAACAGTAACAATCCACACAAAAAATTCCAGATTTGGCCAAAACTTATATCAATCAAAAGCTCGCGACATGTACAACAAGAATCCAGCATCAATTCATGTTAATTCATCACATACATTGCAAATCGAAACAAAACATTTTGATGTACAAAACTTCAATCAAGCATATCTCAGCCAATAAGCCACCATTTCACACGAAATTTCCATCAGCATAATCAGCAAGCAAGGATCTACACTATCATGGCAAAAGTTTTGAGAATTAGGAGCTTCGAAAAACCTACCTCTTGAAGATCAACTTCTGGAATCAACAATTTCAAGGCCTGGCAAGCTTCAAATCCACTCCTCTATCACTGTTATGAAGCTTTATGAAGAAATTGGAGCTTGTAGTGACTTAGATCTTGCTCAAATAACAACTTCCATGTTCATTGTTCTTGAGCTTGCTATGCTTAATTTCTGCTCGAATTCACTGATCCAAGGCTTGATCTACACCAAATCAATATCACAGAACAAGAATATGGAAGAAAATCAAAGGCTTATGTGGAAGAAATTTGAATTTGGATTGGGAGAAAATTTTGGAGGGAAGAGGATTTTAGATCTAGAAATGGTGAAAAAATCCTCAAATTCTGTTATGCTTTTGTATTTATATGATCTCCTAATCATGCTGAAAAACTTAATTAAGCCTGGTTAATTGTGATTAGCAAAAACAAGGTGTGTGACCAAAAAATGAAAATTGGTGGTGCATGGAAAATGCATACGTGAACAGTACCAAATGCATGGTCAAATTCACTCAAAATCATTTTATCAACACAATGGCAATGGTATTTTGTCCATACAATGCACCAATTTTGAATTTGTAAATTTCCCTCCAAAATAAGCATGAATATGCATATGATCATGTGATGAATTTTCATGCAATGTGATGAATGATTTGGAAAGTTCATGTCATGAGAAGAATTTGGAAAAAAGGAGCACTCAATTTGGAGTTATGAGTCAAAAGATATGGCCTTTTGAAGTCCCATGCACACTTGACAATGATTGGATCATATTTCCTCAACCATTCATCATAAATTCATGATCTTGGACTTTTTGGAAATGGGAGAGAGAGATCTTCAACTTTCATGTTGGACAAAATTCCATTTGAAGCTTCTTTGATGATGTAAGATCAATTTGAATTTGAACCAAAAACTTTCCAATTTTGGAAACTTTCAATTACAGGTCACTTTCCAGTTTTGGAAAGTCTTGATCTGACCTCAAATTCTTCAAGATATGCATTTGTAATGATGAATAAGCCTCTTTTGAGCATGAATGAGATGTTGAAACTCATTTCTCCACCTCATAACCCACAATTGACTTTCTGTTGACTTTCTAGGTCCTCAGATGACTTGAACATGCTCTGATCAGCTTTGAGCCTCTACCACTTGGCCAATTTGCTTCAAAATGACTCTTGGCTCCTATAAGCTAAATAGAATGATCATATTATCTTCACCCCAAGAAATAACCTCATCCTTTTGAAAATTCCTGATTGGAAGAAATGCAGTGATTAGGGTTGACCAGAGGTCAAAACCCTAATCCCAAGGAACCTGAGCATGAATTCTGAAACCTTTGATAAGGACATAACCATGATGATGATGACATACCCTTGCAACCAAGATAATGCTCAACCTCCTTGAAGAACCAAGAAAACCCTAATTGAAGCACAAACACTCAGATGGCTAGTGATCAATTTATGAGACCCCTAGACTTGAATTCCTTAACCTCTCTATCTTCTGAGAAAGACTAAGGAGGATGACTTGCTTATTTCAAATGATATGCAATATGTATATGCCTAATGCCCTAAAATATGAAATGCAATATGTTAATCTAGTCCCAAGAAGAGGAGGGCAAATTTTGAGGTGTTACAAGACCCATGGTCACAGCCTTAAAACTATCAAAGGATCTGAACAACATCAGCCTTGAAGAACTCGTCAGTTCACTCAGAAGCCACGAGATAGAACTGAAGGAAGATGAGCCTCAGAAGAAGGTCAAGTCTATAACACTAAAGTCCAGATCAGAAAGACGTAAGTCTAATAGAAACAAAGCCTTCCAGGCTGAAGAAGAAGACATTGATGACTCTGAAAAGGAAGAATCTGACGATGAGGAAGAATTATCCCTTTTAACCAGAAGAGTAAAACAAATCTGGAGAAAAAGGAATAATAACTTCAGAAGACCAAGATCCAAAGGAGATCGATCAGAACAAACTTCAAAAGGTAAATCTAACAAAGATATAACTTGCTATGAATGTAAGGAAACAGGTCATTACAGAAACAAATGTCCCAAGTTGAAGAAAGAAAGCTCCAGAAAAGAGAACGTCAAGAAAAGTTCCTTCAGAACCAAAAAGGGACTAATGGCTACCTGGGATGACAGTGGATCTGACTCATCAGAATCAGACTCTGATGAACAGGCAAATATGGCACTCATGGCTACCACCTCCAGGAATACTTCAGATGAAGAATCTGAATTCGAAGAGGTATTTTCTGATCTTTCTCGCTCTGACCTTGAATCATGCCTATCTGAAACTCTAAACTCATATCAGAAACTCAAACAAAAATTTAAAGCTGTAAAAGAGGTGCTTGAAGAAACGCTCGAAGAATGTGGTAAACTTGAGATAGAAGTTTCAGAACTAAAAGATGAAAACCGAACCTTGACATAAGAAAGAGATTCCACAAATAAATAATGCTCAAAACTTGAAGAAGTGTTATCTCAAGCTCCACAAACTTCAAACACAGTAATTTATGAATATGAAAAATCTTTTCAAAAGTATCTGAAGAATGGGATATAGAGAAGTAGAATGGCATCTATGATTTATGGGGTCAGTCAGAACAACAGAAGAGGAATTGGGTATGATCCTAGTGAAGATAAAACTTCTACTAATGACAAACCTAAATCTCCATTTTCCTATCACTATACACATACACAAGAACAACGCTTTGATAATGCTAGAAAACCCAAAGTGTTAAGAAACTCTAGGAAAACTAATAACAAAGAACCCAAAAGATTCTGGATACCAAAAGATAAGATTGTTTATGTTGCAGATATCTTATGCAGCAGAGTTAAAACACCAGTCATGGTACCTGGACTCTGGATGCTCGTGACACATGACGGGAAGAAAGTATATGTTCCAAAACCTGGAACTTAAAGATGTTGGATTCGTAGGTTTCGGAGGAAATCAGAAAGGAAGTATCAGAGGGTCCGGAACTATTGGTAATGGTACTCTTCCCTCTATATCCGATGTTCTCTATGTAGAAGGACTAATGCATAATCTGTTATCAATAAGTCAATTAGGTGATAACGGGTATGACATAATCTTCAATCAAAAACCATGTAAAGCAATTAATCAGAACAATGGAACAGTCCTATTCACTGGCAAGAGGAAAAACAAAATTTATAAAATAAATCTTTCAGATTTAAAAGAACAAAATGTAAAATGTTTAATGTCTGTTCATGAAGAGCAAGGGGTATGGCATAGACGCTTGGGCCGCATTAGCATGAGAAAGCTATCTCAGCTAAATAAACTCGAGTTAGTCAGAGGTCTACCCAAGCTGAAGTTTTCTTCAGATGCTCTATGTGAAGCATGTCAGAAAGGAAAATTTTCAAAATCATCTTTTAAAAACAAAAATATTGTTTCTACCTCTAAACCTCTGGAACTTCTTCACATTGATTTGTTTGGTCCTGTTAAAATAACCAGTCAATGGGAAGAAATATGGACTAGTTATTGTTGATGACTTTAGTCGCTGGACATGGGTAAAATTCTTAAAGCACAAGAGTGAGTCTCACTCTGTATTCACTAGCTTCTGTTCCAAAGTGCAAAACGAATTTGACAATAAAATCATCAGAGTCAGAAGTGATCATGATGGAGAATTTGAAAATAATTTTTTTGAAGAATTATTTGACTCTAATGGAATATCCCATGATTTCTCCTGTCCTAGAAATCCACAACAAAATGGAGTTGTAGAAAGGAAGAATAGGACACTCCAAGAGATGGCTAGAACCATGATCAATGAAACAAATGTGGCTAAGCACTTTTGGGCTGAAGCACTAAATACAACGTGTTATATTCAGAATAGAATCTCCATAAGACCTATTCTAGAAAAGACTCCCTATGAACTGTGTAAAGGAAGAAAACCCAACATTTCTTATTTTCATCCTTTTGGATGCTCTTGCTTTATTCTGAATACTAAAGAACATCTGAACAAGTTTGATTCAAAAGCACAAAAAGGTATTATGTTAGGATACTCAGAATGCTCTAAAGGCTATAGAGTATACAATACAGAAACCAAAATCGTGGAAGAATCAATTCACGTCAGATTTGATGATAAGCTTGACTCTGAAAAGTCAAAGCTAGTTGAGAAACTTGCAGATCTGGAGATTACTCTTGCAGGTTCTGAAGAGAAGATCAAAGCACCAGAAGTATCTGATATACAAAGTTCAGAAGGAACTAAAGCCCCAACGATCCAAAAGAAATCTAAAAGTCGCCCCAACATATCTGAAGAGTTGATTCTGGGAAACAAGGATGAACCTATCCAAACTAGGTCAACCTTCAAGGTACCTGAAGAAACCCCTCTGGGACTAGTATCTCTGATCGAGCCTACTTCCTGTGATGAGGCACTTCAAGATGACGACTGGGTTCTAGCCATGCAAGAAGAGCTGGATCAATTCTCAAAGAATGACGTCTGGGATCTTGTTCCTAAACTCAAAGGCACTCACATTATTGGAACCAGATGGGTGTTCAGAAACAAGCTAAATGAGAAAGGCGAAATCGTCATAAATAAAGCTCGACTGGTGGCTCAAGGGTACAGTCAACAAGAAGGCATTGACTACAATGAAACCTTTGCCCCAGTCACCAGGTTAGAATCTATTCGCTTACTTAATTCATTTGCTGTAAACCATTCTATCAAACTATATCAAATGGATGTCAAGAGCGCATTTCTTAATGGCTATATATCAGAAGAAGTGTATGTCAATCAACCTCCAGGCTTTGAAAATTCAATTTGTCCAGAACATGTTTTTAAACTTAAGAAATCGTTATATGGACTAAAACAAGCTCCTAGAGCTTGGTATGAAAGGCTAAGTAATTTTCTTCTGGAACATGATTTTATCAGAGGGAAAGTTGACTCTACACTCTTTTGTAAAAACATTAATAATGACCTCATGATATGCCAGATATATGTTGATGACATCATTTTTAGTTCAGCTAACCCCTCTGTATGTCAAAAATTCTCTGAGCTAATGCAGGCATAATTTGAAATGAGCTTAATGCAAGAACTAAAGTTCTTTCTAGGAATTCAAATCAATCAAGCTTCAGAAGCCACCTATGTTCATCAAACTAAATACATAAAAGACATTCTGAAGAAATTCAAAATGGCGGAATGCAAACCTGCTAAGACACCCATGCATCCAACTTGCATTCTGGAAAAAGAAGAAGTTAGTCAGAAGGTTTGTCAGAAGCTCTATCATGGTATGATAGGCTCTCTTCTCTATCTGACTGCTACACGTCCTGATATTTTGTTTAGTGTTTGTCTCTGTGCCAGATTCCAATCAGATCCTAGAGAATCTCATTTAACAACTGTTAAAAGAATACTCAGATATCTGAAAGGAACTCCTAACATGGGCCTGATGTATGAGAAAACATCAGAGTATAGACTTTCTGGTTATTATGATGCAGATTACGTAGGGGACAGAATGGAACGTAAAAGTACATCTGGAAATTGTCAGCTCTTGGGAAAGAATCTGATATCCTGGGCCAGCAAAAGACAATCAACCAAAGCCTTATCCACTGCAGAAGCAGAATATATTTCAGCATCATTATGCACTACTCAGATGCTCTGGATGAAGAATCAACTAGAGGATCTTCAAATCTTTGAGAGTAACATTCCTATCTTCTATGACAATACTGTTGCCATCTGTTTAAGTAAGAATCCTATTTTGCACTCCAGAGCTAAGCACATAGATATAAAACATCACTTCATTAGAGACTATGTTCAGAAAGGGGTAGTAACGTTAAAGTTTATTGATACAGACCATCAATTGGCTGACATCTTTACCAAACCCCTTGCTGAAGATAGATTCTCCTTTATCTTAAAGAATCTAAACATTCAAAATTGTCCTGAATAAAATATGCCTCTGAGATAGCAAAATAAGACTCTGATGTAAACAATTGGATTCTGTATCTGGCTCTGATGCTACTACCAGTTAGAAGTCATCTGAGTTAGAAATATCCAGGAACCAACCCTTTGGTATTCCTGAAGATCAGATAAAGTAACACGTGGAGCATCATGCGTCTGACCTTTAAACTTCTAGACAACTGTCTAGCAGTAATCAAGAAACAGTCTCTTGAGATCTCCTCGAGCAGTGTGCTGATTTTGGGATTAGACATCATTTATGAGCTGTAATCATTCTCCCTCTAACGTGCGTACTTGGTTATTGTGCTAAACACAAATTTCTGTGTCGTTTTGCATGCGCCCTAAATTGGGTATTTAAACGTTTCATTTCACAATTGCACACTTTTCACTCACAAACACTCCTAACCCTCTCCTTCAGTTTTCCTCTCTCTCTCTGAAAGGCATTTCTGCAGTGTTACTCAAGTTCTTCAACCTTCACATCAAGTTCATCAACGATCTTCATGGATTGTCAACAACAGGCTGTGTACAACTCCTCTCAACAGATGAACTCAAATGAGCAAGCTCCAAGTTCAATCCATCAAAACTCAGTAGTCACCGGCGTCGTTTCCACTCCCATTTACAAAGAACCTCACATTCTTGATCGTGAGCCTCATATTCATCTCGCAACTCTGTTTGAAAAGTTGGAAGTGTTGTGTGAAACCTTGGTGGATTTTGACAACATGAGAAGAAATGGTGTCGACCTCACTGATGAACTGAAGAAGCAAGGGTGGGAAAACTACTTTCAACGTCTCTATGGCCTAGTCTACACAAATCTGGTAAAAGAATTCTGGAGGTTCGCTGACGCTGACGATCACTACATTGTCTCATACGTTCTGGGAGTCAAGATAGTCATCACAAAAAAATCAATTGCTTCTCTTCTGGACATGGAAAAGACTGGAGGAAGATGCATATACAACATAAATCCTAGGGCAAAGTATCTGTCCCATGAGGTAAACCCTACAATTTTTCAACAGAGTGCTGAAGGCAAGCATTCCAAGAACAAGGAACTGCATCAGAACCTCCGGGTATGGCTGAAGATCATCTTAGGCACCATCCATCATCGCTCAGCCTCCAACTCCTCAAATTACATCAACACAGACCAGAAATGCATTCTGTACTGCATTCACAAGGGTCTGAAGCTCTGCCTTCCTGCACTCCTCTTCAAATATCTCAGAGACTCCGTGAAAGATACCAGAAACAACATGAAGACAAGAAATTACATTCCTCTGGGGAGACTTATATCTGATGTGCTGATTGAAAGTGGCCTCGTGGACCATCTGATATGGCTCAGACTCATGGAAGACGTGATGATAGATACTGGAAGACCTCTGAACACTCGCAATTTGAAGAGCATGGGAATTATTAATCAAGTAAGGGTCAAACCAACTCTGGACATCTCCTGGGAAGCACTTAAAGATCAGAGGGAGATCCCAAACGGACTCTATCTGTTCTCAAAGATCGACCCTCCAGAGGTAGTCATGTACTATTTAGATGATCTGCGCAAACAAGGAGTAGACATCTCAGATTTCTCCTTAGACTGGCTGCCCGAATTTCGTCCAGATTTCATGAAGAGGACACGAGAACCATCTGAGAAGGAAAAGTAGGCAAAGAGAGCAAAGTTGGGAGAACCATCTGGATCAAGACCTCTAGTACCTCTAGTTGGATCACCTGGTATGTCTGTACCTCTCCCTCCTTCTGTAAAAATTAAACCAATTGCTTCCTTACTCCCTTAACCTTCACCCATATACACAACCTCTGAAACTCCTCCCTCAACCTCTAGACCCTCTAACCAACCTTCTCAAAAATTCAATCTTGCCACCATATCTCTACCTGTTTCAGAAGCAGAAATGCTGAACGAAACCACTTCACCCTCCTCATCACCATCTCCACAATCCCCACCTTACTACACCCTCTCATTTGACACTGAACCCTCTGATCCTCACTTCCCAACTCTGGCTCAGCTTCAAAACCGTGCTCTGGCCTCTCAACAGCCAACATAATCTAACCCTGAACCAGAAGTTACCTCTCCAACCCCAGAAAACCCAAACACAACCACCTCTGACCCTCCACCATCCGAACCAATCCACTCTGAATCATAACCATCCCAACCACAACACTCTGAAATACCCCAACCAACTACCTCCGCTAACCCACCAACTCCCACACTTAACTTAAGCCCCCCACTTCTCCATCCCAAGCCTCTGAACCAGAAACCACCCTTCTGACCCTTGAGGAAGCAATTAAGGTTTTTGCAGAAGCTTCAGTTGACAAGGTCAAGTCTCTGACCATCAACTCTGACATCAGTGATGATCCCTCCGCTGTAAGGACTCACTGGAACAGAGTGATAAGTTGGATGACTTCTGAAGCCTTCAAGCTGAAAGGCCTCTCCGAACAAGTCCGCAATGACTTCATCAGAGACGCTAAGATCAGACTCCAGGAGCATCTAGCCAGAGAAGCTGAGGAGCGGGCAAGAAAGGAAGCTGAAGAGAAAGCAAGGCAAGAAGAACTTCAGAGAATCAAAGAAGCTGAAGCCAAAGCTCTTGCTGATGCTGTTGCTGCTGAAGCTGAGGCAAAAGCCAAAGCTGCCGCTGAAGAAGCAACTCGCCGTGCTGAAGAGTCTGCTGCCAAGATCAGAAATAATGCACTGACCCAGGGGGAGTCCTCCACCTTCGTCCCTCTGGTCCTGAAGATCCTTGAAGAGCTGTAGAAAGAACAACAGATAGTTCGAGCCAGACTGGACCAACAGGATTCTGTCAATGTCAACATTCAGAACATGCTGTCCGAGCTGCTCCAGAGGATGCCTCCACCTCCAAACCCTTAGGCACCTAGGATTTTCTTTGCTCTTTTTGACTTGCTTGTTGTTTTATCTGCTCTGCTTGCTGCTTTTTGTTTCCATGTTTGCTTTCTGCGCTTCTGGCTTCTGTAAATGTTACTTGTCAATATCAACTTTTTGCTAATATTTTTTGCTAAGTCTTTTTGATTCTGACAAAAAGGGGGAGAACTTAAAACAACTTTGATGAAAACATATCTAATTCCTTTCAAACTCCGCAAACATTATGACTTAAAGATATGCAGGAAAGTAACTAGAAACACCAAAACATGGAAGGTCCGATAAGAACTTCTGAACTCCCAGATCTAACTCAGGGGGAGCTCACTACAAATCTGATCCAAGATTCTTTTCTGAAAATGTTTAATCTCTAAATTAAACTGTTTTGTCATCATCAAAAAGGGGGAGATTGTAAGAACAAAACTGGTTCTACAATAGATTTCTAAGATTTTGATGATAACAAAGGATGAAACCAAAAATGGCACTCTAACGAGATTTTTTCTAAGTATGCAGGACTCTGAACATTCACGCAGGACTCTGAGCAATCATGAAGGACTCTGATCATATACCAGATACAAACGTATGTTAGATACAAAGTATTAAAGGATCAGACGCCGCTGAGAAAGGAGTACGTCCAAGAAGTTCTGACTCTGATCAAAGAAAGACAGCGAAAAGAACCAGAAGCTCCAACAAACTACTGGTCTCAGACTCTGATACTTAAGAAGACTAGTACTCTGAGAAGCTCTAATGAAGTCAGACGTGATCATCCTCTGAAGAATAACTCTGGTACATCAAGACTCTGATAAAGATTCACAAGTCCAGAAAGCATAACAGAAATAATCCTCACTATGGAAAGGAAGAATTTTAAGAAAGAATTTAAAAGGGAGACAAAATGGTTATAGAACGAAACACAGATGTAATGACATTGAATACTCATCAAAGACCAAGATTTTTTCATCACTCCAACGGTCCTTCTCAACTATTATATAAAGGACAGTTTACCTCACTAGAGAGACACACATCTGTGACGCACATAAACTTCATTCATATTCTCTCATTTTTTTCACGAGTTGCTGCTCTTACGTGAAAAACTCTTGTTCTGATACTTTTTTGTAATACTCGCTTACTCTTAGAAGCGCTTTACATTACAACTCTATTTTGTTTAAATTGTTTTTGTTCCTCAAGTGACTCTGCGCAGTCTGTATACTTGAGAGGGCTAAGAGATTATTCTCTTAGACGATTGGTTGTGTAATCATTCAAGATTAGTGGATTAAGTCCTTTTTGAAGGCGAAATCACCTTGGCCGGGTGGACTGGAGTAGCTTTGTTTTCTAAGCGAACCAGTATAAAATTCTGTGTGTTCTTATTCTTTGAAAAAGTTTTTATTTCCAAAACAATTCAAATCCCCCTTTCTTGTTTTTCTCACCTTCATATGCTACTTTAGAGAGGAGACTAGTGACTTGCCCCAAGCTCAATGAGGGGGCTTGGAGCTCAGAGAGGGGTCTCGGGGTTTGCATAGATTGTAATTTGGTTCGTATGAAGAACCAAATGTTGAGTTGATATCGCATGCATATGCAGAGAGTTTCATTGTCGAGTTGCATTGCATAATGAGTTATATGCATAATTGTTAAGTTGTGATTGATTGATGAGTTTAGGTGTGAGGTTGTGATAAGATATATTATGAATCAAATTTGCATAGATACTCAAGAGTAGAGTCGTCACGTGCAGATACTCAATAGTAGAGTCATTGCTATGAGTGGAAGCTTATTCATGGAGCTATTTATTTAATTCCTTTATTTAAGCTTTGGTTATGCTATGATATGTAACACTGGGTAGCGATTTTTTTTTTATGTTGATATTTCTGAGAGACAATGTATGCTCTCGTACTTTATGTTTGGGTGTGATAAGCATTTGGAGAAGACTTAAGAGTCAATGCTTTTTAATTATGATATGAGATTTATTATGAGATTTAAATTGGTGTGTTTTAATTGAGTATTTCTACTTCGATGATACTCTAAGTGAAGGTGAGCATGCGATGACAGGTGTTGCATGCTTATTTAAATTAAGTGTTATATGATCAACATGTGTGTTTCGAGATGTGTAACATCCTATCTGTGAATGTTTTGAAATTTTTCAGATTTATTATAACTATGCATTGTGGAAATAGGGTGTTACAGGTTACACCAACGCGTTAACTGGTTACCACTGTACACGAACGAAAAAAACACAATTTTTACAATTGGATGCCTTTCGAACCTTTGATTTTGATTCCTTGAAAACCCATGATCTTAGAATTCGACATACTACACTTATTCAGTGATTGAAGCAGAAATTTCACAATAATTCATATATTGGCATCAACAAAATCATTCAATCTCATCAATTCATGTTTATCCCAATCCTTTCAAACCCTCAAACATGGTGGAAAACAGTTAACATCTCAAAACAAAAAATAGTACAATATAATAACAATAAAATTCACACCAAATTCATCATACAACTACAATTATAACAACAAATTAAGAATCAAGCATTAGAACACTCAATCCTATTGGAGGTCAAGAACCCCTCCTTCTACCCCCCCCCCCCCCCCCCCCCATTCTTAAACACTCATTAAAGAAGCAAGTCCCCCTATTATTATCTTATATTTTTAGCAATTGATGATGATTGTGCAACTTCTATGAGTTCTCTCTTCAATTTCCTAGCTTGCTCTTCTTCTCCTCTTTTTCCCCTTTTCTACCTATTTGATGTTTCTCTAAATACCTACCTTTTTCCCTACTTTTAGAATATATACTCCCCCTAGACTTTGCTTAATTATGAACTTTGCCCATCTCATTACTAACTTATCTATTTTTGTAACTTATTTTCTCCAATTCTCACCAATGGTACAATTCCATTATTTTTACTAATTAAATAATTAATTCAAATAAAATACTATTTATTCTAATTAATTAAAAATCTAATTAATTATAAACAATTATACCAAACTCTTGCTCTCTCTCTCTATATACCTCTATTCCAAAGATACTTACCCCTCACAATCACACAAAAAATAATTAAAGCACCAATTAATTAAATAAAGTTTCAAATAATTCAATTAAATTAATTAATCAAATTTGGGGTATTACATTTTGTCCCCGTACAACATCCCAGGTCTTACCGCAGTCCAATAAAAAATTTCCTTCAGCTTGAATGGTACCTTTGTGTCACATAAAACTCCTGAAGTCCTCCTCCATTTCAGTTACCCAACTTGAATTCGATAGTTTACATCCTTTTCTATTTCTCCGTTATTTTTTATTACAAACCTGAGATATTTTAACCACGTGACTTGATGGATGATATTGTCCCCAAATTTCACCTCTAGGTTAGAAACACTTCTTCTTTTGTTGAACTTATATTCTAATATACTCTGTTTTACCTCTTAGGTGAAAACCATGTGTTTCTAAATCTCTTCTTCAAGTATACAACCACTTATTTAAATCCTCTTTCGACTCTCCAAGTAGGACTATATCATATTCAAAAAAGCACGCATCTTGGTGCTAGCTCTTGGATGTGTTATGTGAGTACATCCAAAATTAAGGTAAAAAGGTAAGGGCTTAGAGTTTAACCTTGATAAACCTATTGTAATTGGGAAATCATCTGTCTTTCCACCGTGTGTCTGCATATTAGTTGATACCCCTTCATACATATCTTGGATAGTTCGAATATATGTAATACTAAACCATTTCTTCTCTAGGTCTGTCCACTAAATCTCTTTAGGCACTCTATCATAAACCTTCTCCAAGTCAATAAAAAATAGTGTAATTCTTGTTGGCCCATCTGATACTACTTCATCATACGTCATAGTATATAGATCAATTTAATGGTCGACCTTCTAGGTATAAAACCAAATTGACTCTCAAGTAAAAATAATATTATAAATGCAAATGTAAACTTAAATTCGTTACAATTCAAAATCAGGGACATAGAAATTAGGGTAGATTGATTAAAGGTTTTCTCACCAAGGACTTGGGAGAAAATACCCTTAAGAACTGGTAGTAATTGATATTTGTTGATGCAATAGTGACTCAGAGTTGTTACAGGGATAAATCGTACACCTTCCCTGACATTGTTCATTTTTCCCTGTAAACCTTTATTTTCATCCTTATTTGCTTTTACCTTTATTCTTATATTTTTACACCTAAAAATCAAATTAATACTTTTTGTTTAATTGAATGATAATTTAAACTCGATATTGACTTGCAGTCCTTGAGATCGACATTCGGGGAATTTCCCCATTATTACTATAAAAGGCAAAATAGTACACTTTTTATTTTCCCGATCACAAAAACTTATCAGGAAAATAGCAAGTGTACTATTTTGCCTTTTATAGTAATAATGGAGAAATTCCCCGAATATCGATCTCAAGGACTGCAAGTCAATATCGAGTTTAAATTATCATTCAATTAAACAAAAAATATTAATTTGGTTTTTAGGTGTAAAAATATAAGAATAAAGGTAAAAGAAAATAAAGGTTTACAGGGAAAAAGGAACAATGTCAGGGAAGGTGTATGATTTATCCCTGTAACAACTCTGAGTCACTATTGCATCAACAGATATCAATTACTATCAATTCTTAAGGGTATTTTCTCCCAAGTCCTTGGTGAGAAAATCTTTAATCAATCTACCCTAATTTCTATGTCCATGGCCAATTAAGGTGAAGTTAAGCTTTATAATATCAAGAATACTATGGTTCATACAGGGTATCCCTAATCCTAGGTGATACCTAATATAGAGTAACCTTATGAAAACCTTATCAATGGCGGTCCAGCATAATTGATAACCACAAGTCAATCTCGATTGGTCCGAAAGAGAAAGCAATAAACACATCAAAATGTTACCGTAAAAATAATATTATAAATGCAAATGTAAACTCAAATTCGTTACAACTCTAAATTAGAGACACCCCCATGGTATTGGGGGGTTTAGCTACTCATATTGTTTAAAACAAATGCAAGATAAAAATTACACATTACAAGTAATTGGATGACTTTGATCTTCAATTGCTCCCGCTCATGAAAACCTTCAGCTCTTCAAACTCCTTGTTCTCTGTAATACTTGATTGCTTCACAATACTGTATTTTTCCTTCTTCCAAGATGATTTTTCCTTAGGCAGAAGGTCCTCTTTTATAATGAAAATTCCAAGCAGCAGGTGGACATGTACAAAAATCTCTCTGAAAAGCCCGACGAACAAAAGCCCGAAAAAAAGAGAAATTTTGGGCTTGGACTGACACGACTCGTGTCAGCCTACTATTATTGGTGACACGCCCATGGCCTCTTGACACAGGGGGGGTTGATGCCTGACACGGGTGGCCGTGTCAGGCCACTGTCTTCCTTGCCACGCCCTCATTTACTTGACACGGCCCGTGTCAGGTGACACGGGTGACCGTGTCAGGTGACACGGGTGACCGTGTCAGGTGACACAGGTGGCCGTGTAAAGCCTCCTGTACCGGGGTTTTTCCACTCCTTTACTTGCCGGAATCTCGCATTGTCTCGCTCTGAGTTTTCTGGTTCTTCTACCTGGACCTGTCGGACAAAAACACAGCTATCCCACGCATAAAATCCCAAAAATAGAATTAAAATATAACAATGAAAGTAAATTCTTAAATATTATATCGGAAGTAAAATTGCCTTGAAAAGTATCAAAAATGCTTGCACAGTGTTTCAAAATCCCCAGTTTCTTGTCAGATCAGTAACGGAAACTTAATGTAAATGGTGACTGATCACAACCCCAAACTTAGCTCATTGCTTATCCTCAAGTAATGTTTAAGAGAACACTGCGTGTCACTCCCCATGATTCTTGTTTCCTAACACTGCTGAGATCATTTGCTAACGTCGTCCCTCTTCCTTCTATAAGTCTTGCTTTTTCCTTGTTAGTTTTCAATCGCACTTCCACTTCAAAGCACCGTTTCACCTGTCAGCTTATATCACATTCTCACCAATTCTCTCGGGGTTAAGTGTTTTCACTCATAATTCAGAATATGCAATATCAACTCGCAAGTTTGAATAGTCTCTCTTTTCATATCACCTACACACAACACACACACTTTTGAGGTCTTTCGAGTTGTAACTTGGCTTGGGTTAGGATGAGGATATTCAAACAAAAATGGGAAACAAGGGGTTTTTGGTTCAGAGTCAATGTTACCTACTGTGTCGGTTTCTTTTGTTTTTTCGCTCGATTTTCTCTTTTTTTTTCTCTATTTTTCAACCGAGTGCCCCTTTTCGTGCTTCTTTTGAATCTTCAAGTTTATTTATAATATATTTTTTTCTTTTCTATCCATGATTTCCTATTTCACTTTTTTTCTTTTTGTTTTCGCACTTTCTTGGTGTAAGACCCCAATTTTGACCCTAAGATCCCTCATGCAATTTCATCATAAGCATTAGCATTGGGATCATACCTTGGCATCCCCCTTTCATTGTGTTTGTTTTGGGAAGGATGACCAAGCATTATGTGATTGTATCATACTTGTATATTATCGTTTTACTAACCAAAATACCAAAAGTATGTCTTTGCATTTGCCTAACTCTTTTGTAGGTGGGGCATGATCTTCATTGATCTATCAAGTTCATATCTAGGGTTTCAGACCCTCATGACAAAGAGCACAACCATGAATTGATCCAAGAATGGTTATGAGCATCATATATGAGTTCCATTGACCTCTACATGTTATATTGATCAAGTTTTCTTCAAGAGTTTGAAGGTGATTCGCCTTGGAAACCCTAGTTTGACTGGGTATCTTGAGTAACTTCTCCAATAAGCTATCTCACCAATTGATCAAATTTCTCAAGGGACACTTCATAATTTATCATCTTATACATATATGATCTACCATGAGCCTAGAAAGTCAAAAGAATTGAAGGTTAGCAAGTTGGTTGATGGTGGTTGGCCAGATGAATTCATTTGATCAAAACTGGGTCTCCCTAGACCCTATCTCCTACAATTTTCACCATATGAAAATTATTACAAGATAAAAGTTACTCTAAATGACATTCCAAACAACTTTCATGTTGAGACCTAGAGCTAATTTTTCTTGAAAAATCATTTTCTATATTGAAACATTATAGGTCATTTTGTTTAAACCCTAATTTGAAAGTCAACTTCCCAAGGTCATAACTTGCTCAATTTTTATGATATGAAAGATTTTCAAGTTGCACAATCAAATTCAAGATGTCTACTTCAACTTTTAAGTTGGAGTGAGAGCTAATTCAACTTTTATGAGCATGTGATATGAGGATACATTATAGGTCATTTTTTACCTATACCATTGAACAAGTGATTTTTCCAAACTCCAAAAATGCATAACTCTATCATTCTAAATCCTAATGACATGAAATTGGTGACCATTTTTAAGGTCTTTGAAAGCGCTACAGATTTAATGAAGACACCTTTCTCATTTGAAGCACACATAAAAAGTTAAGCAAGGTGGAATATTGAGATATATGGCTTGACACTTAGAAAAATTTTCAACATGTTGAAATTTCCAAACTTCCACCTCAAAATTCTCCATGTTCCAAGCTTCAAATGAAAAAGTGTTGAACATAAAACTTGTTCCCCTTTATCCAAGATTTCCAAAGAATCCAAGTTCATGCATTTTGGACAAAGATTGCTAGGTCTGTGTATGGCTTTAACAGGGTTACATCATTGGAAAGAATCAATTGCACAAACTTCAGTTCACAATGCCTTGCCATTCAAGCTTCATTCAGACCTCAATTGGAATCATTTTGGACCTTATTGCATTGCATCATGGGCATGTACATGCCCATGCACTCGTGCCATCAACATTGCCAATTTTGGATAGATTTTGAAGTGTGCAAATATCATTCCCTTTGGCTATAAATAGAAGGCCTCTGAGCTCATTTGAACAACACTTTGCGCGCCAGCTTTTCCCCCATTGAAACCCTCTCATTCTAAAGGAAAACCTGAGAAATTTCAATTTGAAATTTGAGTTTGAATCTCAACTGTTGGAGATTCAAGAACTCTAGGATCCAAAGCCTTGCAACCTCTCTAATCACTTCCTGCTAGCTTCTCAAGTGTGATCAGATCGTGCTTGGAGCAAGCAACATCAAGAAATGCATATCATTGAAGGTAATTTTCAGAAAACTTCATCTCTTCGATTCTCACTCAATTCTACTCAATTCTCTTGGATCTTTGGTTGTCTGAAGTCCTACCAATATAGGCAAGAAGATTGAGTTACTTAGAGGTTAAATCGAAGCAACTAAGTTGATGCACCTCAAAATTCAAATCCTCATATCTTTCTATATATGTGGAGTTAGTCAAAATTGAGGTGATATTCGTGATCTACACCATTTTATCTTTCAGATCATGTCCTCTTTTGTAATTTTTGATGTGGTGATGATCGAACCAGTCCGGCCAGAGTCATCGGAGAAGATGACCGACCTTTAGACTCCGGCGATGTACTGGAAGTGTTCAGAGCCATTGATTTGTTTTAAAACGTTTGAATCTGGAGCGCTCATCGTGAATATCAGGCATGTGGATGAGTTGACTAGCGTGTACCATGGAACGCGTGTTCTCCACCACTTGATCTGCCACCTCAATTAATTAGGCAGATCAAGTGGTCCACGTTTTTTTGTTATTTTCTGATTTTCTTTTATTCTTTTTATTTTCATTAATTCATATTAATTTTGATATTGATCCAAAAAATATGAGAGTTTCACCAAAAAAAATTCAAATAATTTCCTCTTTCTTATTTTGAATTAAAATTATTTTTTGGATCATTATTAATATTTTTCATGATTTAATTTAATTTGTGATTATTTTTAATTGTTTAAAAATACTTTTAAGTCTTTAAAAATTCTGAAATTTTTTCTCCAAGGTCCTTTGACCTTGTTTGACCTATGATAAATCTCATGGCCATTTCTTTGGTGTTTTCATGAGGTTTTAGGAATTTGACAAACCATATTTAATTTAAATGTATTATTTTAGTCTTTTTTAAATTTGAATAAATGCCAATTAATTGAGTTGACTAATTGTGATGATTTGTTTGAGTTTGACTCTTGTTGTTGGGCCTTGGTCAAGGTTGATTTGACTTTGTCAAGTTAATATCATTGGATTTAGGGGATTGATGGAATGTGCATTCCATCTCCAAAAATGAATGGATGATATTAATTTGGTAAAAGTCCTCCTTTGACTAATTTGAGTTTTGATCCATTCCCCTCCCTCTTCATCTCATTCTCATTCTTTATGCATTCATCTCATTTGGCCTATGATATCTCAAAGTCCTAAGGCTAGTTGATTGAAAAATCAACATAAGTATGGATGAGATTAGGCCACCTCTTTTGCATATTCTTTTTGTGTGTGGTATGTTTCATGAGCATAGTCCATTATACTATGTCTCTAACATGCATTAACACCAAAATTCTATTGCCCAACCTCAAATAGTTGTGACTTCTACATAAGTCAAATTACGATTGCTTAATATAACGCTAAATTTGTGACACAAAAGGCATAGCATTCTAGTTAGTGAGATTGTAAGTCTCCTCTCTTTCATGGTATTGTGTGGAAACTTGGCCTTTTTTCCTTCCTTTGGAAGATGTCTTGGCTCAAGGATCTATGCTTGTGATAAGTGGGTTGACTGTTCTCCAAAGAATGACTTAAAAATGAAAAGCAAAAGCAAAACAATACTAACTTCTAACTCATTAACAGCTAACTTTTAATTTCAAGCCATTTACTTTAATGTCATTTAATTTTTATTTGCCATTATTCATACCATTCTAACTGTTTATGTTAATGTAATTTTTACTTTATCCATTTGGACCATATTGTGTGATATATCTTGTTTGTGTATACTTTGTTTGTTTGTGTGGTCTTTGACCATTAATGTACATAATAACAACAAAAACCCTAAAAAACTTTTGTGTGGACTGTTGGCTTGATCTTGGACAAAATGGACTTAGAACTTAGGCAACATTCCTATGCTAAAGGACTTGGCCAATGCCAACTTTTGTTTAACCAAGTGCTTGCAATTTGAAACTTCATCTGACACACCATTCAAGATCCCTTTGAGTTCATCTACAATATGATCATTGTGAAGTTGTTATTGTGAACCTGTGACTTGTGGAATTCATCTGTTACATGGGCTAATGTGAAGAAGATCATGGAGTGGATAAGCTTGGATGTGGCTATCTTTATTTGATACCTTTGCTCTTCAAGATTGATATAATTGTGCATTTGTGTGTTGCTTGATTCTAAATATCCAAGGGAATTTGGGGTTTCTTTATGACATTCTTACCTATTGGATTGCTACCCATCGATCATATCTTTTCAACTATTAACTTTTAATTTTGTGCATAAGATTAGTCTCTTCATCTTCTCCCCATTTCTTTAATTTCAAAATCTCTCCCTCCTTTTAAAACTTTCTTTGTTTGAACTTGTTTTGTTCTAAACTTTGACCACTTTGCAAACTAGAAACTTTGGCCTTATGTCATTGCATTTTCAAACCTCTTTTCTTAATCAAATTTCTAAATAAACTTAACTATACTTGACTTAAACGTTCAAAAAGCCAAAAATAACTAACTTATTCAAATCATTTTTAGGCCTTTGTGCCTTTCAAATTTAAATTTTGTTAAAAGCAATGCATCCACTTTGAAATTTATATCACGAACTACGAGGTCTTGATCCCTCATTTTTATGTTGGTACGTAGGCACAAGTCCGAAGGTCTTGTCAAACCTAAAAATATAATTAATGAATTCTTTTCTCATCCCCCCATTCTATTTGTTTCTAAACATCATTTTGTACCAAATACATATGCACACAAAAAGGGCTCCCTAGGAGTACCTAGGACACTTTGGATGCTAACACCTTCCCTCTATGTAACCAACCCCCTTACCTGTAATCTCTGATATTTTATTAGTTTTGATTTGAAAACTTCTTACTTTTGGTTTTTGTTCGTACTTTTTCCCTTTTCCCTTGGAAACAATAAAAGCGCGGTGGCGACTCTTGTTATTTGATGTCTAGCTTATCCATAGCTTGATGATCATGAATTTACCACTAGACTTGGGCGTTTGGAACTCTTTGGGGTTTTTACCCCAAACTTAGCTTTTCAACACAATTTAAAGGTATTAACATGACTCTGAATAGGGTAAGGAAGTGTTTTGGCCAAGGGGTACATTTATGGGGTTTAAACAAACAAATGGATACAGGCTCAAATGGGGTTTACAAGGGATATAATTATTTAGGATGGCTAGAAAGGCTCGGGGTTAATTTCAAACAATGTGCCTCAGTGTGTGTAATCATGCAGTGACAGTCCTAGAGAGTTTATGCAAATTCAGAGTGATAAAGACAAACCTGAATATCACTCATGATGATCAATGTGTTTGGCTTTTTATGACTCACCTTGTTTGGTTAAGCTTATACAGTATCCACAGTACTCTTTATCCTGGTGCGACTTCTTCCTTACTTCGGAATGTACAAGACACTTATGTTGGTTAAGCTTTACATGTTGCGTCCGATCTTTCTTTTTCAGCAATATCAACTTCTTGGGGAGATCCCTCACAACAAGCCATGGTCAGTGGCGTGATCCTTTCCTCCATTCCCACTCGTGATCATTACTATTTCCAAAATATCACGACAAACTTAAAACACTTGCAGGATAATGTACCTTCAAACAGAAAAACCAAATCTAGAATGCAATAAAGTAAAATAACACCATACTGATATAAAATAACAAAATACTAAAAATAACAATAAAAGACATAAAATCTCCCCCGCACTTGAACTAAACATTGGCCTCAATGTTTGCGAACAAGAGCGAAGGAGGAAACTCACAGTACCCTACTGAGGAGGTGGTTGTGGAAAATGCAACATCAACTGTCGCATCATGCTGCTCATCTCATCCAACATTGCCCCCTGTCGGGTTTGCTCAATGCCTTGTCGTTGTTGTTCCGTCCTTAAGTCACCTATTTCGGTTTGTACCCAGGTCCATTGGTCAGTGGAACAGGAAGAGGAACCTACCTCCTGCTGGGTAGGTTTCTGATGTGGTGGTACAAATTGTTACTGAGGTGCTTAACGTTCCTCTTCTTCTGCCTCCGTGGCATCCACCTGGTCATCTACAAACTGCTCACCTGCAGTAAAATGGTCAGTGTCGTGGCCTTCCTCCGCGCCGGGGTCAACGCTCACATACAACCAGTTGGCACAGTCAGTAATAGAAACTCTGTCCGAATCTGGAAGAGCTATAATAAACCTCTTATGGATAAGCACAGAATAGTAAGTAAGGGCAACATCAATCATACCTTGTTGAATTTGAGAGGACATGTCAATTTTGGTCTTACCTGTAATTGGCGTGTCTTCGAGTAACAGAGCTTGATACTCGAAATGCTCAGCTATTTGGGTGATCATGCCCCCCGCGGAGATGCCTCTAGAGTCTGCTCGGCCAACTCTGCCCAGATAGTCAGCTGCAAAGGCAGCTACATTAATGGATTTGTTCTGTGCCATCGAGTACATAAAAAATAGCTCTCTCTGAGTAGCTACCCCTGTGTTATCGCCTCTTCCAAACAGGGTGTAGGCCAAACCCTTCTGAGCATACCGGAAACATGGATTTTGGATGCCGGAGGCCTTAGCACATTTGGAGGTGTAATCCGTCCTCCCGGTGATGGAAATCCAGAAATCCTTAGGCGAGAACCCATCTGGGACCGCTCCTGGTCCGTACAGAGGGAGTCGGAGTATCCCTGCCAAGTCCTCAACCGACAATTCATGATAATAATTAAACAAGCGGAAACACAAAGTGCTGAAATAATACTTGGTTGTGTCTATCCACCTCTTTTCGAGTTAGAATTGCAACGTGCTGAGGAATACGAGCGTGCTGCGCTCGTATGTCGGCGCTTTCAGGCTCATGAACTCCAGCATTCCTAAAACATGGAACATCGAGTATACCTCAATTTTGAGCCCTAGTGCGTTCAGAGTATGCTCACACATGTACCTTGTCGGTGTGACTTTCCGTTTTCGGTCAATTTGATACCTCTTTTCTTGTTTCGGATTGTCAAACACGATGTTGTGTGGATTTGGGTTCCGGCTTGGTCGCTTCCGTGACCTCGATATCTCCGCAAGCTGTTGCGTTCTGGTGAGAATTCTCCTCGGGGGCATTTTGGACCTGCAAAAATAGAAATTATTTGAAATAGGGAGTTAGAAAATTCTGAAACCGTGGTTAGAACGGGGATGACGAGTGGAGTAATATTTGTGAAGGGTGTTTTTGCAATAGGAGAGTGGAAGTGGTGGTTATGGAAGCTTTGAGGTAATGGGGTTTGTGAGGTTTAATGGGGTTTATGAGGTTGAGAGAGAAAGAGAGTGAGAAATATGATAATGATGAGAGAGAATGATGAGAGTGTAATGAGAAAATTCTGATAACGATAAGGTAAATGGGGTAAAGTGTGGTTAAGGAGGAGTAAATAGGTGGGGCCCACTGCAAATTTTGGATTTAAAAAAAATCAAAAATTCCGCCTGCCTGACACGGCCGTGTCAGCTGACACGGGTGGTCGTGTTAGGCTACTGTCCATCACCATGTTTTCAATATTTCCTTCAGTGCTCCTGACACGGGCCGTGTCAGCTGACACGACCGCCCGTGTCAGGCTACTATTGATAAAAAAATTCCTTTCCCTTTCAGTGTTCCTGACACAACCCGTGTTAGGCAACCCTTTTGGCCGTTTTTTGGCTTTTTCTCCTGTTCGGCCTCCGGTACCTCTGGCCACTTTGATTATCCTTTTTCATGACTTAGACATTTGTTGAAGTGATGTTCCCTCCTTGTAGAGCTCCTGTGTAAACCTACAAACATACATAACTGATTAGATTTAAAATGCGTGGGTTGCCTCCCACAAAGCGTTGCGTTTAACGTCGCGTGGCTCGACGGTTCTCCATCTTTTTAGGTGAGACGGATTTTGTCTATTATACCACCCTCCTGGTCGTGTAGGTACGGTTTGAATCTCTGCCCATTCACCTTGAACGTGTCTCCATTTGCGGGATTTCTTAGTTCAACGGCTCCATGTGGAAATACTTTTTGTATCATAAAGGGTCCCGACCATCTTGACCTTAGTTTCCCTGGGAATAACTTCAACCTTGAATTAAATAATAAG
Organism: Lathyrus oleraceus; assembly: GCF_024323335.1. Taxonomy (NCBI): domain Eukaryota; kingdom Viridiplantae; phylum Streptophyta; class Magnoliopsida; order Fabales; family Fabaceae; genus Lathyrus; species Lathyrus oleraceus. The sequence continues at coordinate 477,087,521 of NC_066584.1, forward strand.
ACCAGTTGTCCTTCCTGAAGTTCTTTCTTCTGAATGCGCCTGTCATGCCATGTTTTGGTTTGCTCTTTGTATATCTTGGCATTCTCATATGCTCGATTTCTGAATTCTTCCAGCTCTTGTAATTGAAGGATCCGAGATTTACCCGCATTGGACAAATCATAGTTGAGAAATTTGGTAGCCCAGAATGCCCTGTGATCTAGTTCGAGCGGCAGATGACAAGCTTTACTATAGACCAGTTGATATGGGGACATACCTATATGGGTTTTGAATGCTGTTTGGTATGCCCATAGTGCATCATCTAGCTTGATTGACCAATCTTTTCGTGAGGCGCTAACTATCTTTTCTAGGATTTGCTTGATATGCTGATTTGATACCTCAACCTGTCCACTAGTCTGGGGGTGGTACGGTGTGGCGATTCTATGCTTGACATTGTATTTCCTTAGCAGGTTCTCCATCAGCTTATTGAGGAAGTGGGTACCTTCGTCACTAATTAGTGCTCTTGGTACCCCAAACCGGGCAAAGATACAATTCTTGAGGAAATTTATTACCACTTTCGTGTCATTCGTGGGCAATGCTAAAGCTTCCACCCATTTTGACACATAGTCAACCGTGACCAGAATGTATTTCTTTCCAAAGGACGGTGGGAAGGGTCCCATAAAATCTATTCCCCACACATCAAACAGTTCTACCTCTAACATGGCATTCTGAGGCATCTTATTTCTCTTGGATATGTTTCCTGTTCTCTGACATCTGTCGCACTCTTTTACCATCTCTTGTGCATCTTTGAATAGTGTAGGCCAGTACAATCTAGACTGGAGGACTTTTGCCGCGGTTCTATCTCCGCTAAAATGTCCTCCATATTCTGAGTTGTGACAGGCTTTTAGGATATCCCTTTGCTCTTCCTCCAGAACACATCTCCTTACCAGGCCATCTAATCCCTTTTTGTAAAGGAATGGATCGTCCCACACATAAAACCTGCAATCATGCAAAAACTTTTTTCTTCTGTTAGAGTCAAATTCATCAGGTATTAGTCCACATACCACAAAGTTCGTGTAATCTGCGAACCATGGGATATGTGTAACGGCTAGGATACGTTCGTCGGTGAACTCATCTCTGATGAGGTGTGTTTCTTCTGTTTCTTGAATCGGTGTCATCCGAGACAAGTGATCAGCAACAGTGTTTTCACTACCTTTTTTGTCTCTGATTTCCAGGTCGAACTCTTGTAGTAGTAGGATCCATCGCAGCAGCCTTGGCTTTGATTCCTGTTTGGCAAAAAGATATTTTAAAGTAGCATGGTCAGTATACACAATTACCTTTGATCCCAACAAATAGGATCTGAACTTATCAAACGCATACACAATCGCCAGGAGTTCTTTTTCGGTGGTTGCATAGTTCATTTGAGAAGGGTTCAATACGTGGCTTGCATAATAGATCACATGCAAGAGCTTCTCCTTCGTTGCCCTAATACTGCCCCTACTGCATTATCACTAGCATCGCACATTATCTCAATAGGGAGAGACCAATCAGGGGCAATAATTATGGGGGATGACACAAGTTCCTTCTTCAAAGTCTCGAAGGCTTGCCTGCACTCCTTGTCAAATAGGAATGGAGTATCCTCTATCAGTAGACTAGTTAGTGGCTTTGCGATCTTGGAGAAATCTCTTATGAACCTACGGTAGAGCCCTGCATGTCCCAAGAAGCTTCAGATGCCTTTTTCATTTACCGGAGGTGGTAAATTAGCTATTACCTCCACTTTTGCTATGTCCACTTCGATACCTCGGTTGGAGATCTTATGTCCCAACACTATACCTTCACGCACCATAAAATGGCACTTCTCCCAGTTCAAGATCAATTTTTTTTGCTGACATCTTTCTAACACAAGTGACAAGTTAGTTAAACATTTATCGAAAGAAGAACCGAATACTGAAAAGTCATCCATAAATACTTCCATATGCTTTTCGAGCGTGTCAGCAAAGATTGATGTCATACACCTTTGAAAAGTGGCTGGTGCATTGCACAACCCAAATGACATTCTTCTATAAGCGAAAATACCATAGGGGCATGTGAATGCAGTCTTCTCTTAATATTCAAGAGCAATCGCAATCTAGTTGTACCCCGAGTACCCATCTAGGAAACAATAATAATCGTGTCCAGCTAACCTTTCCATCATTTGATCGATGAATGGTAACGGAAAGTGGTCCTTTCATGTTGCCACGTTTAGTCTTCTGTAATATATGCACACTCTCCAACCTGTAACAGTTTGGGTTGGAATTAACTCATTCTTCTCATTTTTTATCACCGTAGTGCCCCCTTTTTTTGGTACCACATGGACTGGACTTACCCAAGAACTATCAAAAATAGGATAAATTAAGCTTGCATCCAATAATTTTACAACTTCTTTGTGTACCACTTCTTTCACGGCTGGGTTAAGTCTTCGTTGTGGTTGCACCACCGGTTTGTGATCATCTTCCATTAAGATTTTGTGCATGCAAACGGTCGGGCTTATACCTTTCAAGTCTTCAATTGCCCATCTGATTGCGCCTTTGTATTTTTTTAGCACTTGAATGAGTTCTGCTTCTCGGACACTTTGTAGACTGACATTGATAATAGCTGGGCATTTCTTTTCAATGTCCAGAAATACATACTTCAGATATGTTGGTAACTGCTTCAGATTCACCCCTGTTTTGGTTCTTCAGTAACATCTAAGGGTGGTGGTGGTCTTAAATCTTCCCACCGGTGTGTTCTAGATCTAACCCGTTCAGGTTGTTTTTCCATCATAGCGAGCACCTCAGATTCTCCTTCATCTTCATCACTTTCAAAATTGATAGACTTAAGACCCGTTCTAGTGGTGACTGGGGTCTATGCCTTTCAATTTCTTGAGCAATTACTTGATCTATTACCTCTATAGTGTGGCTTGTGCCAATATCATCTTTGTATTGCATTGTGTTTCTCACATATATTTTTAGCTCTTCATCATAGACTTTGAGGGTCATTGTTCCTTCCTCGATGTCTATCATACACAGTCCTGTTTCTAAGAACGGTCTGCCCAATATGAGAGGAATCTCCTCATCTTCAGGCATTTCCAGAATGACGAAGTCAACTGGGAAAACAAACTTGTCAATTTTTACAAGAACGTTTTCCACAATCCCATAAGGGTCGCCTAACAGAGCGATCCACAAAATGAAGTGCCATTCGAGTATCTTGAACAGTGTCAATGCCTAATTTTTTATAGATGGATAGTGGCATCAGGCTTACACTTGCTCCTAAGTCAATCAGAGCCTTCTTGAATTTTCTATCACCAATAGTGCATGGAATAGTAACCGACCCCCCTGTCTTTATTTTTCACTAGGATTTTCATGCCTTGGAGAATGACATTGCATGTCTCAGTTAGGATGATCGGGTCCATATCAGTGGAACGCTTCTTGGAGATGGTGTATTTCATGAACTTGGTATATATTGGCATTTGTTCTAATGCCTCAGAAAAAGGGATGTTTATTTCAAGCTTTTTGAACATTTCCAAGAACCTCTCAAATTTTTTCTCATGTTGATCTTTCTTTTCCTGTCTTGGAGGGTAAGGGAGTTTGATGACTGGTTTTTGAACCTTTTCTTTCTCCTTGACAGGTGGTAGTATCACTTCTTCATCTTGGTCCTTGGTTTCCTTGATTTCTAAATCCACTTCTAACAATCCATCTTTTTCCATACTGTTTTCCTCCGTTGACTTCCCACTTCGGGTTACGACAACGTTAACAGTGTTATGTTCCCTCGGATTTGTTACCGTACCACTAGGTAGGGTACCCGGGGCTTGAGAATTTGAAGCTAACTGTTGTGCTATCTGACCCATTTGGACTTCGAGATTTTTGATGGAGGCTGTTATGTTTTTCTGATTAGTCCTTGTTTCTTCTTGAAACTGCATGCTATGGGTGGCTAATTTTTCAATGGCGATTTCCCATTCAGCCTTTTTAGGTGCCTGTTATTGTTGTTGTTGTTGATACTGAGTCTGGTATTGCCCTGTACCTTATTGAGGAACATTCCCTCTCTGATCTTTCCAGGAGAAATTTGGATGATTCTTCCAACCTGGGTTGTACGTGTTAGAGTAGGAATTATTCTGCTTCAAGAATTTGATCTCTTCAATTTGTTGGGGGGGAGGGTAGTAAAGAAATAGACCGTGTGATGAGGTCCATTACAGATTTCACAAGTGCTAGCCTGGGCCGGCTGGACCTGAGCTATCTGTTGAGTACCTATATTCATAACTTTCAACTTCTTGTCTACTTTGGCAGCAATTGTATCTTCCAGACGGATTTCATTTGTCTCTAATTTGAGATCAATCACCCTCTCTGGCTGACTAGTACACCTGCCGTATAATTCTAGATGCTCATTGGCAGCTATAGCTTCAATAATCCTTTTAATACCAGTGGCTGTTGAGAAATTCGTTGATCCACCGGCTGCAGTATCAATCAACTGTTTTGTTTTTATTTTCAGCACATTCACGAACATCTGCATTTGTTCGGTCTAATCCATATTATGAGTTGGACATGCTATTAAGACCCTTTTGAATCTTTTGTAGGCGTCTCCTAATGATTCACCATCCTTCTGTTTGAAATTAAGGATTTCATACCTTTTTCTCAGGAATACTGATGCTGGAAAGTACTCATTTAAGAATGCAGTTTCCATCTCTTTCCATGATGTGATACTGTCGACTGGAAGAGAGTAGAACCACTCTTCTGCATCTTCAGATAAGGTGAACGGGAATATTATTAATTTCTTTGCTTCATCAGTGTGATCATCAATTTTCAAGGTGGTGCTCATGGTCAGAAATCTTTGTAGGTGTTCGTTGACATCTTCATTAACCTTTTCGGTGAAAGGTTTTCTTTCAAATTGATTGATTGTGCTAGTATGTAGTTGAAAATTCGTCACATTCACCGGTTGGTTGACAATGGTCAGTCGACCACCCGGTGCGTTTGCACCTCCATAGTCACCTAGGAGTCTTTCCAGAGGTGGAAGATGTGGAATTGAAGGAACTTCAGCCATTGGTTCTTTGACTTCTGAGTGATCCGAGGTACTTTGTTCTTTGGAATCCACTCTTTGATTTATGCGTCTTTGATGAAGGGTTCTCTTGATCTCTGCATCAAAAAGAAATTCAGCTGAGGGTTCTCCTCGCATACAAAAATTAGTAAATTATAAATGATAGAAAAATAATTTTACTGCAGAGCAACAAAATTTTAATTGAACTTAAAATTAAACTCTATATTTTGGCAGTCCCCGTCAATGGCGCCAAAAACTTAATCGAGAAAATAGCAAGTGTACTATTTTTCCTTTTATAATAATAATTGAGAAATTCCCCGAATGTCGATCTCAAGGACTGCAAGTCAATATCGAGTTTAAATTATCGTTCAATTAAACAAAAAGTATTAATTTGGTTTTTAGGTGTAAAAATATAAGAATAAAGGTAAAAGCAAATAAGGATGAAAATAAAGGTTTACAGGGAAAAAGGAACAATGTCAGGGAAGGTGTATGATTTGTCCCTGTAACAACTCTGAGTCATTATTGCATCAACAAATATCAATTACTACCAGTTCTTAAGGGTATTTTCTCCCAAGTCCTTGGTGAGAAAACCTTTAATCAATCTACTCTAATTTCTATGTCCATGGCCAATTAAGGTGAAGTTAAGCTTTATAATATCAAGAATACTCTGGTTCATACAGGGTATCTCTAGTCCTAGGTGATATCTACTGTAGAGTAACCTTATGAAAACCTTAACAATGGCGGTCCAACCTAATTGATAACCATAAATCAATCTCGATTGGTCCGAAGGAGAAAGCAATAAACACATCAAAAGGTTACCGTAAAAATAATATTATAAATGCAAATGTAAACTCAAATTAGTTACAATTCTAAATCAGGGACACCCCCCTAGCATTGGGGGGTTTAGCTACTCATATTGTTTAAAACAAATGCAAGATAAAAATTACACATTACAAGTAATTGGATGACTTTGATCTTCAATTGCTCCCGCTCATGAAAACCTTTAGCTCTCCAAACTCCTTATTCTATGTAATACTTGATTGCTTCATAATATTGTATTTTGCCTTCTTCCAAGATGATTTTTCCTTAGACAGAAGATCCTTTTTTTGTAATGAAAATTCCAAGCAGCAGGTGGACATGTCCAAAAATCTCTCTGAAAAGCCCGACGAACAAAAGCCCAAGAAAAAGTGAAATTTTGGGCTTGGGCTGACACGGCCTGTGTCAGCTGACACGGGTGGCCGTGTCAGCCTACTGTTATTGGTGACACGCCCATGGCCTCTTGACACAAGGGGGGTTGATGCCTGACACGGCCCATGTCAGCTGACACGGGTGGCCGTGTCAGGCCACTGTCTTCCTTGCCACGCCCTCCTTTGCTTGACACGACCCATGTCAGGTGACACGGGTGGCCGTTTCATGCCTCCTGTACCAGGATGTTTCCACTCCTTTGCTTGCCGGAATCTCGCATTGTCTCGCTCTGAGTTTCTTGGTTCTTCTACCTGGACCTGTCGGACAAAAACACAGCTATCCCACGCTCTGAGTTTTACCTCTTGTTTTTGAATTCGATGGTAGTAATAATAGTTTCGGTCCTCTTCTCTAATGTCGAGTCTGCTAGAGTATGGTGAGATGTCATATCCTTCATTAATATTTTTTTTAGAAATATGACTTTCATGTATCCTTTATTTCTTTTTCCTAAACCAAAACATTACATTCTTTATCTCTAACACACTTCACTTGATCCAAAACTCTTGTCTTTCTTTGTCTTCACTTAACAAGCCTATATATAGAGTTTTCTATATCCTTGGTTCCTAAAGATGGGTATAATGCGTTAAAATCTTGAGTTCTTTCTTCATTTATCACCTTCTTGGTCTCTTTCTTAGTTTTATTATACTTTTCCCAAGTTGTAGCATTTTTACACCTAAACCATTCTCTAAAACAATCTTTTTTTACTCTAACTTTACTCTGAATACTTTCATTACACCATCAAATTTCTTTACCCGTATGTCCAAAACATCTTAATCATCCTAACATATCTTTATCAACTTTTCTAATCTCTAGGACCATCTTATTCCACATATCATTCATCCTTCCTTGTGGCTGTCCAAACCCTCCCTCCAAGATCTTGTGTTGGAAACTTTCATGTTTTTCTCTCTTCAAATTCCACCACTTGATCTATGGTGCTCCCATGTGACTTTTTCTTTTTTATCTCCCATTTATTCTTACATTCATAACCAATACTCTATGTTGGATATTCAAGCTCTCTCCTAGAATAAGTTTACAATCCAAACAAATCTTACTATCTGACTTCCTAATAAGAAAGAAATCTATCTAAGAACATGTCACCCCAGTTTTATGTGATAAAATGTTCATCTCTTTTCCTAAACTAAGTATTTGCTATAGTAATATCCAAAATCGACAAAAACTCTAAGATAGATTTACCCTCCGCATTCACCTCCCCTAGCCATACCCCCATGCACGCTCTCAAAACCTTTTGTTATGCTCTATACATGATCATTTAGATCTCCTCCTAGGAAAAGCTTCTCTACTTGGGGTATATCTTAAAGTAAGCCTTATGAATCCTCCCAAAACTTTATCTTAAGGTGTTCTGCTAACCATATCTGAGGTGTATAAACACTAATAACATAAAGGTGTCTTGTTCCACTACAAATTTCAAGGCTATGATTTGATCTCATACTCTTTTCATATCCATAATATTCGTCTTCCACTTCTTTCCCACAATAATCCTCACCCCATTTCTCGGTCTAAACTTTTTGGAGTACCAAAGCTTAAATCCTTAGTTGTCTAATTCTTTCACTTTTTCAATTGTCCACTTAGTTTCTTATAGGAACATAAAATTGATCTTCCTCATAACCATAATGTCCACTATTTCCATATATTTTCTAGGAATTATGCCTATATTCCATGATCCAAAATGAATCTTACTCTCATGATTTAAGACAGAAGGGAAATAAACATATGAGCATGTATAGACACATTCTTATGATCTATGACATATTAACATATTAAGGATTATAGGAATACCTAGAAGGAGATAAAGAGGTAGGGAAAAAGAAAGATGGGGAGAGATGAGGGAGGGAGAGAGACAGAGAGACAAAGAGACAAAGAGAGGGGGAGAGAAAGAGATAGAGAGGGAGAGAGAGAGAGAGAGAGAGAGAGGAACCGAACCGAGTTAATTAGAAGGTGAAAGAACCAAACAAAAGAATACATAAAGAGAAGAAATCAAAGAGAAGAATCAATAGAGACAAGAGAAAGAAAACAAAACAACTAATAGATAAGAGTAATCAAACAAAATAGTCAATTGGGAGAAGCATCAACCTAAAATTGAAATCTATAGAAAGAAGAATAGAAGCCAATGAGAAGAACCATCAGACATAAGAACCAAATAACAATGAAATAAACCAAAAAAATAAAATATAAATCAAATTAAACCAAACTAGATCAAACCAATAATAACCAGACCAACCTAGAGAATGACCAAGTAAAACCAACAAGAAATCCAAATAAACACACACAAAGAGAGAGAGAAATGAGAAACTAAAACCTTATATCAACTAATATTCATCTTCCAGCATACAAAATGGGTGATGACATGCACAAAAATGTTGGTGATTCAATAAAATAATTTTTTTATTCAATAGTCATCAAAATCTATTAAATACATTTCCACACTTTGAGAACTCAATTGCAAAAACAACACATAAGTTAAGGAGGAACAAAATAGTTTATATATATCATGTTAATAATAAAGTAACAAAGTAGGAAGGAAGAAATATACTAGGATGTCAATAATATGAATATCATAGTTTATGAAAGTAAGAGCTACAAAGATAAATATATAATAAAAAATAAATAAACTACCCTTAGCCCAATTATTAAAAAAAATCATTACATATCATCTAATATTATGCTCCACTTGCCATTCCTACATGTTTGTAAATTTTGCAAAAATATAATACTCAATTATAGCAGTGCATATATGCCCATTTTATTTTCAAATGCTTAAAAAAATGTTGTTTCAAAAGAAATTGTGAAAAAATTTCCCATGTTAGAAAATTTTAATAGAGGCGTGTTTATGTTGTTGAAGGTGACAATGACACAAAAAGGGGAAATTAAATTGTGTTAACTGATAAAAATTTTTTGGGATATTTCATATGAAACACAAGTCAATAAAAATATTGGAACGTAAAGATATAAGGGAGGAAACATTCACACTCAATGTTTATTCTGGTTCAAACCCTTAACTCAGAGCTACATCCCGTCCTCTCGAACCGAGAGAATTTCATTATAATCAAACTCATTACAATTATCACTAAGATATTTCTTATTCCAATTGTCATATAACTTAAATTTATCGAACTTAAAGAACTAATCCTGATTGGATATCTCTATCTTCTCAAATAATCTATCCTTAGATGATTTGTGTGCTAGGTTGATGAATAAAATAGTGAGAAGTTGAATCATTATATCGCTTCAATTTCTTTGGGTTTTGGATGATCTCTATATTTAAGTGAATGAGTCACTGAGATCTTATACTATTGTAGTAAAATATTTCGTGTCTTTAAAAACCGTAGGGTATTACATAGAATATTTCAAAAAAAACCTTACATCAGACACACAACAACTAGGTTTAAGGTTGAGCTTCATTTAAAGGAATCTATTTGAGATTGAGGTAGAACCAAAAATCAAGTTCATTTAACTTGGAGAGGAACAAAACCTAATTTCTATTATATTTGTCGTTTGTAGGTGTGACTTCTTCATACAGGTATGACCCTAGTAAGTGGAGTTGAAGCTACTAAAGGATGGGTATAAGGATAAAGAGGATGAAACCTTGTGTATTCATTCATTTCTAATTGTGACACGTGGCTTGGTTTCGCTAAATGTGTTGGATAAGTTCTAGAAGTACTCCAGTTGATGATGGTTATGTCTATTGATTATCGAAAAAAATTGAAGAATTTCTTGTATTATGAGGTTTAGGTTTAGCTTGTTCATCTTAAGTATGAGCACTAGGATAAGTAGAGACATTTTAATAATAAATTAGATGATGCTTCAATTCATGGATAAGCCATTATATATATATATATATATATATATATATATATATATATATATATATATATATATATATATATATATATATATATATATATATATATATATATATATATATATATATATATATATATATATATATAAAGAATTTATAGAGATCTGAATTATTTCTTGGCCTAATCATCTTCCTAAGAAATAAAGTTTTGAGAATACTACTAATAATATTTGATGAATTTTTACCAGGTTATACCCACAAACATTATTATAGTCTACTCAGAGATTTTACAAGGTTGACCCCTCAAACCAAAAGTGAAACTTTTCACAGACTAAGCTCACAAATCAAGAATAATATTTTTACCGGTTGATCTTAAGAACCAAACAGATGTTTTGTAAGGACAACCTCGAAAATCAACCAAGAGAGACTTCAAGATAATCTCACCTTGATAAATTCATAATTATTTTTAGACTAACTACTAAAAATAGAAAAATGTGTTAGTATAATTAAAAATTAGAGATACTGGCAAAAAAATTAAGGAAAAAAAAAACAAAAAGTAAAATAAAGCACACACACATAGAGATGAGAGAGATTGCACAAGAATTTATAGAGATTCAAACGATCTCTTGGACTAATTATCTTCCCAAGAAATAATTTTCTTTAGATTTCCACTAATACTATTTTATGAGTTTTTTTCCAGGTTATGCCCACAAACCTTATTACAGACGACTGAGAGATTTTATAAGACCGACCCCTCAAATCAAAAGTGAAAATTTTCAAAGCCTAAGCTCGCGAACCAAGAACAATATTTTTACCGACTGATCTCAAAAGCCAAACAAAGGTTTTGTAAGGACAACCTCAAAAACCAACCAACAGATAATTCAAGAGAATATCGCACATGATAAAATAATTGAACACTCGTACAACTAAAACCTCATATATGTTTTTCACTCACTAAGGCACTAAGGAAAATTTTAGTAAAAAATGAGAGAGAGAGAGAGAGAGAGAGAGAGAGGTTAAAATGAGAGAAGAATGATTTAAAATCAAATTATGGCATTTGAAATTGTGAGAAGGCGCCCTCCTTTAATATGAGAAAAATGTAGCTCAAAAATGAAAATGTTTCATGAGACTTTTAATGCTCATAGTTGAGTATTCATATCCAATAAAAAATTATGTAGTTCAAAAATAGAATGTTTTCAAATTACGCTATTACTAACTGACTACAACCCCTAATAGTCGATTATGAGGTGAAATAATTGATTAGGCAAAAAGGATAATCGATTATCCGATGTAATTTTCACTCATAATTGATTATTTGGACTTGTAATCAATTAGCTATATGCGAAAAACATTTTTTGGTGATTTTATCAAAAAGAGAGGGTCCTCAAAATCAGTTTGTGAGTGTGAGAGTTGCCTTAGTAACTTATGAGTTACTCTACCATTTTACAATATTCTAGTCACTAATGGAGAGGTTTCACACTTAGTCTCTTCTACAATACCATTTTAGTAACCGACCAGACGAACTTTCACACTACCTCTCTTTCATAAGTTTAAAGCTTTAAGATCCTTGCTACCTTATCTTTGACTTTAGCACTTCATGGAGTCTTGAATCTTCTCTCTAATGAGGCTTGAGATAACTTTAAGTTGAGCAATATCATCAGAGACAGTTGGAAAGTTATCATTGGGGATCAACACAATCAATAAATGGATCAACCAACATGATTCCACCAAACATCAGAGTCATCATCAAAACCATTATGATCACTCAAAGGATCAAGGCTTTATCACCTGCAATACCTACAAGCACATAAATATACAAGAACAATGCGATAATATAAACCTATTTGACAGGTGAGCATGAGGGAGCCTATTAATTAGAACTGGCATAAAAATTCAGTTCCAGGTTTGTGACCCTATGGTCAACATCATAAATTGGATACATATTCTATTTTGGTAAGATTGGAGATAGGTTAACGCTATAAGCGATGTTTATCTTTACATGACTTACACGTCCTTTCGTATGAATAGAAAACCCATTTAGCTATAGTGGATCATATTATTCTCACTTAACCCTAAGTAATAATCTAATTACACAGACACACACGTATAGATACATAATTAATGGAATACTTGATATTATTATACATACATGTTTTTTATACCAGAAATCATAATTATCCTGATCACTCATTTAACTTGCTATATTATAGAAATTAGGAAGTTCATTTACAATTTAATCTATTATATCAAACTGTGTGCATTTACACTTTACAAGTAATGATTAGTCTTAATTCTAAAAAATAATTTATCTTTAATTGTTAAAAACTTCTAATCTAACTTCATCCTTGTTCTAAGTAAATTATTAGTGATAATTAATCCTAATATCATTATATTAGTCTTAGGGATCATTACATATGTTAACTAGGGTCATAAAGCATAAAAATAGGGATTTTTTTGGCAAAAGTTGGCTCATGATTCAGATCATGCAATCACATGATTCAGATAAAAAAATCTAGGGGATATATTCCTGACAACATGATTCATACCATGCACCTCCCAAATCCAAATCAAAAGCTCAAAATATTCATGATTCAAATCAAGACATTTCCTTACTCAAATCAAACTCCTAGAAACTTAAAAATCGTGTATTCTCACATTTAAACCCTCACCAAACATGTCCTAATACTCCCTAAACTTCATGAATCACAAGATTAAATATCATACATTAATGGTAAATAAAGATCCAGTTAATCACATGCATGAAATTTTAATTATCTTAGGGTTCCTCGTGCATTTCTCCTCAATCTACATTCATAATTCTAATTGCTAAACTAGTTATTCTTTGGTGTAATACCATGTATATTAATTAACCCCTAACTAACATAAATAAGATCAAACTTAAAGAAAACCCACATCAACATGCATATTTCTAAAGAGATGTTGATGGTAATTGTTTCTTCTCTTACTTCTTGCAAATTTAGTGTCAAATTTGTTTTCTTATGCGTCAATATTCTCCAACTTGAATCTTCGTATCCTTTTGAAGTGTACTCTTGTCATCTCCTCTAGGAAATGGATTGAGGATACTCAAATGATTTCCCTCATGGATCATTAATTATTTCATCTTATTGATGATGATACAGTGGAGGATGAAGATTATAGGCAAGTAAATAGGACTGCCAAGACCATCCTTTATGGTAAAATGTCCATTTTACCCCCTTATTCTTCTAATTTCATAATCCACAAATCATCCTTAGCTCTCAAACACACTAAACACCCTCAATCCATCTATTGTGGGTCGTCTAAAGGCCCAATTTACCTCAAATTTACTCCAATTGACTCAAGGTATAAAAGTCAGTTCACATGGAAAGCCATATACATTATTTGATCTCCATTTTCATTATACTCATCTTGAATATTGAACTATCTTGGACATTAGAGTACTAACCATGCAGGACCACCTTGTTCCATGGTAAGGGAGATCATCACAGCCAATTCAAGATATTCAGTTCACCAACTGCATCCAAATTTCTGGTTCATGAACAGTACAATGGCGTCTTCTGTTGAAACGACTTCTGATTCCTTCAATTTCCATGATTTCATATTCAATCTTTGATTTATCAATTCATAACTTCTTCATGTCACTGAATCAAGAACATTCTAGTTTACTATAAAGATATGTCATATTCGATCCAATCAATTATCGTTTCAACTATGATTCATCGGTTTTCTAGATCTCTGGTTCCCTCGGAACTCCGCAAAGTGAAAAAGAAAAGATCATATATCCAAATTCAAATAATGGATGAAATTTATCTGAAGATCATGCCGAATATTCATGATTTGACTTCTGATCTGACATAACTTTTATCTCTTATCGCTAATATGATATCTATCGTGGCAACATCAAAGATATGACGAGTTCATAATTAATGTTGGCATAGATTTGGTACCGAGACGCCTTCTATAGTTACCAAAATATCTCCAACTGGTGAAAGGAGATCTCATGAGGTTGGATTCATTTGATTTTAATGGAGCTCATATCACAACTAAAACTATATGATCATGACATAGCGAAATGAGCTTCCATCGCAAATTATTTGCAGTTGAGCATCCTGACTCTGATACGCCTTTTCCTTATCACTTGGTTCAGTTATTACTATAAGAGAACGTGATTATAGTAGCAATCTTCTAGAAAACTTCCTCTTCCATATGACTCTAGATCGTTGCGTCAAGAAATAGAGACGTTGTGGCTCAAATACGAGAGAAGAGAGAGAACAGATCACCCAATAAGAGCAATAGTTTCCACTAAGGCTAGAGTTTGTACGAGATAACTCATAACCAACATTCTTTGAGCGTCATCGCTCTGTTCGATGTAGACAAACTACCAAATCCCCATGGTCATACCAGAAAAATAATGAGGACTCCCTGAATACGCTCATGGGAGCAATAACCCAAAACTTGGTAGTAAGGAAATCAAGTCTCCTACAAAGACACCTCTAATCAATAGTCATCTTTGACCTTTCACTCGTCATCACTGTTTCTTAGAGAGGTTACCATATGAAAAGATTAGGACAAGTTTCTCCCATGTAGGATGGGAGATGAGCCTCTCAAGGAATGTCACCTTCGCCCGACCATGATTTTAGCCCCAGGGGAATCTGACCATAAACCCACATTTCCTCTAAGAAGATCGACAATCACGTCTCATATCTTTGGGGCGGGTATCCGCACCAAAGTAACAGGGGAGAAAGAATGTTATTGTCCCAATGGTCAGAAGGATTTGTGTCAGGATATTCGACAAAGGAATTTCATGGTCTACAAAGATACGTCCTCGACAAGGTTGACCATCTAGCGATCGTCTTTAAGCTATTTCCTCGACAAAGTCGACCATTTAACAGTCGTCCTCAAGCTATGTTCTCGGAAAAGCCGACCAACTAGTGGTACCCCAGAAGAAGAAGATAAGGTCAGATACACTGACGCCCCATCTTACTGAAGGAGATAACATAAGAAATAGGATCATACTTCTCGAAAACTGCCATGAGAGGACTGGTACTATGGACTTGGAACATCTCCAAGCTAAAGCAATGTTACGGTTATAGGTTTATTTATCTAGTCATTCCATCACTTCAATATAGTAAATTCACTTTATTATGAATATAAATATTTTTCTATCTTTTCTTTTCTTCCCTAGTTGTATGCTTTCTTCTCTATCTCTCTTTTAGAGCATTAAAGGCATGAATGATAAATACTACACATATTTCTTTGTATCTGATACAGATTACATGCATTTATGCAGATCTAATATAGATTAAACACATTTCTACGTAGCTGGAGCACCCCCTTATGATCTAGCCAATCCAAGGACATTAGGAAATGGATCCTGGAGACCTCCACCTCGATTCGAGCCAAGATTCAGGGGGCAGGGATGGGGATCCTACCCTTGTCCAAGGAACGTTCCTCTATGACACAAAGTAGAGTACAAATATACAAACACATCTCATTGGTCCCACCTGTTACAAACCCATTATGTGAAACACAAGTAGCACACTAATTACAATTCACAAAGTAATACATTACTATAGTGAATGTTAAATAATACATGCAAATAAAATCTAAATACATCAGACAAACACAACAACCAAAAATAGTATCTAATGTCATTCAATGCTCTCAGCCTCAAATCATGAAGACCATTTCCAGGAAAATGCAAAGAGCACATCAAGTACTTCAATGTAACGATGCACCTCTCTCCCTCCTAAAGGCAAGAAATCAAGGTTCACACACCCTAAGAAGATGACTATTGGTATTTTCCAAGGTTCAGACTCGAAACTCACCGATGAACATTAGTACTTCCCTAGTGGCCCACTAACTTTACTTTGCAGAGATAACATACAAACTTCGGCATTATAACAACTCATAAATAACAAGAACTTCATTGTCATAGAAAATAAAGGAAGCTAAATACATAATTCAAAGCTAAGTAATAGTCAAGTCAGTGAGGTAAAAATACTTTTATAATTATTAATTGTTACATCCAAGGCACAACGGCTTGGAAAGTATTACAGGTACAAAGAAAAAGAAGTTGTCAAGCTGAAACACCTGAAGCTGAGGTACCAATATCACTAGTAGGATTCCCCTTAGAAGAAATCTAGAAGATTTTCAACCCTTCAACCTAAATCAAAGCAGTGGGGCAGAACCTATTCGGCTATTTATTAGATGGAATCATGGAGCATCGCCTTTAGATCGGAAACCTCGTCTTTAAGATTATTCAGGGCCTTGGCATGAGCCTTAGTCTCTTGACAAAGCATTTTATGATTCTCCTTTGCATGAAGGGTCATCTCAGCAGTAGCCTTGGAGGCACCCTAACACCGTTTCTCCTCTGCCAAAAGAGCGGCCTCCAAACTAGTTACCTGATCTGCAAGGGTAGAGGGAGAGTTGTAGGTCTTCACATCTTCTTTCATGGAGTCAACAAGCTTGGTCTTCTCTTGCTGTCCAGCCAACTCCTTTTGGAAAGTAAAGCACCTCTAATATATAGCTTCGCACTTCACCTTCCAAGTGTCCCTTTCCTTGAGGGATTTCAAGTATCCAAGACATCTCCACTTCTAGTATCTATTAGAGAAAATAGAGAAGAGGGTCGATACATGTTGTGGTGATCTCAGAGATGAGCTTCAACTTCTCTGCCTCTGAGAGGTTTTGGACATAGGCCAGGTCCCCCATCAACACAACAGTAGCAACCTCCTCTAGGGTACGAGCAAGCTGGAAGGAGAAAATTCCAAGTTATCACAAGAAGGGGTTCATCTCCCCTTAAGCATTGTCCCTAAAAAGATGAGTTTGTTTGGTGGAACCCTCCTCCGGAGGGATGTTGATCATCATCTCGACCCCTCTTTGTTGGGACACGAGATAGTGGTGTCTCTTCCAAAGATAATGTGGTCACAACATTGATAAGTTGGTCGAGCTCAAAAGCATTATTAGAAGTCTCAGAAGTTGATATGGGAGCAATGGTCGGAGCATGAACAGTGGTCGGCAAAAGGGGCACCATAGCCTCGATGCATTAGGTATTAATAAGATCATAGACATTTGTAACTTATCCATGTTATCTAAAAAATACTTCCACACGTGTAAAAGAAACTCTAAGACTTTGTCCTTACCTAAAATCCATTTTCTTTCTTCCCAACTAACTGCACTCACAATGGTGTAAGTACTAATTAGCCTCTTCCTTACCTTAGTATGGGGCACCTCACCAGGGTCGAACCTTTCCTCGTATCCAAGCTCCTGAAACCAATAATGCATTTCTTAATTCAAAGTTTCCTCTCCAAGGGAAATAAGCTCTGGTTTGGTAAGGTAGGAAATGACATCTTGGAGGAAGTGAGATTAAGAGCAATACTTCATAAATGTGTCGTTGTAAAAGCTGGAAGACTCAAAAGGGGAGTAAAAAAAACTGCTATGGGCATCTGGCGTACGGGGTTTCACTATCAAGAAATGCTCCATAAGTTAAATGCTTGGACTAAGGATTGATTGTGTGGAAGCTAAAGAGCCCTTGGTTGCTGTAGTCATCCTGAGACGTCTGAACCAAGTAAACTATATTAAAAACAACTTGAGCGAATGCTTTCAAGGCTTATGCTCAATGCACAGTTGGAATACCTTCATAAAAGCCCGGGACCTTGGATGAATCTGAGAAGAGGAAGTTGTTTTTCTTGTTGATTGGTTTCATCATACAAAACAACATAGAGTATACAAGATGTTTTGGTGAAGAAAAGACACATGTGGGACACGTTGTTCCAACATGCGTGCAACATCTGGGATTTGTCAATAGGCCATGATTGTTGTTGTTATTGTGAGAAACATTTATTGTTGTTTTTCAATCATATTTGTTGCTATCTTTTAGAAATGTATTAATTATATTTGTTTGGCATATTCAATAAGATCAAATCTAATTATGTGGCGATTTAAATTTGAATAGAAACAAATCAAATCTTTTTGTTGGAGGTTTTTGAGAAACAAATCAAAACAGAATCCTCTACAAATATGGATGTGATCAAATCTTATGCCTATTTGGAGAAAAGCCTAGAAGTCGCATTTCTATTTAAGGAGACTCAAACCTAACATTTGAAGGGTGTGAAAGTATTGAAGAATCTTTGTGTTAGGGTTTCTATTTTGATTCCTTTGTTTGTGTTATTGTTTGTGCACCATGTTGGAACAAACTTGGTTAATATCATATCCCTTGGGTTTTGATGATAACAAAGTATTTTAAGAAGAATTGGGTATTCTAACATTTGTTCAAGCATGCAGAATTATATCATTAAGAATAGATAAAGATATGCTTGAGAAATCTGAATCTTAAGATCAGACTCTGGCTCTGAGGATCACTTCTAAAAGACTCTGCCTCTGATGGAGATCCAGACTCTAAAGAAGTTAACTCTAAAGTAAGTCAGCCTCTAAAGCAGAAGCTCTTCTATCAAGGCAACTCTGACACGCTAAAAAGATTTTTGATCACGTGAAGACTTAAGGAAATATATCTCTCTTGGTTGTCTGAGCTTCAACGGATCATTCCTCTTGTAGAAAGGTGTTTTCTTGATAAAAAGGTTAACCAGCCTTTTGGTGAAATTTTTCAATGTCTTTTCTCTCTCCTCTCTATATAAGGAGTTGTAGACCGGAAGAAGAAGACTACCAAGCTTTAACACAACACTCTAATACAGAACCCATTCATTGACATTCAAAGAGAAGATACTCTATCAAATTTATAAGAATTGGAACATCTTAACTTTGTGTATATTTTAGAATTTCTTGAGTCTTAGAGTCTCTCTAAGTTGTATTCTATCTACACCTCTTATTGAAGATCAAGTGTAGTTGTTGTCCAAATATCTTAACTGTTTGTTATAGATTCAGAAGTCTTTTGCTTTAGTGTTTGAGCATTTGAAGTCTTTAGCTTGTGTGCTAGAGAAAGGAAGTCTTAGACTTGTGTGTTTGGGCAAGGAAGTCTTGAGCTTATGTGCTTGAGATAGGAAGTCTCAAACTTGCTTCTTTGAGCAAGAAAGTCTTATACTTGTGTGTGTAAGCAAAGAAGTATCTTAATTGTGTGCTTGATCATTTGTAATCAGTTTGGTTATAGTGGAAATCCCTTGGAAGTACAAGGGGACCAGACTACTCTCAAGTTACGAGAGGAACCAGGATAAACTGCTTGTATTTTTTCTTTTACTTTCTTGCTTTTGTACTTACACTTTCCGCTACTGTCAACTCTGATCATCCAAATCAGATTCTGGTTCAGAATCTGATAAGGTCCTTCAGAGGTCAAACCTAGTTTTTTATTCCAACTATAAACCTTGTGTTCAAACTCTGATGAAGAACCATCAGAAGCAGAAGCTCTCAAGGCTTAAAAAGAAGAAAGAGTCAACATAATTCAACCCCTCTTCTTGTGTTTTTCTCACCTTCAGTTGGCATCAAAGCAAGGTTTGTTCAAAACACTTAACAGTGGTGTAAAAAATACCCCGAGAAAAATACATATTCATTTATTTCAGGTGAATCTGGATTTAGTGAGGGTTATCCTCGTGGTGATAATAATCATTATCAAAGTACATATGAGAGGAACAACTATGTTGTTAGACCTTTGACATTCAGTGGATATTCTACTGAATTTGAATGGTGGAAAAGCAAAATGTATACTCACATCATAGGTCTTGATTATGAGTTGTGGGATATCTTGGAAGATGGTATTAACATTCAAGTTAATGGTGCTAAAATGGTGTATGACAGAAAGTCTCTCACACCTGCTCAAAAAAAGATTTGGAGAAAACACCATAGAGTATGAGGCATCTTGGTTGATGCTCTACCTCATTCTGAGTATATCAAAATCATTGATAAATCCACTGCTTATACCATCTTTAAATCCCTATGTGATACATATGAAGGGAATCAATAAGTTCAGGAAGCCAAAGCCAATCTTCTGGTTCAGAAATATATGCTTTTTAAGATGAAGGAAGATGAAGACATTGAAACCATGTTTTCTAGATTTCAAATTCTTGTGTCTGGTCTTCAAGTGATGAACAAAATTTTATACTACCTCTGACCATGTGAAGAAGATTCTTAGGAGTCTTCCTTTCAAATTCAGACTCAGGGTAATAGCTATCCAGGAGGCTAAAGACTTAAACACATTAAGTCTTGAAAGTCTTATCAACAATCTCCAAAGTCATGAGATGTAACTCAATGGAGATGAACCTGTCAAGAAGTTAAAATCCCTTACCATGAAATATTATAAAAAAAAATTGTAAAGGCTCCCAAAATCTAGAAATCTGAATAAGCCTATCAATTAGAAGCTTCTTAAGAAGACTCGGATAATGAGGAGATGTCCTTTATCATCAAAAGATTTCAATACATGGCCAACAAGAAGAACATATTCTCTGGTAGAAGCAGTGGCTTTAGAGGATCAAGTTCAAGAGATAATAAAGATGATCATAAAGGTTGCTTCAACTGCAAGAAGTTTGATCACTTTATTGTTGAATGTCTAGAGCTACAAAAGTACAAGGTAAAGAAAGGAAGCTCCCAAAAGGACAGCTTTAGAAACATATTAAAGAGGAGTTTCATGGATACACGAGATGTACTTGACAAATAAGAAGAATCTAAGAAAGACGGAGAGCAAGCCAATCTTGCTTTGATGGCTCTTACATCTTCTAAAACAGAATATGACTCAGATTCTGGTTCAGAATCTGAGGAAGATGAAGTATTTTCTAAATTATCTTGTTCTAATTTGATTACCTTTATTCAAGAACATATGAGAAGGTCTCAGGAAAAGGCCAGACACATGAAAACATTAACAAAGAAATATGATCTTTTAAAAGAGGAATTAAAGTTAAAGGCTCTGAAGTCATCAGAACCTAAGACTCTAAAGTTAAAGGCTCTGAAGTCATCAGAACCTAAGATTCTAAAGTCAAAGGTTCTGAAGAAACCAGAACATAAGGCATCAAGTCATAACATTCTGAAAGGTTCAAAACCCATGGTCAAGACTCATTCAAGACAACAAACATTCAAACCAAAAGTATTGAATGATTCTAAACCTTTTTATATGAGAACGAAGGTATAAAATAAGGGAAAACCCGTCAGGACTAATCCTAAAGGACCCATAAGATTATGGGTGCCTAAATCTGAAAAAACAATTTCTACAGATATGCTTAATGGGAGAAGCAAAGTAGTCATCCTGGTACCTGGACAATGGTTGCTCACGACATATGACAGGAGAAATGCATATACTCCAAACCCTCACTTTGGGAGATGGGGGAACTATGGGATTTTGAGGAAACCAAAAAGGGAATATTATTGGGACAAGTACCATTGGCAACTCCTTTTTATCTATTATTGATGCTTGGTTGGTAGATAGTCTGAAACATAACCTACTTAGCATAAGTCAATTATGTGATAGTGGTTATGAAGTAATGTTTAATAAGAACATATGAATAGTCATGAATGAATCCGATAAGTATGTAGTGTTCAAGGGTAAGAGGAAAGGTAATGTTTACAAAATCAATTTTTCTGAACTGGATGATCAAAAGGTAGTTTTCCTTATATTAGTGAATGATGAAAAATGGGTCTGGCATATGAGGTTAGGTCATGCTAACTAGAGATTAATCTCTAAGCTTAGAAACTTAAAACTTGTTAAGGGGTTGCTGATAACAAGAAAGCACATAGTGTATCTTGACTCGCTTCGCATGCATTTTAGTTTCATTTCATATGTTTTTATTGTGTTACATGGGTATTATTCATGTATATATATTACTTGTTGATTGGAAACTTATGCGAGCAAGAACGAAGAAAAAGGGAGCGAAAAAAGGGACAAGATACACAATTGTTGGCTGTTATGACGAGTTCTTAGCAGGCTGACGCCCTTCGGCTAGAGAAAAAATAGAAGAAAAAAAATAAATCCAAAAGGATGGCGCTCGTCAGGTGAGATCATAATCGTCCTGTCTGACAAGAGGTAAGTTAGGTAGGATCAATGGCCACCATTGTTAGTGGTCAAAAGTTTTAACATGTTTCTCTCTTTTTTATGTTATTCATCGTGCTGATGCCCCCATTTCTTATGTTGGTTTTCAGATCTTTTATATTGTCAACCTTCTCCTCTTTGTTCCATCTGAATAGCCATGGTTTAATAAGCTTTATGGCCATCATAAATGTAATTGTCCATTTAATCATTTGTAACTGCTTTGATAAGTACATGTAATGGTTTCATGACTATTTAGCCGACCCTTTGTAACTGACACGCCTTTATCTAGATTTTAATAATCTGAGGAATAACCCGGAGTATACACAGGCTGTGATAGTTCATAGGTTGTCAATGTGCAAGACTGGCCTTACTCGGGTTCTAATAAAATCTATGATGTATATGAAATTCTGGTATCAGATATAAGATGTCGAAGGTAATGTCACGACACTAATATCTGTTAACACACAATGGATAAAAAATACAGAATGGTAAAGCAAATAACGCAAGCAATTGTTAACCCAGTTCGGTGCAACTCACCTACGTCTGGGGGCTACCAAGCCAGGAAGGAAATTCACTAAAATAGAATTAGTTCAAAGACTCTCCGTACACTTCAACAAGTTACAGTCTTTCTCCCCTAATCTCTACCCGTGCAATTTCTACCTAAGCACTCTTAGATATGAGAACCCACTCACTTCCCTACAATCACACACCAGTGATTTTAAACAACAATCCCTTGTGAAAAGAAAATACTTTTCAATTACACACTCTTGATTTTACTTCACAGTTTCAATCAAGAAGACACACTCTTGATCTTTCTTCACAACTCTGATCAAGAAGACACACACTCTTGCTTAACAGCTTTAGAGTGACAAATTACAACCACAAATCAGTCTAATTCAATCATCAATGGATGACTTGAATGACCTACAAGTCTCACGACTAAACAGACACAAACCCTAGCTCTCTCTCTATATTTCGCTCAGTATTGGTTGTGTGTTCAAACAGGTTTTCTAAGTCCCTTTTTATAGAAGCATCCAGCTGGGCTTGGACATCTTGAAAACCCTAAATCTATTTTCCAATCAAATTTTTTTATAACAGCTGGTTAGATCTCCTTGGAAAATAAGTAAATCTGGTTGTAATCCATGATTGAATGCGCCAGCTAATCATATCTTCAATCATACAAAGATTTCCATTAATTGTGCAATCACAAAACACCAGACATTCATACTGAATGTTCTGTGTACAGGATGTCATGACATCGGGTCTGACATCCTGGAAAAATCCTGCATAATCCAATAATTCCTTTTATAACTTCCAGCAGGTACAGCCATATCAGATGCCATGACCTTGTGTATGTCATCTGAAACAATCATGCATGAACACGTCTTTCATTTAAGCTCCAGCAGGTACATCCAATATCAGAAGCCTTGTCATTGTATGTGGCATTCTGAAACAATCCTGCATGAACATGTTCTTGAACTCCAGCAGGTACATAGGATATCTCATGTTAAGACATCACACATAACATCTTGTGAACACTCTTTGTTTTACCAAAATTGCTGCCAACACTTAGAATCAACAAACTCCCCCTTTGGCAAATTTTGGCTAAAACATATAGTTGTCCTTTTTGTTCACAAGGTAAACTATCAGCAGTTAAACAACTTAACAGTAGTTTAATCAGCAGCAGAAGCAAAAACAATTACTAGCTATGGCTACTAGTAATACACACATGCACAAGGGTACTTCTCCTCCCCCTAAATCTGTGCAACAAACAGAATTACTAGTTATGGATGCAACTAGTAAGACACATAAATACACAAGGGTACTCCTTCTCCCCCTAAATCTGTGCACACAACAAACAGTCTCCATGATCATAACAACTACTGTAACTCCAGCACCTGTACCAGCCAGAATGTCATTCTGACATCTGCTTCAACAACAACACCTGTGCACCATATCAGACATCCTCTTTGACATCTGTAAACAGAATAGCATTCTGTTTTAACACCTCCTGTGCACTAATAATAGTTGTACTTCTATCCAGCCACATACATATCACAACTTCCACAACAGCTTCCATATATCCATTTCTCCCCCTTTTTAGTCAAAATTGACCAAAGGTGACATTTTCCAATATAAAACTTCAATCAGCATCAGAATAGCTTCCAGCCACACAGTCTAGTCCTTGCCACAACATAGTTTACCCAGTCAGAAATATCCTCTGGGATAACCACAAACTCCTTTACTTGTTATAGGTTCTCATGAACACAGATCCCCAACTTCCCCCTTAAACATTCAAATTGATTCGCATCCAAAGCTTTAGTGAAAATGTCTGCTAATTGCTTTTTAGTAGTAACATGCTCCAGAGTTATGATCTTCTCTTCTACGAGTTCTCTGATGAAGTGATGACGAATGTCAATGTGCTTTGTCCTGCTATGTTGAATAGGATTTTTGGAAATATTTATGGCACTCAGGTTATCACAGTATAATGTCATGACTTCTTGTGTGACATTGTATTCAGACAATATCTGCTTCATCCAGACCAGTTGAGAACAACTACTCCCAGCTGCTATGTATTCAGCTTCAACAGTGGATAGAGATACACAGTTTTGTTTCTTGCTAAACCATGAAATCAGATTGTTCCCCAAAAAGAAGCATCCCCCAGATGTGTTTTTCCTATCATCAGCACTTCCATCCCAGTCAGCATCACATTAACCAGTCAACATGGATCCAGATCCATGAGTATACAACATCCCATAGTCACTGGTGCCATTGACATATTTCAGTATTCTCTTCACTTGGTTTATGTGACTGACTTTTGGTTCAGCTTGATACCTAGCACAAACACCTACAGCAAATGCAATGTCAGGTCTGCTTGCTGTGAGATATAGCAGACTTCCTATCATGCTTCTGTATAGACTCTGATCTACACTGACACCATTTTCGTCTTTGGAGATTTTCACATGAGTAGGAGCAGGTGTCCTTTTATGGCTTGCATTTTCCATTCCAAACTTCTTCACAATGTTCTTGGCATACTTGCTTTGAGATAGAAAGATAGAGTCTTCCATCTGTTTGACTTGTAGCCCAAGAAAGTAGGTTAGTTCTCCAACAAGACTCATCTCAAACTCAGATTGCATTTGTCTAACAAAATGTTCAACCATCTGTTCTGACATCCCACCAAAAACAATGTCATCTACATATATTTGTGCCACCATGAGCTTTCCTCCTTCATTCTTCACAAACAGAGTTTTGTCAATACCTCCCTTTTTGTATCCATTGTCAGTGAGGAACACTGTGAGTCTCTCATACCAAGCCATGGGAGCTTGCTTCAACCCATAGAGGGCTTTCTTTAATCTGTACACATGTTGTGGAAGATTTGGATCTGTGAATCCTTTAGGCTGTTCAACATATACTTCTTCATTTAAGTAGCCATTCAGGAAGGCACTTTTTACATCCATTTGAAACAGCTTGAATTTTAGAATGCATGTCACTCCAAGCAATAGTCTAATGGACTTAAGGCGAGCTACAGGAGCAAATGTTTCATCAAAGTCTACTCCTTCAACTTGAGTATATCCTTGAGCTACTAATCTAGCTTTGTTTTTAGTAACAACCCCTTGTTCATCAGATTTATTCTTATATACCCACTTTGTTCCTATGACATTTACTCCTTCAGGTCTAGGAACCAATTCCCATACTTCATTCCTCTTGAATTGGCCTAACTCCTCTTGCATTGCATTGATCTAGAACTCATCAGTCAAGGCTTCCTTGATATTTCTGGGTTCAATCTTTGACACAAAGCAGCCATGTGAGATCACTTCCCTTGATCTAGTAGTGACTCCTTTATCTGGATCTCCTATGATAAGATCTTTGGGATGATCCTTCTGAATTCTGATAGAGGGTCCCTTGTTTATTTTGTCATCTTCAGGTTCAACTTGAGGAGGTTCTTCTTCCTTATTTTTGTTTGAGAGGTCAACTGGAGAATCATTCAGAGATGTCTCAACATCGTCTGTGACATCGGTCTGTTGGTCATCAACCACAACATTAATGGATTCCATCAATACATTAGTTCTGGAATTAAAGACCCTGTAGGATTTGCTGTTTGTTGAATAGCCCAGAAATATTCCTTCATCACTCTTGGGATCCATCTTCCTTCTTTGCTCACGGTCAGCCAGGATATAGCATTTGCTACCAAATACATGGAAATATTTGACTGTGGGTTTTCTTCCTTTCCAGACTTCATAAAGGGTTGTGGGAGTTCCTTTCTTCAATGTCACTCTGTTGTGAACATAGCAGGCTGTGTTCATGGCTTCAGCCCAAAAATGATAGGGCAATTTCTTAGCATGAATCATAGCTCTGACTGATTCTTAAAGAGTCCTATTTTTTCTTTCCACCATACCATTTTGCTGGGGAGTGATGGGGGATGAGAACTCATGATGAATTCCTTCTGAAGAGCAGAATTCAGCAAATTTGTTGTTCTCAAACTCCTTCCCATGATCACTTCTAATTTTGACAACAGGACTTTCTTTTTCCCTTTGAAGTTTCAAACAAAGCTCCTTAAAGACTTCAAATACATCAGATTTTTCTCTTATAAAATTGATCCAGGTGTATCTGGAGAAATCATCCACCACCACATATGCATATTTCTTCCCACCAAGGCTTTCTACTTGCATGGGTCCCATCAAGTCCATATGAAGTAGCTCCAGGACTTTGGTAGTTGTGTCATGTCTAAGCCTCTGGTGTGACATCCTTGTTTGTTTTCCAATCTGACATTCTCCACAGATTTTTCCCTCATCAATCTTTAAGTTGGGAATTCCTCTAACAACTTCAACAAATATGATCCTTTTCATACTTTTAAGGTGCAGATGGCCCAATCTTTGATGCCATATCTTCACCTCTTCTTCTTTGGCTAAGGTACACATTGAAGAGTATCCAGTTTCTTGAGAGCTCCACATGTAGCAGTTGTCTTTGGACCTAACTCCCTTCATGATTACTTTATTTTCTTTGTTAGTAATCAGACATTCAGTTTTGGTGAAGTTTACATTCAGACCTTGATCACACAGTTGACTGATGCTTATAAGATTAGCAATTAATCCCTTAACAAGTAGGATATCATCAAGGTCAGGAACTCCAAGGCAATCCAGCCTACCCATTCCCTTGATTTCCCCCTTTGCACCATCACCAAAGGTAACATAACTCATGGCATGAGGATGAAGTTCAGTTAGCAGATTTTTGTTCCCAGTCATATGTCTGGAGCAACCACTGTCAAAATACCAATCTTCTTTGGCTGAAACTCTGAGGGAAGTGTGATCTATGAGACTTGTGACCTTTGTCATAGGAGCCCATTGCTTTTTGTTGACAGTCTTGTGATGCTTGGACCTTGATTGGTATTGGGATTGAACAGGGCCAAGATAGCCACATAGCTTATAGCAAAAGGGCTTCAGGTGGCCAAATTTTCCACAGTATTGGCATTTCCATCTTTGATGCTTCCCTTTTTGCTGTTGTGACATCTGATGTGACATCTCAGGTTTGCTTTTAACATGGTTGCACTTA
The DNA here is from genome assembly GCF_024323335.1 of Lathyrus oleraceus. NCBI lineage: Eukaryota > Viridiplantae > Streptophyta > Magnoliopsida > Fabales > Fabaceae > Lathyrus > Lathyrus oleraceus. Next base: position 477,115,117 of record NC_066584.1, read on the forward strand.
GGTTTGGATTTTGGTTTGCAACCAGTGTAACTGCACTCAGCCTTGAATCCAATACTAGATTTGTTTCCTGTTATTTAGCCAGTTTGGAGAATCTTGTCTAAGATGGCAGATCCATTGTTAAGCATTCTTACATACTTAGTCATCTCATCTAGTTTGGAATTCAAGAATACAACTTCTACCTTCAATTTTGAGATGGTTTCCACAAGCTCTTCCTTTTCATTTTCCAGCTGAGCTATCGCTTTCTTCTGGCTTTCAACTTGTCTGCACACTCCTGCCCTTCTGTGGCACAACTCTTTAAGGGTTCTTTCATCATCAATTGGCTCTTCCTCAGACCCCCATCTTCCTGTCAATGCAGTCACATGGTTTGCGGCTTCTTCTGTTTCACTTCCATCAGACCAAGAGGCCATAAGACTCCTCTTTTGTTTCTTGAGGTAGGTCCCACATTCAGTTTTAATATGACCATACCCATTACACTCATAGCACTGAACTTCTTTGGGCTTTTCTTCAGACTTTGGTTTCTTACCAAAGTTGTTGGATTTACTGATGTCAGATGTGATGTTCTTGACATTGCCCTTTGCTCTCACATCTACTTTTTTTTATCAGTCTGTTGAACTGTCTTCCTAGCATTGCTATCTCATTTTCCAGGTCTTCATCAATATCTTGACCACCTTCCTCATCTTCCTCTTCAGTGTTTGACATAAATGTTATGCTCTTGGCTTTCTTTTCAGCTCCATCATATATTCCCATCTCAAATGTTTGGAGGGATCCAATTAGCTCATCAACTCTCATATTTGAGATGTCTTGAGATTCTTCTATGGCTGTTACTTTCATAGCAAATCTCTTGGGGAGTGATCTGAGTATTTTTCTTACTAACTTTTCATCTGACATCTTCTCACCCAAGGCTCTAGAGGCATTGGCAATTTCAAGGATACTCATGTAGAATTCATGAATATTTTCATCTTCTTTCATTCTTAAGTTTTCAAACTTGGAGGTGAGCAGCTGAAGTCTAGACATCTTTACCCTAGAGGTGCCTTCATGAGTGGTCTTGAGAATGTCCCAAGCATCTTTGGCCACTTCACAGTTGTTTACCAGCCTGAAAATATTCTTGTCTACCCCATTGAATATTGCATTCAATGCTTTAGAGTTTCCAAGAGCAAGATCATCCTCTTCCTTGGACCATTGTTCTTCAGGTTTCTTCTCAGTAGTGGCTTCTCCTTCTTTAGTGATGACAGGATGCACCCAACCTGTTAACACAGCTTTCTAAGCCTTGTTATCAAGGGATTTCAGAAACGCTACCATTCGAGGTTTCCATTAGTCATAGTTAGAACCATCCAAAATTGGTGGCCTATGAACAGATCCTCCATCTCTCTCCATTGTACTAGACAATATTGCCCCTAGATCTCACCCAGAACCAGAGCAGGATGCATGCTCTGATACCAATTGAAATTCTGGTATTAGATATAAGATGTCGAAGGTAATGTCACGACACTAATATCTGTTAACACACAATGGATAAAAAATACAGAATGGTAAAGCAAATAACACAAGCAATTGTTAACCCAGTTCGGTGCAACTCACCTACGTCTGGGGGTTACCAAGCCAGGAAGGAAATTCACTAAAATAGAATTAGTTCAAAGACTCTCCGTACACTTCAACAAGTTACAGTCTTTCTCACCTAATCTCTACCCGTGCAATTTCTACCTAAGCACTCTTAGATATGAGAACCCACTCACTTCCCTACAATCACACACCAGTGATTTTAAACAACAATCCCTTGTGAAAAGAAAATACTTTTCAATTACACACTCTTGATTTTACTTCACAGTTTCAATCAAGAAGACACACTCTTGATCTTGCTTCACAACTCTGATCAAGAAGACACACACAATTGCTTAACAGCTTTAGAGTGACAAATTACAACCACAAATCAGTCTAATTCAATCATCAATGGATGACTTGAATGACCTACAAGTCTCACAACTAAACAGACACAAACCCTAGCTCTCTCTCTATATTTCGCTCAGTATTGGTTGTGTGTTCAAACAGGTTCTCTAAGTCCCTTTTTATAGAAGCATCCAGCTAGGCTTGGACATCTTGAAAACCCTAAATCTATTTTCCAATCAAATCTTTTTATAACAGCTGGTTAGATCTCCTTGGAAAATAAGTAAATCTGGTTGTAATCCATGATTGAATGCGCCAGCTAATCATATCTTCAATCATACAAAGATTGCCATTAATTGTGCAATCACAAAACACCAGACATTCATACTGAATGTTCTGTGTACAGGATTGTAACACCTCAAAATTTGCCCTCCTCTTCTTGGGACTAGTTTAGCATATTGCATTTCATTTTTAGGGCATTAGTCATTGCATCTTTGCATATCATGTGAAAATAAGAAAGTCATCCTCCAAAGTCTTGCTCAGAAGATAGAGAGGTTAAGAGATTCAAGCTTGAGGGTCTCATGAATTGATGATCAATCATCTAAGGGTTGCTCTTCAGTTAGGGTTTTATTGGTTCCTCAAGGAGGTGGAGCATTATCTTGTTGGCAAGGATATATCATCATCATCATGATTTTATCATCTTCAAAAGGTTCATTGTGCATGATCATGTTCCTTAGGATTAGGGTTTTGACCTCTGGTCAACCCTAATCAGTGCCATTCTACCAGTCAGGGTTTCTCAAGGAGATGGGGTTTATTTCTTGGATGGAGATCATATGGTCATTATCTTGAGCTTGCACAATCTAGAGTTTCATTTTGGAGCCATTTCATCAAGTGGCTGAGGCTCAAAGTCACCTGTGCATGTTCAAAGTCATCTGTCAACATAAAAGTCAACAGAAAGTCAACTAAGGGCTTGGAAGTGGAGAAATGAGTTTCAACATCTCATTCATGTTCAAAATAGGTTTATTTGTCATTACAAATGCATATCTTGAAGAATTTGAGGTCAGATCAAAAGTTGCCAAAAATGGAAAGTGACCTGTAATTGAAAGTTTCCAAAAATGGAAAGTTTTTAGTTAAAATTCAACTTGATCTTGCATCATCAAAGAAGCTTCAAATAAAATTTTGTCCAACATGAAAGTTGAAGATCTCTCTCTCCTATTTCCAAAAAGTCCAAGATCATGTATTTATGATGAATGGTTGAGGAGATATGATCAAATCATTGCCAAGTGTACATGGAACTTCAAATGGCCATAACTTTTGATTCATAACTCCAAATTTGGTGGTTCTTTTTGCATTTTGCTTCTCATGACATGTAGTTTCTAAAACGTCCATCACATTGCATGAAATTTGAACATATGATCATTTGTGCATTCAAGTCAATTTTGGAGGGAAACTTGAAAATTTAAAATTGATGCATCATGGGAACAAATGACCATTGCTAATATGTGCATGGAGTGTTTTTAAGTGCATTTGATCATTGGTTTGGTACTGTTCACGTATGCATGCTTCACAGACCTCAAAATTTCAATTTTTGTCACCACACCTTATCTTGCTTAACTTCAACTAAACCTTGTTTAATTTTAATTAAAATAGGATTAGCACATGGTATATATACATAAACCTAACAGAATTTGAGAGGTTTTGCTCATTCTAGATCCAAATTCTCTCTCCCTCCAAAATTTTGTCTCAATCTTAATTCAAAATTTTCTCACATAAGCCTTGAATCTTCTTCCATATTCTGGTTCTCTAATGTTGATTTAGCAGAGATCAAGCCTTGGATCGTCAAGTTTGGACCAGAATTGTGCATGTGAAGTTCAAGAACTCAAAAATGGCAAATGCAAATTGAGCTAGATCTACACAGTTTCAAGCCTCAATTCAATCATCAAGCTTCAATACCTCACTTCTGGAGTGGATTTGAAGCTTGTCAAGCCTTGGATCGTGCACTGCAAGGAACTGCTCTTCAAGAGGTTCAGTTTTCGAATCTCTTAATTCTCAAATCCATGCGTATATTCTTGTAGATCTCATGTTGCTGATGATTCTGGTGAAAATTTCATGAAAAATAGTGCATTATTGAGTGAGATATGTGTGATTCAAGTTTTGTGCACAAAACTTCTTTTGATCGATTCTTGTTATTGGTGATGATTTAGACTGAATCAATGCTTGATCTGTAATCTCCTTGGCAATAGCTTTCGAATGGTATAGATTTTACTCATTTCTGGAAAATTCTGGGAAAATCTGGAAAAATGTTTGAACATTCATGTACTGTTCATCTTCATCTTCGTGAGGAAGATGAAGATCTTCATCCTAGCGTCCGTATTTCCGTCGTTAATAGGTGCGCTAGGGTTTTTGCCAAAACGGCAGCGTATTGGCCTGGCACGCGCTTCTTTCAAATTCGGACCAAGCTCGATTCCTGGCGAAAGCAATATTTCAAATGCTTTCTCATTTTAGCCTTTTCCCTCCAATTTCCATGTTATGTTCATTTTCACTTCAAATTTTTTATGCCAACTTCTAAAAATCATATCAAATTGAAAAACGACTCAAATAATTCCAAATTTTTTGTAGCAGGATCCTTTGTTTGTCTAGTTTCTTATGATGATGAATTTTGAAGTTGTGCATGGCTGGTTTTTGATTTGTGTTAGACTCTTTGATCATGTGTACATTTGTGACCTTGCTCCATTCATCTCATTGTGAAATGCTTGATTTTAATCCAAATGCTTTGAAATTTTACATGATTATTCTTGACATGTTTATGGATGTGTGAGGCTTGGTTTGGTATTTTTCGCATTTGCCATTTCTGTTTTACACACATGTTTGTATGGGGTGACAATTTGTGTCACACATTTGGTTGATCAACTTGTGCAATTTTATTTCCATGCCATTTGAACTTGGATGCTTCTGATTTTTTGTATGATAATCATGTTGGATGTTTTGTATGCTCATGAATTTTTCCAGAACTATTTGAATCATTTCTGTTTTGATTTGTAATTTTCATTCATGATGATCATTTGTGAGCTTTGAAATTGTCTTTGACTTATCTTGCACATGAAATGCCTTTGCTTAATGATTTTGTTTTTGTCCTTTTAGGACATGTTAATATGTGTTTGAAGTTGCATTGTGTTGAATTTCAGATCCTGTTTTGAATTTTTTTCTTCACCTTTGACCCTAGGCTTTGACCTAGTGGTTTGGACTTACATTTGAGTTGTGAATTTCAGGTTCAAGTATGCATCTCCATGATTGATGTTGCTTCTTCATTTGAGTTTGGTCATTTGTTATTGTTGGCTAACATTTGTTTATTTTGTAGGCTTTGATGATAATTCACTTGAGTGTTTGCCTTATGGCTTACTCATTGTGCATTGGGATTATCTGTTGCTTATTGACTGTTGTCTGTTGTCTGAATAATGTACTGATTTGTTTAGTTGTTTACACAGGTACCTAAGTTGCTTTAAGTTCATTTGAACTTTGCTTTGCTTTGCTTGTGGTTGGCATACCACTTAGGTATAATCCCTCTTCTTCATGTAGTCTGGAAGACCTGTCATGTTACTTTGGCAGGCACCTGTCTGACGTCCTCTTTAAGAGGCAATGTTTGTGGTTATTTTTCTTTGTGCCTTGTACATATAAAGACCTCCTAAGTGAAGAGGCATTGGCAGATAAAAGGGACGTGAAATCCATCCCCTGCTATTCAGTTGTGTCATTCATCCTGCTCACACCATGTGTTGATGCACTTTGAATAAGAACCCAAGATCTTGTTGTGTCAGTCATGTGGAGTAGAGTTCTTGATTCTGGACTCCTACACTTTCATTGATTGAAGCTCTCCCAGGCCAGGGATAAGAGCTATGAGGTCTTACCCTCATCTCCCATTTCATCTGCTTCACCCTAACTCTCAATGTTAGGGTTAAGAGCTCAAAACACCCCTTTCCAGTTGGCTTGTTTGTCGAGGTTGATTTGACCCCTTGACTAAAGCCCAACCATGTTGTGTGAGCCTTCTTGTTTGCATATAGTGTGTGATACCTGTTCACCCGTTTGCTTACTTGCTGTGTTGTTGACTTGCTGCCTGTGCGAGTTAGGATCTGTTAGAAACCTCAACCTAGGACTATTGTGGATTACATGACAACTATTAGGCTCGAGTCAGTCTCCCTTTTAGTTTGTTATTTCTAGGTCTCTGGTTAGGAGAAAGTTTCTCCCCTGTTAAGGGGAACTACGTTGCCCTGATCCTCATACCAGATGAGGTACGTAGGCAGGAGATCGTGCGAGATCTCTCCGGGCACCCTTTTCCTTTTTTGCGTGCGTTGTTTAACAGTTATTAGGCTCGAGTTCCTGACTCCCTTTTAGCTTGTCTGTTTGTTACCCTCTTGTTTGTGTGGAGTCTGACGTAAGCCCAGCGATTGGCAGTCGGTTTCCTGTGGGTTGTGTGTGTGGAATCTGATGTAAGCCCAGTGATTGGCATTCGGTTTCCTTGTTTGTGTTTGTTGTTTGGAGTCGGACATAAGACCAGCCATTGGCAGTCCGTTTCCAGTTGTGTGTTTGCCCTGACGTCTCAGCGTCTTTGTGTGTGTTTTGTTTCGGCGTGCGTTAGCCGAACTACGGTAGCTCTGATTCTCATTCCAGATGAGATACGTAGGCATAGGATGTGATATCCTAGCGAGCCCATTCCCCCTTCTTCAACCTGTGTTTTATTCCAGTGTGTGTGCATTCTTTAAGCAGTTATCTAGCAACCTTATTCTTTCCTTTTGAGCGTAGATCCCGTCGAGTACGACGGACGTGAGGGGGTGCTAATACCTTCCCCTTGCGTAACCGACTCCCGATCCTTGCATCTCCAGTCGTAAGACCATTTCCTTTCCAGGTTTACTTCGAGCGTTTCCTTTCCCTCCTTTGGGATAAATAACGCACGGTGGCGGCTCTGTTTGTTTGTTTTTCCCGCCGGTTGTTTTTCGCGGATGCGACAGCTGGCGACTCTGTGGGGATAAAGAGAAGTTGACCTCTTGCTGGTCCATCTTCCCTAAGCGAGTCACTCCTAGCGCTCTCTAGGATAGTTTTGGTTGCTTGTGCTGCTTTATTTGTTGCATTTATGATTATTATACTGTGACTGTATACATTTGCATATATGTTTGCATGCATCATATTACCATTATGCTGGACTCTGTATAGGTTGATTCCTCTGATTTGGGGGTGGGTGTTCTGAGTGGGGCCCAATACCCAGGCCCGAGTATACACCTAAGATTAGCGTGGTCTCATGTCTCTTCACATGTTGTACGACATGATGCGGAGATGTGACATACGACAGCCGGACGAGGTTCATCTGAGAGAGTCCTTCCGGGTGGAGTTATTCCACTTAGGGTGGGTTATCTCATCTGAGCTATTGACTTCGGTGACCGTTCTTTCCCGGATCTTTGGCTTAGACGATCTTAAGAGAGCTACAGCGGCACACCCGAAAGGGCAAACCCGTTGAGTATCTTTGCCCGATTATCGAAGCCATTATCCGCCTTAGGATGACCTTATTAGAATTCACCTGTGAGGGGAGGGTTGATTCTTACAGATGCATGTTCTGATGGTGACTTTGATGGTGACTATTGGTTCAGTTATTGATCTGGGTCCTATTTATGAGTGGGATTTATGGATTTATTTCTGAGACGCCGGAGTTCTGTCCGCGGTATTTATCAGTGGGGATCCGTTTATTTCAGGATTCCCTGGGTTGATTCAGAGATTGTTGTAGCTATCAGTTCAGTGGCTTTCCAGTGATGATGGTGATATATCTGTTCCGTTTATTTCGGAACCCTGAGTTGGATTTGTGGTTACTCAGTACCTCAGATGGTTGTGATCAATTCAGAAACCGAGACTCAGTACAGTGGATGTTCAGATGACTTGGAGGATGGCAAAGTGCATTGCATTCATACATCAACATCATTCCCATTTTGCATTCATCTGCATCTAACTCATGTCTATCCATACTCAGGGTACATTCTCGATTGAGATCCCGGTTGAGAGACATCCTGATGTCAGAATGTTATTGTCAAATTATTATCCGTCTCGATGAAGCCAGGATCGAAAGGCAGAATGTTCCTCATATGGATAGTCATTGCATGTGTGAGTCATATTAACCTGTTTTCTGTTTTGTAGGTGTCAGTATCTAACCAAGTGCACATAGCTCTTCCGCTCAGATATCCTACTAGACTCAACAAGTCCAAGCTGATGGATCCACCCAACGCCGACATTCTCGAATTGAAAGAGATGATGAGGGAGTTGTTCAATGTCGTGCAAGGGCTCGCCTTGGGGCAGAAAGCAATCGCTGAGAGGGTGGAAAGGATTGAAAAATGGCTGATAACGGAGAAAACTCAGGGAAAGGCTTCGTCGTTTGGATCGAAGAAACCCTCTGGTAATGGTCAGCACAAGAAGGAGGTTGAATCAAGTGATGTGCATGCCAAGAGGGGTAAGGATCGTTATCACCCGTATGCTGCTGCGGTAACCATTCCTGCTGGTAATCAATCTGTACTATAGCAACGGCAGCCACCTCAACAGAGAGTACAGAAAGTTGGGTGCCAAGTGAGAAAAGGGAAGACAGATCGGCAGTTTGATAAGCCACCCATGACGTATGCTCTTCTGTTGAAGAGGTTGAAGGATCTTGGATTGGCGCGGCCAAGGATGTTGGCTCCGTTGAGACCTGATCAGAGGCCTGCCAGTTATGAGGAGAATACCAAATGTGAATTCCACTCTGGTGCCCCTGGACACAATGTGGAGAATTGTAAAGCTTTTAAGCATATTGTCCAGAACCTGGTGGATTCCAAGGCCATTAATTTTGCACAATCTCCAAATGTTAATGCTAATCACATGCCCGCGCATGGTCAGATGGGGGTGAATGCAATTTCTGAGGATAGGAGGACGATTGGGCTGATGAATGGGGATCAGTTAAAAACTCCAATGTCTGTGGTCCAGAGACCTCTGATGAAAAGTGGAGATTTCCTTGGTTGTGATAATTGTTGTGCGGCTGTCGCCACAAACGGGTGTGTAATGATGAGGGAAACGACTCAGAAAATGATGGAGGTGGAAATGGATGGTGAAAATTTTGAAACACCATGTCAGGCAGTTGAAATCGTCGAGGTGGAGAATGCCATTATTGCTGAGAAAGAGAAAAAGCCGTCCATTTCTTCTTACAAACAGGCCGTGGAAGTGGTGAGAAATTGAGGGATCCCAGGCTGGGGAAGAATGATAGACATTGCGGTAAAAGCTGATATGTTCGGGGTTGGCTATCAGCCGGGTCAAGATTCGTCTAGACAAAACAGAGGACGTTGTCAACCGTTCACATTCGTCAGTGCTGGAATGCTGGCTCCAGGTCACACTTGTGCAGTGGGTGAAGAGATTGACAGTGACTGCGAACTTGACTCGTGGATAAAATCATGCGTACCAGGGAACTGGAAGGCCTCAAAGATCATGACTGTCACTCATCGTGAAGAGTAATATTTCTGTTTTTCAATTCTATTTGCATGAAAGCCATACGTTTTGCCCGAAACGTAATGGTCCATTGTAAGGGCCACCTCATGTGTTTCATTTTGCAACATTTTGCATCATTAATAAATGGATGTTTTTCACAATAAAAGCGGTGTTCCCTGTTTTTCATTTATTTTTGCAGTTTTAAAAAACAAAAATAAAAATGGCAATGTTTGCTTTCATTTTTCTTCCTTTTGATTTGTCTTGTTCCGACCTCAAAAGCAATGCATGAATCCGCATTCATGTAGATGCGACTATTCTCCTGATCTCATTGATAACGATTTGGTTAGACCTCTGTATGACTTCGAAAATTCGATATATCATGCCGAAGAAGAAGGCGAAGAAGATTGTGATCTGCTGGAAGATTAGCCAGGTTGTTGAAACAAGAGGAGAAGGTGATTCAGCCGCACGTGGAGCGAGTTGAGATCGTTAATCTGGGTACCGACGAGGTCAAAAAGGAATTGAAGGTTGGGGCCATCTTGGAGGCGAGTGCCAAGAGCGGAGGTGATGCCATTCAGTCTCAAGAACGTCGGTGCCACATATCGAAGGGCTATGGTGACTTTGGTTCATGATACGATTCATCATGAAATCGAATGCTATGTTGATGACATGATAGCAAAGTCCCAAACAGAATAGGGGCATTCGGTAGACTTGGCCAAGTTATTGGACCGGTTGAGACAATTCAAACTGAGGTTGAATCCGAATAAGTGCACTTTCGGAGTGCGGTCCGGCAAATTGCTGGGGCTTATTGTGAGCGAAAGAGGAATCGAGGTTGATCCTGCTAAAAAAAAAAAAAAGAAGAAAGAAAAAAGCCATACTGGAAAATGCCTGAACCGAGAACAGAAAAAGAGGTTCGTGGTTTCTTAGGTAGATTGAACTGCATTTCACGGTTCACATCTCATCTAACAGCCACGTGGGAACCCACTCAAGCTGTTGTGAAAAAAAAAAGATCAAACGGTCAGGTGAAATAATGATTGCCAAGGGGCATTGAGAAATAAAAGAATAAGTTGCAGGAGCCTCCGATTCTGATGCCTCTGTGGAGGGAGACCGTAAACCCTGTACTTGACAGTCCTCGAGGAGTCTATGAGGTGTGTACTGGGGCAGCATGACGAGTCTGGTCGAAAAGAGCATGCAATTTACCTTAGCAAAAAGTTTACCGACTGTGAAACAATATATTCACTGCTCAAGAAAACTTGCTGTACTTTGGCATAGGCTGCTCGCCGACTAAGACAGTATATGCTGGTTCATACCACTTTATGGATTTCCAAGATGGATCTGATCAGGTATGCATTTGAGAAGCCAGCAGAAGAAGCCAACATTGACCAGACGAGTTGCGAGGTCGTAAACGATTTTTGACTGATGTGATATACAGTATACCTCTCAGAAAGCAACCAAGGGGAGTGTATTGTCTGATCACCTTGCCGAGCAACCGATTGATGACTATCAGCCGATGAAGTTTGAATTCCCTGATGAGGACATCGAGGTTCTCAAATCGAAAGATTGTGAGGAACCGATCCCGGAGGAGGGGCTGGACCCTGAATCCGAACGGATTCTGATGTCTAATGGGGCCGTTGATGAGAATGATAGTGGAGTTGGTGTTGTTTTCGTTACGCCAAAGGGATCCCCACATTCCTTGTGCTGCTAAGCTGACATTTGAGTGCACCAACAATGGTGGCTGGGTATGGAGCTTGTAGCCTGGGTATCGCTTTTCGGTGCGTACGTCTACTGGGGCAATGTCGTTCTCACTCGTATAGGATGGAAATCGTGCTACCAGTCGAGGTTCAGATTCCGTCGTTGAGAGTCCTGATGGACGTGAAATTGGAAGAGGCTGAGTGGATAAGGACTCAGTACAAAGAGTTAAGCCTGATTGAGGAAAAGAGGTTGGCGGCCATTTGTCATGGGCAGTTGCGCCAACAGCGAATGAAGCGGGCTTTTGACCGGAAGGTACGACCTCGGGTATATCATGCAGGCGATATGGTGTTGAAAAAGATCCTTCCTCCTCAGAACGATCGTCGGGGCAAGTGGACACCCAATCATGAATCCCCAGCATGGTCAAGAAGGTTTCCTCTGGCAGAGCCTTGTTGTTGACGACCATGGATGGCGAGGATTTTCCGTCCCCTGCGAATGCGGACGCAGTTAAAAAATACTTCGTATAAAGAGACCCGCTGGACGAAAAGAATAAAATAGTCCAGGCAAAAATGGGCATCCCGGCGAACCAAAAAAAAAAGAGAAAAAGGTTCGAGCAAAAATTAGGGATAAAAAGAAAAATTGTACACCCGGCAAGTCGAAAACCCCACAAGGGCGGCTTGGGCAAAAAAGGGTATCTCGGTGGACTGAAAACCCGAAAGGGCGGTCCAGGCAAAAGAGGGATTGAAACGAAAAACTGCGTCCATCATGATCGTTTGTGCTTTGAATACGACAAGTGGATAATATCCAGCAGGGATCGGTCGGAAGCGTCTTGTTCAGAAGGCAGAAAGCACGGAAAGTATGAGGACATATGGGGTGTAACCGAGTTGGAACTCGATGAGATCGCGGTTTCACATTACCATTAGGATAGATTTTTCCTTTTGTGCGCAATTATCTCTTTTCAGGAATTGCTTCCTTTGTATTGCTCATTCATGAGTCACACCTTTTTTTTCAATCAATAAAATGCATATTCATTCAAATAATTTTGTTTTTGTTTTCATTACCGCTTTGATTGCAAAAACATCCAGTTATTTTTTATAAAGAATCATTGCATTTTAAGACATACATGTCCCTTCCAATGCATGTTTATAAGATTGAAAACTTGAAATCTTATTCGGAAGGTTGAGTGACCCAGGTGTTGAAACTTTGGCCTGCCTGGGGCACATTTTTGTCTAACGATCTCTTTTGCAGGCGTTGTTAGATATTTTCACTCACTTGCAGGTTGTGATGTGAAGCTTTTTGACAAAAAGATCCCCGTGGAGTCCAATCAGGGACAAAGGAATTGACGAATGGTGAAAAGACAGCGAGAGACGTGCGACGATCCTGGAAGATTAATCAAGAAGACTCTTCAAAGTCTGAAGAATTGGAAAGATGATACCAATTTGAGGGATTCGATCTCCGTAGAGTACGGAGAAGTCAAGAATACAAGGTGATGAATCAGAAAAGTCTAGACGAGTCTGAGAGTTCTCAAAAGTGGAAAGCTGACACTGGTTTTAGATGTTGAATACCAGGGTTCGACGAGTCGACGGGTGTTCTGTGCCAGACTTTCCTTGTTTCCCCAAGCAGAGTTGGGACTGTTACTTCCCCAGCAGATTCAAGGTCTGTGACTTCCCTAGCAGGGTCGGGATGGTTATCTCCTCAGCAGGTTTGAGATCGGTGTTTCCTCAGCAGCCAGGCCTGAAGGTTGCTATTTCCCCAGCGGAGGTGTCTATTGGTAGTTGTTTCCCCTAGCATGGTGGAGCTTGTTAGTTCCCTAGCAAGTTGAAGATTGTTGTTTTCCCTGCAGAGCGCGTTGGTGGTTTCTTCCCCAGCGAAGTCCCCAAGCGGATCAGGTTCAGTGGAGGTCTTCCCTGGTGAAGGTTGCTATTTCCCCAGCGGCGGTGCTATTCCCCAGCAGGGTGGAGATCGGAGCGGTATCGAGTTCCTCAACAGAGTTCCTCGAGCTCCCCAGAAGAGTCCCTTGAGGGGATATTTTTTATGCATTCATCATTTAGGAAAGCATAGCATATTGCATACCTAATTGCGTAGCATTTCCATAGTTATGGAGCATTACGCTGAAAACAAAATCATGCATCATCATTGCAAGCATAAGCTAGTCTCAAGCCGTGGTTACCGTTTGAGAATCGGTTTATTTGGTTGGAAGATCAGCCTTAGCATTGCAAGCATCAGCTAGTCTCAAGCCGTGGTTATCGTTTGAGAGTTGGTTTCGCTAGAAGTTGGAAGATGTTACTCTGAGGAGTTTAGCATCATGACGTTAGAGCAACAACAGTCCCCCCAGTAGTGCGATATTGGAGGAAGAATTTCTGTCGTGCGAGATGGAAGTTGGAAGATGTTACTCTGAGGAGTTTAGCATCAAGACGTTAGAGCAACAGCAGTCCCCCCAGTAGTGCGATATTGGAGGAAGAATTTATGTCGTGCGAGATGGAAGTTGGAAGATGTTACTCTGAGGAGTCTGGCATCATGACGTCAGAGCAATAGTATTTCCCAGTAGTGCGATATTGGAGGAGGGATTTCTGTCGGGCGAAGATGGAAATGATAATCCAAGAAGTTTTGGGGTTCAAGGAAAAAAAGAGTAAAGAGAGAAAAATCCCCAGCTGAGCGCAAATTGTTCGTTTGTTAGGGTTGAATAGAGGATAGCATGCTCATGGCTTGTTATCCCCAGCATGGGTCATTGGCACGCATGCTGCCTCATTTATCACTGTTCCTTATCTCTGCCGATGCTGACAGGCATGACAAGTTTTTCGGGTATTCAGACCGATGTGGCGTTCAGGCCAGTTTTTCGGGTATTCAGACCGTTGTGGCATTCAGGCCAGGTTTCCGGTGTTCAGGCCGAGGTGGGTATTCAGACCAGTTTCCGATGTTCCGATCAAAGAAGCTTCTGAAGTTCAGATCGATGCAGCTTGTGGCATTCAAGCCAGGTTTCCGGTGTTCAGGCCGAGGTGGGTATTCAGACCAGTTTCCGATGTTCAGATCGAAGAAGCTTCCGAAGTTCAGATCGATGCAACTTGCGGCGTTCAGGCCAGGTTTCCGGTGTTCAGGCCGAGGTGGGTATTCAGACCAGTTTCCGATGTTCAGATCGAAGAAGCTTCCGAAGTTCAGATCGATGCAGCTTGCGGCATTCAGGCCAGTTTTCCGGTATCCAGACCGAAGTGGTATCCAGACCGAAGTGGTATCCAGACCGAAGTGGTATCCAGACCGAAGTGGTATCCAGACCGAAGTGGTATCAAGACCGAAGTGGTGTTCAGACCGAAGTAGTATTCAGACTGACGAGCGGCGTTCAGGCCATGGTTATCCCTGTGTTACCATTTATTTTGGTATCCAGGTCAATTTTCTTTTCGGTGTTCAGGTCGACTGTCTCCGTACCAGACGGATTCTTCTTTTGAGATTGTTTCCTTGTCGATTCTGACAGGCATTGTTAATTATTATTCCCATCAGAGCGCAAATTGTTCGTTTGTTCTTGGTATTCAATCACTCTTCACCCTGATCATCTGAAAGCCGAGGCTGTTCATATCGACAGGTTCACAGTGGATTAAATAGGGGCAGCTGTAACACCTCAAAATTTGCCCTCCTCTTCTTGGGACTAGTTTAGCATATTGCATTTCATTTTTAGGGCATTAGTCATTGCATCTTTGCATATCATGTGAAAATAAGAAAGTCATCCTCCAAAGTCTTGCTCAGAAGATAGAGAGGTTAAGAGATTCAAGCTTGAGGGTCTCATGAATTGATGATCAATCATCTAAGGGTTGCTCTTCAGTTAGGGTTTTATTGGTTCCTCAAGGAGGTGGAGCATTATCTTGTTGGCAAGGATATATCATCATCATCATGATTTTATCATCTTCAAAAGGTTCATTGTGCATGATCATGTTCCTTAGGATTAGGGTTTTGACCTCTGGTCAACCCTAATCAGTGCCATTCTACCAGTCAGGGTTTCTCAAGGAGATGGGGTTTATTTCTTGGATGGAGATCATATGGTCATTATCTTGAGCTTGCACAAGCTAGGGTTTCATTTTGGAGCCATTTCATCAAGTGGCTGAGGCTCAAAGTCACCTGTGCATGTTCAAAGTCATCTGTCAACATAAAAGTCAACAGAAAGTCAACTGAGGGCTTGGAAGTGGAGAAATGAGTTTCAACATCTCATTCATGTTCAAAAGAGGCTTACTTGTCATTACAAATGCATATCTTGAAGAATTTAAGGTCAGATCAAAAGTTGCCAAAAATGGAAAGTGACCTATAATTGAAAGTTTCCAAAAATGGAAAGTTTTTGGTTAAAATTCAACTTGATCTTGCATCATGAAAGAAGCATCAAATGAAATTTTGTCCAACATGAAAGTTGAAGATCTCTCTCTCCTATTTCCAAAAAGTCCAAGATCATGGATTTATGATGAATGGTTGAGGAGATATGATCAAATCATTGCCAAGTGTACATGGAACTTCAAATGGCCATAACTTTTGATTCATAACTCCAAATTTGGTGGTTCTTTTTGCATTTTGCTTCTCATGACATGTAGTTTCTAAAACATCCATCACATTACATCAAATTTGAACATATGATCATTTGTGCATTCAAGTCAATTTTGGAGGGAAACTTGAAAATTTAAAATTGATGCATCATGGGAACAAATGACCATTGCTAATATGTGCATGGAGTGTTTTTAAGTGCATTTGATCATTGGTTTGGTACTGTTCACGTATGCATGCTTCACAGACCTCAAAATTTCAATTTTTGTCACCACACCTTATCTTGCTTAACTTCAACTAAACCTTGTTTAATTTTAATTAAAATAGGATTAGCACATGGTATATATACATAAACCTAACAGAATTTGAGAGGTTTTGCTCATTCTAGATCCAAATTCTCTCTCCCTCCAAAATTTTGTCTCAATCTTAATTCAAATTTTTCTCACATAAGCCTTGAATCTTCTTCCATATTCTGGTTCTCTAGTGTTGATTTAGCAGAGATCAAGCCTTGGATCGTCAAGTTTGGACCAGAATTGTGCATGTGAAGTTCAAGACCTCAAAAATGGCAAATGCAAATTGAGCTAGATCTACACAGTTTCAAGCCTCAATTCAATCATCAAGCTTCAATACATCACTTCTGGAGTGGATTTGAAGCTTGCCAAGCCTTGGATCGTGCACTGCAAGGAACTGCTCTTCAAGAGGTTCAGTTTTCGAATCTCTTAATTCTCAAATCCATGCGTATATTCTTGTAGATCTCATGTTGCTGATGATTCTGGTGAAAATTTCATGAAAAATAGTGCATTATTGAGTGAGATATGTGTGATTCAAGTTTTGTGCACAAAACTTCTTTTGATCGATTCTTGTTATTGGTGATGATTTAGACTGAATCAATGCTTGATCTGTAATCTCCTTGGCAATAGCTTTCGAATGGTATAGATTTTACTCATTTCTGGAAAATTCTAGGAAAATCTGGAAAAATGTTTGAACATTCATGTACTGTTCATCTTCATCTTCGTGAGGAAGATGAAGATCTTCATCCTAGCGTTCGTATTTCCGTCGCTAATAGGTGCGCTAGGGTTTTTGCCAAAACGGCAGCGTATTGGCCTGGCGCGCGCTTCTTTCAAATTCGGACCAAGCTCGATTCCTGGCGAAAGCAATATTTCAAATGCTTTCTCATTTTAGCCTTTTCCCTCCAATTTCCATGTTATGTTCATTTTCACTTCAAATTTTTTATGCCAACTTCTAAAAATCATATCAAATTGAAAAATGACTCAAATAATTCCAAATTTTTTGTAGCAGGATCCTTTCTTTGTCTAGTTTCTTACGATGATGAATTTTGAAGTTGTGCATGGCTGGTTTTTGATTTGTGTTAGACTCTTTGATCATGTGTACATTTGTGACCTTGCTCCATTCATCTCATTGTGAAATGCTTGATTTTAATCCAAATGCTTTAAAATTTTACATGATTATTCTTGACATGTTTATGGATGTGTGAGGCTTGGTTTGGTATTTTTCTCATTTGCCATTTCTGTTTTACACACATGTTTGTATGGTGTGACAATTTGTGTCACACATTTGGTTGATCAACTTGTGCAATTTTATTTCCATGCCATTTGAACTTGGATGCTTCTGATTTTTTGTATGATAATCATGTTGGATGTGTTGTATGCTCATGAATGTTTCCAGAACTATTTGAATCATTTCTGTTTTGATTTGGAATTTTCATTCATGATGATCATTTGTGAGCTTTGAAATTGTCTTTGACTTATCTTGCACATGAAATGCCTTTGCTTAATGATTTTGTTTTGGTCCTTTTAGGACATGTTAATATGTGTTTGAAGTTGCATTGTGTTGAATTTCAGGTCCTGTTTTGAATTTTTTCTTCACCTTTGACCCTAGGCTTTGACCTAGTGGTTTGGACTTACATTTGAGTTGTGAATTTCAGGTTCAAGTATGCATCTCCATGATTGATGTTGCTTCTTCATTTGAGTTTGGTCATTTGTTATTGTTGGCTAACATTTGTTTGCTTTGTAGGCTTTGATGATAATTCACTTGAGTGTTTGCCTTATGGCTTACTCATTGTGCATTGGGATTATCTGTTGCTTATTGACTGTTGTCTGTTGTCTGAATAATGTACTGATTTGTTTAGTTGTTTACACAGGTACCTAAGTTGCTTTAAGTTCATTTGAACTTTGCTTTGCTTTGCTTGTGGTTGGCATACCACTTAGGTATAATCCCTCTTCTTCATGTAGTCTGGAAGACCTGTCATGTTACTTTGGCAGGCACCTGTCTGAAGCCCTCTTTAAGAGGCAATGTTTGTGGTTGTTTATCTTTGTGCCTTGTACATATAAAGACCTCCTAAGTGAAGAGGCATTGGCAGATAAAAGGGATGTGCAATCCATCCCCTGCTATTCAGTTGTGTCATTCATCCTGCTTACACCATGTGTTGATGCACTTTGAATAAGAACCCAAGATCTTGTTGTGTCAGTCATGTGGAGTAGAGTTCCTGATTCTGGACTCTTACACTTTCATTGATTGAAGCTCTCCCAGGCCAGGGATAAGAGCTATGAGGTCTTACCCTCATCTCCCATTTCATCTGCTTCACCCTAACTCTCAATGTTAGGGTTAAGAGCTCAAAACACCCCTTTCCAGTTGGCTTGTTTGTCGAGGTTGATTTGACCCCTTGACTAAAGCCCAACCATGTTGTGTGAGCCTTCTTGTTTGCATATAGTGTGTGATACCTGTTCACCCGTTTGCTTACTTGCTGTGTTGTTGACTTGCTGCCTGTGCGAGTTAGAATCTGTTAGAAACCTCAACCTAGGACTATTGTGGATTACATGACAACTATTAGGCTCGAGTCAGTCTCCCTTTTAGTTTGTTATTTCCAGGTCTCTGGTTAGGAGAAAGTTTCTCCCCTGTTAAGAGGAACTACGTTGCCCTGATCCTCATACCAGATGAGGTACGTAGACAGGAGATCGTGCGAGATCTCTCCAGGCACCCTTTTCCTTTTTTGCGTGCGTTGTTTGACAGTTATTAGGCTCGAGTTCCTGACTCCCTTTTAGCTTGTCTGTTTGTTACCCTCTTGTTTGTGTGGAGTCTGACGTAAGCCCAGCGATTGGCAGTCGGTTTCCTGTGGGTTGTGTGTGTGGAATCTGATGTAAGCCCAGTGATTGGCATTCGGTTTCCTTGTTTGTGTTTGTTGTTTGGAGTCGGACATAAGACCAGCCATTGGCAGTCCGTTTCCAGTTGTGTGTTTGCCCTGACGTCTCAGCGTCTTTGTATGTGTTTTGTTTCGGCGTGCGTTAGCCGAACTACGGTAGCTCTGATTCTCATTCCAGATGAGATACGTAGGCATAGGATGCGATATCCTAGCGAGCCCATTCCCCCCTTCTTCCATCTGTGTTTTATTCTAGTGTGTGTGCATTCTTTGAGCAGTTATCTAGCAACCTTATTCTTTCCTTTTGAGCGTGGATCCCGTCGAGTACGACGGACGTGAGGGGGTGCTAATACCTTCCCCTTGCGTAACCGACTCCCGATCCTTGCATCTCCGGTCGTAAGACCATTTCCTTTCCAGGTTTACTTCGAGCGTTTCCTTTCCCTCCTTTGGGATAAATAACGCACGGTGGCGGCTCTGTTTGTTTGTTTTTCCCGCCGGTTGTTTTTCGCGGATGCGACAAGGATGTCATGACATCGGGTCTGACATCCTGGAAAAATCCTGCATAATCCAATAATTCCTTTTATAACTTCCAGCAGGTACAGCCATATCAGATGCCATGACCTTGTGTATGTCATCTGAAACAATCCTACATGAACACGTCTTTCATTTAAGCTCCAGCAGGTACATCCAATATCAGAAGCCTTGTCATTGTATGTGGCATTCTGAAACAATCCTGCATAAACATGTTCTTGAACTCCAGCAGGTACATAGGATATCTCATGTTAAGACATCACACATAACATCTTGTGAACACTCTTTGTTTTACCAAAATTGCTGCCAACACTTAGAATCAACAGTATATAATCCCCTAAAGCACGAGGATTGTAAGGGAGTGGGACCTATAAGGGCGAAGTGTTTTGAATTTATCTCGGATCATGTAAACTTTCCTTAAATCTGTGGTTTCGATGATGGACCAATTTTCTGAGGGATGTTCTCTAGCATATAACGCTAATTTTTATGTTTTTAATGAAGTTAGAAAGATGACTATAATTTTAACAAAGAAACAAGAGAGTCTGAGTGTATTCTCGACCTCTAGTCGTCGCAGAACTAGGTAAATTCTAGACTTAGAGAAGTCGGAGAGCTCTATTGGGATCCCGAACCATTGGCGCTGTAGAACCTGATAGGTTTTAAGCATAGAGAAGTCGGAGGACCCTGGGAAGGTCTCGACCGTTTATCGTTTCAGAACCCGATATGTTATAAACATGGAGATGTCGGAGATCCCTAGTGGCATCTCGACCCTTTGTAGCTCTATTTTAACCACTTCAATGCTTGGCCTTGTTCTTAGATTTGTAATACCCCGTGTATGTTCTGAGTATTATGGTAATCTAGGTTATATTACCAGCATCCTTCATGGTACTATGATTAAATAAGATGTGGTCGGCCCCATATTATTGAAGTTAGGTTCATACACCTTGGCCGGAACATATGTAGGATAATAATTTTTAACGGATCAGGGATTTGCCGTAATCGGACCGTGGAGACTCTAATTAAACTCTTGTATCATAACACATCCTTGAAGATCCTAAGTATATTATCTTGCCTTGATTGGAGGTATGTTGATTTGGTATTTTAAAAGGTCAGGGGTTTTATTAACATATCTAACTTTCATAGTGTCAATAGACGTCAATAAGGTATTGATCAGAGGCTCTGGGGCATGAGTAACGTTCAGAGCTCCCCAAGAGTTGATGTCAAATGGAGATCAGAGGCTTTTATTTGCATGACCAACGTTCAGAGCTCCACAAGAGTTGACGTCAAATGGAGATTAGAGGCTTTTATTTGCATTACTGACGTTCAAATCCCCATGGGGGTTGATGTCAAATGTGGGTCAGAGCCTTTCATTTGCATGACCAATGTTCAGAGTCCAATGGGGGCCATGGGGGTTGACGCCCAATGGAGGTTAGAGGCTTTTATTTGCATGACCCTGCCAGAGGTTTAATGTTTACATGGCCAATTTCATTAGGTCAGGGGTTTTATTAAATATAACCCGACCAAAGGTTTACTGTTTACATAGTTGACTTCATAGGTCAGAAGTTATATTGAACTTGACCCGGCCAGAGGTTTACTATTTACATAGCCGATTTCATTAGTTCAGTAGTTTTATTAAACATAACCCGGTCAGAGGTTTACTGTTTACATAGCTGATTTCGTTAGGTCATAGGTTTTATTAAACATAACACGACCAGAGGTTTACTGTTTACATAGCCGATTTCATTTGGTCAGAGGTTTTAGTAAACATAATCTTGCCAGAGGTTTACTGTTTACATAGCCGATTTTATTAAGTCAGAGATTTTATTGAACTTGACCCGACCAGAGATTTACTGTTTACATAACCGATTTTCCCCTTGTGGAGGTCTTCGTCGTTCTCGGTCCCCTACTTTTATTGACGGGTAAGTCTCTGTCTAGTCTTTGTTCCGACAACTACTCTGCATAATTCTAAAAAGGAGGTGCCTCCCACCCTCACAAGGGAAAGGAGCGACACCCGTTTATCTAATGTAAATTCTAAATGGTTTATTAATTACAAAACAGCAGAGAAATTAACTCGTCTTATCCAACAATAGAAATATTTATTTAAAGCATAAATTTTAGTCTACTCTACTTCTTGGTATTGTCGGGGCTCTCGATTGAGGAATTACATGCTTTCAAGTCTTGTCAGCTTGCATGTTGTTACTCTTGATATAGTTTTGCCGCACCTCGCCTATTCGCAGGCGACTTGTTATCCTTCAGACTTTGTCATGAATGATAAATGTGGTTATCCCTTCATCATATTTTGTATATTTGAACACCCACCAAAGCTCATATTCCCACAGATGGCACCATGACATCAAACTAGCGCGGACCGAGATCTTGTGACTAGAAAGATCACTTATTGCACGGACATAATGTTCTACCAATTCAAGCACTTGAGATGCACCAAAGGAGGTTCCCCCAAGCATAACAACCTTTGATGTAAGGCCTTCAAGGGGTAGGTCTCACAACACCGTAGCCCATTGAAACGATTAATATGATCAATCATGCAATAGTTCTATTAACAATTCCAAACGAAACAGACCATATGGTAGTCCCTGGTTGGCCTGATTCCTGTTTTTCTAAACTTGTCCTAATCAAAGTACCAAAAAGCCATCTTAAACATTCCTAGTGTTATCACTAGTCTGATGTAGTTTTGCAGTGGAAACACTTCCTTTCAAAATCTAACACAATGAAAGAACCAAAGCACACCAAGCCACACGTAGGCAAAAGACCTGAACTACTGGAAGAAAATTTTCATTGGTTCCATTTTACAATGAAGATATGCAAATGGATTCTTCCTTAAATTTTCCTTTCTATAACCAAATCCTTAAGCTGCCGTTGAAATACAAATTGTACATGCTGGTTTTTGTGATCTATATAGATTTCAACGGCAGCTCTGCCACTTCATCTTCCACCTCGAACGAAACACCATAAACTTGAGGCCAATCCAAACTCACAGTAGAAGAACGGTGAATGACTTGTCCTTCATCGCACACACCGAGTTTAGCCAGATCACAGGTGCGACAAATGGCCCGTTGACCCCCATAGGCTGAACCACCAATCATCTCCCTATCTTCAACTTCAAAAACAAGCATGTGACATCAACACACAAAAACTTGTCATTTTTATAGTGTCCATTGATGCTTTCATTATGTTAGAATACTGTAAGTGATTCAGGTTACTTTATAGTGAGTGTGTTATGTGGTGTCTATAAAACCGGACAATCTATATTGTTTATTTCTAATCACATCACAGTATAATATAGATGTTAATAGGATTTGACAATAAGCATTAAGTACAAGCATGTTGAAACCTCCCAGTACTATACTTTAGAACTTGCTTACCATAAAGCAGCCCTTGTTCTATCATAGCATGAAGTGTCACATTTGAGCACACAAATCACCCTGCAGACACAAGATTTTTCTAATACAAAGAAAAATGTCAGCAATATCAGGTGTCTAAATTATATTTAGTATTAAAACGTATGTACTGTATATGTAATTAGGTTCGAAAATACTCTACATATCATATGTGATCTCAGAACCAATTTCCGTCATTACGTTTTTAAAAGTAAAAGCAAGTATTAGAACCAAATAGAATGAAATTGAGAAGCTTATCTGTATAGAAACTACTGTCATCAACAGTTTTGTCGGGTAAAACTTCGAGTTCGAGCGAATTGGACTGCTTCATTTAGTGTCATGACACGTTTCTCCTTTTTGTGGATGGCTTGTTATCTTTCCACCTTTAAGCTTGTCCAAAAGGTTGAATAAATATTGTATCACTTCAGTGGAATGGTTCAAGTTGCCACTAGTCCATAATCAGTATTAGGAGTCTAGAAAAAGTATCACCAACATTGTAATGAACCAGATGATGACAATTATTAACACCAATGGGTTTTTCCGAGAGAGCCTTTGCGATGGTGATTGTGTGTGATTTCCATCCTCTGGCAGCACATTGCATTTGAGATCTTGTAGGACATACTCAATTATCTCATCCCTAAGCTTCTTATATCGTGGATCAAAGTTGTCAAAAGCGAGGATCTCACCATAAATGAGCTTAGCACCTTCAAACTCACACATAAAAGCAACTCCGGAACTATTTTCCGTTGTGGCAGCGAGCTTTTCAGGATGAAATAAAATTACAGAGGAGCTTCTTCCAACAATAAAATCTGGATAAACGAGATTAATAATTAGAATCAGTTGAAGCCTAACTATTAAACTTAAAACGCTTATTTCTTTCTTGAAATCGAAACGGTATGAAATGCCTAATAATCCGAAGTTTAAAACACATGTATATAGATCCACATCTACCACATACTTAGTAAATAATCACAGAAAATTAGCACCAACTATTAAATTTAGCTGAAATATGCACCGCACGCTCAAAGGTAAGGTATAACAGAGTCGACATCAAATTTTATTTAACGGGAAATAGGGATGGGAAAATATCGATAAAACGCAAGGAAAAAAATAGAGAAACAGGTATGAAAGTCGGTTATACAATGGGAACCATTTTGAATGCTCTTCTTAGATGGGTATTATAAACTTCATGTGCCCGTAGAAAAGAAAGTGGTTTAAGAAAAGGGAGTGCTCGAGGAGGATTGTGGCCCTCATGCCTACGTATTCTCATGGTACAATGAGAAAGTCAGAGCCTATTATTTCATGGAACCGAGGATGACAAAGAAAAGAGAGGAAGGTGCTCGTTAAGGATTCGCATCCTCGTGCCTACGTATTCTTATAGTGCAATAAAGAAGTAAGAGCTTTGTAGTTCGGAGGACAAAGAATGATAAAGATGTATGATTGATGGTGTTTAAACCAAAAGGAAGGAAATGGGATTAACCATAAATGAGTGTCTCTAAAAAGGAATGGAAATTGCAATGGTGTTTGAATTAACAGAAAGGGAAAAACTTGCCAAAGCTAGAGACTCACATGACAAGGATCTTACCAAAGCACAGAGACTGATATGGTAAGGATAAGTGTTTAAACTAGGAAATGGTAATAGTCATGAAGGCCTCAACCAGGGAATAACCATGAATGTGTCAACCCTAAAAGGAAATGATTGTAATGGTGTTTAAGCTAGAAAGAAAACTTGAGAAAGTCAGAGACTCACATGACAATGGTCTTACCAAAGCACTAGGACTGATATGGTAATGAGGAAAACAGAAACTTGTCAAAGCATGAGACTCACATGACAAGGGTATTTCCATATATCTCTTAATGTCGTAGAACCAAGGCTTATCGCCAGATTCAACCTCTATAGCTAGATAGTGTGTTGGTTCATCCAAGTAGCCAATGTGGATAGATGGTGCTTCATTTCTCCATTTGACTTTAAACTTGGATGAAAGAGTTGTAAGAGCATCGATCAACTGATTCTCTTCCCTCAGAATATAATGAAAAGTGATTTCATCAAAATAGGGAATCAACTTTATGATGTGTTCTCTGTACGGAACCAACTTCTTATCCCTAATTTCCCAATCTCCCCGGACTTGACTGATTACCAAAGCAGAGTCCCCAAACACTTCTAGAATCTTGATTCTTATGTCGATGGTTGCTTCAATATCGTAGATGCACGCTTCATATTATGCCATATTGTTTGTGCAATCAAAGAAAAGTCTGGAGATGAATGGAATATGAAAACCAGATGGATATGTAATAAATGCTCCTATTCCATGGCCTTTAGCATTAGAGGCACCATCGAACACGAGCGTCCATCGCGCTCCTGGTTCGGGTCCTTCGTTCGGGACGGGAATATTATAGTCTCTGATGAACATGATGTCCTCATCGGGAATGTCAAACTTGATAGGCTGGTAACCCTCCATAGGTTGATGGGAAAGGTAGTCAAACAAGACAGTTCCCTTGATGGCTTTTTGAGTCACATACTGGATGTCATACTCAGTAAGCAGCATTTTCCACTGGGAAATTCTTCCACTGACAGCGGGCTTCTAAAAAATATACTTTATCAGATCCATTTTGGATACCAACGAAGTTGTTGGAAATCATATATTGTCTCAGGCGTCGAGCTTCCCAAGATATATCACAACAATTTTTCTCCAACAGTGAGTATTTGGTCTCAAAATCAGTAAACTTTTTGCTCAAGTAATGGATTGCATGCTCTTTACGGCCTGTGTCATCATGCTCACCCAAAACATAACTCATCAACTCATCTAACAATGTGAGATACATGATTAAAGGCCTACCAGGAACCAGTGGTTTTAATGGTTCTTGCAAATAATTCTTTATCTTGTCAAAGGATTTTTGACAATTATCATTCCACACGACCGATTGATCTTTTCTCAACAATTTGAATATTGGTTCATAGGCAGCCATTAGATGGAAGATGAACCGGGATATGTAATTAAGCCGTCCAAGGAAACCTCTGACCTCTTTCTCAGTTCTAGGAGCTGGCATGTCTTGAATGGCTTGTACTTTGTCTGGATTAACCCCAATACCTCTTTGACTCACTATGAACCCCCAACAGCTTGCCGGAACGGACTCCGAAAGTGCACTTAGGAGGATTCAGCCTTAGCTGGAATTTCGGAGCCTGGCAAATAGCTTACTTAAATGGTCCAAGTGGTCATCCTCAGTCTTGGACTTAGCAATCATATCATCGACATACACTTCAATCTCCTTGTGGATCATGTCGTGGAAAAGAGTCATCATAGCGCGTTGATATGTTGCACCTGCGTTTTTTAAACTAAAAGACATTACCTTATAGCAGTAAGTTCCCTAGGGTGTGATGAAATTTGTTTTCTCCATATTGGCTAGAGCCATCTTGATTTGATTATACCCTGAGAAACCGTCCATGAAAGAAAAGATTAAGTGTTGAGCGGTGTTATCTACCAAAACATCAATATGTGGCAAAGGAAAGTCATCCTTTGGGCTTGCTTTGTTCAGATCACAGTAGTTTACACACATTTGAACCTTCCCATCCTTCTTCGGAACCTAGCATCAAATTGTTTCTTGACTTCTTCTTTCATCTTCAGTGCCATGTCAGGTCGGGTTCTACGAAGTTTCGGCTTTACCAAAGGGAATTCAGGCTTGAGCGGTAGGCAATGTTAAACAATGTTGGTATCCAACCCAGACATATCTTGATAAGATCAGATGAAGATATCAACATACTCACGAAGTAACTCTACCAACTCATGGTGTACATGCTTGGCAAGGCATGCCCCAATCTTGACCTCTCTTCTTATTTTTTAGAGCCTAGATTGATCACTTCCAACTATTCTTGGTTCGATTGAATCTCCTTTTCCTCATGCTCAATAAGTCTGGAAAGCTTAAGCGACACTTCACAATTGTCCTCATCGTCGTCTTCGGCTTGGTTAATTGGAAACCCGGATCTACAGTGAACTTCAACAATGTTGCTCTTAGTGGAATTTTTTATTCTACATGTTATGAGTTTATTTTTAGAACGTGACTTTTGTTTTGAAAAAGATGTAAAAATAAAGAAAATAAAATTTTTCCATTTATTTTTAAGTGAAAAGTAAAAGAAAGAAAATGGATCATGATTTTTAATACAAAAGTTGTCTTTCATTGATTGAATAATACTTTAAAAACATATGAGGCCCTTACAAGCTAACCACATGCCTCGGGCAAAGGCAAGGGTCAAGAAAAATACAAAATGCATTACATTTCTTTTGAGAAAACTACGAGAACCAAAGTAGAAGTCTAGTTATCAATTTTAAATCCCGGAGGACACTTTTGAATGAGACCAAAAACTGCACGTTGGCTGGAGCTTGGTCCATCCACTACTGCTACAGAAGAATCCTATAGGTAGCTTGTACTGCTGAATCTGATTGGGTTGAATGTCTTACCTCCCTCGCAGCTGGATAACGAGAAGTAGGAAGATAACCAAGCCCAAAGTGATCATGCTTCTTAGAGACTCTCAATCTGGCCTCATCCAGGAAGAGGACCATTCTCCAAAGTCTGCTTGGTAGTCTTGGTTGATGACAACACTAAGGTTGTTGATTGGCTCTAATTGGCAGAGGCGGAGATATCTTCTTCAAAATCTAAACCTTGGAACAAAATCTCAATTATTCCCTTCTCAGTTTCCACATATCTGAAAGAAGACAACTTGTTGATTATAGAATCCTCTTCACCGCAAACTATAACAAGCTTGTCCTCAAACAAGAACTTTAGTTTTTGGTGTAGAGTGGAAGTGACAGCGCCGGTTACATGGATCCATGGCCTCCCTAGTAGGCAACTCTAGGTAGGATGGATATCCATGACTTTGAAGGTGATGGTAAACTGGTGGGGACCCACACATATTGGAAAATCAACTTCCCCAATAACCTCTCTCTGAGATCCATCAAAAGCACGAACAATCAAAGCACTCGCTCTCATCTCCGGTCCGTCATACTGCAGTTGACTTAATGTGCTTTTAGGAAAGACATTAAGTGAAGAGTCAGTGTAAACTAGGACCCTCGAGATTAAAGTGTCTGCACAAGTCACATAAATGTTCAGGGATTTGTTATGATTATGCCCCTCAGCTGTCAACTTGGCCTCATTGAAACCTAAGTACTTGCTTTCAAAAATATTGGTTACCATATCATCGAACTGATATACCGAAATATCCTGCATTACATGAGTTGTGTTGAGCACCTTAAGAAGAGCCTTTCTATGAGCTTTTGAGCTAAGTAATAATGACAAGATTGATATCTTCGATGGAGTTTGACCCAGCTGGTTGAAAATCTCTAAATCACTTTGTTTGATCAACTTTAAGAACTCATGCCCTTCTTCGGTAGAAATGATCTTCTCAGCTTGCTCTTTCTCATTGATTACCTCATTCCCCTTTGAATTTGCTGATTTGGAAGAATCATTAGAATTATCTTTTTTTGTAGAAGAATCAGGTGTCTCAACCGGAGTGGTAGGAACGCAAACAGATTCCCCTGCCTAAGGCAAAGGAACTGTTGTAGAAACCACTTTTGGAGTATATTTTGGTGCGAATAGGTGACCATTGTGGGTCATCCCTCTTGGACTGGATATGTTGACTATCTCTTCACTAGGAACATGAACTTCTTCCCCACCAGCTGATAATGTTGCATTATACTTCCAAGGCACAACCTTGGCATTCTGATACGGAGACGGTGAGGGAACATGAAATACAATGGGTTGAACCTTCTTGATCAGAGCTTCTACTTGTTTCTTACGATAAACAATTTCAATGGGCTCGATCACTGAAACTTCCTCCAATACTTTATCTCTGGAAAATTGCAAGATGGCTTGATCCATCAACTCTTGGACGCAGTCCTTGAGTTCTTCACATCTTTCAGGCTCAGTCCTGCATACTTCACAATTATCATGCGCACCTGTCAATGCATTGTGCTTCTGCATACTCTTAAAAATGACCAACCACAAGGTCTTTACATCCTCTACCAAATGGAACACTTCTAAAATACCCTCCTCAATAATATCATTCATCGTCTAATTACCATGATTAGGCAAAGGATTTGCCTTCACATTTGGTTTCTCTTCGGTGAAGGACATAACGTTCTAATCAATGAGGTCTTGTACCCTATTTTTAAACATATAGCAATCCTCAACTATATGCCAGATATATCCTGCATGGAATGCACAAGATACATTGGGGTTATGATGTGAGCCGAATGGATACATTGCTGGTGAAATTTTCTTATGATCAATTTCCCCATACGTGCACAAGATAAGGGAATAATTCAGAATATGGTACTGGAATCTGGGTACACTAAGAACGACTCTGGTTCTGGTTTTGATTATGCCCTTTATTTCCATAACGGTTCTGGTTTAGGCCTCTACTATTTGTGTTCTGCCTTTGGGGAGCTTGTCCTTGAGTTTGTTGTTGTTGTTGTTGTTGTTATTGTTGTTGCTGAGCCTGAGGAGGCTGTTGCTATTCGGTTGGCACTGAAATGGTTGTTGGAGTTAGGTTGCTGTCACATATGGATATGGATAGTATGGTGGAGGAACCATGGGAATTTGATACTGGGGGATACTGGTTGTTACTACATTTGTCTCTCCTTCCTTTTTCTTGGTATATCTTCCAGAAGGTCTTCTACTTGCAGACGGTTAACTACCACCACCAGCAATCTTTCATGTTTTTAGTCCGCTCTTAATTCTTTCTCCAATTATAACTATGTCAGCAAAGTTGGAAGACAAACTCCCAACCATTTTATCTTAGTATAAGCTTTTGAGTGTTCCAATGAAAATATCTACCAGCTCAGTGTCTGTCAAGGTCTGCCTGACCCTTGAAGCCATTTCACGCCATATCTGGGCATATTCTTTAAAAGTTTCATTTGATCGCTGAGCTTGGTTATGAAGTTGAAGTCTGGTGGGAGTTGTGTCCATGTTGTATTTTTATTGGTTCATAAAGGCATCGAATAAATCCTTCCAAGTCTGTATCTTCCCTGACTCTAGATCCATATACCAGTCCAAAGATACCCCAAATTGTTGGTGTAAGCCCAAGAGGCCAATACTTTTGGTACTTGTATCGAATTATTTATTAATAATAAAAGACTTTTTTCTTTATTATGTTTGTTTAATAAAGTCCCTAGAATAGCTAGTCCGTTTAATGTATCAAGTGTGACTTAATCATGAGATCTCATTAAACATAAGGACAATATTCTTAAAGTATCCGTAGTCGATCTTTGTTGTGAAGTGGGATAACATTAAAGCATTAAGACTATTATGTATATAGACTGATGATCGCATCTCATGGATCATGGATAAGGAGTTATCAAGTCTTAAGGATAGGTATGAATATTAGGAGTAATATTTATACTGGGTTGACCCGCTATGAGAATACTATATCGAATGTTATGCAAAGTGTCATAAGTTATTCTCATGATGATAGTGGTGTATACGACCCTTCGACCTGAAACCACTATGGACCCTAGATGTAGAGTTGAGTGTCTTATTGTTGATCAAACATTATCCGTAATTGGATGACCATAAAGACAGTTGATGGGTACTCCACGAAGCATGCCGAGGGACATGAGTGACCTAGATGGAATTTGCTCATCCTGCGTAACAGGATAAATGTCTAAGGGCCCAATATTGAACTGGACAAGGATGACACAGTCTATGCCTTGTGTTCAATATAAACGTAAGGGAAAAAGGGTACTTGTACACACAAGTATTATCACAAAAGGATTTGTCATATCACATGACATTTTCGTGTGTTGGGTAGCAGTGATGTGTTTCTAGATACCACTCACTGTTTATTATGTTAAATACTTTATTTAATATAATTCCCAATGCCGCGAAAACCTACAGGGTCATACACAAAAGGACGGATTGATGAGAGGTAGAGTAAATAAGGAACACCGTAAGGTACGGTGCACTTAAGTGAATTGTAGAACATCGTAAGGTACAGTGCACTTAAGTAGAATACAAAATATGGTAAGGTACCACGCGCTTAAGTGATTTTGGTATATCATAAGATATGGGCCACATAAACTTAAGTGGACTTTTTAGCTTGCAGCCCACACAAGTGGTTCTATAAATAGAACCCTTGTGCATAAGCATTTGTTCAGATGAAAAATTTGTTTCTCTCTCTCTCACTCAAAGCCTTCATTCGTAGCAGCTAGCACTGACACTAAAGGAATTCGTTCGTGTGGACTGAGTAGAGGCGTTGTCACCATTCAACGTTCGTGATCACTCCCTAAATATGCATCAAAGGTTTCAATCGCCACAAGAGATAACGATTCTATCACTGATCATTCCCATTCATAAGGATCACTAAAGGAGATTTTTTTAAATTTCGTTGCATTTTGGATCGCCATTCTCCTTCAGTGGTATCAGAGCCACTTACGAAACCATGCATCTGATAGTTGTTTATTTTCTGTATTTCCTGTATTAATACGATTAAAAGACAGAATGAACCAAAGAATAAACGAGTAATAAAATTTGGCATCATGTGTGTACGATTTTGATGATTGGTGTTGACTATACTTCGGAATCCGACGTTAGTATGGTGAAGCAGCGATACATCTATCGTCCATTGGTTACACAATTGAGATCGGTCAAGTTATATATATGATATAAGTAACTTGGATGCAAAATACGGTATATATGATATATTGTTTCTCTTTCGTTCATCCAAACACTTAACGGTTGTTTTCCTTTGAGCGATCAATGGTCATTTTCTTCGGAATCTGACGAAAGTATGGTTAAGCAATGATGTGTTGATCAATCATACTAAATTAAAAATCAAGGTGTGTTTGACGGTATGAAATTGGTGCATTAGGGTTCATGACGGTACAAGGGTTGTGTTATCAAAGAGTTATGTGATTGGGGTTGTGACTGCGCAAGAGTTGTGCTTTAAAGTATCAAGTGTTGATGCGAAAATCAACGTCGATTTCAAATGAATTGTTCATTAAAATTTTTCATCGGGGCACTTCCCCCTTGACGGGGCAGCGGAACCCCCGGCTAACTCTGCGTAGTGTGATCAGTCGCCGAAATTTAATTTGGTTTATTTAATTAACAGAATTTAAATTAATAATAATAATAATAATAATGTGTTTATTATTATTGTCTTGTGGTGATCGGTTATGGCCTTAGTTTTCTTTTATTTTGTTTTGGGATTTTAAAATACGACCTACATGTCGTGCCTCTCTTTTAATCTCTTAATGTAACTTCTTTTCTCATCTCACTCCCTCGTATGTAAAACAAGTTTCTTTTATGTAATGTAATGTTATGAAGAAAGAGAAGAATATAGTATCAAAGGAGGACAACCTTGAAGATCTTGCTTGGAGAAGCTTAGATCGTTATTAAGTTAACTTAGGTTCTCTCATTGGCTTGGGAGAACAATTTCGCTATGGGCCATAACTGTTTCATTTTGTATGTATGTTGATGCATGTGAATGTATGTTGATGCATGTGAGAGACGATTTATATGGTAAATAAGCCGGTGAGATCAGAATAATTACAAATTCCCTCAAATTAAATATTAAGTTTATGCTTTCCAAGTTTTAGCACTCATCAAGACTAGTATCGAATAATGTAGGTTTCGCCTACGCGAGGTGCATGTTTCATATTAGTAAGGTGCGATGGGATAATTGTAATATCCAATTGCTAAAATAATGGATCAAACTTAACTAAACAAATTATAATAAGATTATATACGTTTAGAAGCAAGAGTTGGAAATGATCCATGTGATGGATTGGAATAAGGACTTATTCACCCAACTAAAATATTCGAGAGTTGTATTAGATACAATTGGAAGGAGTTTCTACCTAAATAACCTAGTTTTGTGTAATCTGCCTACGCGGACTTAAAACAAAGTGAAATGTGGATCTCAACCCACTAGAAAATCTTCCAACAAGATTTTTCAAATCAAATGATGAGGGTCATTTCTTTTGAGTAAAATAGTGGGAGCATATTTAACTAAAGGCCTAATTAAATATGTTATTTTAGTGATACTTATATTTTCATTATTTTTTATGTAGATTACCATGACAACAAACACCTATAACAACATTTTGCGATCAATCCTTCATAAGGAAAAATTGTTTGGGACAAATTTTCTAGATTGGCACCGAAATCTGAGGATTATCCTCAAACATGATAGAAAGTTGTATGCCTCGGAGAATCTCGTTCCTGAAGAGGAACCTCCTAGTTCTGCACCTAAGGCAGAAAGAGATGCTTATAAGAAGCATGTCGATGATGCTAATGAAACTGCCTGCCTCATGCTAGCTACCATGAACTCAGAGTTGCAAAAGCAACATGAGAACATGGCAGCTTTCGATATGATCGAACACCTGAAGATGCTCTATCAAGAGTAGACAGGGCATGAAAGGTTTGAAGTTTCAAAATCCCTTTTTCAAGGTAAGTTAGGTGAGGGAACCCCTATAGGTCCCCATGTGCTCAGGATGATTGGGTATGTGGAGAACCTTGAGAGGTTGGGTTTTCCCCTCGGAAAGGAACTTACGACTAATTTGATCTTGCAATCGTTTCCAGATAGCTTCAGTCAATTTGTACTTAATTTCAATATGAATTATATGGACAAATCTCTTTCTGAACTACTAGTCATGTTAAGAACTGCTGAGTAGAATCTGATGTCAAAAGGAAGTCCATTCTAATGATCGGAAATGGAAAGAGACAGAACAAAAGACCCACCAAGTAGGGTGGTAAAAGGAAAGGCAAGGAAGTTTCAAAACCCAAACCCACAGCTCCTGCTTTGAAGCCTAGTGGAGGAATAACAAAGGAAAGTGCCTGCTTCCATTGCGGTAAGACCGGACACTGGAAGAGAAACTGCCCAAAGTACCTAGAAGATAAGAAGAATGGAGTAAAGACTTCAACTTCAGGTATTTTTGTTATTGAAATTAATTTATCTATTTCTGCATCATGGGTATTAGATCCTGGATGCGGTTCTCATATTTGTACAAATGTGCAGGGGCTAAAAAGGAGTAGAGATTTGGCAAAAGGTGAAGTTGACCTATGAGTTGGCAATGGAGCAAATGTTGCTGCTTTAGCCGTAGGAACTTATGTATTGACTTTACCTAGTGGTTTAATAATTCAATTAGAGAACTGTTATTATGTACCTGCAATTAGCAGGAATATTATTTTCGTTTCTTGTTTGGACAAGTTTGGTTTTTCATTTATAATAAAGAACAATTGTTGCTCCATTTATTTGAATGATATATTCTATGCTACTGCACAAATGAACAATGGACTATATGTACTTGATCTTGAAATGCCTATTTATAACATTAATACTAAAAGGATGAAACCTAATGAGTTAAATCCAACTTACCTTTGGCATTATCAATTAGGCCACATAAATTGGAAACGCATTTCCAAACTCCATAAAGATGGACTCTTTGACTCTTTTGATTATGAATCATATGAGACATGCAAATCTTGTTTAACTGGAAAGATGACAAAGTCTCCATT
Organism: Lathyrus oleraceus; assembly: GCF_024323335.1. Lineage (NCBI taxonomy): Eukaryota > Viridiplantae > Streptophyta > Magnoliopsida > Fabales > Fabaceae > Lathyrus > Lathyrus oleraceus. Next base: position 477,149,269 of record NC_066584.1, read on the forward strand.
CATAGGAAAAGGTGAAAGAGCTAATGATCTTTTGGCCCTCATACATATTGATGTATGTGGACCATTGAACATACCAGCCATAGGGGTTTTTCAGTACTTCATCACATTTACTGATGATTTTAGTAGATATAGTTATGTGTATTTAATGAAACACAAATCAGAGTCCTTTGAAAAGTTCAAGGAATTCAAGAATGAAGTACAAAACCAACTAGGTAAGAATATTAAAACTCTTTGATCAGATCGAGGTGGTGAGTATTTAAGCCTAGAGTTTGATGACCATCTAAAAGAGTGTGGGATTCTATCCTAACTTACTCCTCCTGGAACACCCCAATGGAACGGAGTATCTGAGAGAAGAAATCGAACATTGTTAGACATGGTCCGATCCATGATGAGTCATGCCGATCTTCCAAACTCCTTTTGGGTACATGCACTATTGACAGCAGCTTACACACTTAGCCGTGTTCCATCCAAAAAGGTTGAGAAGACACCATGTGAGATATGGAGTGGTAAGAAACCACATATGTCTTACAAGAAGATTTGGGGTTGAGAAGTTTATGTGAAACGACGAATTTCAACTAAGCTTGAGCCCAAATTTGACAAATGCTTATTTGTGGGGTATCCTAAAGAAACAAGAGGGTATTACTTCTACAATCCTTTTGAGGGAAAAGTGTTTGTCGCTCGAACTGGATTTTTCCTAGAAAAGGATTTTATTTACAAAGGAATCAGTGGGAGGAAAGTAGAGCTTGAATAAATTCAAGAATCACAAAGCATTGATACACCTATGGAGGAATCAGAGCAGGAAACACAAGTAGTTGTGGAACATAAACATGCTCAAGTAGAACAAGACCAGCGTAGGTCAAGCAGGATACGTCACCTACCTGAGAGATATGGATATCTCATAACTAATCAAGGTGATGTATTACTCATGAATCAAGATGAGTTTGTGACCTACCTAGAGGCCATAACTGGTCCCGAATCTGAGAAGTAGCTAGAAGCCATGAAATCTGAAATGGATTACATGTACACAAACCAGGTTTGGACCTTGGTAGAGCCTCTTGTAGGAGTTAACCCTAGAGTATACAAGTGGGTCTTCAAAAAGAAGACTGACATAGATGGTAAGGTACATATTTATAAGGCAAGACTGGTTGCAAAAGGATATAAACAAATCCATGGGGTTGACTATGATGAAACCTTTTCACCAGTTGCAATGCTTAAATTTATTCGGATTTTAATTGTTATTGTTGCATATCATGATTATGAAATATGGAAGATGGATGTCAAAACTAATTTCCTTAATGGGAATCTTCTTGAGGATGTGTACATGACACAGCCTGAAGGATTTGACATACCAGAAGAAGCCCAAAAGATATGTAAGTTACAAAAATCAATCTATGGATTGAAGCAAGCTTCCAGAAGCTGGAATCTTTGTTTTGATGAAACAGTAAAACAATATGGATTCATCAAGAATTAAAATGAGTCTTGTGTCTACAAGAAGGTTAGTGGGAGCATGATCGTCTTCCTGGTATTATATGTAGATGACACATTACTCATTGAAAACTGTAGCGGTAAATTCATGACCATCAAGTTATGGATAAACTTAACGTCAATAAAACCAGAGTCGCCACCGCGCTTTTATTGTTTCCAAAGGAAAAGGGAAAAGTACGAACAAAATCCAAAGATAATAAGTTTTCAAATCAAAACTAATAAAATGCCAGAGATTACAAGCAAGGGGCTTGGTTACATAGAGGGAAGATGTTAGCACCCAAAGTGTCCTAGGTACTCCTAGGGAGCCCTTTTTTATGTGTGTATGTGTTTTTGGTATAAAATATGTTTGAGAAAAATAGAGTGTGGGGGTGAGAAAAGAATTTATTGATTATATTTTTGTGTTTGGCAAGACCTTCAAACTTATGCCTACGTACCAACATAAAAATGAGGGATCAAAACCTCGTAGTTCGTGGTAACAATTTCAAAATGAGTGGATTGCTTTTAATAAAAATTTAAGTTTAAAAGAGGCACAAAGGGCCCAAAAGTTTGAATGAGTGTTAGTTCTTTTTGTCTTTTGAAATTTTAAGTCAATATTGTTAAGTTCATTTACAAGTTTTGATTAAGAAAATAGTTTAAAAATGCAATGGCATAAGGCCAAAGTTTCTAATTTGACATAAGGTCTAAGTTTTGAAATTACAAACAAAGAAGTTTTTTTTGAAAAGGGGGGAGACTTTGAAATTTAAGAAGTACGAGGAGATGAAGAGACTAATCCTAAGCATAAAATTAAAAGTTAAGAGTTGAAAAGATCTAACCAACGGGATGCAATCCAACAGATAAGAATGTCATATAGAAAACCCACTTTCCCTTTGGACTTTGAATCAAGAAAATATCCACAAGTAATGAGCAATATGAAGAGCCAGGCATCAAATAAAGATGGCCACATCCAAACAAGTAATTCCATAGCTAGCAGTCTTCTTTGTCTTCTTAGGTGCCAGATGGAATACTCCTTGATTTTGCTCAGAATAAGGTATTAGGCATGAGATCAAAATAATAGATGCATCAAGACCATGTAGCAGATGAATTCAAGTGGGTCCTAATACTTGCATCAGATAAAAGCTCAAATTATAATAACTTGGTCTCAGAAATATTGGCATTGACCAAGTCATTGTGCATTTGGAATGTTGCCTAATCCTAAGTCCAAAAGTTTAAATCAAACTCAACAGTCCACACAAACATTTTTTAGGGTTTTTGTTGTTTATTAGGTATTTTAAGGTCCTAAGACCACAAGAACAAACAAAATATATACAATCAGAATATATGGCTCAAATGTGCAAAGTGAAAATGACATAAACATAAACAAGTTAATGAAATGAAAATGGCAATAAATGGTAAATGACTTGAAATTAAATTGCATAAAGCAAATAACTTGAAAGTAAAGCAAAGTTAATAATAGTTAGTGTTAGTCAAAGTTAATTAAGTGTTAACGGATTTTTTTCTTTTAAACTGATTAAGTCATTCTTTGGAGAACACTCAACCATCTATTCACAAGCATGGATCCTTGAACCAAGACATCTTCCAAAGGAAGGAAAAAAGGTCATGTTTCCACACAATTCCATGAAATATAGGAGACTTACAATCTCACCTACTAGAATGCTATGCCTTTAGGGTTAAATTTAGCTCTATGTTAAGCAATCGTAATTGGATTAAAAACAAGGGCCATTAGATCTCCCTTATTAATTGAGGTGGTAGATCTGATGGATTATACTTTTTGGATTAAAAATGAAATTAATATGAATTAAACAAAATAAATGGAATAAATAGAGAATCAGAAAATAAAAAGAAATTCAAAAAAACAAGGGTCATCAGATCTCCCTTATTAATTGAGGTGGTAGATCTGATGGCCACGCGCATCATGTCCATAGTGTTCCAAAGTAAGCATGTTGCAACATTGGTAATTAAAACCAAAGGCCAAGATTAAAACAATTTAAACAGATCTGATGGTTGAGAGGCGTGACAACACACCACCGGAGCTAGGGCTTCGGTCTTCTTCTCCGGTGGACCTCACCGGACTGGTCCACCACCAACCATCAATAAAATAAAAAACAATGACACAGATTCAAAGAAAAAATGCTTAAGAGCTCGAATCTGGCCTCAATTTTCTCCAATTCCAAGTATATAAAAAGATATAGGGATTTGAATTTTGAGGATCATGAACTGAGTTACTTCGATTTGACCTCAAAGCAACTCAATCTTGTTGCCTACATTGATAGGACTTCAGCCAACCAAAAATCACAAAGAATGGTGAAGAATTGAGAGAGAATCGAAGAGATGAAGTTTCTGAAAAATCACCTTCGATTTAATTCAAATTCACTTGATTTTGATTTGGATTTGCTTGCTTTCTCTTCCTCTTGCTTGCAGAAACCAATTGAGATGAAAATGGAAGTGAATTTCTAGAGTTTGAACTTCCAAACAGAAGATGAAGTTTAAGCTCGATTTCAAAACAAATCTTCAGAAATTCTATAGAATGGAGGGTTTGGATTGGTCTGGAAAAGCTTAGGCAAGGTATTGATGGAGTTCTGATCACAATGCACTCCTATTTATAGCCAATGCAATTGATTTCCACAGACTTTCTTTCATATGTTCAAAAATAGCAAGTTTCTTCATGAGCTAGCATGGGCGTGCATAAAACCCAAACAATCATTTACAAAGGTCCAAAATCGTGCATAGGTCATGCTGAAAGTGTTGCATTAAGCCATGCAATGTTGAATTGAATTGGATCATCAAATTCTTCCAAATGGTACCACACATTGCACCCATGTACAAGTCCTTCAATATTGATCCAAATGAGATGATTTTGGACTTTTTGGAAAGGTGAGATCAAGGGGAACAACTTTCATGTTGAACACTTTTACATTTTAAGCTTGTATCATGATGAATTTTGAGGTGGAAGTTTGGGAAATCAAACATATTTGAAAATTTTCGAAGTACCAAGTCAAATGTTCACTTCTTCCACCTTGAATAACTTTTGCTATGGACTTCAAATGGAAAAAGTTCCTTCATCAAAGTTGTATATCTTTCAAACCTCTTAAATTTGGTAACCAATTTGACCTAATTTGGATTTGGCATGAAGGAGTTATTCATTTTAGAAGTTGAGGAAAATCACTTGTTCAATGGTAATCGCCCAAAATGACCTATAATGTTTCCTCTTGGCACATGCACTTTCAAGTTGAATTTGAAATTACTCCAAACATAAAAGTTGAAGTAGACATCTTGAATTTGATCATGGAATTTGAATTTCTTTCATATCATAAACATTGAGCAAGTTATGGTCTTGGGAAGTTGACCTCCTAACTAGGGTTCAGACAAAATGACATAAAATCGTTCGCCATAAAAATTGACTTTGCAAGAAAAATTAGTTCTTGACTTAAAAATGAAAGTTGTTTGGAATGTAATTTAGAGTAAAGTTTCTCTTGGAATCATTTTCATATGACAAATATTGTAGGAGATAGGGTCTAGGGAACCCCAGTTTTGACTAGTTGACTTTCTCTGGTCAACCACCATGAACCAACTTGCTAGCTTGACATTATCTTGATTTTTGGGACTCATGAGGATAATATAGGCATAATATGATGTAATATGAAGTATCCCTTGAAATATTTGATCAAATATTGATGAAACTTGTTGAAGAAGTCACACAAGATACCTAGATAAATTAGGGTTTCCAAGGCTAACAAACTTCAAACTCTTGATGCATTCTTGATCAAAATGATATGTGAAGACCATTGGGATCCATATATGGTGTCTAGAGCCAATGTGAACCATTTCTTTATTTATCTCCTTGAATTGAGGGTCTCAAACCCTAGATATGAGCTTGATGGAACATAGGTGAGCATACACATTACCTACAAAGGCAACAAACTATACATTGACATATTTTTGGTATTTTGGTTAGTAAATAATGAAAGACAAATTATGATGCAACTAAAATGTGCTTGGTGACCTCTCCGAATGCAAACCCAATGAATGAGGGGTAAGGAGGATGCCAAGATATGATCCCAAAGCTAATGCATATGATGAGATAGCATGAGGGGTCTTAGGGTCAAAGTTGAGGTCTTACAGAAACAATGTCCCTACCCTGCAACAAGTAAAGTCTTGGTTGGGGAAATGCTTTTCTATGAAGGACCTAGGTGAAGCAGCCTATATATTAGGAATTAGGATCTATAGATATAGATCACAAAAACTACTTGGCCTAAGTCAGAGTACATACATAGATAAAGTGTTGAGACGCTTTAATATGCATGATTCCAAGAAAGGATTCATACCTATGCAACATGGCATGTGTCTATAAAAAACACAATCCCCTTCAACTAAGGAAGAAAGGGATCACATGAGTAAGATTCCATATGCATCTAAAATAGGATCTATCATGTATGCCATGTTATGTACTCGACCAGAAGTCTCGTATGCTTTAAGTGCAACGAGTAGGTACCAATTTGATCCCGGTGATTCTCATTGGGTAGCTGTCAAGAATATCCTTCAGTATTTGAGAGGGTCTAAGGAATCATTCTTGATATATGGAGGTCAGGAAGAGCTTGTTGTAATTGGATACACCAATGCTAGCTTCCAGACAAATAAGGATGACTTTTGATTGCAATCTAGTTATGTGTTTTGCTTAAACGGTGGCGCTGTGAGCTGGAAAAGTTCAAAGCAAGATACAGTTATTGATTCTACAATCGAGGCTGAGTATATCGTTGCCTCAAGTGCAGCAAAGCAAGTTATTTAGATCAAAAAGTTCATTAGTGAACTTGGCATAGTTCCTAGCATTGTGGATCCCATTGATCTCTATTGTGACAATAATGGTCCTATCGCACATGTTAAGGAGCCTAGATCTCACCAACGATCCAAACACATACTTAGGCGTTATCACCTCATTCGAGAGATAACAAATAGAGGGGATGTGAAAATATGCAGAGTACCCACACTTGAAAATATTGTTGACCCACTGACAAAGCCTCTTGCGCAACAGAAGCATGATGGCCATACTAGATCTATGGGCATTACGGGTATTCCTGATTGGCTCTAGTGCTAGTGGGAGATTGTTGGTGTAAGCCCTAGAGGATAATACTTTAGGTACTTGTATCGAATTATTTATTAATAATAAAAGGCTTTTTTCTTTATTATGTTTGTTTAATAAAGTCCCTAGAATAGCTAGTCTGTTTAATGTATCAAATGTGACTTAATCATGAGATCCCATTAAACATAAGGATACTATTCTTAAAGTATATGTAGTCGAGCTTTGTTATGAAGTGGGATAACATTAAATCATTAAGGCTATTATGTATATAGACTGATGATCGCATCTCATGGATCATGGATAAGGAGTTATCAAGTCTTAAACATAGGTATGAATATTAGGAATAATATTTATACTGGATTGATCCGCTATGATAATACTATAGAGAATGTTATACAAAGTTTCATAAGTTATTCTCATGGTGATAGTGGTGTATACCACGCTTCGACCTAAAACCACTATGGACCCTAGATGTAGAGTCGAGTGCCTTATGGTTGATCAAACATTGTCCGTAACTGGATGACCATAAAGACAGTTAAGGGGTACTCCACGAAGCATGTTGAGGGACATGAGTAACCTAGATGGAGTTTTCCCATCCTGCATAACAGGATAAATGTCTAAGGACCCAATATTGATCTGGACAAGGATGACACGGTCTATGCCTTGTGTTTAATATAGACATAAGGGCAAAAGGGTAATTGTACACACAAGTATTATCACAAAAGGATTTGTCATATCACATGACATTTTCGTGTCTTGGGTAGCAGTGATGTGTTGCTAGATACCACTCACAGTTTATTATGTTAAATACGTGATTTAATATAATTGGCAACGCCGCAAAAACCTACAGGGTCACACACAAAAGGATGGATTGATGAGAGATAGAGTAAATAAGGAACACTGTAAGGTAAGGTACACTTAAGTGAATTGTAGAACATCGTAAGGTATGGTGCACTTAAGTAGAATACGAAATATGGTAAGGTACCACGCGCTTAAGTGATTTTGGTATATCATAAGATATGGGCCACATACACTTAAGTGGGCTTTTTAGCTTGCATCCCACATAACTGGTTCTATAAATAGAACCCTTATGCAGAAGCATTTGTTCAGATGAAAATTTAGTTTCTCTTTTTCTCTCTCACTCAAAGCCTTCATTCGTAACAGCTAGCACTGAGACTGAAGGAATCCATTCGTGTGGACTGAGTAGAGGCGTTGTCACCATTCAACGTTCATGATCACTCCCTAGATCTGCATCAAAGGTTTCAATCGCCACAAGAGGTAACGATTCTATCACTGATCATGCCCTTTCATAAGGATCACTAAAGGATAAAACTTTTAAATTCCGCTGCGTTTTGGATCTCCATTCTCCTTCACAAACAAGCTATCTTGGAAACAATGAATTAATAACTCATCATTGTCTATGTAAGAATTCATCTTTCGGAAGTACATGGTTATGTGACTACGCATACAACTTAAACCTTTATACTTGGGTAGCTCGGGCACTTTAAACTTTTGACGCAACACTACATTTGGAGCTAAAGGCGCCCTAGAATGGGCATACTGGAGTGTAGGGTTATTGTAAAATGGTGGGATCATAGTAGCAGAAGCATAGGGGTTTGGATGAACAGGTGGAGCAGAGATATGGTAGTTGAGATGAGGACCCCTATACTCAGGTTCCTGTTCTTCAACACTATCGACAACAGGTATCTCTTATGTTTCGACCCATTGAGCAGAATACAGATTATGTATCCCTCACAGGAAAGCAGCAAAATTCATTATGGCAGGAGCAATAACAAAGAGATGGTAGGGCATGAATGGATTCCCATTAGCAAACTGAGGATTGTAACTGTGTGGCATGCCCCATGGGTAAGCAGCAACGAGCCTACTAGGACCAACATGGGCCAAAGGTTGGCTAGCAGTAACAGGTGGAACAATTGGATCAATAGGATCCATCACAACCAGAGTTGTGTTAGCAACAGAAGTCACTAGAGTAGCATCAGCTTGATTGACAACATCGGCGTTGTCCCTCGGAGTCTACAGATGTTCCAAAATGGTACCTATTTGTCCTTGGAGAAGAGCTAGAGCCTCCCTTGTTGCAATATTCTCTTGTTCGAAATCAGACATAATTCTCTTTTTGTTAGATCTGGTGAAGTACCAATGAGTCATCGTCTTTCTGAAGAAGAGAAAGGCGAATATAAGAATTTTGTATTTTTGGTTTTCTGGATAAAAGTGTGTGTATGTATGTATGACTGAATGAGATGTATGCAAAAAAAAAATTTTTTTCATGAAACCATCAGTTGTAAAATAGTCATTCAATTACGAGAAAAACACAAATAGAACCACGAATCTTCTTTCATTCAAACAGCTGAAAAACATTAATTACTACATCTCAGGAGTCTGCTCAATGAGCTACATGAAATTGGCATCTAAATACAAAGCAATAGATAACACTTAACAAAGTGAGCTATGGAACATCACTAGATCCCTCCAACAGCTTTTGTAACATATCCTCCTTTTGATCCAAAAGAACCTGAGAGTGACGACTGTTCCTTTCCCAATGTGTGACTTCTTGTTGAAGTTGATCATTCTCTTCATGACTTTGGTGTGCTTGACCCTTCAATTCTAGAATTTCCTCAAACCGTTGGTTAAGTTTTGTCTGGCATTGGGATAAAGAAACCTTTAACTTCTTAGTACGACTCTTTTCTTCCTTTAGCTCCTTGTTGCAACCCTACAATTGTTCATGATACTTCTTAAGCCGGTCTTAGCAGTTGATCCCCCTCTTGCAGCCTTGATACTGGGCGTTGGCGAGCTGTTTCTTTTTTATGAACAAGTTGTAAATAGTCCTCTTCAAAGCATAACCCACTTTTATCCTCTTGAACTACTCCTCTTGGGCTTCCTCTACCGTTTATGATATCATGGCTCTTTTCTGGTTGAGGTTAAGCTCCAAGTTTTCCTTCTCTCTTGCAAGTCTACCCCTATTAGGTCGGAGATCAGCGTTTTCTTTCTCTAAGCTCTTGATAGTCTTCTTAAGAACGTCCTTCTCTGGATTAACAATAATAATAGTCTTGGGTGCCTTAAATCTCATGGAAGGTTCCCATGGATATGGGAGTTTGATACTCTTAACTCTGGATTTTACCCACTCTATATATGACTCTACGGTAGTGCGGTTCTGTTTGCCCAATTCCTTCTTCCTTATTTTGTGAACTTTTCTCCAAGCTCGGTGTATCCTCTTCATCATATTTGAATTCTTAACCCTTTTATCTATAATAACCTCCTCTAACATCTTGGCTTCGGGCTCTTCCTTCACCTGATAACCCAACTGAGAAGTGACAGAACAGGGTTGTAACTTATGACTCCTCCTCTAGCACTAACAAGAGGAACATTCGGGAAATCCCCACAACTGTAAATAATCTACACCCCATCATAATCATGACAATACCAAATAACATCCTCAACATCCAAAGAAGTTAACCTCTGGGACCACTTCAACGCTCCAACGTTGTCTGTAAAAGGTCCCTTCTCGGAAAGTGAGTCAAAATCCACTTATAGAGCAAAGGAATGCAACCATTAATCATCCCACCTCTTTTCTTATTTCTCCAATAGAAATAAAATAAAACATCAGGTAAGAGCGCATGCACCGGATTTTTGGAGATGAAAATAGTAACAACAGTTTTGTCAATGAACCCCTCAATATTTGGAAAGAGTACCAAACCATAAATAAGGAGAGAAAACACAGCATATAAGGGATCCCAACTCCCACTACTAACAAATAAAGTGACCTTCTCAAAAAGAAATTTCGAAGTAAATGACGTTTCCCTTTGTACGAAGATTAACTTCAACCAAGTTCTTCTCAAGATTAAGAGCTTGAGCAACCAAAGAAACATATGGAAATCCAACAGCACCCATGTAAGGAATCTCATCTCTAACTGGGATATGGGCAATATGAGCAAACTCCTCTAGAGTAGGAGCTAGGAGAAAATCCTGGAGCGTGAAATAATGCAGCGTGGGATCATAGAACTGGGAAAAAGCAAGGATCAACCCTGGATCTACCTTGGTCATTAGAACGCCCAACAAATTACCATAAGCCCTCTTGAATACATCCTTCTGCTCACCAATCAACAGGGAACCAAGCTTCTTAAGCTCATCAAACTTGGACTCTCTGAGTTTGTATTGATATGTATTCCTTTGGTCAGATTTCTCCATAACTGAATGAACTAACTCAAGTGACAAAATGATGGTATCCTAAAAATGCACATGCTAAAAATTAATTTTAATATGATGTAATGATAAAGCAAGTATCATGGAGTCACAAGTGCAACATGTTCTGGATAAACGGTAAATACTACTCTGCACATGTTCAAAAGTCTAACATTATACAAGTACAAGGGTATGTAGGGTCTTGGTTTCTTGCAAAAGAACCCAATATCCCACTCACAACTGTGCACTAATCTTCAGAGGTAACCCTAAAAGAGGTCCCTAGAGTCCCGGATCACCATTAAGAAACCATTTCCTGAAACGAATGACTCGTCGGATAATGATGCTCTCAAAAGGATTTACTCTAGGTGTGATGTCTCATGTCAACCATAAACGAGGACTAACTCCAATTAGGTTTCCACGACTATAGTCACGATATTATCCCGTGTTTATGTTCGAGCTCGGGTGTAGAGCTTCACTCATGGAACATCAGCCCTAACCCACAGAGAGTACCACAATAATATCAAGAATATGGTTAGCAAAAAAATGAAAATCTAAAGCAATAAAAAATAAATGCAATAAACAAACATTACATCTAAAAGCATGCAAACAAGAAAGTAAACACTCAAGCAAATAAGTACAAAAAAACTAGCCTTGACTCTCTCTAGAAACTAGGTTGAAGTCCCCAATAGAGTCTTCAGCTAAAGCTAACTAAAATATGCCCACCGAACACATCACACACTCGAAGGTATAACAGATTTGCCATTGCACTTTATTTATCCTAAAAGAGGGAACAAGAAATATCGATAAAACCCAAGGGAAAAGAAATATAGAAATGGGTACGGGAGTCGGTTATGCAAGGGGAAGGTATTAGCATCCCTCACATCCATGGTATTCCATGGGAACCATTTTGAATGCTCTTGCTTGAATGGGTATTATAAACTTCATGTGCCTGTAGAAAAAAAATGAGTTTAAGAAAAGGGAGTGCTCGGGGAGGATTGTTGCCCTCATACGTACGTATTCTCATGGTGTAATGACAAAGTTAGAGCCTCGTAGTTTGTAGAACCGAAGATGAAAAAGAAAAGAGAGGAAGGTGCTCGCCAAGGATTCGCATCCTCGTGCCTACGTATCCTTATAGTGCAATAAGGAAGTAAGAGCTCCATACTTCATAGGACAAAGACTGAGAAAAAGGTATGATTGGTGGTGTTTAAACCAAAATGAAGGAAATGCTGTTAACCACAAAGGGGTTTCCCTAAAAAGGAACAGAAATTGCAATGGTGGTTAAACCAACAGAAAGGGAAAAACTTGTCAAAGTCGGAAACTCACATGACAAGGGTCATACCAAAGCAAAGGGACTAACATGGTAAGTAAGGAAAGCAGGAACTTGTCAATGCCTGAGACTCATATGATAGGGATCTTACCAAGGCACTGGGACTGATATAGTAAGGAGAAAAGAAGAAACTTGTCAAAGCCTGAGACACATGATCAGTGCATTTTGATGCACATTCTTCTATATTTATACTTATACATTTTCATGTTTTAATTTGGTTATTTTTCCCTTTTAATGTGTTTTTATAATTTATTTTATTTTTACACTCATTTGTTTTTCACAGTTTATTTTCAGCATTAGCAGTCTGCACGAATAAATTCATAACTAGAGCTAGGAGTATCGGATCGAGGCGTGCTACCAGTCGTTGAAAAGTTAAGAGAAAGAGCTACGACTTTCATGAAAAAGTAAGAAGCTAGTTCGGAATTTAGCATGGTTGAAAAATCCGTTGAAGCCTTCAGCACTAGATTTATATTTTTTGTTGGGTTATTTAGTTTGGGCTTGGGTTATGTTTTGACCAAATTAGGTTAATTCTACTTTTCCTATAACCTAGGCAGCCAGAAACAGTACACGGTATCACTATTTACGAAAATTTGAAAGCTTGTACGAATTCCATGGAGAACTAATCCCTCTGATTCGATCTGCCGTAATTCAGGTTCCAAAACTTGAGATTATTATAATGTTAATTTTAGTTTAATTCCTTTCAATGATATTTTGTGTTCTTGTATGCTTAATTCGATTGCATGAAATATATTGATTCAATTTGGTTGATTGTATGATCCTAACATAGGCACGCCACGTTTGCTTAATTCGTTTTTGTGTCTGATCAATCATGTTTGCTTAATCCATGAAAACTTATCTTGTTTGCTTAATTCGGACAATAGGATCACACATCTCACAAACTTCATCGCGCATGTCATTGAGTTTGTATCCAAATAGGAATAGACAATCCGCTTAGGGTATTAAAATTATATTAATCGATGATAGTAGGAACTGAATCGGTAGATTGAATTATTTCATAATCACTTATTTTATAACAGCTTATTTCAAGAATTGCTTTTAATAATCACTTTTTCTTAATCGAACACCAAACCAAACAACCCCCCCTTAATTTGATTTACCTTTAGATATAATAATCAAGAATCTTTGTAAGAACGATATCCGAGTTAAAATTATCGTCGTACTACATTTTTGAAAAACACTTGTTTTGACCCGCGCGCGACAGCGGATCAAATTGGCGTTGTTGCCGGGGATTCTTGTAGATTTTAACCATTATTATAGTTTAACTATTATTATAGTCATAGGTCTTGTGTTTTAACATGTTTTTACCCTAATTTTCTTGTGTTTTGGTGTTTTTGCGTTTTAGGATAAAAAAACTATTTTTTTAAGAAAATCGTTTCAAACTATTCGATTCTTTGTCGATTAACTAGGAAAAATCAAGAATCAAAATCCTCTATTTAGGGACTAAATAGTGAGAGTCATCCTAAAAACCTGAATTCCTTATTTTTCTATTTTTTATGATTTTTTTTCTGTTTTGATAGTTTTAGAAAATTCCGAAAAAAATCTCAAAAATTTTAATTGACGTTATTAGATTAACTTTTATGTTTTTTTTTGTTTTTTTACTTTTATCTTAATAGTTTTTTATGTATTTCAATTGTTTGTTCTTAATATGGACATTGTCGGTATTTTCCTATTTGTTGCTGCATTGCTGAATTAGTTATGTGTTTTCTCATTGTTTGTTGATTTTTTTTCTATTGAGTTTAATATGGCTGACCAAAGAACTCTGAGAGAACTTGTTGCTCCTGATATAAATTGCAATGGTTTATGTATTGAATATGTTGATGTTACTGTTCCTTTTAAGTTGAAATCTGGTTTAATACACTTGTTGCCAAGGTTTAGTGATCTTGCAGGTGAGGATCCGCATAAGCATCTTAAGGAATTCCAGGTGGTGTGTTCTACACCATTGAAGCCTGAAGGGATCACTGAAGATCACATCAAACTTCGAGCTTTTCCTTTTTCATTGCAAGGTGCAGCAAAGGATTGAATATATTATCTCGAGCCAAATTCAATTGCAAGCTGGAATGCCCTGAAAAAAGTGTTCTTAGAGAGATATTTTCCTGCCTCCAGAGCTGCCTCGATAAGAAAGGAGATTTGTGGTATTAGACAGAGTAATAAGTCATTGACCGAGTATTGGGTGAGATTCAAACACTTGGTATCCAACTGCCCTCAGCACCAGATCACCGAGCAACTACTCATCCAGTACTTTTATGAGGGTTTGATACCGATGGATAGGAACATTCTTGATGTTGCTAGTGGTGGAGCACTTGTTGATAAGACTTCAGCTGCTGCCAAAGCCCTTATCGAAAATATGTCCCTTAATTTCCAACAGTTCACTACTAGAGACAATTCTGTGCAAAGCAAATGCGCGAATCAAATTCAGGTTTCTTCCAACAAAGCTTTAGAGACCGGAATTGACGAGCTCACTGCCTTAGTCAAACAGCTGGAAGTAGCAAAACCTCAAACAGCAACAGTATGTGGTATTTGTACTTCTTATGAGCACCCGACTGATACTTGTCCTATTCTGAGAGACGAGTCCATTATTGAGTTGCCTCAAGCTTATGCAGCCAACCTTTACAATCAAAACAGGTACAATAATACTCCTGACCTGTCCACCAACAAATACCATCCCAACTGGAGGAACCATCCCAACCTTCAATATGGAAATCCACAACAGAACCCACCTCAAGTGGTTGCCCCTGCACCTTCTGTACCATCCTTAGAAGATCTTGTCAAACAAATGGCCGCCAACAATCTCCAATTCCAACAAAGGACCGATTCTAGCATTCAGACCTTGAACACGCAAATGGGATAACTTGCTACTCAAATAAATAACATGCAAGCCCAAGGGTCGAACCAGCTTCCAGCCCAAACAGTTGTCAATCCAAAGGATTCTAATGCTAATGTGAGTGCGATTTCATTGAGATCTGGAAAGGTTACAGAAACAGCCCCTGAAAAAATAAAAAAATTATTGAGGTAACATCTGAACCTGAACCTACTCCATCTGAACCTGTTTCATCTGAAAAAAATTAAAGAAAAAGAGTATGTGCCACCAGTCCCCTTCCCACATAGAGTTCTGAAAAATAAAAGAATTGAGGAGGGAGACAAGGAAAGAGAGATATTGGATGTTTTTAGAAAAGTTGCGGTAAATATTCTGCTTCTTGATGTAATTAAACAGGTTCCTAAGTATGCAAAGTTTCTGAAGGATTTGTGTACAAATAAGAGGAGGATTAAAGGAAGTGAGAGAGTTAACTTGGGAAGAAATATTTCTGCTTTTATTCAGCCCAAGCCTTCATCTGAAAAAGTTACAGGTGAGAAAAATGTTTCAGCCATCACTCAGCTCTTGCCACAAAAGCAGAAGGATCCAGGAACTTTTACTGTCCCTTGTACCATCGGGGATAGTAAATTAGAGAATTGCATGCTTGATTTAGGAGTGGGCATTAATGTTATGCCTACTTCTATTTATAATAACCTTAATCTTGGTCCTTTGCAGTATACAGGTATGATCGTCCAACTGGCGAACAGGAGCAATGCACGCCCGACTGGCGTAGTGGAAAATGTCCTTGTCCAAGTTAACGATTTCATTTTTCCTACAGATTTTTACATTCTGGACATGGAAGGAGAGACTAAGACAAGCAGAGCTCCCATCATTTTAGGCAGACCGTTCATGAAAACGGCGAAGACAAAAATTGATGTTGACGATGGAACCATGTCCATGGAATTTGGTGACATTGTCGCAAAATTTAACATTTTCGATGCCATGAAACACCCCTTGGAAAAGCATTCCGTTTTTCATATGGAATTGATATCTGAGCTGGTTGACGACACTTGTTCTGATTTATTTTCACTTGATTTTCTATCTTTATCTGGTTTCGATGATATTTACTCATGTGTTGATTGTACTGACACTAACCTTTGTGTTGTGTGTGCTGAGATTGATGTTGCCTTGCAGCCTGATACATTTCTTACAGGTGAAGTTGTTGTCGATGAAGTTGTTTTTGCAATTGATGCTCTTGACATCCCGGCTGCCCCAAGCATTCCATCCATCGAGCAACCCCCGTCTTTAGAGCTGAAATAGCTCCCTGAAAACCTGAAATACGCTTATTTGGAGACTAATGAAAAACTCCCTGTTATTATTTCTTCTAACCTTGATTTCGATCAGGAAGACAAGCTTTTGCAGGTTTTATAGAAGCACAAGAAGGCAATCAGGTGGACATTAGCCGGCCTCCCAGGTATTAGTCCGTCGATGTGCATGCACAGGATACTACTTGAGGACGGAGTGAAAACAGTAAGGCAGCCGCAAAGGAGGATTAATCCTTTGATTCTTGATGTTGTGAAGAAGGAGGTAACCAAACTCTTGCAAGCAGGTGTCATTTATCCTATCTCTGACAGTAAATGGGTAAGCCCAGTGCAGGTTGTACCTAAGAAATCAGGACTCACAGTGGTAAAAAATTAAAAGAATGAAGTTGTTCCCACTAGAGTCCAGAACAACTTGAGAGTTTGTATTGATTACATGAGATTGAACCAGGCTACGAGAAAGGATCACTTTCCTTTACCGTTCATTGACCAAATGCTTGAACGACTTGCTGGTAAATCACATTACTGTTTTCTTGATGGTTTTTCAGGTTACTCTCAGATTCATATTGCATCGGAAGATCAAGAGAATACCACTTTTACTTGTCCCTTCGGTACTTTTGCTTACAGGAGGATGCCTTTTGGTCTTTCCAATGCTCCTGGCACTTTCCAGCGATGCATGATTAGCATTTTTTCTGATTTCATTGAAAATTGCATGGAAGTCTTTATGGACGATTTCACTGTCTATGTTTCCTCTTTTGATGCATGCTTGAGCAGTTTAAGCTTGATTTTAGAAAGATGCATCGAAACTGATCTCGTTTTAAATGATGAAAAATGCCACTTTATGGTTGATCAGGGAATTGTATTGGGTCACATAATTTTAGAAAAAGGAATTTCTGTTGACCCTGCTAAAATAGATGTGATTTCTACACTGCCTTACCCTTCTTGCGTTCGCGAGATTCGTTCTTTTCTTGGTCATGTAGGTTTTGCAGGTGTTTCATCAAGGATTTCAGCAAGATATCTCTTTCACTGTCAAACTTGTTAAAGAATGATGTCACTTTCAACTTTGATGACAAATGCAAACAAGCGTTTGACTTCTTGAAGAAAGCATTGACCTCCGCTCCCATAATCCAGCCACCGGACTAGACCCTCCCTTTTGAGATTATGTGTGATGCGTCTAATTATGTTGTTGGGGTTGTCCTTGCACAAAGGGTTGACAGGGATGCCCATGTTGTTTACTATGCTTCTAGAACTTTAGATTCTGCACAGTCAAATTACACTACCACTGAAAAAGAACTGCTAGCTATTGTTTTTGCTCTTGATAAATTCAAATCACATTTGCTAGGTTCCAAGGTTGTTGTTTTTACTAACCATGCAGCATTAAAGTACTTGTTGAAGAAGCCGGATGCAAAACCGAGATTGATTCGGTGGATGTTGTTGCTCCAAGAATTTAATGTAGAGATTAAAGACAAAAGTGGAGCTGAGAACTTAGTGGCTAACCACTTGAGAAGGATAGAGAGAGATGCAGATCCTTTTCCTATTCAGGATGACTTTCCTGATGAGCAGTTTTTTCTTTTGGATGGGATTACACCTTGGTTTGCTGACATTGTTAATTTTCTTGTTGCTGGTGTTTTTCCTACAGGTGCATCTAGATCACAGATTCACAAACTCAAGAGTGATGCCAAATATTATGCTTGGGATGCTCCATATCTTTGGAAGTTTGATAGTGATCAGGTAATTAGGAGATGTGTCCCCAACTATGAGATTGAATCCATTTTGAAATTTTCTCATACATCTCAAGTCGGCGGACACTTTGGTCCGCAAAGGACTGCAAGAAAAGTCCTTGATTCAGGTTTCTATTGGCCAACTATTTTTAAGGATGCTTATGAGACTTACCGCACTTATAAAGAGTGCCAAATAGCAGGTACAAACATCACTCGCAAGAGTGAAATGCCTCAACAACCTATGCTTTTCTGTGAGGTATTTGATGTATGGGGAATCGACTTCATGGGTCCCTTTCCTGTATCATTTGGTTTCCTTTACATTTTGCTTGCTGTTGATTATGTTTCAAAGTGGGTGGAAGTTATCCCCACTAGGACTAATGATTCTAGAGTTGTTGCAGATTTTGTCAGGTCTAATATCTTTTGCAGGTTTGGAATACCGCGAGCTATCATAAGTGACCAAGGCACTCATTTCTGTAACCGCACCATGGAAGCTTTGCTCCGGAAGTATGGAGTTGTGCATAGAGTCTCTACTGCATATCACCCACAAACTAATGGGCAAGATGAGATCTCAAACAGGGAGATCAAACAGGTTTTAGAGAAAATGGTGCAGCCAAACAGGAAGGACTGGAGTCGTCGTCAAGAAGACGCACTTTGGGCCCAAAGAACAGCTTTCAAGACACCCATTGGGATGTCTCCTTATCGACTTGTTTTTGGTAAGGCATGTCATCTTCCTGTTGAGATAGAACACCGTGCTTATTGGGCGGTGAAAAGTTGTAATTTGGAGATGCAACAAGCAGGTATTGAAAGAAAACTCCAATTACAACAGCTAGAAGAGCTTAAACTAGAGGCTTATGAAATCTCTAGGATTTATAAAGAGAAAACTAAGCACTTCCATGATAAAATGATTTCTAGGAAGGAATTTTCTGTGGGCCAACAGGTTTTACTATTTAACTCCCGCCTTAAGCTTATGGCTAGGAAACTTCGATCCAAATGGATTGGCCCTTTTGTTATTACTAATGTTTTCCCTTATGGTGCAGTAGAAATAAAAAATGCAGGTACTAACAAGACTTTCAAAGTCAATGGGCAGCGCTTGAAGCTATTCCATGAAAGTTCAATGACTGAAGATGTCAGCATAGAGGAGCTTTCTTTGGAAGCACCTAACTACCCTGCAACTTGATCAGGGAGTCTTTCTTTCCTTCTCTCTACTTTATTAGTAATGTCTTTTCATTGAGGGAAATGCTTATTTTAAGTGTGGGGGAGGGAAATCATTTGTTTCGTTTGTTTTCCTTGTTTTTGTTAGTGTTTTGTTTGTTTTCAGTCATAAAAAAATGCATCTTCTTGAAAGTTTTAGGCTATAGACTGACTAATTTGAGATTAGTTTGCAGAGACTTAGGAAAAATCCACAAGATCGGTATCGTCTTAACACCGTAAGTCTCCTGCATATGGAAATTGATTCGAATTCTTATAATGTTTTAGCCTTAAATTCTCATTCTCTGACAGCTCTTGAGTAGTTTATTTCAGCAGTCAGCACCATCTCACACACACTCTACGCAGGGAAGCCGATGAATATAAGTGAGTGTTCCGAAAAAAAAAGAGAAAGAAAAGAGAATGCACCTTCTAAGTTTGGTGACCCTCACCCGGTCACTTAACCCAACGGATGTAGAACCTTCAAAAAAAATTGAAAATAAGACTCGTTGTCAGTTGGTTCAGCGGTTTCTAGTGCTGAACTTGGTAGGGCGGATTACGGTCTGATCCCCCGCAACTACAATTGAGTAAGCAAAGGGTTATGCCACGTAAGTACTAGAATCCCGTGCAAAAAGGATCAGAGTCACTAACCAGTCGCCTTGCTATGGGTGTGTGGAGATAATTGGCTTAATGTGATTGTGCCTGAATGAAAAAGAGCAAAAAGAATGATGAGTAAGTTAGGCTTTAACATAATAACATGATTCGAGTTGATTTGTGTATTCAGGAGGTTTATGACAACACAATTATGGATTAGTGTTCCTATGATATCCTTAGTGTGCAAGATTAGTACCCATCGATGCAAAGTTAACCGAAGAAGACTTGTAGCCTAGGATGAGTAACTAATGATGTGTTTGTGTTTACTTTGTTTTATTTAAAATTTTGCTCGGAGTGCAAAAGTTCAAGTGTGGGGGAATTTGATCAGTGCATTTTGATGCATATTCTTCTATATTTATACTTATGCATTTCCATGTTTTAGTTTGGTTATTTTTCCCTTTTAATGTGTTTTTATAATTTATCTTATTTTTACACTTATTTGTTTTTCGCAGTTTATTTTCAGCATTAGCAGTCTGCACGAATAAATTCATAACTGGAGCTAGGAGTATTGGATCGAGGCGTGCTACCAGTCGTTGGAAAGCTAAGAGAAAGAGCTACAACTTTCATGAAGAAGTAAGAAGCTAACTCGGACTGTAGCATGGTTGAAAAATCCGTTGAAGTCTTCAGCACTAGATTTATATTTTGTGTTGGGTTAATTAGTTTGGGTTTGGGTTATGTTTTGACCAAATTAGGTTTATTCTACTTTTCCTATAACCTAAGCAGTCGAAAACAGTACACGGTATCACTATTCACGAAAATTTGAAAGCTTGTACGAATTCCATGGAGAACTAATCCCTCTGATTCGATCTGCCGTAATTTAGGTTCCAAAACTTGAGATTATTATAATGTTAATTTTAGTTTAATTCCTTTCAATGATATTTTGTGTTCTTGTATGCTTAATTTGATTGCATGAAATATATTGGTTCAATTTGGTTGATTGTATGATCCTAACATAGGCACGTCACGTTTTCTTAATTCGTTTTTGTGTCTAATCAATCATGTTTGCTTAATCCATGAAAACTTATCCCATTTGCTTAATTCGGACAATAGGATCATACATCTCACAAACTTCACCGCGCTTGTTATTGAGTTTGTATCCAAATAGGAATAAATAATCCGCTTAGGGTATTAAAATTATATTAATCGATGATAGTAGGAACTAAATCGGTAGATTGAATTATTTCATAATCACTTATTTCATAACAGCTTATTTCAAGAATTGCTTTTAATAATCACTTTTTCTTAATCGAACACCAAACCAAACAACCCCCTCCCCCTTAATTCGATTTACCTTTGGATAATAATAATCAAGAATCCTTGTGAGAACGATATCCAAGTTAAAATTGTCGTCGTACTACGTTTTGAAAAACACTCGTTTTGACCCGCGCGCGACAGCGGATCAACTCACATGACAATGGTCTTACCAAAGCACTGAGACTGATATGGTAATGATACATGTTTAAACCAGGAAATGGGAATAGCCATGAAGGCGTCAACCCGGGGAATAACCATGAAGGTGTTAACCCTAAAAGGAAATGACTATAATGGTGTTTAAAATAGAAAGGAAACTTGTCAAAGCCAGAGACTACATGACAAAGGTCTTACCAAAGCACTGAGACTGATATGGTAATGAGGAAAACAAAAACTTGTCAAACCCTGAGACTCACATGACAATGGTCTTACCAAAGCACGGGGAATAATATGGTAAGGAAGAGAATAACCATGAAAGTTTCAATCCAAGGAATAAACATAAAGGTGTCAACCCTAAAAGGAAATGATTATAATGGTGTCAAAACCAATAAGATAGAGAGCCACGTGGGGCAAGTTGCAGACTTTACAGTGAATTGGCATGAAATTGCACTAAAGTCTATGAATAGAAATGAATACTCTTAGCATCTAGGGTCTACATCATGTGCATAGAGGTACTCTAGACAAGGGTAGGGAAGATCCCATCTCATCACTTTCTATTGCTTAAGGCTTATGACATGTAAGCCTAGTCAATGACTGACAAGTTGTTGAAGAAGGTTCTCAAAGATGCTTGTGGGGATGAGTCAGATGATTGACTGTTGAGGAAAGATGTGTTCCATTAAGGTTCTTGAACTTGTGAGGAGTTTGAATGCTCCAAGGTGACAAAGGAAAATCCCATTAAGTAACCAAGGGACTTATGATCACTTGACAAATACAAAGGGAAAGAATAACAGATGAAGGGATTTAGTAGATCCAATGTGAATTGGATCAAGCCAAATCAGAGGAAAGGATTGATGAACAAATAAAGATGCATGATCATACAAAACTAACCTAGGGTCTCATTGTTAGGTAGCCCAAGAGAAAGCCATGTGGGTGCAAAGTGTAATATCTTATGTCTCATTGTAAGGTAGCCCAAGAGAAATCCATGTGTGTGTAAGAGTGTATTAAACCTAAGCAGATGCATGCAAGAGGTATAAAGTAGATGAAACAACACACAAGCTCAAAAGCTCAATAGGGACAAGGGCAAGTTAGAGTTCCACAAGGTCTCAGGGCCAATGTCATTCCAAGTCAAGCAAAAGGCCTTAATCCTAAGTCAAAGTCCAAAATCCAAAAGGTCTTCAATACTCCAGATCAAGCATAGGATTAGAATTAGGTCCAAGTTACTTTATCATATTTTCATTCATTAAGTTTTAACAGTCCAAAAGTCAAATAAGATAAGAGCATTAAATGAATATAGATGATGTGATGATTACTGGGACATAAAATAAAAGTGCATTAAGTAAATTACAAAAAATTAAATGACTTGAATTAAAAGCAATAATGTAAAGAGAAATGATTAACGTTAGGAGTTAGTGGTTAGTTAATGATTTCAGGATAATTTAGTGTTATCTTAAGCAATCGTAAGTAGACTTATGTAGAAGTCATACCTATCTGATGTCGGTAAAAAACAATGTAGTATCAGACATGTTAGAGAATTAAAATTTAGATTTTAAATTAAGTGATATGCAAAAGAAAAGCTTCCTTTAATTTGTAAAAATAAACATTTTCAAAAATAGATTTAAGAGAATAAATGTGTACGCGAAAGCGGGCGTTTATGAATTTAAAATCCAATGTTAGACGTGCGAAAGCCGGTAACATCTTTAAACTTAATTTTCACCTTAAACTTTTTAATTAATCGAAAGTAATTAATTTTCAAAAACAAAAGTTTTGCACTTTAACACATTGAACACTCGAAAGCGGCAATATAGATTTTATGTTGAAACTTGGTTCCGGCTGCGCGAAAGCGAATAATTCATTTAAATTAATTCTTTTTATTAAGAGAAAATATTGTCTCGACTTAATTAATTAATTTGACACTTCTACAATTACTGTTGATCGATGCAAGCCATATTCTGGTCTTCTTTTTATTAAATCTTCAAAACCAACTAGTTTTGAATTCTCTCTTATCAAATTTCAACACCTTAGATTTACATGGCAACAGTAGATAACAATAGGTTGATATTTGGTCCCTGTGGGGCCGATGATCTTTTATATTACTACGATATTTCCATGCACTTGCGGAGAGCATCAACTACCAGATCTTAATTATCATTTAGATGCTCTATGTGGAGCGTGCCAACTATGGAAAATTAGTAAAACCTATTTTGAAACAAAGAACATTGTCTCTACCTCTAGACCCTTAGAACTATTTCACATTGATTTGTTTGGTACTATTAGTACTGCATCAATCAATGGGAAAAAAATATGGACTTGTCATTGTTGATGACTTTAGTAGATCGACTTGGGTTAAATTCCTCAAAACCAAGGATTAGTCATATGATGTATTTAGTGTCTTCTGCACTCAAGTATAAAATGAAAAAGGGTAAAAAAATTTAAAAGTAAGGAGTGATCATGGAGGAGAATTTGAAAATGAACCTTTTGAAAACTTTGGTGAAAAATATGGAATCCTTCATGAGTTCTCTTCCCTATAAATAAAATGGAGTTGCAGAGAGGAAGAACAAATCCTTACAAAAAATGGCCAGAACAATGATTCATGAAAATAATTTGTCAAAGTACTAGATATTATTAAAGAAGCATGGAGAAAATAAAAACCCTCAGTTCCATACTTTAGAATCTTTGGGTGCATTTCCTATGCCCACATACCAGATTTCCATAGAAAGAAACTAGTCGATAAGAGCTCGAATGACATGTTTTTGGGAGTCAGTGACATAAGCAATTCATACAGGCTATATAACCCTATATCCAAGAAAATAATTACAAGAAAATACGTTGTCTTAGATGAAAATGGGAGATGGATTTGGAATGAAGAAAATAAATTTGAATGTGTAGAGTTAGATATTAATGAAAATGAAGTAGATACAAGTGACAAAATTGAAGAAGGAACAACTCAAGCCAGTGATTAAAACATACTTAAGGAGCTGGTGCCTAGAGGCACATTAACCATTGGAGAAGCAAGTACTTCTAACTCGAACTTAAATCAAAGGAGAGTTAGAAAACATCCATCATACGTTAACAACTATAACACTTCTAATGAGGATATCAACTCTGATGAAGAAATGATGAACCTAACCATACTTGGTCCTTATGTCAATGAAGATCCTCAGAAGTATAAAGATACTTCAAAGGTGGATGTGTGAAGAAAGACCATGGATGATGGAATCAGTGCAATAAAAAGAAATCAAGCTTGGAAGTTGACATTACTTCCAAAAGAGGCAAAGGTATATGAGTGAAATAGATCTATGAAACAAAAGTCAATGAAAGGGGAGAAATAGAGAAACCCAAAGCAAGATTAATTATTAAGGGCTACACTCATAAATATGAAGTGTTTGCACCAGTGGCTATGTGGGATACCATAAGAAGTGTATTGATAGTGAAAGTTATCAAGAGATGGAGTTTGTACCAATTAGTTATAAATAGTGCTTCCCTTCATGGAGATTTGAGTGAATAGTGTATGTTGAACAACCTTTAGGCCATATAAAGAAAGGAGAAGAAAACAAAGTGTATATAATGCATACATAGACTAGAGCATGCTCCAAGGGCTTGGTACAATAAAATAGAGAAGTACTTCGAAAATCAAGGCTTTGCCAGGTGTCAACACGAGCACATATTGTTTGTGAAAGAAGACAACAATGGAAATTGATCAATTATTAGCACTTATGTAGATGATTTAATCTTTACAAGAAATGATAACAATATATTCAAGGGTTTCAAGCAATCTATGTTGAGCACCATGACATGAATGACTTGGGAAAGATTAGACAATTTATACGAGTTGAAATTGTGCAAGAAAATGAAGGTATATTCATGTGCCAACAATGATATGTCGAGGAGATACTTGACGGGTTTGGTATGAATGAAAGCAATGTTGGGTGTCCAATTGTGTCAAGGACCATTCTATCAAAACAAGACAAAGGAAACAATGTGGATCCTACTCAATTCAATCATATTGTGTGAAGTGTAATGTAACTAACTACCACTAGGCCTGACTTGATGTTTGTAATTAGCATGATAAGCACGGATACATGGAACATCATGTGGAAACTAACATAATGGCTATCAAAAGAGTTCTAAGGTATCTAAAATGAACAATTGAGTTGGGAATTCAGTACAAGAAAGGGGAACACTTTGAATTAGTTGCTTACTTAAACAATGATTATGAAAGAGATGTATATGACATGAAAGGTACTTTAGAGTATGTATTCATGCTAGGGTATACTGCAATATCTTGATCAACAAGAAAGAAATCTTGTCCACAACTAAACTAAATTCATACTATAACTCATTGTGTGTAAGGGCATATGGTTGTAGCGAATTCTAGATTGTTTAGGCCGAAAGGAAGGCAACTGCTTAATTATCTTATGCGAATCATGCATAAAAGGAGCAAACATATAAATATCTTGTTTTCTAAGAAACCTAAATAGAAAAAGATGAAGTTGAATTGAGGTATTGTGTCTCACAAGATTAACTAACGGATATAGTGATAGACTGTGATCCTCTTCCATCAATAGAGTACGCTGTCACACAATTAATATTTTACCATATGATCAAAATCAAGTGGTGGAGATTTAAAATTTTATAAATAAATAAAACTATCATAACAAATCCAATTATTAAGATCACCCTCCAATTACTATTTCACTACAAGAAATCCATTTTCTATAGTCAGAAAGCCTCTCTAAATTTGCTTGTTTTGTAAGCTTTATATAAGTATTTTTAACCTATGAAATAAATTTGAGAAGTCTTAATTTTCTGTCCTAGCAAATTACCTTTATGTCCTAACAAATTACCTTTAAGTAATCTATATATAATTTTCCAATGTACTTCAAATCACACTAATTTAAGTTTGATAAAACACCTAATCAATTGATTAGTATTGTGAGGTAGACTCTCCCTTACTCTAATGTTAATTAGCGATTCCCCCATCACATCAAAGCATCGTTTATAACTCCGATAGAACCTCTTCTCTTCTCACAATCCACACAAAAACGACACGCTCTTCATCCTCTTCTCTCAAATTTCTCACACTTTCAATTCACAAATACGAAATCAAAATCAAAGAATGGGTTTGCAAAACCAACTAAACGACGTGTCGTCGGATTCAATTCCACTTCTTGTGTTGATGCACATCGCCACCTGCGTCAACTACATCCGCACGATGCTCCTCGCTCTCTTCCAATCCATCGGCCTCTCACGTCTCCGAACCGATCAGATCGTCGACGACCACTTCTTAGCCGCCGTCGGATCAGGTCTCGCCGGAATCATCCTCCTCTCCGATCAACTATCTCTCAACAACCAACACTTCTACACATACGAAGACGCTGCTTCCGCAGACAACCACCGCTGCGTGTTTTGCCAATCAACCTTCGAAAACGGCGACCACGTCCGCAAACTCCCCTGCCGCCACGTCTTCCACCGCCACTGTCTCAACGGTTGGTTTCATCGATACAACTTCAATTGTCCGTTGTGCCGGTCATCGCTTATCTCCGACGAGCGCGTGGCCCTCACCGAACGCCGTGTCGGTCGCCAACTCATCTCGTGGTTTACCCTTCGCTGATGCGTCGTCGTTTCGTCTCTCTCAGTCACACTCACTCTCCATTTTCGTCAAATCCCAATTTTACCCCTTCATTTTTTTTACATAGTCGCGGTTTTTCAGTAATAGGATAAATTTTTCATTTTATCTTTTTATTTTTAATTACAGTATTGAGTTTTTTTTATATATAATTGTGGTGGTACTATTTTTGGAAGGGGTGTCTCTGCTGTTTGAGAAACCCTTTTTTTTGAGATGATGTAAATTTTGGACTCCTTTGTGTTCATGATTAATAATGGAGACAATACCAATTTTATGCAAATTAATTATATAATGCCAAATAATAAATTGAGGTAAAAAAATTACTTTAGAAATATAAAAAAAAAATAGACATCTTAATATTTAGTGTAATTTTGATTAAATTTTTGTGTCTTATTTAATCATGTTCGTGAAAAGAGTTC
The DNA here is from genome assembly GCF_024323335.1 of Lathyrus oleraceus. Taxonomy (NCBI): domain Eukaryota; kingdom Viridiplantae; phylum Streptophyta; class Magnoliopsida; order Fabales; family Fabaceae; genus Lathyrus; species Lathyrus oleraceus. The sequence continues at coordinate 477,176,498 of NC_066584.1, forward strand.
TCTATTTAAAATTGAACTTTTTATCATTATTTGACAGTTTTGGTCTAAAATCAAAAAAATCTTCTCCAAAAAGGTGAATTTTGGCTTTAAAAGTTGTGAATTTTTGCTTCAAAAGCGGTTTGTTTTTTCTTCATATTAAAAATTGAGGCAATATATTGAATCAATATTTAGAGCTAAAATTGTTACACTAAGCTTTTTTAACTAATGAAAACTATATTAATTGCTTTTGTTAATAGACCTTATTTTCTTATAGACCCTCTCTTAATTGTAAATCTACCCTTTTTTTTTACTTTTCAAAATAATATCCTCATTTTTTTCTTTTCTAAATAATAAAAACTATCCTCTATTTTTTTAATTTTAAATGTTATTTATAATTTAGTATTATAAAACTATACCATAAATAATTATGTTTCAATCCATTGATAATTAATGGCAGATTATATTTAAAAAGAAATATAATGTATGATTGATTTTTTGTATTTAAAAATATTTTTTTAAGTAAAAAATAATAAGAAATAAGAAATAGAGGAAGCAACCATATATGAACCTTAAATAGGTGATACAACTGAGAAAAATAAAAATGGTTTGTAAGTAAATATGCTGAACAAAAATTCAGTAAATTGCAAGATTGATAAATAAATATAAAAGATCATAATATTATTATTATAGATAATAATTTTCAACAAAGAGATAAATAATATTTTGTTTATTGTCTTAATATTTCCCAGATCAAGATCTCTTTTTGGTGAAGTTGAACAAATAACCTATTCAGATATAATAATCAACTTTCCTGTTGTCTATGTTATCTGTGCATACAATTTTTTTATACAAGAATCCAATTTATTAAGAAAATTGATTGGTTATTCATAATTTCTAAGACTAAATAGAAGCATGTTTTGAATGATTAATTGGACCGATTAAACTCTATCCATCATGAAAAGAATGTGGTCATTCCATTTAGCTAGCTCAGTCAATAATCTATCTTCTATGATTTAAAGAGGACGATTTCTAGGATTTCTTTTGAATATAGATACTCCAAAATAGTTAAATGATGTATATCCCTCGACGAATCCATCATATTTGCAATGTATCTCAACTTAGATCTAGAACTATCTCCATCATAAAACTTACACTTTGTTTGACTCATGCGTCGCTTATAATTTAAACCATGTTCTTAAAAGAGATGATCGATGACTTAAATGTTTTTCCTTATAGTTCAAAAAATATCATAATTTCATCTATCTAAAAATGCGATTGGAAATGACTATCTTGTCAACTTAACATAGTTAATTGTTTACTAAGTACCTTTTTAACGATACAAAACACTAAGGAAGAAAGGGGATCTCCTTGCCTCATTCTTCTTGAGTAAAAAAAATTACAACTTTTTCATTTATCATAATTGATAATTGGTTGAGTTGAAAATGGTAAGAATTGAATCACAAATTCAATAGAAAACGTGATTTAAACTCATTTCAATTAAATTCATGCAACATCCCACACTTTGTATTTTGTATATTTATTTATATTTATAAGTTATTTGTCAATTAAAAAATGATTTTTTTTTCAACTCAAAACAACAAAGCAAACATCCTATTTACAATATAATCATTTGAATTTATGAGGAACGAATGAGGTGTGGGGTTTTTGTAAGGACTAGTTCCAACATGAGCCTAATATGTACATTGTATATCACTATTATACTTTGTTTGGTAGCATGGAAAAAATTGAGAGCAACGACAGAAAATGAATATAAAAAAATTAGGCACGTGTTTGTTGGGTAGAATACTTTGCATATAGAAAGTTATTATTTACAAAAACAACAAAAAAAATCTTATTATTGTCCTCTTCAATTTCAATAAATAAAATATCTGATGTTAGATATTCTATATAGAGAACTTTTTATTAATAAATAGTAAACTTATTTGCTCATAAGTCATAAACAGGTATCACTTTTGAATTTAGACACTAAAAATGATAGCAGCCACTTATAATAAATGAATAACATACTCTCAAGTGGGCTAAAACATGGCTTATATTTAACAAATTGTTAAATATAAGCCATGTGTAAATTATTAAACTCATTTATTATATTTTTTAAACATAGTTTTTTTTATATTAATAATGCTAATTTATTTTGAAGATGAAAGTTAAAACTAGATGTATTAATTATAAATGATATTTTTAAAAAATGGACATCTAAAATAAATATTAAATTCACTATTCATTTTTATTAATATATATATATATATATATATATATATATATATATATATATATATATATATATATATATATATATATATATATATATATATATATATATATATATATATATATATAGAAAAGTATGGTTGAGCACAAGAAAAAAGAAAAATAAATTAAGAGATTATTAAATGATAATTTAATGATAATATGTATATTACAATGAGTACACAATTATTTTATATAGTGTTAACGAATAACTAACAAATCCGGCCTACTCTGTTCTCTTTAAAAAAAAAAAGGGTGTCTACTCGACACCACTCCAATTCAATTAATAAATCCAATCTTTAATCCTCAAATGGCAAATTTGGCTAACAAAGTATAACAATCCTAGGATGAAAAGTACAAAGAGAATAGAAAATCATAGGATGAAAAGTACAAAGAGAATAGAAAATATTAACTACCATATAATATAACATATAAAGAATGACAGTTACTAAACTATCATGGGGTAGAAGAATAAATGAAATAAAATATGCTTAACTAATATATAAAAGCATATAATGAAGAAAAATATTAACTACATTGAATAGAAAACATTGTAGAAAGAAGAAAAATATTAACTACGTTGAATAGAAAACATTATAGAAAACCATAAATGACTAAACAAAAAATTGGAGATTCTTTGACAAAGAAACTTCAAATTTTTGATGAACTCTTGATCAAAATGACAAATAAAGAACATGGAGATCCATATATGATGTTTAGAATCAATGTGGACCTTTGCTTGCTTGATCTCTTGCATTGAGGGTCTCAAACCCTAATTGTGGACTTGGTGGGGCACATATGGACACACGCATTACCTACAAAAGAAACAAAGATATTATAGACATATTTTTATATTTTGGTTAGTAAATAAAGAAAACATAAAGTATGATACAATCATATATATTTGGTGATCTCTCACAATGCAAACTCAATGAATGATAGGTGAGGAGAATACCAATGTGTGATCTCAATGACAATGCAAAGCTATGAGATGACATGAGGGATCTTAAGGGTCAAAATTGGGGTCTTACAGCTGCCCCTATTTAAGGTCATTCTATCCGAAGATGTGAAGGTTAAAATCTTTGTATCAACGCGGTAGAATGGACTTAAATATTAACAACAAGAAACAAATTTTGGTCCCTAAGAGACCTCATGGTGCATATGATATGAATGCAAAAATATAATCTTCGTGGGGGATATATTGCCACAAAGGAAAAGAATCCGGAAGAAACTGAAAGTCCATAGGAGCACAATGCATTTCATAAGGAAAACTCACTGAGGGAACATAGACTCTGGGGATAATAAGCTATGCGTAGGTCAGGCCACGACTTAAAAACTAATGGTGACACGAGGGGATTTCCATGAAAATAAATCAATGGAAAGACTCGAACTGGAGAATAATATGCATGTATCGGGATACCAGCAACACAACAGGAAATTATCCGCTAGGGAAAGGAAGTTCGATCTCACAAGGAGATACGAATCTGGACTCAACTGGGAAAGTCAAACTTCAAGACATTAGTAAAAGAGATATATTATCTACTATCTGTTACTAGGCAGCTTAAAATAGAAGATAATACACTCGGGCAGAGGGACATCTGTTACCAGTTACTGGGCAACATATCAAGGATGATTCGTCGAGGAAAAAGAGGAAGAATAACCAACTACCAGTTACTTGGCAGCTTAACAAAGGTAATCAACCATAGGAAATAGTTATATTACCAGTTACTGGGCAATATACTCAAAAGGGAGGAATATCCATTATCAGCTACTGGGTAAGGATAACCTACTAGAGAAATGAAAAGTAGGATTTACATCTACCAGTTACTGGGTAGAAGACCAAAAAACAGGATTTACAACTAACAGTTACCGGGTAGAAGATCAAAAAGCAGGATTTACAACTACCAATTACTGGGTAGAAGATCAAAGGCAGGATTTACAACTACCAGTTACTGGGTAGAAGACCAAAGGGAGAATATTCTTTACCAGTTATTGGGTAACATATCAAGGATAAACTGTCGGGGAAAAAATCAATGAGAAGTTTTATTAACTACCAGTTACTGGGTAGATAAAAACGACCAGCTGAAAAAAGGATAAACAATTACCAATTATTGGGTAATTGAGCAATGATAATCTGTTGCCAAAAAGAAAAGATAACCCGTTGGGGAAACAAAAGTAAATTCGCTGGGGAAATCAAAGAAGTAAATTACCTTTTACTGGTTAGTGGATAAATTAACACAGGTAAAGTACTCAACATCAAGAAGGATATTACCAGTTACTGGGTAATAAACTCTCGGAGGACCAAAAGATCTATCTAGGTAAGAACCAAAAAGAAATAGTCAAACAAGACTCAACCTAATGAGGATATAACTCAAAGGGAGTGGTTCTGTCCAAATAATGAACTGGGGAGGAAACAGAAATAATAATCATCCACGAGAAAATAACTCAGTGGGGGAAGAATAAAGGATAAACTCTTTCTACTTAAGGGCCTGACACCCTACATTGAAGGAGGACAGACACACCACATCTGCATGAGGAAATGATATCACCAAAGCAGGGAATCATAAAAATCAGGCTAATGCGTAAAACGCATGATGAAATATCTGATGTTATGCTTATGCATGTATATGCATGAGTATGTATATGAATATGCTGACAAATGAGCACAAAGGATACAAACATGAAGATCCAATCATCACAACTAGATACTCGGCTAATCTCAACAAGATGGGAACACCAACTGGAGAACCTGCTAGGGATGAAAATAAATCTTCGAGGATATAAATCCTATCTTCAAATATTCAATTCCCTGGGGGTAGTACATAACCATGTACTCAAGAAAGGCTGGGGATATCACAATCCAAATTCAATGCTCAACTCTGGTTGGGGAAACACATGGAGAACATGCATCCGACCAAAAACTGCTGAAGACTCAGCGCTCTGAGGAAATAAAGAATACACATATCAGTAGCAGTCACGGGGATTAAAACAAATCCAACTTTAAAACTCGACTCTCAGGAGAGGAGGAATAACTTCTAAGGGATAAGCAATGATTGACAAAGATCTTTCTTAAAGCTTAAACTCTCTGGGAGAGGAGAAAATACAACTTGGGAATTCACATGAGACGAAAGCACTACTGAAGATAAGAGAGATCTGTTGAGGATCCACATCTTAAACCGAGGGATATATATATATATATATATATATATATATATATATATATATATATATATATATATATATATATATATATATATATATATATATATATATATATATATATATATATATATATATATATATCAAATGGGAGACATCCCTACAGGGGACGACTACATCAATACTGCTTAGAATCAAATACTGTTTGAATTGGGAGATCTTTCACCAAAAGAGGAAACTCTGCGGGGAATCCATGTCACAACAAGAGGCAAAACTCTGAGTGGGGAACCGGTGAGAAGATAAACTCCAACTAGATATTTCATCAATCAAGATCAACTCTATGGGGATTAAAATCCGTCAGGATAAATTATCCGTGGGGATTATCTCTAACAAAGAAATGAACACCGCACGGGGATGAAAAAATGCAAACATATTCCTCAACAGGAAAACAATCAGTCATAAGACCCTTCTTGGCGGATTGAGAAATAAATCAATTCCAAGGTACCAAATATCAACCAGACCTGCGGGAACTCACTAAGGGAGAAACAATGCCACGACTATGTAACGACCAAATAAAGGTGAGCTAGGGATCTGAAAACCAAATAAAGGTTTTAACTAGAGATCCAGGGTTCAATCATAAAATATGCAAACCGATGATGAAAATCCATAAAGGCTCTCAATTGGAGAAAGATGATGAACTACAAGTAGAACAACACGTCAACTCTACTAGGGATAAACAACAAACTATTTGAGGAGCAAACACCTCCAAACACTACTTGAGGAAGGCAACAATGCTTCACACGTCAAGGCCTACCATTCTCAAATTGTTGTTGACATTCCTTTTTCGAATTCAATGTTCTTAAAGTAAATGGCTTATTATTTTGAAAAAATGGTTATTCATTGATTTATTTATTTCAAAAATTATCATCATAAAAATGCAATTTTATTAAACAAAAACAAATAAGAATAACAACAAATTGGATAAAGGCTCAACTTTATTTAATAGAATGGTAGTCCATAAATGACAGGACTACATGGATCTTTACAAAGTTTGAAAATGGTAATATACATGGAAAAAGGCTACATTTAATACAATGATCATTACCCTCCCTACCGACTTTGAAATCCAATTGTGCTTTTGAAGGAGAAGGGTGATCCAAAATGCAGCGGAATTTAAAAAATTTCTCCTTTAGTGATCCTTATGAATGGGCATGATCAGTGATAGAATCGTTACCTCTTGTGGCGATTGAAACCTTTGATACAGATCTATGGAGTGATCACGAATGTTGAACGATGACAACGCCTCTACTTAGTCCACACGAACAAATTCATTCAATCTCAGTGCTAGCTGCTATGAATGAAGGCTTTGAGTGAGAGAGAGAGAAACGAAATTGCAACTGTACAAATGCTTCTGCACAAGGGTTCTATTTATAGACCCACTTGTGTGGGCTGCAAGCTAAAAAAAAGCCCACTTAAGTGTATGTGGCCCATATCTTATAATATGCCAAAATCACTTAAGCGCGTGGTACCTTACCATATTTCGTATTCTACTTAAGTACACCGTACCTTACGATGTTCTACAATTCACTTAAATGCACCGTATCTTACGGCGTTCCTTAGTTACTCTATCTCTCATCAATCCGTCCTTTTGTGTGTGACCCTGTAGGTTTTCGCGGCATTGGCAATCATATTAAATCATGTATTTAACATAATAAACAATGAGTAGTATCTAGCAACACATCACTGCTACCCGAGACACAAAAATGTCATGTGATCTGACAAATCCTGTTGTGATAATACTTATGTGTACAATTACCCTTTTGCCCTTTGTTGCAACCTGAAAAATGGAATGCAAAAAAAAACAACCGGCGACGAAAGACAGGAGAGTCGCCACCGTGCGTTATTTATCCCAAAGGAGGGAAAGGAAATGCTCGAAGTAAACCTGGAAAAAGGAAAGGACAAGACAGGGTCTCGCAACCAAATCTTGGGTTCGGGAGTCGATTATGCGAAGGGAAGGTATTAGCACCCCTACGCATCCGTAGTACTCTACGGGATCCACTTTTGTAGTTCTTGTCTAAAGGGTGTGGGTTTATCTAATGTGTTATTTACTAAAAAAGGGGGGTCAAAAGAAAATGACTCGCACGGATGTCGCATCCACTGCATACGTATCTCATCTGAATATGAGAATCAGAGTCTTCGTAGCTCGGCTACCTAGGGGTTAAAGGGGAAGTGTGCTCGGTAAGACATCACGTCTTATGCCTACGTATCTCATCTGGAATGAGAATCAGAGCAAGCCGTAGTTCGGCTAACTATAGGGTTATGGATTGGGTTTTGGACGAACGACGTTACTACGTAATCTACCGGATGCTCGACCTTTGGAGACTTACTCGCCTGTAGTAGAAGGAGTTAACATGTTCTTAGGAGAAGAAAAATCAATGAATTTGTTTGCGTTTTAGGAACGCTCAGGCAAAAGGGAAATCCTAGACGAAGGAACCTGCATAAAGTAAACACACAAACCATTGCCTCCTATCGAGGTCTTCCAGCTAAGAAAACGGTAAAAATACGGGAAAATGTAAAAGTGCCACACGGATAAAGATCCGAAGTAACAGTAATTAACGGAACAAGGAAACCCTGAGATCCTCCCAAGCTAACATCATCAAAGAAAGTGAGTCAGTACAGGTAATTGGAATGAAACCTCCAGACGGTATCCCACAAATAAAGTGGAACACCTGGCAAACCATCTCTGCAAGAGTCATATGAGCCCTCACAAAACAAAACTCAACAAACAGGTTAGAGAAACAAAATAGGGTAACCAAGAGTTTCCCCTAAATCAAAATGTAACCACATGAATCATGCCATTAAAATTCACAAAAAGCTCACAAAAAGCAACCAAGGGTAGGAGGCCTAAAGCTCTTGTCAAACACATAAAGATTATGGATATAGGGCAAACCTGATTGGAGAGATCGGTTGAAATCAAATGGCACGGCTGGATTTGCAAACCAATGTTAGGGTTTGCTTGAGCTGAAAGTGTGTGAGTCAGAATGAACCTTTCAGAGTTGCCTGGAGGTTGCTGCAGATTAATTCTCACTCTCTCTGTCTAGGTTTCTCTTCAGGTTTTGTCCAGGGTTTTGTTCCAAGGAAACCTCAGAGTGTTTTGCTTCTCTTCCTTTTTCTGCCTGTTCTCCCTCTTTTATAACCTGATTTTCATGGCTTTGTGGGCTCAAATGAGAGAGGTCCAAGTCCAAGATTTTTCTATTATATTTTATTTATTTATTTATTTTTGCTTTTTTTTTTTCGTTTTTTTTTTCATAACACGTGGGCTTCGCCTAGCGAGCATGACAGCTCATGAACAAACCTTTGCTCCTTTAAGATTAATGTTTTGACTGACGAATAGACCCCTACTGGAAGTAACTCAAGTCTTTCCCTTGTGTTGACTGATCATCTAAATAGAACCCACAAAGTGTCATGGATGATGTTCAAGCTTCTTGGAGCTAATCCCGATTGACATGATGAAATGCAATGTATCTAATGTTAAATGACCTATAAATGAATGCATGAATAAGGAGGGAAAATTTTGGGGTGTTACAGCTGCCCCTATTCAGTCATCAGCTAACCCGAGCAGGATGAAAGCGAACAGCTTATCAGACAAACAGGGTGAGCTGTGATTGAATACCAAAGACAGACCGAAAATTTGCCCTCCAAGAACACCACAAAAATGCTGAAATACACCGCGCTGTTTATTTCTCTTCCGATCCTCTGGCTGAATCTGAATCAGTCTTTTGACTTAATCTGGAGTTTCGATCCTCTGGCTGAATCTATACTCAATTTAGTCCTCTGGTTGGATGTTAATTTTGATCATCGGGCTGGATACGGTTTCAATCTTCTGGCTAGATCTTCTTCGATCTTCTGGCTAGATCTTCTTCGATCTTCTGGCTAGATCTCCTTTGTTTCGATTCTCTGGCGGAATCTATTTTCTTTGATTCTCTGGCTGAATCTATTTCGATCTTCTGGCTAGATCTGAATTGTTTCGATTCTCTGGCTGAATCTATTTCCGGTCTTCGGGCTAGACCTGACTTCGATCTTCTGGCTAGATCTTCTTCGATCTTCTGGCTAAATCTGAATTGTTTCGACTCTCTGGCTGAATCTATTTCCTTTGATTCTCTGGATGAATCTATCTATTTTTCGGTCTTCGGGCTAGACCTGACTTTGATCTTCTGGCTAGATCTGGATTGTTTTGATGATAAATTCCCATCATCAGGATCTCGCATCTAGGCATGCGCTGGTTGACCCTCTTTTGAAATCTACAGTCTTCATGTTAGATATGCAGCTTCGAGAATATTCCACTTTTTGGGCTTCGTACATATTCTTCAGGCTAGAACATGTTGTAACGACTCTTCGATTAGACTTTGTTTTTTTAATGCGATCCGCGGGCTGGATCCTCTTGTAGGTTGATTTTCTGTTGAGCTGTCAATCTATTCCTCCAGCTGGCTTGCTAGGGAAATAACGCTCGTAGTCGACTCTCTGGCTGAATCTTCGAAATGACCCTCAGGATGGATCTCTGGAAAATGATTCTCAGGTTGAATCTTCAAAATGACCCTCATGCTGGGTCACACACACACTTGATCCTCTGGCCGAATCTCATGACTTTGGTTGTAAAGTAATTTTTCAGTCTGCTTTGAAGAACCTGTTTATCAGCTTATGTGTATGTTTGATATGCATGCAAATGCAAATGTTATACATGGTGCAAAAGAAAAAAGAAATCTGCTTGGGGGAAGCAACTCTGGCAGGGAGCGGATCGCTGTATCAATCCTTGAATGCTCTGTGGGGAACGATCCATCTGCCGGGACCGGGGAGCCACCGAAAATAAATCGGCCTTTTTTGAAAAGTTGACCTTGCTGGGGAAGTATCAACTATGGAAACTTTGCTTGCCGAGGCTCTGCGAGGAGAGTCTGTGAGGAAAGCACTTCCTAGGGAAATGTCGTAGGAATCGACCTTTGCTGGGGATATGAACTTGCTAATCGTCCTCAGGCTGGGGATTAAAACAAATCTGTTAAAAAAAATAATCTGCTAGGGACGAGATGAACACTGGGAACACCACCCTCTTGTCTGTTGGGTATGCGACTACTCCGCTGTTGCTGGGAAGATACAGTCTGGCAATGTCGACTCCAGTGGGGATATACAGTCTGGATATTGTCAACTCTACTAGGGATATACAGTCTGGATACTGTCAACTCTATTGGGGAACCTGCTTTACAGAGGAGAGGCTTTGTAAACCGCTTGGGGGTGAGGATTCATGACTTGGCATCCGGTTCCTGTGACCTGTAACCAAAAAATACACGTATGCCCCGAGGAATTACTCGGTTTGAATTCACCGTCCGGGATTAAGCACATTCAAAGCAATTTTGACTGTTTTCCTACGCAAGTCATCTGCAAAAGCCACCATTACATTCAGATGCAATATGTTTCCTCAAGAATTCAGACATCTTTTGCAAACAAACTGATAAATGAAAAGTAAAGAGGCTTTTTAACTGAATTATTCAACTTTTGTTGGTTGAAAAATTTGTGCTAGGAATAGGCGAGTACATCAGGAAGCTGATCCCTGGAAAGAGGCGATCACTATAAATTGAACAAGAGAAACTATCCTAATGGCAATGTGGAAACGGGGTCCCACCGAGTTTCGACTCTGCTATGGCTCGTATGTCCTCAAGACGCTCTGCTCATCTTGCTTTCTGAAGTGGATGATTAGTCGATCTTTTACCTTCGAAGATTGCCGGATTGAATGAAACGGTGATATAACACGGATGAACTCAGATCGCAGTTATTCGCTTATTCCCTAACTTTTGCGTGGACCGTGTCGCAACCTGAAAAATACAGTGCGCGAAAAAACAACCGGCGAAAGAAAATGACAGAAGAGTCGCCACCGTGCGTTATTCATCCCCAAGGAGGGAAAGGAAACGCTCGAAGTAAACCTGAAAAAGGAAAGGACAAGACGGGGTCTCGCAACCAAATCTTGGGTTCGGGAGTCGGTTATGCGAAGGGAAGGTATTAGCACCCCTACGCATCCATAGTACTCTACGGGATCCACTTTTGTAGTTCTTGTCTAAAGGGTGTGAGTTTATCTTGTGCTGTTTACAAAAAAAAAGGTTAAATGAAAATGACTCGTGCGGATGTCGCATCCACTGCATACGTATCTCATATGAATATGAGAATCAGAGTCTTTGTAGCTCGGCTGGCCTATGGGTTGGGGGGATGTGTGCTCGCTAAGACATCGCGTCTTATGCCTACGTATCTCATCTGGAATGAGAATCAGAGCAAGCCGTAGTTCGGCTAACTACGGGGTTATGGATTGGGTTTTGGACGAACAACGTTACTACGCAATCTACCGGATGCTCGACCTTTGGAGACTTACTCGCCTGTAGTAGAAGGAGATAACATGTTGCTTTGGGTTTAAAGGTTTGTTCGCGTTGTAGGAACGCGCATGCAAAAAGGAAGTCCTAGGCGAAGGAACAGTGCTACCTTAATTGGCATGCAAACGGGAGACTATCTGAAGCCTCGTGTCCTATGGGGAGGCGATCACACCACACAAAACATGTATCTTAAAGTAAAATGCCACCAAGGGGCTCAAACATTGCCTCCTATCGAGGTCTTCCAGCTAAGAAAGCGATAAAGTACGAGAAAGGGAAAAAATTACCACACGGATAAAGATCCGAAGTTACAGCAATTAAAGGATTAGCAACCCTGAGATCCTTCCAGCTAGACCATCAAAGAAAATCAGTCAATACGAGTAATCAGAATAAACCTCCGCATGGTATCCCTGCAAGAGTATGTAAGTCCTCACAAAAACTCGACAAAAGGTTAGACAAACAAGATGAAATCTAAGGAAAACAATGCCATGGCAACACAAGACAGGTTAGAACAAACAGAACAAAGAAAAAAAACGAAAACTGTTGCGTTCGCTACTGCATTGCCTGGCGAAAGCTTAGCGAAGCTTCGTTGCGTGCTCACCTAGCGAAGCGGCTAGCGAGCGCCTGCGGGTTTTGAATTTCCCATCGATAACAGTACGATTTTAAGGATTCCAAACCCTATGGCATTCATTTCGGAAACGAAATTATTAAACATTCAAGACACTATTCACATATTCATACGCAAACATAAACCCGTGTGCAAAACCTGATGTTACCTCATGCATTCATAGTATTCAAATTCAACGCATAGAGTAATAGGAACAAAGGCATACCTGATGAAAGAGGCCGATCGAACGGCGCGGCTGGATTTGCAAAGCTATGTTAGGGTTTGCGTGAGGCGGAGGCAAAAGAGTGTGTGAATCAGAGTGAACTTCTCAGAGCTGCCTGAAGATTGCTGCAGAGTAGTTCCTAGGTCTCCTTCTCTCAAGACCTTTCTTCGGTGAAACTCCAGTGAAAACTCCAAGTGTTTAGTCCTTTACTGCAACTCTTATATTTATAGACTGATTTCGTGGGTAGTGGGATCAAATGAGGGCAACTCAAGCCCAAAATGTTTATGATATTTTCTGAAGTGCGCGCCCTTCGCCTAACGAAGGACCTGCTCGCCTAGCGAGCATGGCAGTACTTTTCGCTAGGCGAAGCATCTGCTCGCCTAGCGAGCATGATAGCTCAGCAGCAAATTCTTGCTTCTTCCAGCCTGGCGATTAGCACGGTGAATAGGCCCCATCTGGCCCTGTTGGTAGTACCTCAAGTCTTTTCCTTGTGTTGACTGATCGTCTAAGTAGAACCCACAAAGTGTCCTGGATGATGTCCGAGCTTCTTGGAGCTAATTCCGATTGACATGATGCAATGTGGTATGAAATTCTAAATGACCTAAAAAGTAAATGCATGAATGAGGAGGGCAAATTTTGGGGTGTTACAGACCGCCCCTATTCAATCAACTTGAGACCCGGAAAGAAGATGGCAACGACTTTCGTACTTTCGAGGTATCAAGGGATTGAATACAATAAAAGCCCAAAAATTTGCACTGAAGTGAAGTGAAGTAACAATGCCTGTCAGAATCGTCAAAGAGGTGGTCTTGAAAGAAGAATCCGTCTGGTACGGTGAAAGTCCGTCTGAGTACTGACAAGGAATGTTAAACTGGATACCAAAATAAATGGTAACACAGAAATAACCATGGCCTGAATGCCGCTCATCAGTTTGAATACTGGAAAGGACTTCGATCTGAACATCGGAAAACTGGCCTGAATGCCACTTCGGTGTGGATACCGGAAAACTGGCCTGAATGCCACTTCGGTCTGGATACCGGAACACTGGCCTGAATGCCACTTCGGTCTGGATATCAGAAAACGGGCCTGAATGCCACTTCGGTCTGGATACCGGAAAACTGGCCTGAATGCCACTTCGGTCTGGATACCGGAAAACTTCATGCCCGTCAGCATCGGCAGAAATAGGGAAGGATAATAGAGGCGGTGCATGGGCCAATGACACTTGCTGGGGATAACCAAGGTGGGTCATGAACAATCTTCAGTCTGAGTACTGGAAACAACTTCTAGCTTATCACTTGGGATACCGAGAATGTTTTATGCTTACATGCGTATGTTTGAATTTTTCAATGGCGTAATGCTCCATAAAAATGGAAATGCTACGCGATTTGGGAGAATGCAATGCAATATGATTCTACATGCAGGGATGCGAGATGCTGGGTAGAATGCCAAGCTGAGGCAAGGGGATCTGCTGGGGAAATGATCACCATCCTTTGGGCTCTAGCAAGGCTGCTGGAGAGGCACAACACAAAGAAATATGTGGGGAAATGACCCGCCACACGGTGTTCTAGCAATGACGAAATGCCGAGATTCAGACTGGGGAGAGAACGACACTGAAAACCTGCTGTTGGGGAAAGCGATAGTGGTTCTGGAAACCACGATCTGCGAGAGATGACTCAGCAGGGGAAGCAAACACTGATACGGTACCGAGGTTCTACTTCAAGGAAAGAAATCATGGATCTGGCATTGGGATTATCGATCTGGCCTCGAACTCTAAGGAGCAGCCACTTCTGCTGGGAAGATACAGTCTAGCACTGTCAACTCCGCTGGGGATATATAGTCTGGCACTGTCAACTCTACTGGGGAGTGTATGTCCTGGAACAAACGCTTGGGGAAGTACAGTGGTGAGAACCTGCTGGGGATTGAAGAATCCAACACTCTGATCAGCTCTGCAGGGATAAGACACCGAATTCGTCTGTTGGCGACTTCAATGGAGAAGATATTCACGATCATCTGCAGGAGATTTTAAGGAAATGCCCCGAGGGTATCCAAAGCACTTAAAATTTACAGCAATTTTAAATGTTTATTAAGCATGTACCTGTAAAGCCCTTATGTGTCATGATGCAATGTTTATCAAAAATTCGGACGTCATTTTTGCAAACAAAACAGTAAAATGAAAATGAAAACAAAGATATGCTGAATAACATGATTTTATTGATTGAATGGCCTCTGAATAGGCATTTACATCAGGAAGCAATCCCTGGAAAGAGGTAATCGCACAAAAGATAAAAACAGAAATTAATCTAATGGCAATGTGAAATGGATTTCTATTGGGTTCCATTTCTGCTATGACTTTCCCGTCTTCAAGATCCTCCAGATGATCAGCCTTCTGAAAAGGTGATTGGACTGTTTCCTACCTTTCGAAAATTTCCAGTCATCGACATGAAATGAGATTCAGAACTAACTCAGAACGCAGTCATTCGCTTAATCCCTAACATTTGCCTGGATTGCCCTTTTCGGGTTTTCAATCCACCGGGATACCCATTTTTGCTTAAGTTGCCTTTTCAGGTTTTCAACTTACCGGGTGTACGATCTTTTCATTTTTAATCCCTAATTTTTGCCCGAACCTTTTCATTTTCTTGGTTCATCTAACTTGACATCCAACAGGACTCTTAGAGAAGGAATCTCCACTTCAACAGGTAGGACTGCTTCCATACCATACACCAGGGAGTAAGGGGTTGCCCCAATCGACGTACGTACTGAAGTACGGTACCCATGCAAGGAGAAGGGTAGCATCTCATGCCAATCTCTGTACGTGACGACCATTTTCTGCACAATCTTCTTTATGTTCTTATTTGTCGCCTCAACAGCGCCGTTCATCTTAGGGCGGTAAGGGGAAGAATTGTGATGCTGAATATTGAAGTTCTGACACAACTCCTTCATCATTTTGTTGTTGAGATTAGAACCATTATCAGTAATGATTCTTTCGGGAATCCCATAGCGACAAATGATTTCTTTCTTGATGAAACGGGCAACCACATGTCTGGTGACATTCGCGAACGACGTTGCTTCGACCCACTTGGTGAAATAGTCGATGGCAACAAGGATGAAGCGATGCCCATTGGACGCTGTCGGCTCAATCTTTCCAATCATGTCAATGCCCCACATAGCGAACGGCCACGGCGAAGTCATCACATTCAGAGGATTTGGCGGCACATGCACCTTATCAGCATAAATCTGGCATTTATGACACTTCCGAGCATATTTGGAGCAATCTGATTCCATGGTCATCCAATAATAACCCGCTCTCAACAATTTCTTAGCCATTGCATGTCCGCCGGCATGAGTACCGAAGGAACCTTCATGAACTTCCTGCATTAACATGTCCGCTTCGTGTCTGTCCACGCATCTGAGCAAAACCATGTCGAAGTTCCTCTTATACAGCACATTGTCTTTGTTCAAGAAGAAACTGCCTGCCAATCTTCTCAAAGTCTTTCTGTCATTGTTGGATGCCCCTGTAGGGTACTCTTGATTCTTCAGAAAGCACTTGATATCGTGATACCAGGGTTTGTCGTCGACTACCAGTTCAGCAGCAAATACGTATGCGGCCCTGTCAAGGCGCATCACATCGATCCTGGGTGCATGGTTCCAACGAATTACCTTGATCATGGAGGATAGCGTGGCAAGTGCGTCTGCCATCTGGTTCTCATCACGAGGTATATGATATAATTTTACTGTCGTGAAGAAAGTCAACAGTCTTCTCGTGTAGTCTCTGTAGGGGACCAGAGTGGGCTGGAGAGTATTCCAATCACCATTCACTTGATTGATCACCAGAGCTGAATCTCCGAAGATGTCCAGAGTCTTGATTCTCAGATCAATGACTTTCTCAATACCCAAAATACAGGCCTCGTACTCAGCTTCATTATTTGTGCACTCAAAAGTCAAACGAGCGGTGAAAGGTATGTGGGAACCTTTCGGAGTTGTAATGACAGCACCAATTCCACTTCCTCTGGCGTTGACAGCCCCATCAAACAACAAAGTCCATTTTTCGTTTGGATCAGGTCCCTCCTCAACAACTGGCTCTTCACAGTCTTTCATCTTGAGGAACATGATGTCTTCATCTGGAAAATCAAACTTCATCGGCTCATAATCATCAATCGGCTGCTGAGCAAGATAGTCCGACAGAATACTCCCTGTGATGGCTTTCTGGGATGTATACTGGATATCGTACTCTGTCAATACCATTTGCCAACGAGCCACCCTTCCGGTGAGAGCTGGCTTCTCGAATATGTATTTGACTGGATCCATCTTAGAAATCAACAAGGTAGTATGGTTCAACATATACTGCCTCAGTCGGCGAGCAGCCCAGGCCAAAGCACATCAAGTTTTCTCAAGCTGCGAATATTTGATTTCACAGTCGGTAAACTTTTTGCTAAGGTAGTATATGGCATGCTCTTTTCGACCAGACTCGTCATGCTGTTCCAATACACACCCCATCGAGTTCTCAGTCATTGACAGGTACATTATCAGAGGTCTCCCAGGAACTGGAGGTATAAGGATTGGAGGTTTCTGTAGATACTCTTTTATCTTCTCGAAAGCCCTTTGACAATCTTCATTCCACCTGATAGCCTGATCTTTCCTCAGCAATTTGAAAATTGGCTCACACGTGGTTGTTAGGTGAGAGATGAACCTTGCAATGTAGTTCAACCTCCCTAAGAAACTACGGACTTGCTTCTCTGTTCTTGGCTCTGGCATTTCCTGTATCGCTTTTACTTTGTCGGGATCCACCTCAATCCCTTTTCCGCTAACAATAAAACCCAACAATTTTCCCGATCTCACCCCGAAAGTGCACTTGTTCGGATTAAGTCTCAGTTTGAATTTCCTCAAATGCTCAAACAGTTTCTGCAAATTCACCAAATGTTCTTCTTCTGTCTGAGATTTGGCAATCATATCGTCCACATAAACCTCGATTTCATGATGAATCATATCATGGAACAGAGTCACCATAGCTCGTTGATATGTTGCTCCGGAATTTTTCAGACCAAACGGCATCACCATGTAGCAGAAGGTGCCCCATGGGGTTATGAAAGTTGTCTTTTCCATGTCTTCTGGTGCCATCTTGATTTGGTTATAGCCAGAAAAGCCATCCATGAAGGAGAATACCGAGAACTGAGCTGTATTATCCACCAAAACGTCGATGTGAGGTAATAGGAAATCATCTTTAGGGCTAGCTCTGTTCAGATCCCGGTAGTCGACACACATCCGTACCTTTCTATCCTTCTTAGGTACTGGGACGATGTTTGCAACCCATGGCGGATAATTGGTGACTGCTAGAAACCCCGCATCCAACTGCTTTTGCACTTCTTCCTTTATCTTGACAGCCATCTCTGGTCTTGTTCTTCTGAGCTTCTGCTTGACCGGAGGACAACCTTCTTTGAGAGGCAAGCGGTGTACCACGATGTCTGTGTCCAGCCCAGGCATGTTCTGATAAGACCAGGCGAAGATGTCAACGTATTCTTGCAGCAATTCAATCAACCCCTTCTTCACATTGTCTTCTAAAGCAGCCCCTATCTTGATTTCTCTCTTGGCGTCCTCGGTGCCGAGATTAATCACTTCAACAGACTCTTGATGCGGTTGAATAACCCTTTCCTCTTGTTTTAATAACCTGGTAAGCTCTTCAGGGAGTTCACAGTCTTCATCACCCTCTTCTTCAGCTTGAAAGATTGGATTTTCAAAGTCGAAACGAGCCGTAGTAGAAACATTATCAATAGGATCCGGTAATGTGCATCTGCATGAGTGATGGTATGTGCTTAGGAGTGTGAACAAGAAGTGAAAACTAAACAAAACATTGCCATTTTTATTTTGAAAAACTGCAAAAATAGAAAGACAGGGAACGAAATATTTGAATGCAAAAATACGTCCTTTATTTATGATAAAAATGCAAGTGTCACATAGATGAGCCCTACAATGAGTCATTACGCCCTGGGCGGAACGTAAGACTTGGACATGCATGAATAAACAAAGAAAATTACTCCTTCAGAAAAGTGACTTGGACAATCTCCTCAGAAGACCAATTGTTGATGACTTCACCCGGGATCCTCGGACGCACCCAGGTGTCAATGTCACAATCACTATCCCCATCTTCTTCGTTGACCGCAGAGACCTGGCCATACTGAATGATGCCAACACTGGAGAAAGTGATCGGCCCCTGAAGTGTTGTAGAAGTCAAAACTGGCTGATACCCAATCCCGAACTTATCTTCTTTCATTGGTAATTCCAACAGACGCCCCCAACCGGGAGCAACACCTGAATCCACCACGGCCCGTGCCTGCTTAAAGGATGAGATAGAGGCACCCGCCTTAACCTCTTCCACCGGAGCTGCATCCTTGACTTGAACTGACTCAAAGGCCTGACACAGAGTCTCATGAATTTCACCTTCTACTTCTACATACTTGAATGTAGACAGGTTATTGACCAGGATGTCCTCCTCACCACAGACGGTGATAATTCGTCCGTTGACCGGAAACTTAATCTTCTGATGTAGAGTTGAAGAGACTGCCCCAGCATTATGGATCCAAGGACGACCCAGCAGGCAACTGTAGGAAGGACTGATATCCATCACGTAGAAGACAGTGTTGAAGGTTTGTGATCCAATCAGAATTGGTAATTCTACCTCTCCAAACACCGATCTCTTAGAACCATCGAAGGCTCTCACAATAAGATCTGAAGGTTTCAAGACCAAACCCTCTACTTCTAACCTCGATAGGGCTCTCTTGGGTAGCACATTGAGAGAGGAGCCTGTATCCACCAGAACATGCGATAGCACGGTGTCTCTGCATTCCATCGAGATGTGCAGAGCCTTGTTATGATTGCGTCCGGCTGGTGTCAAGTCAGAATCGGTAAAACCCAACCCGTTGCTTGCATGCACATTGGCGACGATCCCTTCTAGTTGGTTTACCGAGATTTCCTGAGGTACATATGCAGCATTAAGAACCTTCAGAAGTGCCTCCCTGTGTGCCTCCGAACACAACAGGAGTGAGAGAATGGATATCTTGGACGGAGTCTGAATCAACTGGTCGACTACCTTGTAGTCGCTTTTCTTTATGATTCTCAGAAGCTCGTCCACATCCTTTGCAAAAGTGGGCTCAGAACCATCCTGGGGTGCAGAGGTACCCTCATTCACGACTTACTTGTCTTTGGTTTTCGCCACAGCATCAACATTATCAGCTTGGGTAACTGGTGGTGAGAACAAACTACCACTCCTGGTGAATCGGCCGATTCCACCGACATTATCCACTGCGAGACCGTCAAGTTCAGGCTTCTGACCCTCTTCTACTTTCAGTGGCCGTTCCGCCCTATGATCGTGCGTATACACGCTCCCCCCATAATGCCACAGAATGGCCCTTTCACTGGTGAAAGGTAAAGGACCAGGGGTTGTGATGGTCATAGTAGATCGTCGCACTGGTGGCATTGCGCTTCTGGCACACTGATCTGATTAGTTGGGTAGAAAATAGTGATAGTAGCAATATCACAGTCGTTCATTGAAATGCAAGCATCCGAAACATCGGGATCAAGTTCAATTACATCAGGATCATCCACATTGGAAAAAATAAATACATCATCATGGATTACAGAATCAGTAGGAACAACATTTGCGAATTCATCAGTAGCATCTTCAAACTCTTCTTCCTCAACCCCTTCGACAAACTCTTGGACAGACAAATCTTCAACCTGGAGGATACCTTTGTCGAGAAAGGCCTGGATACCCTGCTGTAGCTTCAAACAACCTCCACTCTGAGTGGCACAATCCAAACAACCTTTCCCACAACCGGGGAAAACATCGGCCTTCAGCAAGCATCCTTTGATATCCAACAATGGAGTCTTCAACTTCAACACATCCTTAATGGACTTGGCTTTTCCCTCTATCATGTTAACGTTCGCACCACCATGCTGGGGCATGGGATTGTTAACGACATTCGGAGCCGGTGCAAGGTCGATGGCCTTTGAATCTATGAGGTCCTGAACTACGTGCTTAAAAGCTTTGCAGTTCTCAATATTGTGGCCAGGTGCCCCAGAGTGGAAACTACACCTAGCGTTGGCGTCGTAACCCACCGGAAGTCTACCAACAGGAGGAGCCAGAGTGCGCAGTTGCACAAGTTGTAGTTGTTGAAGACTAGAAAGCAACTGAGCGTACGACATTGGAAGGGTGTCGAAACGCCGGTCCATCATCCTTTGCCTTTGTTGATAGGCGGGTCTGTTACCCGATTGTTGTTGTTGTTGATACTGAGCTGGTTGACGTTGTTGTTGTTGTTGTTGTAGTGGTGCTGCAGCTGGAATGGTCACAGCCGCAACATACGGTTGCTGATGATAATTCTGAAAGTTATTCCTCCGGTTATCCCTGTTCTGATAAGAAGATATGGCATTTGCATCCCCTTCTCTCCTCTTCTGTCCCTGAATGAACGGCTTCTTCTCCCCTGATGAGGATCCACCTCCACTCTGGCTCTTATAGGTCTTTAGATAATTCTCCACCCTTTCTCCAGTAGAGACCACATCAGCAAAGTTGGAAGCATTGCAACCTACCAGACGCTCCAAGTATGGTCTGGGCAGAGTGTTCATGAACATGTTGGCCATTTCCTTTTCCAACATCGGAGGCTGAACACGGGAAGCTGTCTCCCTCCAGCGTTGAGCGTACTCCCTGAAACACTCATTGCTTTTAAGAGACAGATTCTGAAGTTGAGTTCTGTCCGGAGCCATGTCTGCATTATACTGATACTGCTTCACGAAAGCCTCTGCCAAATCCCTCCAGCAACGGATGTGGGCTATGTCCAGCCTCATATACCATTCCAAGGATGCCCCAGCTAGGCTATCCTGGAAGAAGTACATAAGTAGCTTCTCGTCATCAGAGTATGCAACCATTTTACGGAAATAGGCTTGCACGTGAGTTTTGGGGCAAGAGTTGCCATTGTATTTGTCAAATATCGGGACCTTGAATTTCGGTGGCACTCTCACACCTGGGACCAGCCCCAAGTCAGCAACATCTACTCCCAGAGGATTCTGTCCTTCCACTGCTTTCAACCTCTCTTCCAATCTTCTAAACATGGGGTCCATGCCAAAGTCTTCCTGAAGCAAGGGGAACTGATCATCCTGACCATCCTGAATGGGTTGTTGATCTAGGTTGACATGCGGGATTGGGATAGGCCCCGGTCCATTGGGACCATTAGCCTCTCCAGCTGGAGGATCGGCCAACGTCTCCGGTTGAGTAATAGGGGGATCTCTCTGCACCAACAATCTAAGCTCCTTCTGTCCTTGAGCCACCCCTTGAACCAAATCCATGAATTGATTCATGCGAATCTTCATCTCGGCGAGCTCTGCTTGTAAGCTCTCCATCGCTCTCTGTTGATTCCTTCGGGTACCGTATCGGTGAATGCCTGAGTCAGCTATCCTGCTAGTGGGACACCAAACAATATGAGAACACTGCAGCGGTACCTGTTATGCAAGATATGACAATGAATATGTAAATGCAATGCCATGTTTATCAAATCCAAAAGGTATTCTACCCCCTTGATTCTAGTCTCACATCAGGCGAATAGTGCAAGAAGACTGAGTCATGGATAAACTTCTGAGATCAAGATGCAACAGAAGGAAACCAACATGCAAATGAGTTCCAGGAAAGGGGCCTTAGCCAAAAGTGCATCAAAAGAGGATCCCCACAACAAGCCTGTGGATTATCACTACACAGCAACAAAACAAAAAGTAAAGGGAGGAACATAAACTAGGAATCAGCCTCCTGTATACAACCCATAAGGACTGCTCCTCACTTCATCCAGTAATGCCACCGTGTCGGGATGATCTGGACATTCTGTCAAATGCCGAATAAGCAGATTCCTCTTGTGAATGATCCCATCCAGTTCGTTGATGTGCTCTCTGTAGTAATTCCCATCATCTTCTCCGAATACCTCTTCAAGTCTGGATTTCTTCAAACCTGCCAACACCTTGAGTTCTTCAATCTGTCCTCGAGCCTCATTGAGTTGATCTGTGATGTAGCCATTAGTAGAACGGGCGCACAGAAGCTCATTGTTCTTCCCCTTCAGCAAAGTCGTCAATTTCTCTACCTGACCAGTCAGTTCGGCTACTGTCTCCTCCTCCTTTGCCTTCCGAGAAGTTGAAAATGCATCCCATTGCTCATGCCACCCAGCTAATTTACCATGAGCATCTACTAACTGCTGCTTGACTCGCCTCAACTCAGAACTGGATGATCTCAAGGCTTCGTCTGTCTTCCTGAAGAAGTCCGCCTCCACAGCAAATTTCCTCTCTGCTTCCTTTTGCACTCTGACGGCTT
The DNA here is from genome assembly GCF_024323335.1 of Lathyrus oleraceus. NCBI lineage: Eukaryota > Viridiplantae > Streptophyta > Magnoliopsida > Fabales > Fabaceae > Lathyrus > Lathyrus oleraceus. The sequence continues at coordinate 477,199,474 of NC_066584.1, forward strand.
CCCCCTTCTGATATTCTGCCTCCTGGAATTGATGCATACAGTCTTGCAACTTCTCACTTAACTCTGAGTTCTTGGTTTGAAGTCCCTCCATGGCACTCTTCAACTTGTCGTACTCCTCTCGGCTCACCATTGTTGACTGCTCAGGAGTAGGTGGATACAAAGGTTCTTCAATAGGGAACGGCAGACCAAACTCTTCGACTCTTCCTTGAAGCCACTCTTCATACCGAGGGTAAGTTCTACAATCTCCTTTTCCAAGGACGGTTCTTCCTCTCTTGATCACCTTGAGCCAGGCCTCAACTGCCTTACGGGATACCGTCAAATCAGGCGAAGAATGGAAAAACAGAGATTCTTCCACATCCTTTTCCAAAGGCGGAGTTCTTAAAGCATATCCAAACTGTCTAACTGCTAGAGAAGGATTATAGTTGATTCCTCCTCTTCTTCCTACCAACGGAACATTTGGGAAGTTCCCACAACTATGAATAATATTTGCCCGAAGCAAGCTCCGGTCGGACCACCAAGAAATATCTTCAGCTCTCAACCCCATCAATCTCTTCGACCAACTCAACGAATCCTTGACATTAACGAACACTCCTGATTTGGGTAGGTGAGAACTGAACCACTTATAAAACAAAGGCACACAACAATTCAACAATCCCCCTTTTCTATTCTTATTTCTGTGGTGCACTGAATGAAAGAAATCTCCTAGCAAGGTCGGTACTGGATTTCTCAACACGAAGAGGCGTATTGCGTCCATGTCCACAAATTTGGCAACATTAGGGAACAAGACAATCCCATACACACAAAGAGCCAACACAACATTGAAACCTCTCTGGTTACCGTCTTCCAGCTTCTTCTTTGCTTCTCCCAGTAAGAAACTCAGATGAAAACCACTAACTTCTCCCTTCTGACACATATTAGCCTTCCAGACTGATTCCTCCAAATATGTGGCTGAAGCAACCATGCTGAGATCGGGCAGAAACTCAGAACTGTAGAACAATAACTGTGACCTGATAGGAACTCTGAGAAAACTGGCAATCTCCTCCAGAGTAGGGACCAAAATATAATCCGGGAAAGTGAAACATCTCAGTGGAGGGTCATAGAACTGTAGCAGTGTGAATAGGGCGTCATGTTGATCTTTGGAAAGAACCGTGACGAAACTCAGAATCAAACCGTAATCCTCTCGGAATCCTTCTAGAGAACCAGGATCCATTAACTTCATCAACTGTTGAATGGGCTTCAGACAGACCACCGGAAACTTGTAGGCGACAAGTCTCTTTCTGCCAATATCCATCTTAAGAGAACCGGAAAAACTCCGACTGGAATCAAGAAGAAGGTGTAAACCCCCTTGAAATGAATAAACATGTGTTAAATGATATGAATGCAAATGATGTGATGATGTGAATGCAATGCAGTGGCATGTCAATCGGGATTGCTGTATCTGCTTGAACATCTGTCGGGTTACACTGTCTGAAGAGAAAACCACTAAGGAATATAATACAAGATCAAAGCTCTGCTCCAGAAAACCGGGTTGGTTGGAGGTTAAGGTTTCCTGAATTTAGCCCGCCCCTCACTGGTAGGTTCTAAGAACAGAAGTTCGTCAGCTTCAGCCCTTCAGTCGCGAATAATACGTTTACCACTGAAGGTTTGGCATTATTACGGGATAAAAGACCTCCACTGACTCCCCTCAACAGGACATCCTAAAGCAAGTTCCCGGTCTCGGGGTCCTCGGATTGATCAGCGAGAATGCGCCCACCAGAGCTAACATAATCACGTCTCGGAGGAGAGGCCTCGACTGAGTTCTCGGGAAATGGTCACTTGAGTCGACGATTTCTAAAGGAACATCATGTCGTTACGGAACATCCGTAGGACATAATATATCCAAAAGAAACCTCGTCTGGGTGTGGTTCTTCACGAACAACTTAACGTAGCAACATGCCACGCAAGCCTCATGATCATCCATTCTAAAACCTGTGTGTACACTCAAGCCTGGGTAATGGGCTTATCTCTCGTAGAACATCCCATCCCAACAAACAAACAACAGCTCCAACAGATACAGCAGATGAATGCAAGCAAGTAAGTAAATAAATGTACAAAAGTATGAACACCCAATGAACCAGAAATCACAAAAGCTAGGAGGGACTCGCTTAGGGAAGATGGACCAGCAAGAGGTCAACTCCTTAAAATCCCCAGCAGAGCCGCCAGCTGTCGCAACCTGAAAAATACAGTGCGCGAAAAAACAACCGGCGAAAGAAAATGACAGAAGAGTCGCCACCGTGCGTTATTCATCCCCAAGGAGGGAAAGGAAACGCTCGAAGTAAACCTGAAAAAGGAAAGGACAAGACGGGGTCTCGCAACCAAATCTTGGGTTCGGGAGTCGGTTATGCGAAGGGAAGGTATTAGCACCCCTACGCATCCATAGTACTCTACGGGATCCACTTTTGTAGTTCTTGTCTAAAGGGTGTGAGTTTATCTTGTGCTGTTTACAAAAAAAAAGGTTAAATGAAAATGACTCGTGCGGATGTCGCATCCACTGCATACGTATCTCATATGAATATGAGAATCAGAGTCTTTGTAGCTCGGCTGACCTATGGGTTGGGGGGATGTGTGCTCGCTAAGACATCGCGTCTTATGCCTACGTATCTCATCTGGAATGAGAATCAGAGCAAGCCGTAGTTCGGCTAACTACGGGGTTATGGATTGGGTTTTGGACGAACAACGTTACTACGCAATCTACCGGATGCTCGACCTTTGGAGACTTACTCGCCTGTAGTAGAAGGAGATAACATGTTGCTTTGGGTTTAAAGGTTTGTTCGCGTTGTAGGAACGCGCATGCAAAAAGGAAGTCCTAGGCGAAGGAACAGTGCTACCTTAATTGGCATGCAAACGGGAGACTATCTGAAGCCTCGTGTCCTATGGGGAGGCGATCACACCCTACAAAACATGTATCTTAAAGTAAAATGCCACCAAGGGGCTCAAACATTGCCTCCTATCGAGGTCTTCCAGCTAAGAAAGCGATAAAGTACGAGAAAGGGAAAAAATTACCACACGGATAAAGATCCGAAGTTACAGCAATTAAAGGATTAGCAACCCTGAGATCCTTCCAGCTAGACCATCAAAGAAAATCAGTCAATACGAGTAATCAGAATAAACCTCCGCATGGTATCCCTGCAAGAGTATGTGAGTCCTCACAAAAACTCGACAAAAGGTTAGACAAACAAGATGAAATCTAAGGAAAACAATGCCATGGCAACACAAGACAGGTTAGAACAAACAGAACAAAGAAAAAAACGAAAACTGTTACGTTCGCTACTGCATCGCTTGGCGAAAGCTTAGCGAAGCTTCGCTGCGTGCTCGCCTAGCGAAGCGGCTAACGAGCGCTTGCGGGTTTTGAATTTCCCATCGATAACAGTACGATTTTAAGGATTCCAAACCCTACGGCATTCATTTCGGAAATAAAATTATTAAACATTCAAGACATTATTCACATATTCATATGCAAACATAAACCCGTGTGCAAAACCTGATGTTACCTCATGCATTCATAGTATTCAAATTCAACGCATAGAGTAATAGGAACAAAGGCATACCTGATGAGAGAGGCCGATCGAACGGCGCGGCTGGATTTGCAAAGCTCTGTTAGGGTTTGCGTGAGGCGGAGGCAAAAGAGTGTGTGAATCGGAGTGAACTTCTCAGAGCTGCCTGAAGATTGCTGCAGAGTAGTTCCTAGGTCTCCTTCTCTCAAGACCTTTCTTCGGTGAAACTCCAGTGAAAACTCCAAGTGTTTAGTCCTCTACTGCAACTCTTATATTTATAGACTGATTTCGTGGGTAGTGGGCTCAAATGAGGGCAACTCAAGCCCAAAATCTTTCTGATATTTTCTGAAGTGCGCGCCCTTCGCCTAGCGAAGGACCTGCTCGCCTAGCAAGCATGGCAGTACTTTTCGCTAGGCGAAGCATCTGCTCGCCTAGCGTGCATGATAGCTCAGCAGCAGATTCTTGCTTCTTCCAGCCTGGCGATTTGCATGGTGAATAGGCCCCATCTGGCCCTGTTGGTAGTACCTCAAGTCTTTTCCTTGTGTTGACTGATCGTCTAAGTAGAACCCACAAAGTGTCCTGGATGATGTCCGAGCTTCTTGGAGCTAATTCCGATTGACATGATGCAATGTGGTATGAAATTATAAATGACCTAAAAAGTGAATGCATGAATGAGGAGGGCAAATTTTGGGGTGTTACAAACCGCCGTTTTGGGTTTTCAATCCACCGGGATACCCTTTTTTGCCTGAGCCGCCCTTTCGGGTTTTCGACTCACCGGGTGTACATTTTTTAAATATTTTTATATCCCTAATTTTTGCCCGAATCTCTTCATTCTCTTTTTTGGTTCGTCGGGATGCCCCCTTTTTGCCTGGACTATTCTTTTTACTGTCCAGCGGGTCTATTTTATGCGAAGTATTTTTTAACTGCGTCTGAGTTGACAGGGGACGGGAAGTCTTCACCATCCATGGTTGTTAGCATCAGAGCTCCGCCAGAGAAAACTCTTTTTAACCACGTATGGACCCTCGTTGTTCGGTGTCCATTTGCCCCTGTGATCTGTGTTGGGAGGAAGAATTCTTTTGAGTACCAATTCACCGACTTGATACTCCCGAGGGCGCACTTTCTGATCAAACGCTCTATTCGTCCGTCTCTGATATAGCTGGCCATGGCATATAGCTGCTAGTCTCTTTTCCTCAACTAGGCTTAGCTGATTGTATCGAGAACGGACCCATTCTGCTTCGTCCGGCTTCATTGTTTGTGCAGGGAAAAGTTATTCTGGCACAAAATGGCATATGAACCCCCTCCGGTGTGATCAACACTGCACCAACTCCGCGACCATTGATGTTGACCGACCCATCAAACATCATAATCCATTTGGATTCAGGGTCAGGCCCCTCCTCCGGGAGTGGTTCCTCGCAATCTTTCGATTTGAGAAACATGATGTCCTCATCAGGAAAGTCGAACCTCATAGGTTGGTAATCATCAATCGGTTGCGCGGCAAGATAGTCTGACAAGACACTTCCTTTGATGGCTTTTTGTGAAGTGTATTGGATGTCATACTCTGTCAGCATCATTTGCCACCTAGCAACCCTGCTGGCTTTTCAAAAATATACTTGACTTGATCCATCTTTGATATCAATAGAGTCGTGTGAGTCAACATATACTGTCTTAGTCGGCGAGCAGCCCATGCCAAAGTGCGGCAATTTTTCTCGAGCAATGAGTATCTTTGTTCACAGTTGGTAAACTTTTTCCTAAGGTAGTATATTGCATGCTCTTTTCGATCTGACTCGTCATGCTGACCGAGCACACAACCCATTGACCTTTCTAACACAGTCAAGTACATGATCAACGGTCTTTTCCTCTCGGCCTGTAGACTGGCCCCGATCTTGATCTTTTTCTTGTCGTCTTCGGTACCAATGTTGATGGTCTCAACCACCTCCTGATAAGGTGTGATAGCTCGGTCCTCCTGTTTCAACATCCTGGCTAACTCCTCAGGCAATTCACAATCTTCCTCAACCCCTTCTTCGGCTTGATAGATACGATTGTCGAAGTCATACTTGGTCATAGCAGTGTCGTTAGCAGTGAGATCCGGGTGATCAGTTTTACAAGGTGTTTTTTTTGGAAAGAAAAACGAAAAAGGAACATGAAAAAGAAACATTGCCGTTTTTGTAAAAGTAAAAATAATTGAAAGAAAGAGAACACAAAATTGTTTGCAAAAGCTGTCCTCTATTGATGATGAAAATAATTGCGAAATGTAACTAAATGGATGGCCCTACAGATGAGTCATTACACCTTGGTCAAAGTGTAAGACTTTGTTATGCATGTGATAAAAGGAAAACAATAAAAATTACTCCTTCAGTAGAGTAAACCGGACGACTTTTTCAGACGACCAATTGTCGAGCTTTTCTCCTGGGACACACGGGCGAATCCAGCTATCTAAGTCACAGTCGCTGTCAGCCTTGTCTTCATCTGCAGCATTGACGGTGTGGGGAGAAACCAAACCCCCGCTGGAGAAAGTACCGACTTCATTCTTCTGAGACCCCGGAGTATACCCCAATCCAAATTTGTCTTCTTTTATGATTGGCTCCACAAATTTGCCCCAGCCTTGGGCATTACCAGCCTTAACCACTTCAACAGCTTGCTTGTATGAAGAGATAGAAGTCCCGACCTTCTCAGACTCAGGTGAAAAGACAGTTTCGGGCGCGACCTCACTGATGTTTATGGCTTCGAAGCCCTGACACAGCATCTCATGCATCTCGCCATCCATCTCCACATACTTAAATGTGGACAGGTGGCTAACAAAAATATCCTCTTCACCACAGACGGTGACGATCTGACCTTCTAGTCCATATTTGAGCTTCTGGTGGAGAGTAGAAGTAACAGCACCGGCAGCATGAATCCAGGGTCGACCTAGCAGACAGCTATAGGCAGGCTGGATATCCATCACATAAAAGGTACTCTTGAATACCTGCGGTCCAATCTTAACTGGAAACTCAACTTCGCCACAAACAACTCGCTTAGAGCCATCAAAAGCCCTTACAACTAAATTACTCGGCCTCAGGGTGGCGTCATCGCAATCCAACTTCGTTAAGGCTTTCTTTGGGAGAACATTCAGAGAAGAACCTGTATCAACCAAAACATGGGAAAGCACCGTCCCTTTGCATTCCATTATGATATGCAAGGCTTTGTTGTGATTCCTGCCCTCAGATGTTAGGTCATAATCGGTGAAACCTAGCGCATGGCTAGTGTGTACATTCGAAACTACCGACTCCAGTTGGTCAACAGTTATCTCTGGGGGAACATAAGCCATATTCAGTACTTTCAACAAGGCTGCTCTGTGTGCCTCATAGCACATCAATAGTGAGAGAATGAAGATCTTTGAGGGTGTCTGATTTAGCTGGTTGACTACCTTGTAGTCACTTTTCTTGATAATCATCATAAACTCATCCACTTCCTTCTCGAATGCGGTCTTAGGAGGAGCTTCCTCGGTAGTAACCTCTTCGGTGGATACCTGTTTTCCTTTAGCCTTGGCAGCTGCCTCAGCTTCAGCATTCGTGCGCAATGTTGATGGTGCAAATAGGCGTCCACTGCGAGTGAAGCCACCAATTCCTCCAACATTGTCTACAGCGGAGCTACCAATGTCAATGTCTTCTTCGTTAACTTTCTGCCCCTGGCAGTAGATATCAGCCCCATAGTGCCACGGGATAGCACTGTCTTTCTCATACAGAACAGGTCCTGGTACCGTGATGGTGACCAAACCAATCAAAGTCGGTTGAGGGTTGTCAGAGTAAATTGGTGCTGGACTTTCTGGGAAATATATTGTTGTCGAAGCGGGTCTCTTGGGAACATATATTTCTTCAGGAGTGAAATAAAACGTTATTGTCGACACATCATTCTTCACTGGACGAGTCTGATCGAACTGAAGACAACCTTCATCTATCAGTTGCTGAATACCCCTTCTCAAACTGTCACATCCGTTCTCGGCGTCTTGACAATTTCTTCACTCTTCCCCACAGCTCGGGAAAATCCGTCCTTTCAAGAGTCGGTCTTTGACCACCGATAGCGAAGTCTTCACTTTAGTCACATCAGAAACCAAATTCAAAGTTTCCCCACTATCAACAACATTAATCCTCTGCCCTCCGTGAGCTGGCATCGGGTTTTGGATAACATTAGGCACCAGAGAAAAATTGATGGCCTGGGCATCTCTCAAATCTTGTACCTTTAACTGGAGAGCCTTGCAATTATCTGTTGTATGGCCAGGTGCGTTGGAGTGAAAAGCACATCTGGCGTTGACATCATAACCTCTAGGCAGATTGTTGGGATCGACCGGTGGGGCCAGAGTTCTCAACGTAACCAGATTCATGTCAATCAGCTTGGGAAGTAATACAGAATAAGGCATTGGGATTGGCTCAATGACTCGGTCCGCCTGCCTTGGACGTTGTTGATAGGGTCTTTGCTGACCCGGATTACCTCCTTGTTGTTGATTGTTGTACCTGGGTTGCTGTTGCGGATGATACTGCGGTTGAGGAACAGGTGTTGGAATAGTGACTGCGGCCACTTGACCTTGATAATAATTAGGGCGTCCTCTGCCCCTGCCTCTGCCGGCATATACAACGCTCGTCTCACCTTCTCTTCTTCGCTGACCGTTACCAGCAAACGGTTTCTTGGGAACTGATGAGTTGGAAGCACTGTTGTCTTGAATTCGGCCCATCTTCAACAGACTCTCGATCCTTTCTCCAGCAATCACTATCTCTGCAAATCTGATTGACGGGCAAGCAGCCAATCTCTCGATATAATTGCCTTGAAGAGTGTTCATGAACATGTCCGCCCTCTCCCTTTCAAACATAGGGGGTTGGACGGATGCAGCAATCTGTCCCCAACGCTGAGCATATTCTCTAAAGGTTTCCTTGGCAGTCTTAGACATTCCTTGCAACAAGGTCCGATTTGGAGCTATGTCCAAGTTGTATTGATATTGCTTGACAAAAGCCTCTGCCAAGTCTTTCCAGCTCTTGATGGTAGTGCGAGACAAATGAGAATACCATTCACGAGAAGCTCTAGTTAAATTGTCTTCAAAATAGTACATCCACAACTTTTCATCTTCCGTGTGAGCTCCCAACCTTCCCAGATAAGATTGGAGATGAGTGCGTGGGCAAGAAGCCCCATTGTATTTCTCAAAAGTAGGGGGTTTGAACTTGTGAGGGATCCTTACTCCCTGAACCAGACCAAGATTGGTGACATCAAAACCTAAGGAATTTTGAGACTCCAAAGATTTGAGCTTCTCAGCAAGCTCATCCATACGGCGAGTGGTCTCGAGGGCCTCGTCGTGCAAAGAAAATTGATCATACTAACAATCTTCAGTAACGGGGCGCCCGTTAATCCGAATCCCTTGATTCACATTGTACCTTCCGCCAATACCATTCCCAACATTTCCCGTGTTGCCAACATTACCCGGGTTTCCATCAACATTTGCGTTACCCGCGTTTCCAGTGTTCACAGGGTTATCAGTGTTCCCAGGGTTACCAGGGTTCCCCTTAGCACTTGGTATTTCCACCTCTAGATCGGGCCTCGGTTGCTCAACCAATTCCTTCAGCTTCGCCTGGCCTTCTGCCATACCAGTCATCAATGTCATGAACTGATCCATCCTTTCATGCATATCAGCCAGTTCTTTTTGTATCTGGTCCATTGCTAGTCGTGGACGGTTTTCCTTTGTTGGGTACCTGTGAACTCGCTTGGGACCAATAACTGCCCGCAACATGGAACAAACATTAGACACTGCGGTGACACCTGCAAAACAAACAAGGGTTAGTATGTATGGTATGCGATGCATTGCTTATTCAATTTTAACGCCCCCCTTAAAAAGGGAATACCCTGTAAATGAATAAGCATGAGATGTTGGATGCAAATATGCAGATGATGTTATGCAATGCAATGGCATGTCAATCAGAATTGCTGGATCCGCTTGAACATCTGTCAGGTTGCACTGCCTGGAGAGAAATTAAGAGGATCAAGCAAAGCACACCAAACAAAGGTCATGGGATGGATCATGTTATCCTTAATATCAACCATCCATTTTTGGTGGATTATGGTTTACACCTTATCAACACCCAAGTTTCATTGATATTAAGGATACCTGAATGGATCAACCATGAATCAAGGGTTTATTGCAAGTCACGAGCATGGAGTTTAGGTTAAGAACCACCCAAAGGGAGTGTACTAAGGTTTAAACCTGCCAAACATGTTCTACAAAAGGTTCCCATAGTCATAATCCCATCTTTCGGATATTATCGGAGGAACGACTACTCGTATTCCAAAAATATTCTCAAGAGAGACTCTTATGAGTGTAGTATCGCGTAACAATCGTATCAAATCTTACACTTGAACGACTTTCACACTACGTCCTACGAATAGGCCAAGATGGGTTTGGTAAACTAAGGTCCTTGGCTTCTAAGGTCTATATTGGAAAAAGTAATGTCTAACCACAACTTACTTGTGTGACATTATTGATCCCAACATGACCTCCACCAAGTGAATGGGCTTGCAAGTCAACTTGCTAAGTGTCATACGGTGAACTGACTTTGTGTGTTTTGCTTTGGAAAGCAAATGTCGCGGTTAGCAAGAGTCGCCACCGACTTTTCTTTTATCCAATAAGGAAAGGTGGAAAAGAACAGGAAAGACCTTAATTAGATTTTGGGTTCGGGAGGTACATTATACATAAGGGAAGGTGTTAGCACCCTTTGTATCCATGGTTATCCATGGGCTCTTAATTGCTTGATCACTTATATTATTTTTCTTGTCTGAAAAAGTGTTCATGAATTGTTTAGAAAATGTTTTGAAAAAGAGAATTTAACTTTGTAATGATTCTCGTATGAATGTATACAAAGTGGTTATCTCGTTTAGTTTTGAAAATGATTTAGAAAAATATAACTCAGTAATGATTCTAGTATGAATGTATACCAAGTGGTGATTTTCTAGTATTTATGAAGTGTGAAAAGTATTTTTAAATTGTGAGTAAGCAATTAAGAGTTATACCTACCCAAGGTCTTGATGGGCATTTCCTATCCTTGTGAGGGTAAAACCGTCCTTATTATTCAGAAATAAGTAGTTTTATCCTTTGGATGTAAAAGGGTCATCGTAGGGTCATCGATTGGTCATTGAAAGCAACGGTTGTAAGGATACCTTAGCATTCGAAGGGACTATCATCATTTAACCGTAGGCTACACCGAAGGGTCATCGAGGGACAAAATCATATATTCGAAGGCAACATCCGAGGGACTATGATTTATTTTAGAGGGACATGATGATTTAATCGAAGGGTCTTGGATAAGGGTATCCCCACATTCGCGGGACATGACCGTAATACCGTAGTCGTAGGGTAACAAAGAGAGGTCCAAGATCACTTATTTAAAGGCAAAGTTTTACAATTAATTAGGTAGTTAGGATGAATCTCCACAATGAAATCAATACATTAAAATCAGCTAGGTAATTTAGGATGGGTCTCCACATTAAAATTAATACATTGAAATCAGTTAAGTGATTTAGGGTGAATCTCCACAAGGGTATCCCACAAATAAAGTGGAATACCTACCAAGCTATCTTTTCCGGGGATATGTGAACCTTTACAAAACTCAGCAAACATGTCAGAATACCGAATCAGGGTGCAATCGAGAATTGCACCACAAAAGAAATCACAACAGTAATAGGATCAGATCAATAATGCATGGCTATGATAAAACATGTCAGATGGGCAAAAAAATCAGAACAGAAAAGTCAGCTACTGTCACGTTCGCTCCTGCTTCGCCTAGCGAAGGCTTAGCGAATACTCGCTGCATGCTCGCTTAGCGATGTGCTAGCGAGCGGCTGCGGATTCCGGTTTTGATAACAGTACAATTTCAGCCAATTTTATGCCTTATGGCTTTCATTACAGCAATTACATGGTTAGTCATTTAATGTATTCAGATACATACTAAAATTCGCATGCCGAACTTAAGATATTTTCATAAATTTAATCATAACGCCACATGCAAATTAAGAACATAAGGCGGTGATAGCGATGCAAACCTGTTTGCAAATTGAATTACGACCTTGGATTTGGCAAATCGGATTGAACTGGGCGGAGGTAACTTCGGTGCGGATGAGCGGCCTTCAGGGTTTCTTTACTCGGAATTCTCTGAGTTAGTCTCCAGGGTTTCTATGCCAGGGTTTCTGTCCGTCTTCGTCTGTCCCTTTTCGTGACTGAAGTGTCGGTATTTATAGTGATTGTGGTGACCTAATGGGCTCAGAATGAAGCCCAGAATTTTCTGATATCCGCAAGCTTCGCTAGGCGAGCGATATAGCGAGGGGTTCGCTAGGCGAAGGATTTGCTCGCCTAGCGAGCAGGCCAGTTTGGGCCATTTTCTGGATTTGGCCCTCTGTGTGCTGGGCCTTTGTTCTTTTGAGATTAATGCCTTGAAAAATAAGTTGGGGTGCCTTAAAAAATGCCTTGTAATGTTAACAGGCCAATTTTGGGGTATGACAGCTGCCCCTGTTCAATATTCTTGAACCGAGAGAGTTAGAATGGTGTGTACGCCATTCGTGGTCTGGAGGTGGAAGATTATTGAACACTAGAATGCCCCAAAAATTTGCACTTGTTAATTAAAAGTTTGTCTTGATGAAGATGGGCTTCAGAGTGCGTCGTACATTAGATGACATCTGAAGACATGGGTGTCATACCGGGTCATACGCTAGACCATATAGTGAGTCATCCATTAGGCTGTCGACTTCGCCGGGGAGCCAGAGTGTGTTATACGTTGCTGGGGATAAGGGATCAGAATGGATCATACGCTAGACCGTATCTGAATAGCAAAGTGAGTTGTTCATTAGGCGGATGACTTCGCCAGGGATGCAAGATCAGAATGGATCGTACGCTAGATCGTATCTGAGTTGCAGAATGAGCCGTACGTTAGGCTGTATCTGAAGAAGAAAGTAGTCGTACGCTAGACTACACCCCGGAATGTACCGTACGCTAGGCAGTATCTGAGGATTTGAAGGTCCAAATGGGTCGTACGCTAGACCGTATTGGAGTTGCAGAATGAGCCGTACGTTAGGCTGTATCTGAAGAAGAAAGTAGTCGTACGTTAGACTACACCTCGGAATGTACCGTACGCTAGGCAGTATCTGAGGATTTGAAGGTCCAAATGGGTCGTACGCTAGACCGTATTGGAGTTGCAGAATGAGCCGTACGTTAGGCTGTATCTGAAGAAGAAAGTAGTCGTACGTTAGAATACACCTCGGAATGTACCGTACGCTAGGCAGTATCGGAGGATTTGAAGATCCAAATGGGTCGTACGCTAGACCGTATTGGAGTAGTTGAAGGTCAGAATGGATCGTACGTTAGATTGTATCTGAGTTGAAGGAGTCATGTGTTGAGCTGAATCAGAATGAACCGTACGCTAGGCTATATCTGATAATATTTGTATATGTTGTATTTGCAATAAATGTCTGAGGTGGGCTTATAGATGCCATCGTTAAGAGGATGTCAGAATGAATGTTGACATGAAGTATATCTGACAGATGTAGTTAAATCTTGAATGTAATTGATAAAGATGTCCGTCTGAATGGACCTTTGTTTTAACTGTATCAGGAGGATAATTAACCTGAAAAACAAAGTTAGTCTCATGCCATGTCATGATGCATGAGATATTTTATGTTTATGAAAATGAATGCGAACAATGTATGCACGCGTATGTTGTGAAATGATGTAATGAATGAATTATGCGTCTGAAAAGTTTTTTTTTTTTTTTTGGCGACTCCCTGGGGAAAATAAATCCCCATCTTCTGGTTGGAGATACTTGTATTGATGACCCTTTCTCAGCTAGGGGTACTTGATTTCTGTCTGATGGTGGAAACACTCAACAGAGCCCGGCTGGGGATGGAAGAGATGACCAGTCTGTCTGGTGATGCCAACCTCTTCTGGGGAATAGCTGGTTTATGTCGGGGAATGGAATTAGCAACCGGATTCATTGGAACGCATGGTTAGACCTTCTCCTCGATCCTGAAGTCTCTTGTAATTGCTATTTCCGTTTTATGCGTGTATTTTGATAAACATCGATCATATTCAAATGCATATATCAGTTCAAATTAAATCAATGGACGTTTACGCAAACAAAACAGAAAAAGTAAAACAAAAGCATCTTTTTGGAAATAAAATTGTATTGAGTTTGAAAGAGGGCCTATAAACAGGCAATTTGTGTACAAAGAGACAAAAATTCTAGTAAGAGGAAATTGTCGAGAACATAAAGAAAAAGCTATGAAGGAAAAGTCCTATCGATTTTAATTCTGCTACTGTCATTATGTCTTCAAGCATCTCATCTCTTGCTGTCGGATGGAAGTGATTGGCTTGTTCAGTCCCTTGAACTTGGGTGAAGCTGACTGAGAACGGGACATAGTCATACGCTTTTATCCCTAATTTTTTCCTGGACCGCCTTTTCAGGTTTTCAGTCCACCAGGATACCCTTTTTTGCCCAAGCCGCCTTTTCAGGTTTTCGACTTGCCGGGTGTACATTTTTATATGTTTATTCCTAATTTTGCCCGAACCCTTTTGGTTCGCCGGGATGCCCTTACTTTTGCCTAGGTACGTCGACCTAGCGGGTCTCTTTTATGCGTAGTATTTTTTGACTATGTCTGCGTTCACGGGATGCGGGAAGTCTTCGCCATCCATCGTAGCAAGTATCATGGCTCCACCAGAGAATACCTTCTTAACTACAAATGGCCCTTCCTATGTGGGGGTCCATTTGCCTCTGGGATCACCTTGTGGTAGAATGATACGCTTGATCACCAAGTCGCCGACTTGATACACCTGTCTTTTGACCTTTTTGTTAAATGCCTGGGTCATGCGCTTCTGATATACCTGCCCATGGCAAATAGCCGCAAGTCTCTTTTCATCAATCAAATTTATCTGATCGAGCCGATTCTGAATCCATTCATCCTCGTCTAAACCTGCCTCTTTCATGATTCTTAGAGAGGGAATCTGAACTTCCACCGGTAAGACGGCTTCCATTCCTTGGACTAAAGAGAAAGGAGTTGCCCCTGTCGAAGTGCGTACTGAAGTGCGATAACCATGAAGAGCAAATGGTAACATCTCATGCCAGTCTTTGTACGTTACTGTCATCTTTTGTATGATCTTCTTGATATTCTTATTAGCAGCCTCCACGGCGCCGTTCATCTTTGGCCGGTACGGAGAAGAGTTATGGTGTTTTATCTTGAATTGCGTGCAGAGTTCAGTAATCATCTTGTTGTTCAAATTAGTGCCATTATCAGTGATAACTCTTTCAGGGACGCCATATCGGCAAATAAGACTATTCTTGATGAACCGTGCCACCACATTCTTGGTAACAGAAGCAAATGAGGCCGCCTCTACCCACTTTGTAAAGTAATCAATCGCAACAAGAATGAAGCAATGTCCGTTAGACGCAGTAGGTTTAATCTCCCCAATCATATCAATGCCCCACATTGCAAAGGGCCACGGGGCTGTCAACACGTTCAATGGAGCAGGAGGCACATGTACTTTATCCGCATAGATCTGGCACTTGTGACAAGTTCTGGAGTGATGGTGGCAATCAGCTTCCATGGTAGACCAATAATACCCTGATCTCAGAATCTTCTTGGCCATTGTATGTCCACTAGAGTGAGTCCCAAAAATACCGTCATGCATGTCTTCCATAATCTTTTCTGCTTCCTTTTTATCCACACAACGAAGCAAAGTCGAATCATGATTACGCTTGTATAATATCCCATTACTCAAAAAGAATTTAGCGGAGAACTTCCTCAGGAATTTTCTGTCATTGATGGACGCCCCTTCAGGGTATTCCCGAGCTTCTAAATATCTTTTTACTTCGTGGAACCAAGGTTTCTCTTTTACTTCATCAGCGTTAAGTTCATAACAATATGCTGGTTCCTCTAGTCGTTCAATGGTGATCCTGGGAGCTTCATTGTCCCATCTGACTCTGAACAT
Source organism: Lathyrus oleraceus (assembly GCF_024323335.1). Lineage (NCBI taxonomy): Eukaryota > Viridiplantae > Streptophyta > Magnoliopsida > Fabales > Fabaceae > Lathyrus > Lathyrus oleraceus. The sequence goes on from NC_066584.1 coordinate 477,214,993, forward strand.
AGATGACATGGTGGCCAAGGCGTCCGCCAACTGATTCTCCTCTCGTGGAATATGTTCGAATGTAATCTCTTCAAAGTATGGGATTAATGTCAACACCTGCTCTCGATAAGGGATGAGATTCAGATGTTTAGTGTCCCATTCTCCTTTGATCTGACTGATTACTAATGCTGAGTCTCCGTACACACTCAAAAACTTGATTCTCAGGTCTATAGCAGCTCTGAGTCCCAAAATACATGCTTCATACTCGGCCATATTGTTGGTACAATCGAAACATAGTCTAGCAGTGAAAGGCGTATGACAACCCTTGGGGGAAATGATTACAACACCAACACCATTGCCCAATGCATTAGAAGATCCATCAAAAACCATAGTCCATCGGGATCCCGGTTCGGGTCCTTCATCCGGTCCAGGTTCTTCATAATCAGTAACGAGCATGACATCCTCATCTGGGAACTCAAAATTCATAGATTGGTAATCATCCACTGCTTGATGAGCCAAATGATCAGCTAGCACGCTTCCTTTGATTGCTTTCTGGGTAGTATACTGGATATCATACTCTGTTAAAATCATCTGCCATCTCGCTATTCTTCCGGAGAGGGCAGGTTTCTCAAATATGTATTTGATGGGATCCATCTTAGAAATCAACAAAGTGATATGATTCAACATATACTGTCTTAGTCGGCGAGCAGCCCAGGCCAAAGCACAACAAGTTCTCTCGAGCAGTGAGTATCTTGTTTCACAGTCGGTAAACTTTTTGCTAAGGTAGTATATGGCATGCTCTTTTCGACCAGACTCGTCATGTTGCCCCAACACACACCCCATTGAATTTTCTAACACGGTCAAATACATGATTAGAGGTCTTCCTTCAACTGGTGGTATCAGGATCGGAGGTTCCTGGAGATACCTCTTGATTTTGTCAAAAGCTTCTTGACATTCATCATTCCATATCATCTCTTGATTCTTCCTCAGTAATTTGAAGATGGGTTTGCAGGTAGCAGTTAAATGGGAGATAAACCGGGCGATGTAATTCAAACGTCCCAAGAAACCTCTGACTTCCTTATCTGTACGGGGCACTGGCATTTCTTGGATAGCTCTCACCTTAGCCGGGTTAACCTCAATTCCTTTACCACTGACAATAAATCCCAAGAGTTTACCGGATCTTACTCCAAAGGTGCATTTGTTCGGGTTCAATCTCAGCTTGTATTTCTTCAACCTCTCAAACAATTTGTACAAATGATCGAGATGTTCTTCTTCAGTATGAGATCTGGCTATCATGTCATCCACATATACTTCTATTTCATGATGAATCATATCATGGAACAAAACCACCATAGCACGCTGGTACGTTGCCCCGACGTTCTTTAAACCGAATGGCATTACTTTGTAACAGAAAGTGCCCCATTGCGTCACAAACGTAGTTTTCTCCATGTCTTCAGGTGCCATCTTAATCTGGTTATAACCCGAGAATCCATCCATGAAGGAGAATACTTTGTGTTGAGCGGTATTGTCTACCAGAACATCAATGTGCGGGAGTGGAAAGTCATCTTTGGGACTCGCTTTATTCAAATCTCTGTAATCGACGCACATTCGCACCTTACCATCCTTCTTCGGTACCGGTACCACATTAGCAACCCATTGAGGATAAGAAGTAACAGCCAGAAAACCTGCATCAAATTGTTTCATAACCTCGGCTTTGATTTTCTCAGACATTTCAGGACGCATGCGGCGAACCTTTTGCTTAACAGGACGACAATCTTCCTTCGTTGGCAAACGATGCACTACTATATTAGTATCCAATCCTGGCATGTCTTCATAAGACCAAGCAAAAATCTCTACATAGTCATGTAACATCTGAATCAATCTTTCTTTAATACTGTTTTCCAAGCCTGCTCCTATTTTGACTTCTTTCTTGTCCACTTCAGTACCCAGGTTTACAATTTCGATTGACTCTTCATGCGGCTGTATAGTCTTCTCTTCTTGCAGTACTAGTCTGGCAAGTTCTCCAGGTACTTCACAATCTTCCTCACTTCCATCCTCGGCTTGGTAGATCGGATTTTCAAAGTCATAATGAACAGTAGTAGAACTATTATCAACAGGATCCAGAGTGGGTATGGATCTGCAATTCGTTACGTAAGTGTGTGTAAGAAAACATAGCTTTTTCGGAAGATGACAGGAAAGATAAAGAGCGCAATATTTGAATGCAAAAAGTCCATTGATTTATTGAATGTGAATATGCTTATGAAAATGACAAAACCCTTAACAAATTAGCTATTGTGCCCCGGGCATAGCCACAATGCTTTAAGAAGTTCAATTGTAAAAATTAAAAAATTGCAACACTAAAACAGACAATAACAATTACTCCTGACTAAAGGAAATCGGGATAGTGTCTTCAGCCTTCCAATTATTGAGTCCGTCACCAATTGTTGGGAAAATCCAGCTATCCAGGTCGCAATCGCTATCAGCATCTTCTACAGCATTAATCTGATCTTTGACCATCCTTTCAGAGTTAAATCCCAGACCAGACTTGTCGGACTTGTATGGTACGTTGATCAGTTGACCCCAACCAGTACGGCCACCATTTTCAACCACGGCTTGAGCATCTTTCAGAGAAATCATGGCAGGAGGAGCACTAATAACCTTGGGCACACAGGAAGTTGGCTTAAGGACAGGATTAGTCGGAGGAACTACTTCAAATGACTGAGAAGGGGTCTCAAAGAATTCACCATCCATCTCGACGTATCTGAAGGCCTGCACACTACTGACAATATATTCTTCTTCTCCACACACAGTGACAATCTTGCCCTCTATTGGATACCTCAGCTTTTGATGGAGAGACGAGGCTACAGCACTTGCCCCATGAATCCAAGGGCGTCCCAGCAAGCAGGAATAGGCAGGACGAATGTTCATTACGTGAAAGATAGTGTTGAAGACTTGAGGTCCTATCTTGATAGGGAGAACCACTTCACCATGGACAACACTCTTCGCACCATCGTAAGCACGCACCACAATGTCACTAGGCTTCAGTTCAATGCTTTTACAGTCAAGTTTATCGAGCACGGCTTTCGGTAGCACATTCAAAGAAGAGCCATTATCGATCAACACATGAGACAAAGTGATCCCCTTACACTCAATGGAGATATGCAGAGCCTTATTGTGATTCTTTCCTGCTGATGTCAGGTCAGCATCAGAAAAGCCTAGGCCATTGTCAACAGCCAGGTGAGCAACATAGTTTTCGAACTGATCGACGGATGTCTCCTGAGGTACATGAGCAGTCTTCAGGAATTTTATCAATGCATTGGCATGAGATTCAGAAGATAATAACAAGGATAACATCGAGATCTTAGACGGAGTATGCCCCAGCTGTTCTACCACATCAAAATCACTCTTGCGGATGATTTTCAGCATTTCTTCCATTTCTTGTTTGGCAACATCTTCGGTAGTAACTTCGACGGGTGTCCCTGACTGAGAAGGGTTAACTGGTTCCTTTCCTCGGGTTTCAGGGGCGGGAGGTGAGATTTCTGGAGAGAAGATCCTTCCACTTCGAGTAACTTTACTAGTCCCGGCAATGTCATTAGGATTAGCAGAATTACCAACTTGCTTTACGCCATGGATGTAAACATCACCTCCATAATGCCACGGAATGGCTTTGCTGGAGGAATACGGTACTGGGCCAGGTGCAGTGATGATTAGGGGAGCTACCTTGGGCTCGGCAGTAATCTTCATAGGTGCTCTGGTAGCGGTAATCTTCACTGGAGCTTTGGACCTAGCAATCATAGATATTTCTTCAGTAGGGTCTTCCACCTTAGGAACCTTTTCGAAGAGAATTGTGCGATCATCCATCAGCCGTTGAATACCATCTCTCAACTTCAAGGACTCGTTGGGTCGAAGTACGCAAATATCGCAACTTTCAGCACAACCTGGAAATAAACCAGCTTGCAAAAAATTCTTCTTGATGATCAGGAGAGGAGATGTTAAGTCCGCCACATTAGCAATGTGAGGATTGCCATTCACAGAATTAACAGTCTTGTCATGGTTAGGCATAGGAGCAGTGATGACATTAGGAGTCTCCGGAGGATCAAATTCAATTTCTCCCGCGTCGATCATATCCTGAATTTTATTCTTCAATAACCAACAATCGTTTGTATCATGCCCGGGGCTATCGGAATGATATGCACACATGGCATTGGGATTATAACGAGGAGAAGTAGTGTTGACATTCGCAGGAGGGCCTCTGAGGGTAATTAAATTCGCCTTCAGCATACCCTGCAGTGCTTGTGCTAAAGTCATATTGATCTTGGTAAACTGCCTTCTTGGCCTGTCTTGTCTGTGCTGGAAGTTTTGAGCTGGCGGGGCTGCAATTGTGACTGCTCCGATGGTATGGTCACGGCTTTTCTTGTTATGACCCCTTTCACCATACACAGCATTTGACTCATTCTTTCCCTGATGGGTCTTTCTGGTGCTTGCGGAGGTAGCTGCCTGTATCTTTCCACTTCGAATACCACTTTCAACACGTTCACCCGTCAATATAAGGTCAGTGAAACCTGATGAAGAACTTCCCAGTAGATGGCTGTAGAATGGACCAGTCAGTGTACCCATGAACATGTCCACCAATTCTCGATCAGTCATAGGGGGTTTGACTCTGCCAGCCAAATCTCTCCATTTTTGAGCATATTCTTTGAAGCTTTCTTTAGATCCCATAGTCATATTCTGCAACTGTAGCCGAGTAGGCGCCAATTCAGAATTGTACTGGTAGTGCTTGTAGAAAGTCGTCGCTAAGTCAGTCCAGGTGCGGATGTTAGAGCTCTCGAGCTGATAATACCACTCCAACTGTGTGCCAGATAGACTCTCTTGGAAGAAATGGATCCATAGCTTCCTATCAGTGGTATACGGCTGAATCTTTCTCACATAAGCTCTCAGATGCATCTGAGGACAAGACGCACCATCGTACTTAGTGAAAGTGGGGATCTTGAATTTGCGAGGAATGACCACATCAGAGACCAGTCCCAAGCTTTCGAAATCCAGACCGGGCGCCTTCTGACCCTCCATAGCTAGCATACGTTCTTCCAGCAACTTGTACTTATCCTCTTTTGGAGAGTACTGTTCATCTTCATAATCTTCATCGTCGTCCTCCTGGTTGAGGGGATCAACATTCTCATCTTCCGAATCATTTTCTGTCTCCTCCTCTTGATCCTTCGGAAGTCTAATCTTGATTCCCGCAGCCTGTCCTTTACGCCTTCTTCCCGGGTTAATATAACTCACAAGTTTCTGGTCTTTCTTCTTCTCGAGCAAGAGAGCCTTCAGTTCCTCCTGCCCCTTGGATAAGCTCAGCATCATCTCCTGGAATTGAGCATTCTGAGCCTGGAGATCTTTGACAGTTTGTTCGAGAGCCATTTTTCTGTTTGCAATAGGAAGACCGTGAGAACATAGATCCTTTAGAATACCTGTTATGCAATGTTATGTCATGCTATGCAATGTATGAAATGTTTTCAAGGACTTTTGGAATTTAACTTTGCGTAAACCACCAAAAAGAGGGAAACTTTTATTAATAATTTCCTTAATCAATGTCCATTACAAAAGGGAATACAATGAAAGCTCAAGTCTCCCAGGGACAACTTCTTTTTGGGCGAAGATATGTATTGAGTCTTCGTTCCTCATTAAGCTGGCTGGTGAGCTCTAATACTTTTTCCTTTCTGCAACGAACTGAATCTCAAAAGTATCCCTTTCCTCTCTCAACTGGATCCAGGATCTCTTTAATTCTTCCACATCGGTAGGAATATCTGGATAAGGAATGATCTGAGGAGTACCTCCTTCAACCTCTGGTTCAACAATCAGCGGTCCGACTGCAAGGTATGGCATGACAAGTTCACGAGCTCTGGCGCGTACCCATCTGAGATAAGGTTCCATAGGAATAGAGTTTTTCTGTCCTAAAGTGCTTCTTTTCACCATCCCCCAGGCTCGTACAAATCTCTGACGGAGACCTTGGGGGTCGGTGTCATAGTCAAACACAGTGCCTTGGATAATTATTTCATGTGGACCATCTCTTCGAGCATAACCAAACTGGTGTAGGGCTAAAGCTGGGTTATAAGTAATACCTCCTCTTATCCCCAGGAGTGGTACGTTAGAGAATTCTCCACAACGGTCAATGATGATAACATTTTCTTTGAGATGAGGACACCAACGGATGTCTGAATGGGAAAGCGACATTATCCTTTGAGACCACTTCAAATTCTGCTCATTCTTCAAGACTGATTGAGGGAGGTGTGAAATAAACCACCTAGACAACAAAGGTACGCATCACATGAGAGTCCCTTGCCTTTTCATAGTACGAGTGTGAAGGGAATGCAAGATGTCTCCAAGCAAGGTAGGCACAGGGTTATGAGTGAGAAATATCTTAATAGCATTCATGTCTATGAATTGAATTGGGTTAGGGAATAACACCAAACCGTAGATTAGTAATGCTAGGACATCTTCGAAAGCATGGACACTCATAATTTTTAGGAATTCTCGGGCCTTATTTATCAGAAATTTGGCAAGTAAACCCTTAATTCCACTTCTTGCTACCCAGTTGGTTTCAATGTCTGACTTTGTCATGTGTAAAGCTGCGGCAACTTCTTCAGACTTCGGAATCTTCTCTAAATCACTGAAAGGTATTTGATCAAGAATAGGTATCCCGAGCAGCCTGGAGAATTCTTCTAATGTGGGTACCAACTGATAATCTGGGAATGTGAAGCAATGATGTTTAGGATCGAAGAACTGGAATAGAACCCTCATCATATCTTCTTTGAAACCAGTGGTAACCAAACTGAGGAGAGAACCATGTTTCTTGACGAACTGAGTCTGATCAGGAAGTTCTGACACTAAATCCTTGAGTTGAGGAGAGATCGCTACAAGATTGATCCGGATGGTCTTCCTGGAAGCCATAACCTGTTTAACAGAGCAAAGCTAAATCCCTAAGTCCTTGAAATGGTTAGTACAGTGCCATGATGTTATGATGTTATGATGTTATGTAAACAACAAGCACAAACAAGTCACACAATAATCATTCCTAGGTTTTAAGGCTTGCATGAGTTCCATAGGTAAATACCCTCCCCACTGAAGTTTGGTCGGTTCAACCTGTCCTAGAATAGTAACCGGGTTCTAGAAGGATCTCCAATCATTGACCTTCCTTTAAGTCCACTTCAGTGCAACACCAAGTGGTTGACCAAAGCTTCCCTAAAGTCCAATCTCAAAGAGTGTAGTATCGAGTCTCAACCAACCCTAGTCGGAGCCGAAGTCAGTTATCTCACTACTTTCTAATGGCTAGGATGAGTCAATTAGGGTTCTAAAGGTATGGTTAATGCTTTGATGACACCACGCGGAAGCCAAATTTTTCCTCAAGTAAACATGAGGAACATCAGGACATCCAAAGTGTCACATTAACCGTAGCCATCATTTTGACCATTCCAGTATACGCCGGATAGTCGCGATGGTCTTTTGCTACTTACCTAAGGTACACTAGATCCGGGTGTAGGATCTTTCACTCAAGCATAAAATACCCAAGCAATCCCTTAAAAGTAAATCAGACAATTTGAATAAGTGATCTTGCTTTTAAGGTAACCTCTCTTTTTAAGCTATCCCCAACAGAGTCGCCAGTTCTGTTATACGGTGAACTGACTTTGTGTGTTTTGCTTTGGAAAGCAAATGTCGCGGTTAGCAAGAGTCGCCACCGACTTTTCTTTTATCCAATAAGGAAAGGTGGAAAAGAACAGGAAAAACCTTAATTAGATTTTGGGTTCGGGAGATACATTATACATAAGGGAAGGTGTTAGCACCCTTTGTATCCATGGTTATCCATGGGCTCTTAATTGCTTGATCACTTATATTATTTTTCTTGTCTGAAAAAGTGTTCATGAATTGTTTAGAAAATGTTTTGAAAAAGAGAATTTAACTTTGTAATGATTCTCGTATGAATGTATACAAAGTGGTTATCTCGTTTAGTTTTGAAAATGATTTAGAAAAATATAACTCAGTAATGATTCTAGTATGAATGTATACCAAGTGGTGATTTTCTAGTATTTATGAAGTGTGAAAAGTATTTTTAAATTGTGAGTAAGCAATTAAGAGTTATACCTACCCAAGGTCTTGATGGGCATTTCCTATCCTTGTGAGGGTAAAACCGTCCTTATTATTGAGAAATAAGTAGTTTTATCCTTTGGATGTAAAAGGGTCATCGTAGGGTCATCGATTGGTCATTGAAAGCAACGGTTGTAAGGATACCTTAGCATTCGAAGGGACTATCATCATTTAACCGTAGGCTACACCGAAGGGTCATCGAGGGACAAAATCATATATTCGAAGGCAACATCCGAGGGACTATGATTTATTTTAGAGGGACATGATGATTTAATCGAAGGGTCTTGGCTAAGGGTATCCCCACATTCGCGGGACATGACCGTAATACCGTAGTCGTAGGGTAACAAAGAGAGGTCCAAGATCACTTATTTAAAGGCAAAGTTTTACAATTAATTAGGTAGTTAGGATGAATCGCCACAATGAAATCAATACATTAAAATCAGCTAGGTAATTTAGGATGGGTCTCCACATTAAAATTAATACATTGAAATCAGTTAAGTGATTTAGGGTGAATCTCCACAAGGGTATCCCACAAATAAAGTGGAATACCTACCAAGCTATCTTTTCCGGGGATATGTGAACCTTTACAAAACTCAGCAAACATGTCAGAATACCAAATCAGGGTGCAATCGAGAATTGCACCACAAAAGAAATCACAACATTAATAGGATCAGATCAACAATGCATGGCTATGATAAAACATGTCAGATGGGCAAAAAAATCAGAACAGAAAAGTCAGCTACTGTCACGTTCGCTCCTGCTTCGCCTAGCGAAGGCTTAGCGAATACTCGCTGCATGCTCGCTTAGCGATGTGCTAGCGAGTGGCTGCGGATTTCGGTTTTGATAACAGTACAATTTCAGCCAATTTTATGCCTTATGGCTTTCATTACAGCAATTACATGGTTAGTCATTTAATGTATTCAGATACATACTAAAATTCGCATGCCGAACTTAAGATATTTTCATAAATTTAATCATAACGCCACATGCAAATTAAGAACATAAGGCGGTGATAGCGATGCAAACCTGTTTGCAAATTGAATTGCGACCTTGGATTTGGCAAATCGGATTGAACTGGGCGGAGGTAACTTCGGTGCGGATGAGCGGCCTTCAGGGTTTCTTTACTCGGAATTCTCTGAGTTAGTCTCTAGGGTTTCTATGCCAGGGTTTCTGTCCGTCTTCGTCTGTCCCTTTTCGTGACTGAAGTGTCGGTATTTATAGTGATTGTGGTGACCTAATGGGCTCAGAATGAAGCCCAGAATTTTCTGATATCCGCAAGCTTCGCTAGGCGAGCGATATAGCGAGGGGTTCGCTAGGCGAAGGATTTGCTCGCCTAGCGAGCAAGCCAGTTTGGGCCATTTTCTGGATTTGGCCCTCTGTGTACTGGGCCTTTGTTCTTTTGAGATTAATGCCTTGAAAAATAAGTTGGGGTGCCTTAAAAAATGCCTTGTAATGTTAACGGGCAAATTTTGGGGTATGACACTAAGGAATAACTCCACACAAGTCAACAAGACTATGCCATTCTCCTATCCTAAGTGCACTCGAGTTCGGGTATAGAACTCATCTCGCAAACAGAACCAACAGATACGGCAGTCACATGTACACAATGCAATAAAGCAGGTAAATGCTGAAAGATAAATAACTGTACAAAAGAATAAACACCCAATAAACAAACAACCTACAAAAGCTAGGAGGGACTCGCTTAGGGAAACCGGGTCCCCAGCAGAGTCGTCAGCTGTCGCAACCTGAAAAATGGAATGCGAAAAAAAACAACCGGCGAAGAAAGACAGGAGAGTCGCCACCGTGCGTTATTTATCCCAAAGGAGGGAAAGGAAATGCTCGAAGTAAACCTGGAAAAAGGAAAGGACAAGACAGGGTCTCGCAACCAAATCTTGGGTTCGGGAGTCGATTATGCGAAGGGAAGGTATTAGCACCCAACGCATCCGTAATACTCTACGGGATCCACTTTTGTAGTTCTTGTCTAAAGGGTGTGGGTTTATCTAATGTGTTATTTACTAAAAAAGGGGGGTCAAAAGAAAATGACTCGCATGGATGTCGCATCCACTGCATACGTATCTCATCTGAATATGAGAATCAGAGTCTTCATAGCTTGGCTACCTAGGGGTTAAAGGGGAAGTGTGCTCGGTAAGACATCGCGTCTTATGCCTACGTATCTCATCTGAAATGAGAATCAGAGCAAGCCGTAGTTCGGCTAACTACAGGGTTATGGATTGGGTTTTGGACGAACGACGTTACTACGCAATCTACCGGATGCTCGACCTTTGGAGACTTACTCGCCTGTAGTAGAAGGAGTTAACGTGTTCTTAGGAGAAGAAAAATTAATGAATTTGTTTGCATTTTAGGAACGCTCAGGCAAAAGGGAAATCCTAGACGAAGGAACCTGCATAAAGTAAACACACAAAATATTGCCTCCTATCGAGGTCTTCCAACTAAGAAAGCGGTAAAAATATGGGAAAATGTAAAAGTACCACACGGATAAAGATCCGAAGTAACAGTAATTAACGGAACAAGGAAACCCTGAGATCCTCCTGTCGCACCCCAAAATTTGACTTTGGCTTTGTTGACCACATCTTGATTAATCTCGTTGTCTCGTATTCATCTCAATTTCTTAAACTTCGCGTGACAACTGGTTTGATTAGGTTTTGTGTGTTTTCGTTGCTTACCGTGTTGTATTTCGTTGTTTTAGCAAAACCTGGCCGATATCGTTGCCTCGTATTTATCTCGCTTATCTCTTTTGTGCGTGGCATCGCTTCGATTAGGTTTTGTGCGTTTTTATCTATTTAATTGTTTGTTTGTCGGTATTTTGACTGTATTTCGAATATATTAGAGTTTTCGTATTGTCCGATTATTTGTGATTGTGTTTGTCAGCGTTTTCGTGATGTCGTGTTGATTTTATTATTGCCTAGGGTTGTTTATTTAATTACGTGTTGTGCCGTGTGATTTAATCGAGTCTGTTTGAGTCGTGTTGTTGATTTTACTGGTTTACCGGTTTACAGGTTTGTTGGTTTTATCAATTTGTCTGTTTTGCTGTGCAAATTGTCATCGTTTTTATCGCGTTCGTGTCACTCGATTTTATCGTATTTTAATCGTGTGCCGTTTAATATTATTTGTGCTTAATATTAATTGTGTTTAGTTGTTAATTAGTTTATTTAATTAGGATTAATATTATATTAGTTTATTATTATTATTATTATATAATATATAAATTATATTATTAATTTATGTTAGATATTTTTTTAGGTTTCTTATTGTTTAAGTAATCTAAATATATATTATTAATTTATGTTAGATATTTTTTAGGTTTCTTATTGTTTAAGTAATCTAAATATATATTATTAATTTATGTTAGATATTTTTTAGGTTTCTTATTGTTTAAGTAATCTAAATATATATATATATAGATGTGGTTAGTAAGAAAAAGGAAAAAAGGTGGATCAGTAAGGAAAAAACGTGTGGTGAGAGAAACAGAGAATTGAAAAGAAATATTTTTCCAAAAGCATTACCGTATTTCACTTGTTCTTCATTTTCGGTAACCCAAAATCGTCCCGATTATTCACCGAAACACAAAACCGATTTCATATCTTTGAAGTTCGTTGAGTCCAGGTCACAAATATCCAAGGTTTATTTCATTCCGGCGTCGTTTCACCGATCAAAAGCGACGTTGAAGTCAGGTACTCACGAAGGCAGCCAGCACTGCGTCGGTGACGGTTTCCAGCTTTCGGTCGATCATTTGGACGATCAGAAGTTCATCCTCTTCACACAAGGTAATATTCTTCACTTATCTCTGAAATCGGCAAAGTTCCGGCTTGCCGACATGTGTTTTAATATATTATTTATCTATATATATATATATATATATATATATATATATATATATATATATTATTTTTGTCTATTATATATTATTTGTCTATATATATATATATATATATATATATATATATATATATATATATATATATATATATATATATATATATATATTTTTGTCTATTATATATTATTTGTCTAAATGTACATATATATTATTTTTTTCTACTATATATTTATTGTCTAAAATATAAATATATATATATATATATATATATATATATATATATATATATATTACTTTTGTTTACTAAATATTGTTTATCTTTTATTACTATTTTGCATATATGTTTTATTTAAATGTTAGTTAAATTAATTATTTGTTTAAATATTTATTTTAATTAAATGTTTATTTATATCAAATGTTTATTTTGTCTAAAGTAAATGTTTATATTGTGTTTTTTTTATATTTGTTTATGTTGTTACTAACCTTTTCGTTTCAGTTTCAGCTCGATTAACTCCACTAACTATTCGTAATACTAACTATTCATAGCTAACTGTGTTGTAATAATTTACTTTCTCGCATTTTTTATGTTCTGTATTGTGTGTTTAATCGTATTGTTTACGTTTTATGTTAAAAAATCGAAAAATCCAAAAAAGAGAAACCCGATGCGATTCCAACGGTCGCCGTTTAAGAAACCCTTTTCACACACTCACAAGCTTACTCTTGGGCTTCCTTATAATGAGCCCATTTATTTATTTCTTTAGGGTCTAGGCTCGTTAAAATCTAAAATCAACAAAACAGACTTTCCCCTTTTCTTTTGGGAGAACTACGTGGATTCTGATTTCTCCATTGCGCCTTGGAGATACGTAGGCATGAAGTCTACGACTTTATCGAGTCCAAAAACAATAAAATCAAGTTCTTTTCTCATCTCCCCAATCAAACGATCAAAGCGAAAAAAGCAAAGCATTCACATAAACATAAGCAAAAAGGTTCCTGTGGAGTACCACAGATGTAGAGGGTGCTAATACCTTCCCTTTGCATAACCAACCCCCGAACCCGTAACTCTAAAGGGATTTATCGTTATTTTTCCCTTCCTCTTTTTGGATAAAATAAAAGACGGTGGCGACTCTTGCATTTAAAATATTTTTCAAACGGGTTAAGTTCAATCAATACTTAATCTCGTGAAAAATCCCGCCGCGACACCTCCCAAGCTAACACCATCAAAGAAAGTGAGTCAGTATAGGTAATCGGAATGAAACCTCCAGGCGGTATCCCACAAATAAAGTGGAACACCAGGAAAACCATCTCTGCAAGAGTCATATGAGCCCTCACAAAACAAAACTCAACAAACAGGTTAGAGAAACAAAATAGGGTAACCAAGAGTTGCCCCCAAATCAAAATGTAACCACATGAATCATGCCATTAAAATTCACAAAAAGCTCACAAAAAGCAACCAAGGGTAGGAGGCCTAAACCTCTTGTCAAACACATGCATTAAAAGGGTATCAAATTCACCCATAATACCTCATACATTTAGAGCATTCAAATTAAAGGCATAAAGATGATAGATATAGGGCAAACCTGATTGGACAGATCGGTTGAAATCAAATGGCACGATTGGATTTGCAAACCAATGTTAGGGTTTGCTTGAGCTGAAAGTGTGTGAGTCAGAATGAACCTTTCAGAGTTGCCTGGAGGTTGCTGCAGATTAATTCTCACTCTCTCTGTCTAGGTTTCTCTTCAGGTTTTGTTCCAAGGAAACCTCAGAGTGTTTTGCTTCTCTTCCTTTTTCTGTCTGTTCTCCCTCTTTTATAACATGATTTTCATGGATTTGTGGGCTCAAATGAGAGAGGTCCAAGTCCAAGATTTTTCTATTATATTTTATTTATTTATTTACTTAATTTTTTTTTTCGTGTTTTTTTTTCGTTTTTTTTTTCGTTTTTTTTGTATAACACGTGGGCTTCGCCTAGCGAGCATGACAACTCATGAACAAACCTTTGCGCCTTCAAGATTAACGTTTTGACTGACGAATAGACCCCTGTTGGAAGTAACTCAAGTCTTTCCCTTGTGTTGACTGATCATCTAAATAGAACCCACAAAGTGTCCTAGATGATGTTCAAGCTTCTTGGAGCTAATCCCGATTGACATGATGAAATGCAATGTATCTAATGTTAAATGACCTATAAATGAATGCGTGAATAAGGAGGGCAAATTTTGGGGTGTTACACCCTTATGTCTATATTGAACACAAGGCATAAACCGTGTCATCCTTGTCCAGTTCAATATTGGGCCCATAGACATTTATCCTGTTATGCAGGATGGGCAAATTCCATCTAGGTCACTCATGTCCCTTAGCATGCTTCGTGGAGTACCCATCAACTGTCTTTATGGTCATCCAGTTACGGATAACGTTTGATCAGCAATAAGGCACTTGACTCTACATCTATGGTCCATAGTGGTTTCAGGTCGAAGGGTGGTATACACCATTATCACCATGAGAATAACTTATGACACTTTGCATAACATTCTATATAGTATTCTCATAGCGGGTCAATCCAGTATAAATATTACTCTTAATATTCATACATATGTTTAAGACTTGATAACTCCTTATCCATGATCCATGAGATGTGATCATCAGTCTATATACATAATAGTCTTAATTCTTTAATGTTATCCCACTTCACAATAAAGCTCGACTACAAATACTTTAAGAATAGTGTCCTTATGTTTAATGTGATCTCATGATTAAGTCACACTTGATACATTAAACGGACTAGCTATTCTAGGGACTTTATTAAACAAACATAATAAAGAAAAAGCCTTTTATTATTAATAAATAATTCGATACAAGTACCAAAAGTATTGGCCTCTAGGGCTTACACCAACAACTTTGTCCTTGGTTGAGAATGATGAATCATAACCAAATGAATGGCAATGTTGCTTCAACGATCAGGTCTAGCTGGATGCAGTTACTTGCCATAGTCCCTAATTTTTGCCTAGATTGCCCCAAGGTGGGGTACTCAATCTACCGGGATGATTTTTCTGTTTCATGTCTCTAATTTTTGCCTGGACCGCCCTTTTGGGTTTTCAATTCACCGAGACGCTCATTTTTGCCTAAGCCACCCTTTTGGGTTTTCAACTTAGCGAGTTGTTCTTTTCTTTTTTAGGAGAAGTATTTCTTGACTGCATCGGCGTTCACAGGACGAGTGAACGCTTCACCGTCCATAGTTGTAAGAATCAATGCACCTCCTGAGAAGGCTCTCTTGACAACATACGGACCTTCATAATTAGGAGTCCACTTGTCCATAGAATCAGGTTTAAAAGATAAGATCTTCTTAAGCACGAGGTCACCTTCCCGGAACACATGGGGTTTGACCTTCTTGTCAAAAGCTTTCTTCATTCTCTGCTGATATAACTGGCCATGACACATGGGAATCAATCTCTTTTCTTCAATTAAATTCAACTAATCAAACCTGATCTGACACCATTCAGCTTTGGTCAACTTGGCTTCCATCAACACACACATTGATGGGATCTCAACTTCCACGGGGAGCACAACTTCCATGCCATAAACAAGAGAGAAAGGGGTTGCCCATTTCGAAGTGCGGACGGATGTACGGTACCCATGCAAAGCAAACGGGAGCATCTCATGCCAATCTTTGTACATCACAACCATCTTCTGGATAATCTTCTTAATCTTCTTATTCGCAGCTTCAACACCCCCATTCATCTTGGGTCTGTAGGGAGAAGAATTATGATGTGCTATTTTGAAGTCTTTGTAGAGCTCTTTCATCATATTATTGTTCAAGTTTGATCCATTATCAGTAATGATCTTACTTGGCACACCATAACGGTATATGATCTGATTCTTGATAAACCTCACAACAACTTCTTTGGTTACACTAGCATATGATGTCGCTTCAACCCACTTCGTGAAGTAGTCAATAGCCACTAAAATGAATCGATGTTCGTTTGATGCCCTGGGCTCAATCATATCTACTCCCCACATGGATAAGGGACATGGAGAGGAAATGACATTCAAAAGCGTCGGAGAAACACGATCCTTATCCACATAGATTTGACACTTGTGGAATTTCTTCACGTATTTGCAACAGTCAGATTCCATTGTCAGCCAATAGTAACCTACTTTCAACATCTTCTTTTCCATAGAATGTCCATTGAAATGAATACCAAAGGAACCTTCATAGACTTCAGTCATCAATAGGTCTGCTTCGTGTTTATACACGCATCTGAGCAAAACCATATCGAAATTTCTCTTGTAAAGCACATTACCATTCAGGTAGAAGTTATCGGCCTGTCTTCTCAAAATCTTCTTGTCTTTCAAAGATGCCCCAAGCAGGTAAATCGAACTTTGGAGGAAACACTTAATATCATAGTACCATGGATTATTGTCTTTGATCTCTTCAATAGCAAATATATGAGAGGGCCTGTCAAGGCGCAGCTTAGGAACTTCATTCCAATAACTCACAACAATCATGGAAGCTAACGTTGCAAGAGCACCTGCCATCCAGTTTTCATCTCGAGGGATATGATGAAACTCAACCTTTGTAAAGAAAGTTGATATCCTTCTCGCATAATCTTTATATGGCATCAAACCGGGCTGGTTCATCTCCCATTCACATTTAATTTGGTTAAACACCAAAACTGAATCTCCATATACGTCGAGATATTTGATTCTAAGATCAATGGCTTCTTCGAGCCCCATAATGAAGGCTTCGGACTCAGCCATATTATTCATACATTTGAAGGTTAATCTAGATGTAAACGGAAAATGGGTACCTTGAGGAGTAATAATCACTTCCCCAATGCCATTTTCATAGGAATTAACAACTCCATCAAATACCATGCCCCAACAGGAACCAGGTTCTGGCCCTTCTTCAAGCAATGGTTCATCATTGTCTTTCATCTTCAAATACAATATCTCTTCATCAGGGAAATCAAATTGTACTGACCTATAATCATCAATAGGTTGGTGAGCCAAATGGCCATCCAAGACACTACCTTTAATTGCTTCTTGAGCTTGGTATTCAATATCATACTTAGATAACAACATCTGCCAACGGACAGTCCTCCCAATTAAAGCAGGCTTTTCAAATATGTACTTGATTGGATCTATCTTGGATATCAACCAAGTAGTATGATATAACATATCCTGGCGCAAACGCTTAGCAGCCCAAGCCAAAGCACAACATGTCTTCTCAAGCATAGAATACCGAGACTCGTAGTTGATGATCTTCTTACTGAGGTAATAAATTGCATATTCTTTCTTACCAGATTCATCTTGCTGACCAAGAGAACAATCCATACTCTCTTCAAGCACAATCAAATACATGATCAATGGTCTTCCTTCAACAGGCGGAGACAAATTTGGAGGCTCAAGAAGATATTCTTTAATACTGTTAAAAGCTTTATGGTAATCCTTGGTCCAATCACAAGACTGATATTTCTGAAGGAGCTTGAATATAGGCGCACATGTGGCAGTCATATGCGATATAAATCTTGAAATATAGTTCAAGCGGTCGAGAAAAACTCTGACTTGCTTCTCAGTTTTGGGCGCAGGCATTTCTTGTATTTCTTCGACCTTGGCAGGATCAACTTCAATACCCTTCTCATTGATAATAAAACCCAACAACTTACTAGAGCGGACACCAAATGCACACTTATTGGGATTCATGCGGAGTTTGTACTTCCTCAAATGCTAAAATAACTTTAATAAGTGCTCAACATGCTCATCTTCAGTCCTTTATTTGGAAATCATATCATCAACATAGACCTCAATTTCTTTATGCATCATATCATGGAAAAGAGTGGCCATGGATCTTTGGTATATTGCACCATCATTCTTCAAATCGAAAGGTATCACTCGGTAACAAAATGTTTCCCAAGGCATAATGAATGTGGTCTTCTCTATATCTTCGGGTGCCATCTTTATCTGATTATAATCGAAAAATCCATCCATAAAAGAGAAGACATTGAACTTAGTTGTATTATTTACCAACATATCAATGTGTGGCAGAGAAAAATCATCTTTAGGATTAACTTTGTTCAAGTCTCTATAGTCGACGGACATGCGGACTTTTCCATCCTTCTTTGGAACAGGAACAATATTGTCCATCCATTGAGGATATTCGGAGGTAACAAGGAAACCAACATCAATCTACTTTTGGACTTCTTCTATGATCTTCACTTTCATGTCAGGATGAGTTCTTCTTAACTTTTAATTGACTGATGGACATTCTGGCTTCAACGGCAATCTATGCTCCATAATATCGGTATCAAGACCTGACATGTCTTGATAAGACTAAGAAAACACATCAAAGTACTCTTGAAGAAGCTCAATCAAACCCTTCTTAACCTCTGAATGAAGCTGTGACCCAATCTTAACCTCCTTGATATCATCTTCGGAACCCAAGTTGACAAACTCAATTTATTCTTCAAACGAATGAATGGTTCTTTCCTCGTGCTCAAGCAAACAGGATAACTCATTAGAAACGTCTTCATCATCATTCTCTTCCTCAGCTTCGAACACAGGGAAATCAAAGTTCGGAGAGGAAGTAGGGTCATTATTTTCAATGGGTTTGAAAAGCAACTTGCATAATGATTTCATATTTTGATTTTAGAAATATGAAGTGCAAAAAAATATTATGCAGATATGGGAAGAATTATTGTTTATTTATGTTTTTTATGATTACCATTTTTAGAAAAAAGTAAAAAGTAAAAACAACATATATGTGGATGAATAAAATCACATTTTATTGATGATAATTGAAAATGTATGACAATGTTTTCACTTCTCCCTTAGGCATAGGAGAAGGATTTTTCTTTAAACAATAAGGTATATTACTTTAAATGATGAATTATAATAGGAACATCAACAACAATCCAATTGTTGCAAATCTGTCCATGCGTTACAAAGTTGGCACCGCCTTCTTCTTCTTCATCTTCATCTTCATTAAGGATCGCAGTTAAGTATTGTTCTTCCTTATGGATGAATCCCCCGCTACGGAAAATTGGTTGCATAGCCTTGACTTCCTTCTTGAATGGCCCTTGCTTGAATCCCAAACCGAACCGATTTTTGTTCTTAACCACTTCCATGACACGACCCCAATTGTCTTTGTCACCATCCTGAACAATCTCTTATGCATCTTTCAAAGAAGACATGGATGCCCCAGTCTTCTGGATCATATTAGCCACATACAAAGCTTGGAACAGAGTTCCAACAGCTTCAACATACCTGAAAGATGATAAATCGCTCACAATAGTGCCTTCTCACCTCCAACAATAACAAGCTTCCTATTCTTGACAAATTTGAGCTTTTGGTGTAGAGTTGACGTGACAACACCTGCTTCATGAATTCATGGCCTACCCAATAAGAAGCTATAAGCCGGGTGGATATCCATTACCTGGAAATTAATTTCGAAATCGCTCAGACCAATCTTAATTAGGAGGTTAACTTCTCCAATGACGGTTTTGCGAGAACCGTCAAACGACTTCACAATCACACCATTATATCTCATGGGTGCTCCTTGATAAGATAGCCTAGCCAAGGTAGACTTGGGTAGAACATTCAAAGATGAACCAGTGTCTACCAAGACGTTGGACAAGGCATCCTCCTTACAGTTCATAGATATGTGGAGATCCAGATTGTGATTTCTACCTTCTTCTGGAAGCTCCTCATCGTAAAAACTCAGATTGTTGCACGCAGTAATGTTAGCAGCGATTTGATTAAATTGATCAACCGTAACATCATGTTCA
This sequence comes from Lathyrus oleraceus, assembly GCF_024323335.1. Lineage (NCBI taxonomy): Eukaryota > Viridiplantae > Streptophyta > Magnoliopsida > Fabales > Fabaceae > Lathyrus > Lathyrus oleraceus. The sequence continues at coordinate 477,234,718 of NC_066584.1, forward strand.
ATGTAGGCTTGCTCAAGTACTTTTGCAAAGCCTCACAGTGTGCTTCAGAATTAATTAATAGAGATAAAATAGAAATCTTGGAGGGCGTCTGGAGTAGCCGCTCCATGATGTTAAACTCGCTCTTCTTTATCAGACAGAGTACTTCATCATTATCATCATTAATCTTCAAACTGCTGGACTCACCAGACTGACATATTGGAGTGTTAATAGGACCAAACAAAGGAGCAACCACCTCAGCCTTCTTTCCAACTACGACATTCTCAACAGCCTTTGGGAATACCAGACTGAACACTCGACCGCTTCGGGTCACCTTGACAACGTCAGCAATGCTTACTACTGAAGTAGCTGCGGGAAGAGGAACCTCTTGCCCATCTTTGATCATAGGAGCATCTTACTTTTAAGGCACATCTTTATCAGATTCATACAGGACTGGTCCGCCAACCGTATCACTAACGGAGATACCGATCTATTGTTTCTCTTACTGCTATCATACTGAATCACCACTTGTTCAGGAGTTTTAAAAACTGAAACAATCACATTCACGTCATCATCCGAATTTCTAGCTTGGTGGATGTGAATCATACCTTCATCCACTAACCTTTGAATATCCCTCTTCACAATCATGCACCCACGAGGATTGACACTACAAATGATACAACCGTCATGATCAAGCTCACATTCACTAATCTGACACAAAGTCTTGTGAAGCTCTACCAAGGATCTTCGGATACGTCTAACATCATAAATTGTGTACTCAATGGGATAACCATCCACTGTATTTACAGAGGAGTTACCATGAGCAGGTAACAAATTGGCTTTAACATTCGGCACACGGTCCTCAAAGGACACCATTCCATTTCTTACCAATCGTTGAACCTCATATTTCAACGGATAACATTTCTTAATATCATGGCCTGGTGCCCCTTGATGATAGGCACAATGCTGACCAGGCTTATACCACCACGACAGAGGTTCATGCATATGTGGAGGACTTTTTGGCTGAACCAGATTTTTGACAATAAGAGACGGATATAATTCGACATAGGACATCAGAATAGGGTCAACCGTGACCTTCTTCCTCTCATAGTTATTATGCTGATTATTGTTGTGATTGTTGTTATGATGATTGTTGTTTATGAGTATGTTGTTGTTATTGTTGCTAAGGTTGGACTGTCGTTGATTGAAAGGGCAGAATTATTGGCAAACACTGAAATAACAGAAGACACTTGATGATGTTGTTGATGAGATCTGGAACTCTTCTTCACATAAGGATTCCTTTTCCTCTCCATATTCACTAAATTAGTTTCTCCATCCTTCTTTTTCGAGAAACCACTCCCATACTTCTTACTAGATGACGCTTCTTCTCTAGACAATCTTCCCTCACGAACACCTTCCTCTAGACGCATCCCCATGTTCACCATCTCAGTGAAATCATTTGGAGCGCTAGAAATCATACGCTCATAGTAAAATGAACTCAAAGTCTTGAGAAATATCTTTTCCATTTCTTTTTATTTCAATGGAGGACTGATCTGAGCAGCTATCTCTCTCCATCTCTCTGCATATTATTTAAATGTCTCTTTGTCTCTCTGAGACATAGACCGAAGCTGGTCATGATCAAGCTCCATATCCGCATTGTACTTATACTGCTTGATAAAGACCTCTCCTAAGTCATTGAAAGTGCGAATGCTACCACTGTCCAGACCCATGTACCAACAAAGAGTGCCACCGGTCAAACTATCCTGGAAATAATGAATGAGCAACTGGTCGTTGTCTATTTGGGTTGACATTTTGTGGGCATACATAACAATATGACTTATATGGCAAGTGTTCCCTTTGAATTTCTCAAAGTCATGGACCTTGAACTTAACAGGGATCTTCATATTAGGCACCAAGCAGAGCTCAGAAGCGCTCTTCCCAAACAAATCTTTTCCCCTCAGGGTCTTCATTTCCTTCTTCAGTTCTTGAAACTGATCCTTCATTTCATCCATCTTTTCATACATATCTGGGCCTTCAGACGACTCAGAATAGTAGATAGTCTCTTCAACACGAGGCCTGACATGCACAACAGGAGAAGGAGTAGACATGATCGGGCGAGATGCCATCATAGGAGCAATGGTATAAGCATAACCATTGAGTACATAGTTTTGAGGCATTCCCCAAGGGAATCCGGAAGGCATAGAGTGCGTAGGCTGGTTGACTAGAGCCAGAGACACGGGCGTTGAGGTAATCTCGGAGATAACTGTCTGTTGTTGCAGAGTTGCAGGAGATGGAGTCGCCTGATTCTGAGTTGTGATGAGATATTCCATAAGAGTAGTGAGTAAAGCAATCTCTTCTTTGAGTTCGTGATTTTCTTGATCCAATTGATCCATCTTGCATCGATGATTAACATGAGTGTTGTACTGATGCGTCAGCTTGACTGATACAAAAATGAAGATCATGAGACACCTGGCTGAAGGGCTAGAATGCAAGAAACCTGTGATGCAAATGATGCATGAACGCAATGTTTTTGATTTTATTATTTTCAAGGAACATATAAAGTCTTATTTGCAAATATTTCAACATTATAATCAATAATATCAATTTGAATTGACCATAAAATCTCATTTTTATAATATTTGGAAGGATTACACTGAGTACAATTTCAGAAACCAAAATACAAATACAAGAGAAAAGGAAAATAACATCCTAGGGATCCCTAGCAACTACATCAGATGAACTAGCTATGGGCATGTACTTACTTCGAATGCGTCTGATCTTTGACTCGTAGGCGGTCTTCATATGAGCTCTCTCAGTGACGAGCTGATCGAGATCTTCTTCCAAGCACCAGAAGACTGAGGGATACTAGAGGAAAATAAATCCTCTGTCCCTCTCTCTCTCTCTCTCTCTCTCTCTCTCTCTCTCTCTCTCTTAACTGCATGATCTTAGAGGATCTCAATAAGTGCATCATTGTCTGTTATCTCAAGTTGCAACTCCATTTGCTTCCAGTTCAAAGCATGGAACCGTTCTTCCCAAAGGTCCTTCTCTTGCTTCATCTTAGCTATTGCGTCTTCCAACTCCTCTACCCTTTGGTTAGGGAGAGTTGTTGGCTCAACCACAACCATAGACATAGGTCTTTCACAGGTATACGACATCTTAAGCTCTAAGGCTCTCTTCTTCACCCAACTAGTGTAATGTTCTAAAGCTACGCAATTGCACAGTCCAAGCTCGGATCTTCCCTCCCTATGGACACTATGCCAAGTACGCACCATCCTACCCTTCATGTTTTGGGGATCTTTACCCTCTTGATAGAACAGAGCTTCTAACTAAATTTTATTAGGTTTATCCTTCAAGGGGAACCCAAGTTGACGACGAGCCAAAGCAGGGTTGTAGTTAATTCCTCCTTGTGTACGAATGAGAGGTGCATTAGAGAATTCACAATAACTATCAATAATATTCAAACCATCACATACAAAATTATACCAAGTAATATCATCATTAGTGAGAGATATAAGTCTCTGGGACCACCATAGACATTGCTTGTTCTCTAGGAAGACTGGTGTCTGAGGCAAGTGCGAAATAAACCACTTGTACAGAAGAGGGATGCAACACACAATGGTTCCACTACCCTTAGAATTTCTTAGATGTAGGGAGAAGTGCATGTCACCCAACATATTTGGAACAAGATTCCCAATCAAGAAGATTCTAATGGCATTAACATCGACAAAGTTGTCAATGTTAGGGAACAATGCTAGACCAAAGATAAGCAATACGAATATAGCCTCTAAGGTGTCCATACTACTGGCTTGAGCAAAAGTGGTAGCTCTCCGAATCAGAAACTTAGAAGTCAGACCTCGGGTACCTCCTTTCTTCTTCATATTTGCATTAATCTCGGACTTTTTCAAATGAAGAGTATCGGCTATGACTTGAGATTTTGGAATCTCCTTTAATCCATTAAAAGGCACCTGTTCAGATACGGGTATACCCAAGAGATAGGCATAATCCTCCAACATAGGCATAAGCTGATAATCAGGAAAGGTGAAGCACTGGTAAAAAGGATCATAGAACTGAACCAACACGTTCAAGAATCCTTCAAAAACCTCGGTACACAGCACAAACAAAAGCTTCATGTGACGTTCTTTGAAATCTAAGGGATCAACTACAAAGGATGATAGCTTCCTTATCTCTTTCAAATTTGGACATATGAAACCGTATTTCTTAGTGTTCCTTGGTCCATAATCCATGGTCTGAAATATTTGCAAACACGACCTTAGTTCCTTGGAAATTATTTTTGTGATGAATGTTATGATGTGCATGTATGCATGAATGCAAAAATCACACACAAGGGATCACACACAAGGCAAACACAAATAAAGGTCATTGGATGGATCAAGTCATCGTCAAGATCAATCATCCATTTTGGTGTATTTGGGTTTTCACCCCCATCAACATACAAGATCCATTGATATTGATGATAACTGATCGAATCAACCAAGAATCAATGTGTTTGTTGTGAGTCACGAGCATGGAGTCGGGTTAAGAACCATCCAAAATGAGTGTACTAAGGATAAAAAACTTGTACAACATATTCTAAAAAGTTCCCAGAGTCGTGATCCCATCTATCAAATACTATAGGCTTGGATGACTGACTCATCAACCCATAGTATTCTCAAGAGAAACTCGTCTGAGTGTAATATCGAGTAACAACTGTTATCAAGTCTACATTTGAACAGTCTTTTCACTACATCCCAAATAGGCCAAGTCAGGTTAAATGTTCTACGGTCCTCAGCTTCTCGGACTCCCAGGTCGGAGAAAGTAGTGCCTATCCACGACTTACTCGTTTGGCACCAATAACTCCAAAGGGGTCTCCATTAAATGGGGGATCTCAAATTAACTTCTTCAGGAATAACTCCATCAAAGCCAATATTGACTATACCCACCATTTTATCTTAGATTGCACTCAAGTTCGGGTATAGAACTTATCTCACCACACAAAGATCTCCAAGCACAACAGATAAAAAATATCATACATACAATATATACAAACATACGAACGTCAATAATCAACAAATATAATACACAAAAAGTAGGCTAAACCCACTAGGGACTACTCACCAGTAGATTCGCCACTTTTTTTCCTGTAGCGGTAAATTCATGACCACTGAGCTATTGGTTAACTCAATGTCAATGAATCCAGAGTCGCCACCACACTTTTATTATTTCCAAAGGAAAAGGGAGAAAGTACGAACAAAACCCAAAGATAAGAAGTTTTCAAATCAAAACTAATAAAATGTCAGACATTACAGGTAAGGGGGTTGGTTACACGGAGGGAAAGTATTAGCACCCAAAGTGTTCTAGGTACTCCTAGGAAGCCCTTTTTGTGTGTACTTGTTTTGGTTGAAAATATGTTTGTTTTTAAAAATAGAATGAGGGGATGAGAAAAGAATTAATTATTTACATTTTATGTTTGATAATACTTTTAGTCTTATGCCTACGTACCAACATAAATGAGGGATCAAAATCTCGTAGTTCATGGTACACATTTCAAAGATGGGTGGATTGATTTTAATAAAAGCTTAAAGATCTTTTGTTATCAATAGAGAATACTGAACCAAACATCCACCGATAATGGGGGTTTTACAACATTTAAGAGGGAGGGCTCCAACTTGGATTAAATTAACAAGTATGCTACTAACCCCTAATAAATGGAAAGTCTTACACTCAAGATATCATGGAATGGGAGAATCACATCTCAACCAAGGACAACTCAAATCTAAATGCTTTCTTTTTGAAAAGTTTAAAAGGAAAAAGGCACCAAGTGGAAAAAATGATTAAATGAGGTTATTAGTTCTTTTTTGTCTTTTTGAAAATAAAGTCAATATGATTAAGTCTTTTTACAAGTTTGGTTAAGAAAATAGTTTGAAAATCAATGGCATAAGGTCAAGGTTTCTACTTATTAAAACAAGTCTAAGTTGAAAGACAACAAGCAAAGAAGTTTTGAAAATGAGAAGGAGATTTTTAAAATTAAAGAAGAAGAAGGTGGAGATGAAGAAGCTATCCTAGAAAAGATTAAAAGTTTTAAGTTGAAAATATCTAACCCATGGGAAGCATCCACAAGACAATAGTGTCAAATAGAAACCCATTTCCGTTGGATTGTCAAGCAAACAAAAAATTTATAATCATCCAAGCAATTAATAAGAAACCCAATGGTATCAAATAAAGAAAACCAAACAGCCAAGCTAGCACTCCAAAGCAAGCAATCTTCTATGTCCTTTATGTGTATCAGATAAAAAATCCCTTGAAACATACTCAAAGAGAAAACATCAAATAATAACAACAAGATCAAAATAGAAATTTAGACAAAGATAAAGAGTATCGGATAAACCCAAAGGGGTCTCTCAAGCTTGTATTAGATGAATGACAATGGCCAAGTTTTTCTTTCATAGCTCATGAATATTGCCTAATCTAAGTCCATATGTCCAAATCAAGTCACAGACAAAGTTCCAACAATCCACAATGTGTTTTTTAGTGTTTTTGTTTTTATTAAGTGTGTTTAAGATCCTAAGACCGCAAACAAAATATGATCACAAGCACAAATATATCACAAGCACAAAATATAATGGCTAAAGTGAGCAAAATAAAACTAATTGAAGCATAGACGTAGGCCCAAGAGGGCGAAGAGCAAACGACTGAAGCATAAACAATTTGCTTGAATGTAAATGACAAGGAATGATAAAGTGCAAGAATTTAAATTGCATTAAAGTAAATGACAGTAAAATTAAATGTTAGTTGTCAAGTTAGTAAGTTAATTGGTGCCTTGAGGCAAATTTAGTGCTATGTTAAGCAATCGTAAGTAGGTTTATGTAGAAGTTATACCCATGTGAGGCCGGTCAATAATAATTATGGTGTTAATGCATGCTAGAGACAAGGTATCAAAAATCAAGATTCTAAAGCATACCACACACAAAAACAAGAGTGGATGGACCTATCTCAATCAAGCTTATGTTAATTCATCTGACACAAGGTCATTGATGAATCAACTAGCTAATGATCCATGAGAAGTCATTGGCCAAGAGATGATTGGGGAAGAAATGAGATGAAAATGGAGAGATAAAATGAAGGGGATCCCAAATTGGTCAAGGGATGAATCTCTCTTGATCAATACCATTCATTCATCTTAAGGGATGAAGTTTTAAACTTCATCAACCTCCTAAATCCAATGGTATTGACCAAGTCAAATTCCAATTCAATCAAGACCAAGGCCAAACAGAAGTAAGGTCAACACAAAGTCAATACAAAAGCTCATCAAAGCATTACATCAATTAACCTATTTCAAACATTTTTAAAAAAAATGAAGAAAAATAAGTTTTCAAAGGTCAAAAACCTAAAACCCCTACAAAACACAAAAGAAATGGCCAAGGGATTTATCATAGGTTAAATAAGGTCAAAGAACCATTAACTAATTTTTTTGGTATTTTTCAAAAGTCAGAAGTAATTAAAAACTAATTAAAACAAGTTAAAAATCACAAAATTCACCAAAAATATCAAACTTAATCCAAGAATTAAATTTAAATCATAAATGAGAAGAAGAAAATATTTGTGAATTTTTGGTGTTGGTACCATAATTTTTGGATCAAATATGAATTTATGGTGAATTTTTAAAAGAAAAAGCTATTTAAAAATCAAATTAGAAAAAGGAAATAAAAAGGAAAAATGAGAGTCATCAGATCTCCCTCATTAATTAAGGTGGCATATATGATGCTCAAAAACACGCGTTCTACATTTGTTTTGGGATAGAAACTCCAAAGATTCAAGCCATTTGATCATCCATTTCACTTCCTGGAAGTTGTTAGAAGCAAGCCAAGCCAAATTGTAAGCAAGATCGAGCTCAATTGAAGCAAAATGAAGGTGATCTTTGTGAATTTTCTCTTCTTTGATTCTACCTCAGTTCTCCATCATTTTACTTGATCTTTGGTTATCTAAAGACCTATCAATGTAGGCAACAATATTGAGTTGCTTTTAGGTCAAATCGAAGCAACTCAGTTCATACTCCTCAATTTTCAATTCCACGTATCTCTATATATAATGAGAATTGGAAAGCTTTGAGGACAGATTCGAACTCGTGGCGTTTTTCTCTTCAAATTAGTGTATGCATCTTTTATGAGGTCCATCGGAGAAGACGACCGGAGCCCTAGCTCTAGTGATGTATTGGCGTGCTTTTATCTGGAGCCCTTTGGTTTGTTTGATTCATTTTGCCACACATTTTACTGAAGCATAACATGGACCCTAAGCGCTTGGCCATCAGATCTGCCACCTCAGTTAATGAGGGAGATCTGATTGCCCATGTTTTTTCCATTTATTTTATTATTCTGATTTTATTTTTTATTACTCATATTTTGTTTAATTCATACTAAATTCATTTTTAATCCAAAAATATGGGACTTTTACCAAAAATCTATAAAGATTTTTCTCTTTCATATTTTGAATTAAAATCATTTTTTGATTAATTTTGATATTTTTTGTGGATTAAATGATTTTTGACTTGTTTTTAAATATTTTTAAATACTTCTGACTATCCAAAAATTCCATTTTTTTTGTCTAAGGTCCTTTGACCTTGTTTGATCTAGGATAAATCCCTTGGTTATTTATTTGGTGATTTGAAGGGACTTGAGGTTTTACTTTTGAAAAATGCATTTTACTTCATTTTTAAATTGATTTTTAATTGTTTACTTATTTAAAAATATTATTGAGCCATTTGGTTGACCTTGTGATGTTTGACTTTCTGTTTGGCCTTGATCATCGTTGATTTGAACTTCCATTTGACCAATACTATTGAATTTAAGGGGTTGATGAAATGTACATTTCATCCCTCAAGATGAATGAATAGCATTGATCAGATGAAATTCCTCCTATGATCAATTTGAGTTTCTATTTCCCTTCCCCTCTTCATCTTCATCCCTCTTCTTTCCCAATCCATACATTGACGAATGAATTCTCAAATATCAAATGCTAGTTGACTCATCAATGACCTTGTGTCAGATGAATCAACATGAGTCAGATTGATATAAGTTCATCCCTTTTTTTGTGGTATGTTTTAGGAGCTTGGTTCTTTGTACCATGTCTTTAACATGCATTACACCAATATTTTTATTGCCCGACCTCAGATAGTTGTGACTTCTACATAAGTCCAATTACGATTGCTTAATATAGAGCTAAATTTGTCCTGAAAGGTATAACATTCTTGTACGTGAGATTGTAAGTCTCTCATTCTTCATGGCATTATGTGAAGGCTTAACCTTTTTTTCCGTTTGTGAGAGCTAGTGGCATACTTGTTGATTTATCCATGTTGGAGCCCTTCTCATAGGTGATGTCTTGGTTTATATCTTTATACTTGTGAATGAATGGTTGAGTGTTCTCCAAGGAATGACTTAAACAATTAAAACTCCTCAACTAACATTTCACTAACTTCCTTTGTATAGCTTTACTTTTATGTCATTTACTTAATACAATTTAAATTTCAGTACCTTTATCATTCATTGCCATTTACATTTCATGCAATATGTTTATGTTTCGGTCATTTTCACTTTGCTCACTTGAGCCATATCATTTGTGCTTGTATATATTGTGTGCTTGTAATTTTGTTCTGCTTCTGATCTTAGGACCTTAAAATACCTAATAACAACAAAAAATCCTAAAAAATATGTTGGTGGAATGTTGGACCTCTGCCCTTGACTTGATTTGAACTCTTGGACTTAGAAGTAGGCAACATTTCCATGCTTTGAAGGACTTGGCCAATGCCATTATTTTGAGGCTAGTCTATCTTTGACTGTGCCTTTAATCTAATGAAAACCTTGAGTGCCCTTGGTTCATCTATTACTTTGTCTATGTGCTTAATTGTTATACTGTTATTATGATTGATGTCTTATGATTATTTCTTTGAGTTTGCCAAGGGATATTTTCATCTCATACATTTGAAGACATGAAAGACTGATTGATATTGGAGTGTTTGCTTGGATATTATGGCTATCTTTATTTGATGTCTGGGTCTTCATATTATTTGCTCAGATGTTTGCTTGTGCTTATTGCTTGCTCAAAAGTCCAAAGGAATTGGATTTCTATCTGACATTCCTATCTTGTGGATTGCATCCCATTGGTCAGATCTTTTCAACTCTTAATTTTTAAACTTTTGTCTAGGATAGTCCTTTCATCTCCTCTTTTCTTTCTTAAATTTAAAAATCTCTCCCTCCTTTTAAAAACTTTCTTTTTTGTGTTTTCAACTTAGACATGTTTAAATGAGTAGAAACTTTGGCCTTATTCCATTGAATTTCAAAACTTTTTCTCAATTAAACATGCAAATAAACTTAATCATATTTACTTAACTTTCAAAAAGACAAAAATAACTAACAACCTCATTTAAGTCTTTGGCCATTTTGTGCCATTTTCTTTTAAACTTTTTTTAAAACCAATCCACCAATTAAGATAGGAGAATGGTATAGTCATGTTCGACTCGTGTGGAGTAGTCCTTAACGAGTTGGCTTGAGACCCATCTACTCAGTGGAGACCCCCTTGGAATTACTGATGTCAGACGAGTAAGTCGTGGATATACATTACTTTTTCCGACATGGGAGTCCCAGAAGCTGAGAACCGTAGAGCATATAACCCAACTTGACCTATTTAGGACGTAGTGCGGAGATTGTTCAAGTGTAGACTTGATAACAGTTGTTACACGATACTACACTCGGACGAGTTTCTCTTGAGAATACTATGGGTTGATAAGCCAATCATCTAAACCTATAGTATCTGATAGATGGGATCACGAATCTGGGAACTTTTTAGAACATGCTCTACAGGTTTTTATCCGTAGTACACTCATTTGGGATGGTCCTTAACCTGACTCCATGCTCGTGACTCACAACAAACCCTTTGATTCTCTGTTGATTCAATTGGTCTCGTCAAAATCCATTGATCTTGGGTGTTAATAAGGTGAAAACCATAATCCACCAAAATGGATGATTGATCTTGATGATGACTTGATCCATCCTTTGACCTTTGTTTGTGTTTTCCTTATGTGTGATCCCTTGTGTGTGATTGTTGCATTCATGCGCATCATAACATTCACCACAATAATAAGTTTTCAAGGAACTAAGGTCTTATTTGAAAATAATTTTCAGACCATGGATTATGGGTAAAGGAACACTAAAAAGTATAGTTTCAGATGTTCTGATTTGAAGGAGTTAAGGAAGCTGCCATCCTTTGTATTAGATCCCTTGGATTTCAAGTAATGTCATGGGAAGTTTTTGTCTGTACTATCTACTGATGTGGTTGAAGGACTCCTGAGTGTATTAGTCCAATTCTATGATCCTCTTTATCGGTGCTTCACTTTTCCGGATTATCAGCTCATGCCCAGGTTGGAAGAGTAAGCCCATATCTTGGGTATGCCCGTATCTAACAAGGTGCACTTCACTGGATTAAAGGAGATTCCCAGATCTCAAGTCATAGCCGAAGCTCTTCGTTTGAAGAAATCTGAGATTGATGCTAATTTGATGAAGAAAGGAGGGATTCAAGGGTTGACTTCTGAGTTTCTCATTGTTAAAGCTACTACTTTTGCTCAAGCCGGTAGCATGGATTCTTTTGAAGCCATCTTTACCTTGCTCATCTATGGCTTACCTTTGTTCCCTAACATTGATGGTTTCATTGATGTTAATGCCATTAGAATTTTCCTGATTGGGAATTCTGTTCTTACTCTATTGGGTGACACATACTTATCTTTGCATTTAAGGAATTTTAAGGGTGGTGGAACCGTTGTGTGTTGCGTTCCTCTTCTGTACAAGTGGTTTATTTCACACTTACCTCAGACGCCAATTTTCTTGGAGAACCGACAATGTCTACGGTGGTCTCAGAGGCTCATGTCTCTCACTAATGATAATATTGTTTGGTACTATTTTGCTTTTGATGGCGTGGAAATTATGGACAGTTGTGGTGAGTTCTCTAATGTGCCCCTTATTGGTACATAAGGAGGAATCAGCTACAACCATGCATTGTCCCGTCGTTAACTTGGGTTCCCCTTGAGAGATAAACTTAATAACGTTTAGTTAGAGGGTCTATTATATCAAGAGGGTAAATATACCCAACATTTGAAGAATAGAATGGTGCATGCTTGTCATAATATGCATAGGAAAGGAAGATCCGAGCTTGGTCCGTGAAATTGTGTAGCTTTTGAAGCTTACACTATTTGGGTGAAGAAGAGAGCTTTGGAGCTTAAGATGTCGTACGCCTACGAAAGACCTATCTATGTGGTTGCGACTGAGCCATTAACTCTCCCTAACCAAGATGTAGAGGAGTTGGAAGACTCACTCTCCAATATGAAGCAAGAGAGAGACTTGTGGGAAGAGCGGTTCCATGCCTTGAACCGAGAACATGTAGAGTTGCAGCTTGAGTCGAGAGACAAAGATGCATTTATTGAGATTCTTGAAGAGCGTGCAATGAAGAGACAAAGAGAGCCAGATGATTTATTTTCCTTAAGTATTCCTCAGCCTTCCGGTGATTGGAAGAAGATTGTTGATCGACTCGTCCTTGAGAAATCTCAGATGCAAACGGCCTTCGAGTCAAAGATCAGACGCATTCGGAGGAAGTATACTCCCTTGGCTAGTTCAGCTGATTCAATTGCTAGGGATTCTTAGGATGATATTTTCCTTTTCTCTTGTATTTGTATTTTTTGGTTTCTGAAATTGTACTCAGTGTAATCCTTCCAAATTTTATGAATAAAAAGAGATTTTATGGTCAAATTTTTTATTATTGTTGATTGAAGTAATTGAAAATAGGACTTTGTATGTTCCTTGAAAATAAAAAAATAAAAACATGGAAATTCATTCATCATTTGCATAAGCAGGTTTTCTTCAGCCATATGTCTTATGGGTTCTTCTTCTGTGTATCAGTCAAGCTGACTCATTACTACTACACTCACGTTAATCGTCGGAGAAGAATGGGGCATCTTGAACAAGAGAACATAGAGCTTAAGGATGACATTACCGGACTCACTGCCTTGATGGAGTCTATGATTGCTGCTCAGAAACAACCATCTCCGCCTCCTTCAACTCCTCCTCCTCCTCAGAGGACTGTTATTTCAGAGATTGCTTCAACGTTAGTGCCCATGCTTGCTAGCCAATTTATGCCTATCATGTCTGCTGGGTTCCCATGGGGAATGCCATCCAACTTTGTACCCGAAGGTTATGCTCTAACCTTTGCTTTTATGCCGACATCTAGTCCAGTCATGTATGTTCCTCCTCTTGTTGTGCATACCTTACGCCGTGTAGAGGAAACCATTTATCACTCCAAGCCGCCTGAAGGCCCCGATTTTTATGAGAAGATGGATGAGATGAAAGACCAATTTCTTGAGCTGCGAAAGGAGTTGAAGACCTTAAGGGGGAAGGACTTGTTTGGTAAAAGTGTTGTTGAGTTGTGTTTGGTGCCCAATGTCAAGATCCCAGTCAAATTCAAAGTCCCAGACTTTGAGAAGTATAAGGGGAATACTTGCCCTCTGAGTCATCTTGTCATGTATGCTCGCAAGATGTCTACTCAGACCGACAATGATCAGCTACTCATCCATTACTTTCAGGACAGTTTAACTGGTGCTGCACTCATGGTATATGGGCTTTAACAATGCTAATGTTCGTACTTTTAATGACTTGGGTGAGGCCTTTGTCAAACAATACAAGTATAATGGTTATATGGCTCCAGATCAGGATCAATTGAGATTAATGTCTCAGAAGGAAAAAGAGACATTCAAGGAGTACGCCCAAAGATGGAGGGAGCTTACTGCTCAAATTTGTCCACCCCTGGAGGAGAAGGAAATGACCAAGATATTTTTAAAGACGTTAAGTTCATTTTACTATGAACGCATGATTTCTAGTTCTCCTAATGACTTCACCGAAATGGTGAACATGGGGATTAGATTGGAAGAAGGTGTCCGAGAGGGACAGTTATCCAAAGATGAAGTGTCCACGAGAAAAAAGTATGGTGGTAGTTTCTCCAAAAGGAAGGAAGGGGAAACCAATGCAGTGTATGCAGGGAGGCAGAGAAGGCCTTTTATGAAGATGGATTCCTAGTCCTGTCAACATCATCATCAAGTATCATCAGTAATTCTTGTTTTTACCAATAATTCAACAAATCAATCAGTTCCTGTTAAGCAACAACATCAACAACAACCACAACAATGTACCAACTACAATAACAAAAAAAATCATCATCAGAATTTTGAGAGGAAAAAGGTCTCTTTTGACCCTATTCATATGACGTATGCATAACTATATCCTTCTTTGGTTGTCAAAAATCTGATTCAACCAAGAAATTCTCCATATACTCCTGAACCTTTGCCATGGTGGTTCCAACCTAACTTGCACTGTGCTTTTCATCAGGGAGATCCCAACCATGATATTGAAAATAACTATCCTTTGAAGTATGAGGTTCAGAAATTGATTAAGAGCGGTATGGTGTCCTTTGAGGACAAAGCACCTAATGTTAAAGTAAATTTGTTTCCCACTCATGGAAATGCCTCTATGAACATGGTAGATGGTTGTCCCAAAAATTTCAGAGTCTTCGATATTTGTTATATCCGCTAGTCTTTGGTGGAGATCCACAAGACTCTATGCTTAATCAGTGATTGTGAACATGGCCATGACGGTTATGTTATCTGCAACATCAACCCTCGAGGATGTGTGATAGTCAAGAGGTATATCCATAAATTGGTAGATGAGGGTACAATTCAGAGCTAGCAATACTGAGATATGGGCAATGATGTGAATGTTATAGTACCGGTTTTCAAGACCCCTAAGCGGGTAGTTATTCAGTTTGATAGCAGTAGCAACAAGAATGCTAATAGATCAGTATCGTTGTTGGTTATACGGTTAGTGGACCCCCGTCCCCTATTCATCCGATAAAGTTGTGTCATATAAGTATAATGCCACCATGATTGAAAATTGGCAAGAGGTACCTCTTCCTGCCGCAAATTCAATGGTAAGCATTGCAGATGTAGTGAAGGTGACCTGTAGCGGTCGTGTGTTTGGCCCTGTATCTCCTAGATTTATGGAAGATGTTACAGTAGGTAAGAAAGCAGATGTTCCTGCAGTTGATCCGGTTAATGCTCCAACTTGTCAGTATGGTGAATCCAGCAGGTTGAAGATTAATGATGATGATGAGGTTCTACGTCTGACCAAGAAGAGTGAGTTAAACATTGTGGAGCAGCTGCTCCAAACACCATCAAAGATTTCAGTGTTATCATTATTGATAAACTCCAAGGCGCATATAGAGGCTTTGCAGAAAGTGCTGGAGAAAGCCTACGTAGAGCACGATGTTACTGTGGATCAGTTCGACCATATTGTTGCCAACATTACTTCCTATAATAATCTGAGCTTTTGTGATGAAAAACTTCCCGAGGAAGGTAGAAATCATAACTTGGTGCTTCACATTTCAATGAACTGCAAAGAGGACTCTCTGTCCAATGTATTAGTTGATACTAGTTCATCACTGAATGTGTTGCCCAATTCAACTTTGGCAAGACTGTCGTATCAAGGGGCACCGATGAGGTACAATGGTGTTTTGGTTAAATTGTTTGATTATTTCCAAAAAAATGTCATTGGGGAGGTGGACCTTCCAGGTAAGATAGGTCCGAGTTATTTTCAAATTACTTTTGAAGTAATGGACATTCATCAGCCTATAGCTGTTTGTTGGGAAGACCATGGATCCATGAGACTAGTGTCGTCACATCGATACTACACCAAAAGTTGAAATTTGTTAAGAACGACAAGCTTGTCGTTATTGGTGGGGAGAAAGCGCTTTTAGTGAGCCATTTGTCATCCTTCACCTATGTGGACGCTGAAGAAGAAGTTGGAATGTTGTTCCAAGCTTTGTCTATTGTTGCTGAATTGAGGAAGAATTGGGCATCCGTGTCCTCTTTGAAGGATGCACAAGAATTTATTCAGACTGGCAGCACCAACAAGTGGAGTCATGTTGTAGAAGTTGTGGAAAACAAGAATAGAGCAGGGCTGGGATTTCGGTAAGGGTCGTTGTAGCGAGGTATTCGTTACCTTATGGTTTATTGACTAAACCAAAAGTAAACATACAATTTGAGTCGCCACCACACTTTTATTTGTCCAAAGGAAAGGCTAAAAAGAGAACAAAAGCCAAGTAAGAAGTTTTATCAAATAAAAAACTAATAAAAATGTCAGAGATCTAGGTAAGGGGGTTGGTTATGAAATGAGAAGGTTTTACGCACCCAAAAACATCCTTAGTACTCTAAGGGAACCTCTTTTTGCAAAATGTGTGTTGTAGGTTGGTATTTGTGAAAATATGTGCAAACAGATTGGAGGGATGAGAAGAGAATAGATTATATTTACAATTTTTTTTGTTTGAATGGATGAACCCATTGCCTACATACCATCACAAAGGTAGGATCAAAACCTCGTAGTTCGGGATAAAAATCTCAAAGATTGGTGAATTGATTTGACCAAAAGCCTTAAGGTCGTTTGTTATCAAAGGGAGAAAACTCAACCTAAACCAACAATCCACCATGTGAGGAAGGCTTCAACATGCTAGTGAGGGGTTAACCCTATAATAAGCATGGAAGACTTATAATCCAATCACTAAGGATAAGGTTAGGTTTACATCAACCACTATGATAACTCAAACCTATGGCTAATGTTTATGAAAAAAAGTTTATACAAAGGTGGCCATTGGAACCACAAAAACAACTTGAAGTGAGTTGTATTTACAAGTTAGATTTATTTACAAAATGAAGTCAAAGTTGAATTAAGGTTTATTCACAATGAGTATTAATGAAAAGGTTCTGAAAAGTCAAAGGCATAAGGCCTAGGTTTCTAATTTGAAACAAAGTCAAAGTTTACACAAAAAGAGTTTGGCTTGGGTTAGAGTGAGGAGAAAAAGAGAAGGGCTAGTCCTAAAGCATACAAAGATAAGAGAAAAGATAAAACCCTTGGAGTTTCTTTTCCTAAAATCATAGAGATGATTCAAGATGCTCCTTTCCTTTGGACTTAGCAAACACTCAAGCAATCAAACAATATTTGGATTCAAGCTCCTAGGATCTTCATTTGGCTTGTCTCTCTTAACTTGGCTACTCATGACAATGGTCCTTCTTACTATCTCAAGATGGAATCCCTATCACACAAGAGCAAACATCAAAAAGTTCACAACACAATAAGAGGAATGGACAAAGAATAAGTTTAGATTATGGTTCCTTTGAAGTCAACTTTGAAATTTAGCATTCTAAAGGCATGAGGCCTAGTTGCTCTTCAACAAGTTTAGCATTCTAAAGGCATGAGGCCTAGTTGCTCTTGAACTCCTTTAAGAATAGGTAAGTCCTAATTCTAAGTCCTTTCTCCTTTTTGCATTGGGTTAACACAAAACAAAAGCAAAACCAACACAAGACAACAATATATTTATATACAATAATGTGCTCAAATGAGCAAAAGGAAATGGACATAAACATAAAATATGTGCTCAAGTGAGCAAAATGAAAAGCAATATGAATAAATGAGCAAGAAATAAATTGCATTAAAGTAAATTGCTAGAAATTAAATGCTCAAATTAACGTTAGTAGTTAGTATGGTTATGTTAGTTTGTCATAAGACAATTTAGCGCTATGTTAAGCAACCGTAAATGGACTAACGTAGTAGTCACACCTATCTGAGGTCGGTCAATAAAACTATAGGAAAATAAACACAAGTTAGAGATCACGACTAGTAAGCCAAGCTCCAAAAACTTGTCATGCCAAAAGAAAAGAGAAAAGCCTTGTATGGACTTTAGGTTTTTTGCTTGACCAAGAAGCAACCTATCTTGGACACAAAGCAACTCACTTGATCTTAGATCAAGTTGAGTTTGATTTGGATCAAAGAAGATTAAGCCTCTCATATGTCAAGACCAACCATAAGACATTAACTCATTGGCCAAAATAAAAAGAAATGAGATGAAGATGAAATGAATGGAAAAAGAATTAAAGTATCAAAATACAATTGGTCAAAAGTGAATCAAATCATCATCAACCAATGTAAAACAGAAGAGAAATGAAGATAACAAGTCAATAAGTCAAACATATTTTTTTTGTATTTTTGAATTAAAAATAAATGCAAAAGTAAAATGAACAAAATATGTTCAACCCTCAAATTCAATTCAAATCAACTTCAACAAGTCGAATTAAATTCTCATAGGTCTAACATGGTCAAACAAGCTTTGACAAATTTTCTCAACAATTTTTGAAATCAGAAACTATTTAAAAACAATTAAAAATAATGAAAAATAACACAATATGAATTAAAATCATAAATGAATCTCAAATCAATTAAGAAATTGATGAGACTATTTTTCATTGACTTATCATGATCCATATGTGTTAAGAAAATATTTTTGGATTTTTTCAGATATCAAGAAGTATTTTAAAATGAATAAAAACTATTAAAAACCAAACAATTCACAATAAATATTAAATGAAGTCACAAAAATAATTAAAAACCAAAATATGAAACTAGATTTTTCAAGAATTTTTTTGGCATTGGTCTCATATTTTTGTGACTTCAAATAAAATATTTATGAATTTTTGAAAATAAAAGGAATTAAATGGAATTAATCAGAAAATAGGAAAATAGCAAAAATGCACTGCCATTGGGTCACTTCATTAATTAACGTGGCAATGATCTGAGGGTTCAGAAGCGCGGATGCACGAAACACCTTAGTCAAACGCGCTACACTTTGCATTAAAATAAGTCCATATAATGGAAGACCACGATTATAACGTTTGAACAACATCCAAGGGTCATGAAGCTCCCACGTGGGGATGGTGGTGGAAACCACCATCTTCTCCGGCCAGACAACTAATTCCGGCCACCACGCGCAGGGATTTAAACCTTAATGAAAATGAAAAAGCAAGGTATCAAAATGAAGCTGAGGTGATGTACATCACCCTTGTAATCATGGATCATTCTCAAAGTTCCTATTTAAAGAGAAACCTGAGCTTGAAGATCATGGTGCTTGATCTGAAATGACACGATTTGTAAAATTTAGACCACCACTGGCATGCCACATGCATGAGGACTTCAGAAAACAACAAAAACCAAAGAAATTCACATCATATAGCAAGATCTAGATCAAGAAAATTGAGGTTCTAGCTCTGAAATGCAGCTTCAAACATCACGAGTTCTCCAAGCTTTTGATCCAATCTTGCTCTGGAAGTGTGATGATGATGCAAGGCTAAGGAATTGAGTTGTGAAGATCAACTAAGGATGTTGAAATTCAAGCTTGAAATTGAAAATGAAAATTGAAATTCCTTTAGGTGAGGGTTTGGTTTTCAATCCAGTAGCGTTTCAGATCTCCTTCATGTTGATTTTTGAATGAGTATGAGCTTCTATTTATAGCTGGGATGGATGCAAGGTGGTGTTTGGCCCGTGTGCATAAAACTTGGATCCTTCATGCATGGGCCTATACAGGCGCGTGCAAAGCCCAAGAGTGAATGGAAATGCATGCTGAGATCAAATGTAGTTGAATTGGACGTGCACAAGAGGTTGCACAAGCTTGCATTCCAAGTTATGGTGTGAATTGCAAAAATGAGCATAAACATTAAGCTCTTCGAAACTCCCACATGGAAAATCCAAAAATGGTCATGTGAGTAATAGTTGGAAAGATCTTTAAATAAGGAACAAAAGTCATGTTGGGAGAAAATTCATTTGGAGTTTAGAAATTTATGAAAACTGGCTGTGAAGTTTAGGGTACAAAACATGTTTAGGTTCCTCTTTGAAAAATTTGCCAAAAACAAGCAACTTCAAGCCCTTCTCTTTCAATGATGAAAGCCTCAAATGGAAACACCTCCAACATAAAAGTTGTATATATTTTCAATATGATCAATGTAGACTCAAATTTTGCATCATTTGGATTTTTCATGAGAAAGTTATGAGCACTTGAAGGTGGACATTTTTCAAATTCAATGACTTTGGTCCAAAGTGACCTATAATGTTTTGTATTATCACATGTGTTTATTTTAGGATTATAAAATTTTGTCCAACATAAAATTTTAAGTAGACATATTAATATTTCCAATTCAATTAATATCACCTCAAAATAATAAAAATTAAGGAAGTTAGGTCTTTGGGAAGTTGACCCAAAATTAGGGTTTCGGTCAAAATGACCTATAATGTTTTGAAAACAATGATCACCTTACAAGTTTCAAATGGATTTTTGATGAACATGAAAGTTATTCATATGGTTCTTAAAAAACGTTTTCCTCTTGGGGTCATCTTCATTTGACAAACACATCACAAGTTGTATCTCATTGGTGCTCAGCTTAGCCAGATGACTTGACTGGTCAATTTCTCAAGGCCAAACTTCAAATCTTGATGAATGAATGATTAAGGATACTCACATAAGCTCATATATGCATAAAATAATGAGTGAAAGAACTTCCCTTGATTAAATTTGATCATAGGTTGAGGTTGCTTCATGAGCAAGGCACAATTGAATTACAATGAAATTAGGGTTTCCTTGGGAAAAAATCCTCAAGCCCTTTGGGTTATCTTGATCAAATTGGCAAATTGAGACACTTGGGAGACATATATGATGATTAGGAACTTTGTGGACCATTGTCATGCTTTTTCTCATCTTCATTTAGCCACTTCATTGAGCTTAGGAGCCTCATAGGAGCATTGTGAGCACATGATCACTTGAGCTTAAAAAAAAGAGTTAGTGACATATTTTTGCGCTTTTGGTTAGTAATCAAAATAAGAAAAGAAATAATATACAATTCAAGCATGCTTGGTGGTCTTAAACCACTCACACAAGTCCCAACCCTAGGGTAAAGGAGCCACACATGCTATGATCCTTGAGGCAATGCAATGAGCACATGATATGATGCCATGAGGGATCTTAGGGTCAAAATTAGGGTTTTACAGATGCCCCTATTTAAGGTCATTCTAACCGGAGATATGAAGGTTAAAATCTTCGTCTCGACGAGGTAGAATGGGCTTAAATAATAACAAAGAGACGAATTTTGGTCCCTAAGAGACCTCATGATGCAAATGTATGCATGCAAAAAAATAAAATCTTCACGGTGAATGATTGCCACGAAGGAAAAGAAATAGGGAGAAACTGAAAATCCATAGGAGTAACACACTCGCTAGGGAGGCAGAGACTCTGGGGAAAATAAGGTAAAAAATGCGTGAGCAGGTCACGACTTAAAAACTTGCTGGGGAGACACGAAGGGATTCGACGAAAATAAATCGATGGAAAGACTCAAGATGACGCAAAGATGCATGTATTGGGGAATATGCCAATACATCAAAACTATCCACAAAGGATACCTCAGATAAAAATCTGGACTCAGACAAGGATGTCCACAAAGGACTCAGCTGAGGAAGAAACAATGAGATATTACCATCTACTAGGTAATAAACTCAAAGAGAGACATGTTATCAAAACACCAGTTACTGGGTGAGAGAATAACACGCTCAAGGATAAAGAATATCTAAGACCAGTATAAGGGTGACATATATCAATCAACCGAGACATCTGAGGAGGGCCCAAAAGGCACATCTCAACTCAGGAAATCTGACTCCACAGGGGACAAAAGTCATAATAGGGAGCAGAAGGAAGGAACACCAGGGATACCGGTTACTGGGTATATAATAGGTGACCTACCAGGCGTGAATTGGGAAAATATCCAAGACACTCATCATCAGAAAGGAGGGCTGAAAAAGCAAACTCGACTTACAGGATGGGCATTCGACTCCACGAGGAAATACGAATCTTACTCAACTGGGGAAGAAAAAGACTTCGACTGAATAGCGCATGAGGTATATTATCTATTACCGTCATAACGTAGATAACATACTCGCATGGAAGATTATCCACAACTGGTTGCTGGGTTAATAAAGGATAAATCGACCGAAAAGAAAGGACATCGGGATACCGGATACTGGGTATAAAATGATGACCCATCAAAGGGAGAAACAATCATCACCAAACAAGGGTAAATGAAAGATGACTCGGTGGGGGATGAATTGCTTGATAAGAGCAATTATCCAAGAGTTATATCACCGGTTACTGGGTGGTATACTCAAAAGCGGAGGAATATGAATATCAAATATTGGGTAATGATAACCACCAAAGAGGGGATTACATCTACCGATTACTGGGTAGAAAACCACAAAAATAGGACTTACAACTACCGGTTACTGGGTAGAAGGCCACAAAGTCCACTGGTGAAAAGGATGAACAATTACTGGTTACTGAGTAATTGAACAACCAAACCGCAGGAAACTGCAGGGGATAACAAGAAAGGAGTCAATCTAGGAACAAACTAGAAAGACACAATCAAACAAGACTCAACCCGATGAGGATATAACTCAGGGGAGTAATTCTATCTCGAAACACAACTAGGGAGGAAACTGAAACAATAATCATCCACGAGGACATAACTCAGTGGGGAATAAAGAAAGAAAGATAGACAATTTCTGCCTATGGGGCTGACTCTATATGGAGAGATCAGACACAAACATCTGCTCGGGGAAGAACATTTCGCCGATAGTAGGAGAATAACAAACAAAGATATATGGCAAAGAATGCAATCATGACTATCTGAATGCTATGATTATGCATGTATATGCATGATTCATGTATTATTAATGCTGACAACCAGACATATCTAATGCAAATAGACTTGAGAGCCACGAACGGACATCCGGTATAGCATCTCAAAAAGAGAAGCCAGGCCCACAGGAGAAATCAGTTTTGGTGGGGATGCCTCAAATACCAGGAGTCATAGACCACCGCTGGGGATAGGCAAAGTCATAACTTCCAACTGCCGGGGACATTCCAATAATTCTCGGGGACAAGTGACTGGATACCAATAAGATCTGTCATAGAAGAAACTCTACTGGGGAACTTATCAAGGAATGTTGTGAAACTTTGTGGGGAACAACTGCCAACCAGATACACATCAATCAAGCATTCTCTTCTAACTGCTGAAGAGACATCTCTGTTGACGGGAGAAGGAATAATTTGCTCCGCTGGGGAAGGAAACAACACATCTTCCTCAAAATCCCTCAATACTAGAAGATATCTTCGACTCGGAGGGGATACAAATTATCAAGCTTGGATTGGGTAACCCTACTAGGGATGAACTGTAAGCAACCCTACTGGGGATAAATTGCTAGTACTCCTGAAGGAATTGTCCTGGCCGAAAATGAATCCTTCGTCAACATGTGCCATGCTGAGGATGAAAAGGGAAATAAGTCCTTCATCAATTGCTCTAGGCAACTTCCTATTGAGGAGACAATTATTTGGGAAGATAGCTCTGCAGGGAACACATGCTTGCTCCGCTGAAGACTTCTACTCATACCAGGGAAAGACAAACTTCCTCGTTAATAGATAGCATATTAACTTTTATCAATCTATAAGGGATTTTAGGCCAGTCCACACAAGGGATAACAACCATATAATTGATAAAACACAAATGCTAGAGTCAGACTTTCTGAGAAGCCGATGATGTATTACTCTTCTCTGCGCTCGCCGGGGAGACAACTTGAAAGCTGATGAAGAGGATATAAGAATGACAGAAATATGAACAAATGTCTTACCTTTTGGAGATCATACTATCCTTGGGAGAGCACTGAAGACATTCCAATTATCCTTTTAGTCATTGTGAATGTTCACTTTGTTTAAATACAGTTTATAAAACTTTATTTGTTTAAAACAATGATATTTTTCAATTAAAACATGCAAACATTTGTTACACAGAAACAAATAAGAGTGCAAAGAATTGGATAAAAGCTCAAATTTATTTAATGGAATGGTAGTCCGCAAATGGCGAGACTCCATGGATCTTTACAAATTTGAAATTGGTGATATAT
The DNA here is from genome assembly GCF_024323335.1 of Lathyrus oleraceus. Classification (NCBI taxonomy): domain Eukaryota; kingdom Viridiplantae; phylum Streptophyta; class Magnoliopsida; order Fabales; family Fabaceae; genus Lathyrus; species Lathyrus oleraceus. The sequence continues at coordinate 477,258,597 of NC_066584.1, forward strand.
ATTGGAAAAAAGGGCTACATTGAACATAATGACCGTTTCTCCACCAACTCTGAATCCAATGTATTTGAAGCTTCAGTTGACGACGACTGAGCAAGAATCTTTGACAGATGACAACTATAGAGCAAGGTCTTGTCAGGATGCAGTTACTTGCCCAAATCCCTAATTCTTGCCTAGATTGTTCTAGGACGAGGTACTCAATCTAGCGGGATATATATATTCATTTTTTTTTCATGTCTCTAACTTTTTCCTGGACCGCCCTTTCGGGTTTTCAATCCACCGAGATGCTCATTTTTGCCTAAGCCGCCCTTTCGGGTCTTCAACTTAGCGAGCTATTCTGTTTTAATTTTAGGCAAAGTATTTCTTGACTACATCTGAATTCATAGGACGAGTGAAATCCTCCCCATCCATAGTTGTAAGCAACAAATGAAAAGGCTCTCTTAATAACATATGGACCTTCATAGTTTGGAGTCCACTTGCCCCTGGAATAGGGCGCGAAAGATAACACTTTCTTGAGCACGAGGTCACCTTCTCTGAACACACGAGGCTTGACCTTCCTATCAAAGGCTTTCTTCATCCTTTGCTGATACAACTGACCATGGCACATGGCAGTTAATCTCTTCTCATCTATCAAATTCAGCTGATCATAACGACTCCGAACCCATTCAGCCTCAGTCAACTTGGCTTCCATCAAGAATCTCATTTATGGGATTTCAACCTCCACGGGGAGCACAACCTCCATGCCATACACAAGAGAGAAACGGGTTGCCCCTGTTGAAGTGCGAACTGATGTACGATAGCCATGCAAAGTAAATGGTAGCATCTCATGCCAATCTTTGTACGTAACAACCATCTTCTGAATGATCTTCTTGATGTTCTTGTTAGCAGCTTCGACAGCCCCATTCATCTTGGGCCTATAGGGAGAAGAATTATGATGTGCAATCTTGAACTCTCTACACAGCTCTTTCATCATCTTATGGTTCAAGTTAGATCCATTATCAGTAATGATCTTGTCTGGAACACCATAATGGCATATGAGTTGATTCTTGATAAACCTCACAACTACCTGCCTGGTCACATTTGCATACGATGCCACTTCAACCCACTTGGTGAAGTAATCAATAGCTACGAGAATAAAATGGTGACCGTTTGACGCCTTAGGTTCAATCATGCCAATCATGTCAATTCCCCACATAGAGAAAGGCCATGGTGAGGAAATAACATTCAAAAGTGTCGGGGGAATATGAATCTTATCTGCATAGATCTGACACTTATGGCATTTCTTCATGTATTTGCAGCAGTCAGACTCCATTGTCAGCCAATAGTAGCCTGCTCTCAACATCTTCTTAGCCGTAGCATTTTCATTGGAATGAGTAACAAATGAACCCTCATGGACTTTAGTCATCAACAGGTCTGCTTCGTGTCTATCCATGCATCTGAGCAGAACCATGTCAAAATTCCTCTTATAAAGCACATCACCATTAAGGTAGAAACTGCCAGATAATCTTCTCAAAGTCTTCTTATCTTTAACAGATGCCCCAGGCGGGTAAGTCTGACTTTGGAGAAAGCACTTGATATCATAATACCATGGCTTATCATCTTTCCCTTCTTCAACTGCAAATACATGAGCTGGTCTGTCCAAGCGCATCACAGTGATATTGGGAACTTCATTCCAATACTTGACCACAATCATTGAAGCTAGCGTAGCAAGAGCATCTGCCATCGGATTCTCATCTCGAGGAATATGGTGGAAGTCAACCTCAGTAAAGAAAGTTGAAATCCTCCTCGCATAATCTCTGTATGGGATGAGGCCAGGATGATTCTTCTTCATTCACCCTTAATCTGATTAACAACAAGGGCCGAATCACCATAGACATCAAGATGTTTGATCCTAAGATCAATACACTCTTCCAAACCCATAATACAAGCCTCATATTCCGCCATATTATTCATGCATTTGAAAGTCAGCCTTGCTGTAAAAGGAAAATGTGTGCCCTGAGGAGTAATAATCACCGCCCCAATACCATTTCCATATTAATTAACAGCGCCATCGAACACCATACCCCATCGGGAACCAGGCTCTGGCCCTTCATTGAGCGTAGGCTCATCACAATCTTTCATCTTCAAATACAAAATCTTCTAATCAGGGAAGTCGTACTGCACGGACTGATAATCTTCAATTGGTTGATGTGCCAAGTGTTTAGCCAAGATACTACCTTTAATAACTTTTTGAGCTTGATACTCAATGTCATACTCAGACAACAACATCTGCCAACGGGAAATTCTCCTAGTTAAAGCAGGCTTCTCAAAGATATACTTGATTGGATCCATTTTGGATATCAACTAAATTGTATGATTCAACATATACTGGCATAAACGCTTAGCAGCCCAAGCCAAAGCACAACATGTCTTCTCAAGCATTGAGTACTGAGACTCACAATCAGTAAACTTATTACTTAAGTAGTATATTGCATATTCTTTCTTCCCTGATTCATCTTGCTGACCAAGGACACAACCCATGGAATCATCAAGCACGGTCAAGTACATAATCAATGGTCTCCCTTCAACAGGAGGAGACAAAATCGGAGGTTCGGATAGATACTCTTTGATACTGTCGAAAGCTTCCTGGAAATCCTCGGTCCAATCATGACGCTGATCTTTTCGAAGGAGCTTGAATATAGGCGCACATGTGGCAGTCATGTGGGATATAAATCTCGAAATGTAATTCAAGCGGCCAAGAAAACCTCGGACTTGCTTCTCAGTTTTGGGCGCAGGCATCTCTTGTATTGCTTTGGCCTTGGCAGAATTAACTTCAATACCTCTTTCACTGACAATAAAGTCCAATAACTTGCCGGAAGAGACTCCAAATGTACACTTGTTCGGATTCAAGCGGAGTTTATACTTCCTCAAACGCTGGAAAAGCTTCAACAAGTGTACTACATGTTCAACTTTCGTTTTCGACTTCGCAATCATGTCATCAACATACACCTCGATCTCTTTGTGCATCATATCATGGAACAAGGTAGTCATAGCGCGTTGATATGTGGCTCCGACGTTCTTCAAACCGAAGGGCATCACTCGATAACAGAATGTTCCCCAAGGTGTGATGAATGTTGTCTTCTCCATATCCTCGGGTGCCATTTTAATCTGGTTATAGCCGGAAAATCCGTCCATAAACGAGAAGACATTGAATTTAGTTGTATTGTCTACCAACATATCAATATGTGGTAGAGGAAAATCATCTTTCGGACTAGATTTATTCAAGTCACGGTAGTCAACACACATTTAGACTTTTCCATCTTTCTTAGGCACGGGCACAATATTGGACACCCATTGAGGATATGTAGAAGTCACCAGAAACCCCGCATCAATTTGCTTCTAAACTTCTTCTTTAATCTTCACTGCCATACCAGGATGAGTTCTTCTGAGCTTTTGCTTCACAGGTACACACTCAGGCTTCAATGGTAAGAAATGTTGCACAATATCAGTATCTAGACCAGGCATGTCTTCATACGACCATGCAAAGACGTCGACATATTCTCGTAGCAACTCGATCAACCCCTTCTTAACAGACTCTTCCAGGAGTGCCCCAATCTTCACTTCACGAATGTAGTCTTCAGACCCCAAGTTGACTGTTTCCAGATTCTCAAGATGCGGCTGAATGATCTTCTCCTCGTGCTCAAGAAAATGGGTAATCTCGTCAGGAATCTCTTCAACGTCATCTTCTTCTACCTCAAATATAGGGAACTCAAAGTTGGGAGATGGTGCTGGATCATTATGTTCAATGGGTTTGATTAACCTGCATAATGATTTTGAGTATAAAAAGAGATTTCAGAATTCAAACAGGACAAATCATTATGCAGATGAAAAGATTGATTTTCTTTTTCTTTTTAGGGTTTTATGGTGATCACCAATTTCATGCAAAGAGCAAAAAGGAAAAATAATATGGAAAAACACACATTTAACATGTGATTATTGAATGAATATCATTGTATTAATCAAATATGCCAACAATGTCTTCACTTCTCCTTTTGGCATGGGAGAAGGGTTTTCAAATAAAATGAACACATTACGTGGACTTATGGATAACTGTTGGAACATCCACAACGACCCAGTTATTGAAGATTCCTCCAGGTATGACAAAGTTGCCAAGGTCATCCTCTTCATCATCTTCAACAATGGCAGCAGCTTCCTGATCTTCAACAGTGTGGATGAAACCTCCACTCTGAAACAGCCCACGCTCATTGGAAACACCATAAGAATACCCTATGCCAGCTCGGGATTTATTATCTTCCAACTTGATCATTTGCCCCAAACCAGTAGTTGCACCATGCTCAATGGCCAACTTTGCATCATTATAGCAGACAAATGAAGAAAGTCCTTTCCTTGAAGGCTCGGTAATAGATAAGGCTTGGAACAGAGTCCCAACCTCATCCTCAACATCGATGTAGGAGAAGGAAGATAAATGACTGACCAAGAGAGCCTTCTCCCCCCTATCACCACCAACTTTTTGTTTTTCACAAACTTCAACTTTTGGTGTAGGGTGGATGTCACGACGCCTGCCTCGTGAATCCATGGCCTGCCAAGCAAACAACTGTAAGATGGATGAATATCCATGACCTGAAAAGTGATCTGGAAATCACTGGGTCCAATCTTGATCAGGAGTTCTAATTCGCCGATCACGGTCTTACGCGATCCATCAAACGCCTTCACAACCACTCCACTCTGCCTCATGGGAGGCCCTTGATATGAAAGTTTAGCAAGAGTGGACTTTGGCAACACATTAAGCGATGATCCTGTGTCCACCAACACCTTGGACAAGGCATCATCCTTACAGTTCATTGATATGTGTAAAGCCAAATTGTGGTCTTTTCCCTCCTCGGGAAGATCAGCATCACAGAAGCTCAAGTTGTTGCAAGCGGTTATATTTGCAACGATGCTATCAAACTGCTCAATGGTTACATCATGGTCCACATATTCCACGTCCAACACCCTTTGCAAAGCTTCACGGTGTGGCTCAGAATTCATCAACAAAGATAAGATAAATATCTTTGATGGAGTTTGTAGTAGCTGATCAACAACATTGTATTCACTCCTTTTGATGAGCCTCAACATCTCATCACCATCCTCTCTTAAAATATCAGACTAGCCAACCAGGACAGGAGTGTTGTTACTCTTAATAGCAACAGGGTCAACAACAGGAACAATATTGTTAGAAGAAGACGTCCCCACGGGGCTGGCAGGATTAACAACTATTTTCTTCATGGGGTTTCGGCAGCACCGAGAAAACACGACCACTACGGGTCACACCACTGACGTCTGAAATGCTCACTACGGAAGTTGAGGGCAACAACACCTCCTTTCCATCTTCTAACATCACAACATTGTATTGATAGGGAACATCTTTGTCTAATGAATACGGGATATGGCCTGTTGGCTTGATTATAAGAGCTGGTGATACCTTCTTCTTGCTGCCATCATACTTGATGACAACAGGCTCAGGAATTCTAAATACAAGGGAGATAACATCAACTTCGTCCTCATCACGATTCTGAAGTATTTCAATTATTCCCTGATCAAGCATATATTGGATGTCCTTTCTTACTTGTCGGCATCCTCTCTCATTGATAGTGCACACCCGACACCTATCATGGTCATGCTCATAGTGGCTGTGTTCACACAACAGCTTGTGCATCTCGACCAAAGATTGCCTTATGTCATTAACATACAGGACTTTATACTTGCCAGGGCACCCCTGGACCATATTAACAACAACTTTCCCATGCTCGGGCAATGGGTTCTTCTTAACATTAGGACCTACATCCTCGAAAAACAATATACTACTTCTCACAAGGTCTTGCACCTTGGTCTTCAACGGGTAACAGTTCTCCATGTCATGTCCGGGAGCACCGGAATGATACACACAGTGAAGCTCAAGCTTATACCACCACTGAGGGTTGGTTGGTACAACAGGAGGGTCTCGTAGAGTGATCAACTTTGTATCAATCAAAGAAGGATAGAGCTCAACATATGTCATTGGAATCAGGTCAAAAGTTACCCTCTTCCTCTCGTAGTTGCTAGTGCTGGTGTTATTATTGTTTTGAGGCTGGTAGGTCGGTTGTTGTTGACGATGTTGTTGTTGTTGTTGATGATGATGATGAACTTCTCTAAAAGAAGGTGCTATATGAGCCACCTGGTGTTGGTTGACGGCAGGACGCACGTTCTTCCTCCTCACAGAGGGCCTTCTTTTAACATGGGACGACACAACATGTGCCTCTCCCTCCTTCTTCTTAGAAAAGCCCCCATACCTCTTTGCTGAAGAGCTGTCTTCTCTGGATAACCGTCCTTCATGGACCCCTTCCTCCAATTTCATCCCCATGTTCACTATTTCGATGAAGTCTGAGGGAGCACTAGCAATCATTCTTTCATAATAGAAAGAGCTCAAAGTCTTCAAGAAGATCTTTGTCATCTCCTTCTCTTCTAGGGGTGGCACTATCTAAGCTGCCAACTCTCGTCATCTCTGGGCGTACTCCTTGAAGGTCTCTTTGTCCTTCTGCGACATCGCCCTCAACTGGTCCCTATCAAGAGCCATATCCATATTATATTTATATTGCTTGACGAAGGCCTCACCAAGATAGTTGAAAGAGCGGATGCTCGCACTCTCCAGCCCCATATACCACCAGAGAGCAGCACCAGATAAATTATCCTGGAAGTAATGGATAAGCAGTTGGTCGTTGTCAGTCTGAGTTGACATCTTGCGAGCATACATAACAAGATGGCTGAGCGGGCATGTGTTTCCCTTGTATTTCTCAAAGTCAGGTACTTTGAATTTTACATGGATCTTCACGTTGGGCAACACTTTTACCAAAGAGGTCCTTACCCCTTATAGTCTTCAGTTCCTTGCGCAACTCAAGGAATTGGTCTTTCATCTCGTCCATCTTTTCATAAACATCTGGGCCCTCAGATGGCTCAGAATGATAGATGATGTCTTCAACTCAGGGTAAGGTGTGCACAATGGGAGGTGGCACAGATAGGACCGGGCTAGATGCCCACAGAGAAGCAAGAGTAGGAGCAAAACCCTCGGGCACAAAATTAGCAGGCATTCCCCAAGGGAACCCGGATGACATAGTCGACGCAAAGTGGGTTGTTGCAGCAGGCACGGTCGAGGTAGCAACCTCAGAATCGACATTCCTCTGGGGAGGAGTTGCAGGAGTTGGCGAAGCTTGGCTCTGAGCAGCCAGAACTGACTTCATCATGGCAGTCAGCCTAGCAATCTCTTCCTTCAATTCCGTGTTCTCTTGCTCGACATACTCCATTATCCTTGGAAGATTAGCTCTTGTGTTATACCGGTGCGTCAGCTTGTCTTCAAAATAAATGAAGAGCAAAGAGTTAGACCACTGATCATGAGCTTAAAACAAAACCTGCTTATGCATATGATGCATGCAATGTTTGTGCATATGATTGTTTTTATTAGAGAAATTTTATAGAGATGTATTTGCAAATATTTGAAAATATTAATCTTCTAAGACATATATGGATTGATATTTGGAATTTTTTTACACCAATGAAGTAGTACAGTTTTAGTAACCAAATACAATACAAGAGAAAAGGAGAATAAACATCCTATGGAGCCCTAGAAACAATCGTCCAAAGCCTTCGAGATCGGAAGATATGCTGCACGAAGCCTCTTCACCTCTCTCTCATAAGCTGCTTCCATATCGGCCTTCTCCTTGGCGAGTCGATCATACTTCCTCTTCCAAAACCTGGATGACTGAGGAAGAAGAGAAGTAACTACATCATCAGGCTCATCAATAACCTGATGCTCTAGGAACTCTATCATTGCATCCTTATCTCTAAGCTGCTGAAGAAGTTCCTCTCGCTCACAAACCCAAGCACGTGACCGGTCTTCGTCTCTCAACTCCTCTACTCCCTGGTTAGGGAGGGTTGAAGGCCCAACCATAACCATAGGGGTAGGTCTCGGATAATCATATGGCATGCGGTACTCAAGCGCTCTCTTCCTCACCCAAGCGGTGTAGGGTTCCAAAGCAATGCAATTCTTCGGACCAAGCTCCTTCCTTCCCTTCCTATGAACTTTGTGCCAGGCGCGGACCATCCTATCCTTCAAGTTCTGGGGATCTTTACCCTCTTGAAAGAACAAGCCTTCTAACAAAACATTGTTAGGTTTGCAATACCCTAATTTTGACCCTAAGATCCCTCATGGCATCATATCATTGTACATTGAATTTACCTCAAGGATCATAGCATCTTGGCTCCTTACCCTTGGGTTGAGACTTGTGTGAGTTATTTTGAGACCACCAAGCATGCTTGAATTGTATATTATTGCTTTTCTCATTTGGTTTACTAACTAAAAGCACAAAAATATGTCACTAACTTTGTTTGTTTTGAAGCTTAAGCAGTCATGTGATTCAAGGCTCCTAGGAGACCCCTATGCCCATTGAAGTGGCCAGATGAAGTTGGAAGCAAGCATGAAAATGGTTCACAAAGCTCTCAATCATCATATATGCCTCCCAAGTATCTCAATTTGTCAATTTGATCAAGATAAACCAAATGGCTTGAGGCTTGTTCCCCAAGGAAACCCTAATTTGGTTGTGCATTGACTGTGCCTTGCTCATGAAGCAACCTCAACCTATGATCAAATACAATCAAGGGAAGTTCTTTCATTTATCATTTTATGCATATATGAGCCCATGTGAGTGTCCTCAATCATTAATCCATCAAGATTTGATGTTTGGCTTTGAGAAGTTGATCAGTCAAATCATTTAACTACTTTGAAATCCATTGAGACCAAAATTTTGATGTGTTTGTCAAATGAAGATGACCACAACATAAAAACTGTTCTTAAGAACCATATTAACAACTTTCATGTTCATCAAAAGTTCATTTGAAACTTGGAAGGTCACAATTCAGTTCAAAACATTATAGGTCATTTTGACTAAAACCCTAATTTTGGGTCAACTTCCCAAGGACCTAACTCCTTCATTTTTTATGATTTTTAGGTGGGACGAAATGAATTGGGAAGTTTAAGATGTCTACTTAAATTGTTATGTTGGACAATTTTTCATAATTCTAAACGAAACACATGTGATAATACAAAACATTATAGGTCACTTTGGACCAAAGTCATTGAAATGTGAAAAAGTCCAACTTCAAGTGCCCATAACTCTCTCATAAAAAATCCAAATGATGCAAAATTTAAGTCCAAAATTTAACTCTCTCATAGAATGCTTGGTTCACTTCAAATCTCAACCTTAAGGCGCCTGAAGCTCTGCACAACTGAATCCCCAACCCTCCATTAAAGGAATTCTGATTTTTCTCTTCATTTTTCAAGCTCAAATTTCAACTTCATTGGTTGGTCTTTGACTTACAATTCCTTAGCCTTGCTTCCTTGTTACTTTAAGATCAAGCTGCATTGAAGATTTGGATTGGATCAAGCACTGAAAAGCTGCACTTCAAAGGTTGATTCTCCAACTGTTTTCCTTCGAATCTCCCTTTTTATACACTACGCCAAAAACTGGAATAGACAGCGCACCTTAGAGGGCGCTTTATTACAAAAGCGCACTCTAAAGTGAAGCGAAAAAATAAGAGCGAACAACTGGAATAGACAGCGCACTTTAGAGGGTGCTTTTGTAATAAAGCGCCCTCTAAGGTGAAGCGAAAAAATAAGGAGGAGATAGAGGGACAACAATACAGGGCGCTTTTTAGAAAGCGCCCTCTAAGGTTACCCTTAGAGGGCGCTTTTAAAAAAGCGCTCTATAAGTCCATGTGCATTTCCAGTTTATAAAGCGCTTTTGGAAAGCCTTAGAGAGCGCTTTCATAAGCGCCCTCTTAGGCCCCCTTTAGAGGGCGCTTTTTTTCCACAAGCGCCCTCTAAGGTCCCCTTTAGTAAACATTAAAATTATAACATACTGCGCGTTTTGTTATTTCACTCTCTGTTATTTTCGTTCTTTTTCACGTTAGGGTTCTCACTGCTACGATTTTCGCTACTTCTAAGGCGTTCTCCTTCCACCTCTGTTAGATCTACGACGTTTCCTCCTTCTATTAATTCGTTGTTAGCTGTTCGATTTTGACACCATAGGTATTTTTCTAATCTTCATATTAATTGGTTTCTCTTCTGACGTTCGCTATTGTTCATTTTTGGTTCGCGCAAGCCATTGTATCAAAAGAGTAATTTTGTTTCAAGACTAGATGATTCTTGTTTCGAGTATTCCTTTGTTATTAATTTTCTTTTGCTTAAGACTTGTATGTTCAGATTCTTAGGTAAATTTGATGTATTCTTTCTTATTCCCTGATTCTATAATTACGGTAAATTGGATGTATCAACTTGGGTTTATCAGAGTAAATATGGATTGTTTATTCCAGAAACATTGACTTGATTATCTAGATGGTTGACTATCAGTTAAACACTTCTTCATATTTCAACCTTGTTTTAGAATCTTATTGATGTCTAGAGTCCAAATTCTAAAGTCTGCTTTGTCCAGAGTCCATAGTCTACTTTGTCCAGAAAATAATAAAACTATTAGAGTATAAAATTGTTCTTTATACTTTGTTATCATCAAAACTTAAGGATTGTAGATGTATAACCAAACTTGTTCCGACCGTCTCTCGCTTTTTGATGATAAAAAATACTAGAATTTTGATGAATAATTTTGACTTAATAAATAAATAACTAAAAATCAGAGTTGGGTTTATAAGCTCCCTCTGAGTTTTAACCTTTTAATAACTTCTTAGCTTAAGTATTCCAAGTGAGGTTTGCAAGGTCCCCATGAGTTTAAGACTTAGGAAAAAATTGTATTTAGCATAAAATTTAATAAGCACAATAATCTCATAATTTATCCAACAAGATTGTTAAATGTTTGTGATTTATTATAAGTTAAAAATAGATCAAAATCATATAATTTCTCCCCCTTTGTCATCAATAAAAAAATATAGATAAAACTATAAGAATAATTATATTGATTGAAAAGGAAAAGAAATATTCCATTAATCAGTCCAAATTATAATATGTGTATTGAAATTGAAGGGAAAAGATAGTTCAGATGAGAGATTGTTGGTGACAAGAATGAAATAAGTGTTTTCACTTGTTCCATTATACAATTCTACATATATATTTTCTAGTCAATGTTTATCTTTTGTAAAAACTATATGATGATATATAACTATGCTACAAATTAGTGCATACCACTAATGCTTAATGCATGGTTCATACATTCTCATGCTATTGAAGTCAGAGATATCTGAAAATGTTGAGAAACTAACTCAATAAACCAAAATTGTTTTGGTTTTGGGTTGTTATTGGAGACATGAATGCCCTGCACAGAGACTAACTCAATAAAGCGAAATTGTTTTGTCTCATCCCATTTTTGGTTTCTCTTCTGAAATTGTTTTTTGTTTATTCTAATTAGTAATGGATAATACATGGATGTCTTCCAATCGATTGTCGAGAGAGTACAAGAATGGGGTATCAGAATTTGTTAAGTTTGCCGTTGCGCACGCCGAAGACCCCAGTAGAATGATATGTCCTTGCTTGGGTTGTTGTTATGGGAAACGGGTTGACGCAGTTCATTTGACATCGCATCTAATGAGGCATGGAATTGATCGAAGTTATACATGTTGGAATTTGCATGGTGAGAAAAGTAACGAGAATGTTGAACCGGGGGATAGTACGACCTATGCCTCAAACTATAGTGGCGGAGATACATACGATTATGATCGAGTTGAAGAGATTGCAGAAGCACTTGAAGGAGATCTTAAGGATTGTCCCGAAATGTTTGAGAGGTTAGTAAGTGATGCAGAGAAACCTTTGTATGATGGTTGCACTAAATTCACAAGATTGTCTGCGGTATTAAAGTTGTACAACTTAAAGGCGGGCAATGGATGGTCGGATAAAAGTTTCACAGAGTTATTAGCCCTTTTGAAAGATATGCTTCCTGAGGATAATGTTCTTCCCAATCGAACATATGAGACCAAAAAGATGTTGTGCTCTATTGGCATGAGCTATGATAAGATACATGCATGTCCAAACGATTGCGTTTTGTTTCGAAATGAGTATGCATCGTTAAATGAGTGTCCTAAATGCGGTGTCTTGCGATATAAGAACAAGTTGTCTCCAGCAAAAGTCTTGTGGTATTTTCCTGTTATTCCGAGATTTAGACGCATGTTTCGTAGTGAAACCGATTCAAGACACTTGACCTGGCATGCAGATGAAAGAATTATAGATGGAAAGTATCGACATCCGGCAGATTCACCACAGTGGTTGAAAATTGATAATGATTATCCTGAATTTGGAGAAGAATCAAGAAACCTTCGCTTGGCATTATCTACTGATGGAATGAACCCACACGGTATCCAGAGTATCTCACACAGTACATGGCCTGTGATTATTATGATTTATAACCTACCTCCATGGCTATATATGAAGCGTAAGTACATGATGTTGTCTATGTTGATTTCTGGACCTAAACAACCAGGGAATGACATAGACGTGTACTTGAAGCCCTTAATCGAAGATTTAAAGATTTTGTGGGAGACCGGTGTGGAGGTTTATGATGGATATAAGAAAGAAAGTTTCAACTTGAGGGCGATGTTGTTTGGCACAATTAATGATTTTCCAGCATACGGAAATCTATCAGGGTATAGCATAAAAGGTCAATGTGCGTGTCCTATTTGTGAAGATAAAACAGATTGGAAGCGCTTGGAGTTTGGTCAGAAGAATGTCTTTCTCGGTCATCGGAGATTCTTAAATTCAAATCATCACTACCGTGGATGGAGAAAGGCGTTCAATGGAGAGACAGAACAAGGCAGAGCTCCACCTATATTGACGGGTGATCAAATTTTTGAAAAGGTGAAAGATTTGGATACTCAGTTTGGCAAGCCTTTTGCCCACACACTTGTCAAAAGTGGGTGGAAGAAGAGGTCAGTTTTTTTTGAATTGTCGTATTGGAAGTCCTTGTATGTGAGACATTTTCTTGATGTTATGCATATTGAAAAAAAATGTATTTGAAAGTGTTATTGGCACGTTACTCAATATACAAGGAAAGTCTAAGGATGGCCTTAAGGCAAGAAAGGACTTGATAGCGATGGGAATAAGAACTGAATTAGGACCCTTGAAGAAAGGAAAACGAACATATCTACCACCTGCTGCTTATACTCTATCTAGAAAGGAGAAAAAAAACATTGTGTAAGTTTCTAAGTGAAGTTAAAGTTCCAGAAGGGTACTCTTCAGATATTAGAAGACTTGTGTCTATGAAAGACCTCAAGTTAAAGAGTTTAAAGACCCATGATTGTCATGTTATAATGGAACATTTTCTCCCAATAGGTATACCTTCTATTCTTCCAGAAAAAGTAAGAAGCTCTATAACTAAGTTGTGTTCTTTCTTCATGTCAATTTGCAGTAAGGTGGTCGATCCTGCGATCTTACCAATGTTGCAAAAAGAAATCGTTATTACTTTGTGTGAGCTTGAAATGTTTTTTCCTCCATCATTTTTTGACATAATGGTACATCTAGTTGTTCATCTTGTGAAAGAGACACAATTGTGTGGACCAGCTTATATGAGATGGATGTACCCTGTTGAACGTTATATGAAAATATTAAAAGGGTACGTGAAGAACCGAAGTCGACCAGAAGGTTGTATGGTTGAAAGATACATTGTTGAAGAAGCGATTGAGTTTTGTACTGAATATTTGTCTAATGTTCAGTCAATCGGACTCCCCAAGTCTCAGCTTGTCGAAAAGAAAGAAGGAAAAAATCTAATTGGAAATAAAATCGTGGCAGTATCAAGGGTCGAACGGGATCAAGTGCATTTGTATGTTCTGCACAATGAGAATGAGGTTGAGTCGTATGTTGAAATTCACAAGGATGTTCTCCGAGGTTTAAATCCCAATAGAAATGAAAATTGGATAGTACGAGAGCACAATCGATGTTTTATACCTTGGTTTAAGGATCATATTTATTCAAAGTATTATTCAGATCCCGCTTCAATAACAAAAAGGTTGAGATGCTTAGCATATGGTCCAAGTTTCCATGTTTTTCCTTATAGCGCATACGCGATTAATGGATACACATTTTATACCAAAGAACAAGATGATAAAAGTACTATGCAGAATAGTGGTGTCACCGTGGTAGCTGAAGCAATGCACATATCAAGTGTGAAGGACTTAAACCCCAAATCTGCAAATCTGTCGTATTTTGGTGTTATCGAGCGCATTTGGGTGTTTGATTATGAGAAGTTTCAGATTCCTATATTTGGTTGCAAGTGGGTTGAAAATAATAACGGCATTCGAATGGATAAGTCAGGATTTTTGCAAGTGGATCTTAATAGGGTGGGATACAAAGATGAGTCTTTTATTCTAGCCTCTCAAGCTAGACAAGTGTTCTATGTCAATGATCCGAAAAGTACGAAATGGTCTATAGTTCTTTTTTCCAACAAAGTAATTGATGAAAACACTGGAGATCAAGGTGATATTGATGTTGAGATTGAATCGTTTACCAGAAATAATCAAGATGAGAATATTATATCAAATGATTCATATATTAGAAATGATCATAATGAGGGTATTTGGATCAATCCAACCGTCCGTGTTGTTAAGAGACATGTAGAACATATTCCAACCAAGAAAAGAAAGAGAACTTAGTGAAAAAGGTACAGGTCAAATGATTTTAATTATTTTCTTTATTACAGGTAAAATGGCTTTTATTACAGCAAATCGAGTCAGTTGCATAAAAAAAAGGTATAAACACAATTATATGATATTTATGCATAGAAAATGTTAATTCTTGATCTTATACTTCACCTAACTAATTTTATGATATTTTAGGTTCATGCTATTGATATTGAACAAAAAAAGGTTGTTGCTAAGAAGACTGCGGCTAGCAAAAAAAACATACATCTCAGAGATGCTTTTGCTACTTAGTTTTATTTCTTTTTAAGTTATGAATTGGTTGTATATTTAGAATCTTTAGAAGTTAAACGATTATATATCAGTGGATTGTTGTATATAAGGCTTGTTGAATGCAATGTGTGAAAAAGGGCTACAAATTATACAGTTTTAGGTGTACTGCTTCAATATACAGGTTGTCTAAAATAAATAAATAAATATAGCGCTTTTTAAAAAAAATTTAAATAACCACCCACTTTAGAGGGCGCTTTCCAAAATAAGCGCCCTCTAAACCCTTTAAATTTCCACTTTAGAGGGCGCTTTCCAGTAAAAGCACCCTCTAAACCCTTAAAAGTTTCCACTTTAGAGGGCGCTTTCCAGTAAAAGCGCCCTCTAAACCCTTAAAAGTTTCCACTTTAGAGGGCGCTTTCTTTAAAAAGCGCCCTCTAAAGTGGCCCTTAAAGGGCTTAAAGAGCCACTTTAGAGAGCGCTTTCACCAGGAAAAAAAGCGCTGTCTTTACCTATGCCAGCGCCAGATTAGAGGGCGCTTTAAAGCGTTGTTATATGCCAAAAAAAGCGCCCTCTTTTCCCTTATTTTGCATAGTGATAGTGCATTGCTTGGTTTGGTTGGTACCTCTGAAGTCCTCATGTGAGGCAATTGATTTGTGCTTTTAATTTTGTGAATTGAACAAGTTCAGATTGAGTATCTTGTTTTTCCATCTCAGATTTCTCCTTCTACGAGAGTCTTGAGCAAAAACTAAGGTCACAGGGGTGATGTACATCACCCCAGCTTTCGAATGGTGTTTGGATCACGTGTTATGGTTGAGGTTTGAAAACCTGCAACTGGTGGCCGGAAAAAGGCTGCTCACCGGAGAAGACGGTGGTTTCCATCACCGTCCACACGTGGCTGACCTCATAGCCCTTGCATCCAACTGGAACGATATAATCTGGTCCTTTGATTGTTATGACTTTCTTTTAATCCATATGCCACGTTGTTGACTAGGGTGTTCCATGAGCGCGCGCTTCTCAGCCACCAGATGAGCCACGTCAATTAATGAAATGAGATCTGACGCCTCAGGCTTTTTGTTATTTTTTAATTTCTGTTTTAATTTTATTTTATTCCATTTTATTTTAAAAATTCATAACTTCTTTATTTGGAATCACAAAAATATGGGACCAATTGCAAAAATTTTCTCTTGAATTCTAGTTTCTAAAAATGATTTTAATTATTTTTGTGATTCCATTTATTATTTTTTGTGAATTATTTCTTTTCTGGTCATTTTTAATTCATTTAAAATACTTCTTGATGTTCAAAAATGCCAAAAATATTTTCTTAATATCTTTGGATGATGATGAATCTATGAAAAATATTTCATAAATTTCTTAATTTATTTGAGATTTATTTGAGATTTTAGTTCAATTATGTTATTTTTCTTCATTTTTAATTGTTTAAAATTAGTTTCTGTTTTCAAAAAATGATGAATAATTTTGTCAAACCTTGTTTGACCATGTTAGACTTATGATGATCCAATTGGACTTTTCCAAGTTGATTTGAATTGGATTTGAAGTTTGACCTGTATTTGTTCATTTTATTTCAAGTATTATTTTAATTCCAAGAAATACAAAAAAATATTTTTGTTATTTCTTGACTTCTAAGTTTCATCTCATTTCTGTTTACCATTGATTGACGTTGATTCCATTCATGTTTGATCAATGTGTGTTGGTTATTTAATTTGAATTTCAATTATGTACATTCCACTTTCAACTTCTTCTTCTTCTTTTTTCTTTTTGACCAATGAGTTAATGATTGGTGGTTAGCCTTGACATATGAGAGGCTTAACCTTCTTTGCTCCAAATCAAATTCATCTTAATTAAAGATCAAGTGAAATGCTTTGCATAAAAGATAGGTTGCTTCTTAGTCAAGCAAGAAACCTAAATCCATACAAGGTCATTCTTCTTTTCTTTTGGCATGGCAAGTTGTAGGAGCTTGTCTTACTAGTCATAGTCTCTAACTTGTGTTTATTTGCCTATAGTTTTATTGACCGACTTCAGATAGGTGTGACTACTATATTAGTCCACTTACGATTGCTTAACATAGCGCTAATTTGCCTTAGGGCACACTAACATTAACTACTAATTACTAACTTTTAATTCAAGCATTTAATTCTTGCAATTTACTTTAATGCAATTTAAATTCTGGTTCATTAATTCATTTTTCTTTGCCCTTCGCTCACTTGAGCTCATGTATATGTTTATGCCATTTGCCTTTTGCTCACTTGAGCACATTATTGTGTATATACTATTGCCTTGTGCTTGTTTTGTTTTGTTTGTGTGAACCTAATGCAAATGGAGAAAGGACTTAGATTTAGGACCTTACCTATGCTAAATGGAGTTTCAAGAGCAACTAGGCCTCATGCCTTTAGAATGTTTAATATGTTGAAGTGCAACTAGGCCTTATGCCTTTAGAATGTTAAATATGTTGAAGAGCAACTAGGCCTCATGCCTTTAGAATGCTTAATCTTGAAGATGAATTGAAAGGACCCCTAATTCTAAACTCACTATTGTCCATTCTTTTTATTGAATTGTGTAACTTTTTATTTGTGTATCTTGTGATAGGGATACCAAACTTGAGCCAATTAGAAGGACCATTGTAATGAGCATCCAAGATAAGAGAGACAAATCCAAATTGGAAGATTCCTAGGAGCTTGATTGAGTACTTGCTTGATTATTTGAGTTAATTGCTTATTGCTTGCTAAGTCCAAAGGAAAGGAGCAACTTGGATCATCTTTATGATCTCAAGAAGGGAACTCCAAGTGGTTTTATTTCTCTTCCCTCATCTTTGCATGTTTAGGACCTAGCCCTTCTCTTCTTCTCTCCACTCTAACCCAAGCCAAACTTTTTGTGCAAACATTAACATTGCTTTCAAAATTAGAAACCTAGGCATTATGCCTTTGATTTTCCAAACTCTTTTCATAACACTTATTTTGAATTGAATCTTAAGTCAACTTTGACTTTATTTTGTGAATACTTTTCATTTGTAAATACAAATCACTCAACTTGTTTTTTGTGGTTCCAATGACCATTTGTGTTAAAGCTTTTCATAAACATTAGCTATTAGGTTTGAGTTATCATAGAGGTTGATATAATACTCACCTGTATCCTTAGTGTTGGACTATAAGTCTTCCATGCTTATTATAGGGTTAACCCCTTACTAGCATGTTGAAGCTCTCCTCACATGGTGGATTTGTGGTTTTAGGTTGAGTTTTCTCCCTTTGATAACAAAAGACCTTAAGGCTTTTGACCAATCAATTCACCAACTTCTTTTGAGATATTTACCCCGAACTACGAGGTTTTGATCCTACCTTTTTAAGATGGTACGTAGGCAATGGGTTCATCCATTCAAACACAAAAATTGTAAATAATTTGTATATTCTTTTCTCATCTCACCAATCATGTTTGCACAAATTTTCTCAGAAATACCAACCTACCATACAACATTTGTAAAAAGGGCTCCCTTAGAGTACTAAGGATGTTTTGGGTGCTTAAAACCTTCCCATTGCATAACCAACCCCCTTACCCAGATCTCTGACATTTTTATTAGTTTTTGATTTGATAAAACTTCTCGGTTTTTGTTCGCTTTCTAACCTTTCCTTTGGATAAATAGAAGTGCGGTGGCGACTCGAATTGTATGATTTACTTTTGATTTAGTCAATAAATCTAAAGGTAACGAATACCTCGCTACAAGGTTTATCTTTTAAGGGGAACCCAAGCTGATGGCGAGCCAAAGCAGGGTTGTAGTTAATTCCATCACATGTACCAAGAAGAGGCACATTGGAGAATTCACCAGAAGAATCAATAATCTGAACGCCATCATACACACGGTTATACCAAGAGATATCATCATTAGTGAGAGACATAAGTCTCGCAGACCACCGTAGACATCCCTTGTTCTCCTTGAAGGCGAGCGTCTGAGGCAAGTGCGAAATAAACCACTTGTACAACAGAGGCAGACAACATACAATGGATCCACCACCTTTTGCATTCCTCATATGCAAAGAGAAATAAGTGTCACAAAACAGAGTTGGAACGGGATTAAAAGAAGAGAAAATCCTAACAACATTCATATCCACAAAATTGTCGATGTTGGGAAATAACACTAGCCTATAGATGAGTAGTACGAATATTGCTTCAAAGACGTCCTCACTCATGGCCTTCCAAAACAAAGTAGCTTGGGCAATGAGAAAATCAGATGGGAGACCTTGAATTCCACCTTTGGTAGTCATATGAGCAACAATATCAGATACATCTATGTGAAGCATGTCAGCAATCTCTTGGGAAGAAGGAACCCTCCCTAAACCACTGAACGGAAACTGATCCAAGATAGGTATACCCACATGATAGGCATACTCCTCAAGTGTAGGCAGAAGCTGGAAATCCGGAAAAGTGAAGCAACGATACAGAGGATCGTAGAACTGCACCAACACACTTATCATACCTTCATCCACCTTGGTAGAAATAATAGACAAGAGCTTCCCATGGCGAGCTTTTAACTCCAAAGGCTCTAATACATAAGACGTCAAACTCCTTAACTCTTTCAAGTCGGGTTGTCTGAAACAATACTTCTTTGTATTCCTTCTTTGCTTATCCATGTCTGAAAATTTGCAAATAGACCTTTTAAGTTCCTTGAAAACTTTTATTGTTGATGGTATGGATGCAAATGAATGCATGAATGCATGGATGCAACAATCACACTCAAGGATCAAGCAAGTCACACCACACAAAGGTCACGGGATGGCTCAAGTCATCGTTAATATCAATCATCCATTTTGGTGGATTATGGTTTACACCTTATCAACACCCAAGTTCCATTGATATTGAGGATATACAAGAACGGATCAACCGCGAATCACAGGTTTGTTGTAAGTCACGAGCATGGAGTCTTGGTTAAGAACCAGCCAAAGGGAGTGTACTATGGTTAAACCTGACAATCGTGTTCTAAAAAGGTCCCCATAGTCATCATCTCATCTTTCGGATATTATCGGATAAAACGATTACTCGTATTCCAAAAATATTCTCAAGAGAGACTCTTATGAGTGTAGTATCGCGTAACAATCGTATCAAATCTTACACTTGAACGACCTTCACACTACGTCCTAAAATAGCCCAAGATGGGCTAGGTATCTAAGTTCCTTGGCTTCTAAGGTTTATATTGGAAAGAGTAATGCCTAACCACGACTACTCGTGTGACATTATTGATCCCAACAAGACCTCTACCAAGCGAATGGGCTTGCAAGTCAACTTGCTAAGGAATAACTCCACACAAGTCAACAAGACTATGCCATTCTCCTATCATAAGTGCACTCGAGTTCGGGTATAGAACTCATCTCACAAGAAACCACCAAGCATACAAGCAATTAATATATCAAGCAATTCATACATTATAAACAATACAGTCATCCCAAATTTGCACACAAATATGTCACCAATAAATATAAACACATACAAGCAAAAAGTAGGCTAAACCCACTAGGAAGAAAATGTTTCGTCCCCAGTAGAGTCACCACTTTTCTGTAGCGGGGTATTCGTTACCTTATGGCTTATTGACTAAACCAAAAGTAAACATACAATTCGAGTCACCACCGCACTTTTATTTGTCCAAAGGAAAAGCTAAAAAGCGAACAAAAGCCAAGTAAGAAGTTTTATCAAATCAAAAACTAATAAAAATGTCATAGATCTAGGTAAGGGGTTGGTTATGAAATGGGAAGGTTTTACACATCCAAAAACATCCTTAGTACTCTAAGGGAACCTCTTTTTGCAAAATGTATGTTGTAGGTTGGTATTTGTGAAAATATGTGCAAACAGATTGGAGGGATGAGAAGAGAATAGATTATATTTACAGTTTTTTTGTTTGAATGGATGAATCCATTGCCTACGTACCATCACAAAGGTAGGATCAAAACCTCGTAGTTCGGGATAAAAAATCTCAAAGATTGGTGAATTGATTTGACCAAAAGCCTTAAGGTCTTTTGTTATCAAAGGGAGAAAACTCAACCTAAACCAACAATCCACCATGTGAGGAAGACTTCAACATGCTAGTGAGGGGTTAACCCTATAATAAGCATGGAAGACTTATAATCCAATCACTAAGGATAAGGTGAGGTTTACATCAACCACTATGATAACTCAAACCTATGGCTAATGTTTATGATTTTTTTTTACAAAGGTGACCATTGGAACCACAAAAACAACTTGAAGTGAGTTGTATTTACAAGTTAGATTTATTTACAAAATGAAGTCAAAGTTGAATTAAGGTTTATTCACAATGAGTATTAATGAAAAGGTTCTGAAAAGTCAAAGGCATAAGGCCTAGGTTTATAATTTGAAACAAAGTCAAAGTTTGCACAAAAAGAGTTTGGCCTTGGTTAGAGTGACGAGAAGAAGAGAAGGGCAAGTCCTAAAGCATACAAAGATAAGAGAAAAGATAAAACCCTTGGAGTTCCTTTCCCTGAAATCATAAGGATGATTCAAGATGCTCCTTTCCTTTGGACTTAGCAAACACTCAAGCAATCAAACAATATTTGGATTCAAGCTCCTAGGATCTTCATTTGGCTTGTCTCTCTTAACTTGGCTACTCATGACAATGGTCCTTCTTACCATCTCAAGATGGAATCCCTATCACACAAGAGCAAATATCAAAAAGTTCAAAACACAATAAGAGGAATGGACAAAGAATAAGTTTAGATTAGGGGTCCTTTCAAGTCAACTTTGAAATTTAGCATTCTAAAGGCATGAGGCCTAGTTGCTCTTCAACAAGTTTAGAATTCTAAAGGCATGAGGCCTAGTTGCTCTTGAACTCCTTTAAGCATAGGTAAGTCCTAATTCTAAATCCTTTCTCCTTTTTGCATTGGGTTCACACAAAACAAAAGCAAAA
Organism: Lathyrus oleraceus; assembly: GCF_024323335.1. Lineage (NCBI taxonomy): Eukaryota > Viridiplantae > Streptophyta > Magnoliopsida > Fabales > Fabaceae > Lathyrus > Lathyrus oleraceus. Next base: position 477,280,420 of record NC_066584.1, read on the forward strand.
CCAACACAAGACAAGAATATATTTATATACAATAATGTGCTCAAATGAGCAAAAGGAAAATGGCATAAACATAAAATATTTTCTCAAGTGAGCAAAATGAAAAGCAATATGAATAAATGAGCAAGAAATAAATTTCATTAAAGTAAATTGCTAGAAATTAAATGCTCAAATTAAAGTTAGTAGTTAGTATGGTTATGTTAGTTTGTCATAAGACAATTTAGCGCTATGTTAAGCAATCGTAAGTGGACTAATTTAGTAGCCACACCTATCTAAGGCCGGTCAATAAAACTATAGGCAAATAAACACAAGTTAGAGATCATGACTAGTAAACCAAGCTCCAAAAACTTGCCATGCCAAAAGAAAAGAGAAAGACTTTGTATGGACTTTAGGTTTTTTGCTTGACCAAGAAGCAACCTATCTTGGACACAAAGCAACTCACTTGATCTTGGATCAAGTTGAGTTTGATTTGGATCAAAAAAGGTTAAGCCTCTCATATGTCAAGACCAACCATAAGACATTAACTCATTGGTCAAAATAAAAAGAAATGAGATGAAGATGAAATGAATGGAAAAAGAATCAAAGTATCAAAATACAATTGGTCAAAAGTGAATCAAATCATCATCAACCAATATAATACAGAAGAGAAATGAAGATCACAAGTCAATAAGTCAAACATATTTTTTTGGTATTTTTGAATTAAAAATAAATGCAAAAATAAAATGAACAAAATATGGTCAAACCTCAAATTCAATTCAAATCAACTTCAACAAGTCCAATTAAATTCTCATAGGTCTAACATGGTCAAACAAGCTTTGACAAATTTTCTCAACAATTTTTGAAATCAGAAACTATTTAAAAACAATTAAAAATAATGAAAAATAACACAATATGAATTAAAATCTTAAATAAATCTCAAATCAATTAAGAAATTGATGAGACTATTTTTCATTGACTTATCATGATCCATATGTGTTAAGAAAATATTTTTGGATTTTTTCAGATATCAAGAAGTATTTTAAAATGAATAAAAACTATTAAAAACCAAACAATTCACAAAAAATATTAAATGAAGTCACAAAAATAATTAAAAATCAAAATATGAAACTAGATTTTTCAAGAATTTTTTGGCATTGGTCTCATATTTTTGTGACTTCGAATAAAATATTTTATGAATTTTTGAAAATAAAAGGAATTAAATGGAATTAATCAGAAAATAGGAAAATAGCAAAAATGCACTGCCAATGGATCACTTCATTAATTGACGTGGCAATGATCTGAGGGTTCAGAAGCGCGGATGCACGAAACACCTTGGTCAAACGCGCTACACTCTGCATTAAAATAAGTCCACATAATGGAAGGCCACGATTATAATGTTTGAACAACATCCAAGGGTCATGAAGCTCCCACGTGGGGATGGTGGTGGAAACCACCATCTTCTCCGGCCAGACAACTAATTCCGGCCACCGCGCGCAGGGATTTAAACCTTAATGGAAATGAAAAAGTAAGGTATCAAAATGAAGCTGAGGTGATGTACATCACCCTTGTCACCATGGATCATTCTAAACGTTCCTATTTAAAGAGAAACCTGAGCTTGAAGATCATGGTGCTTGATCTGAAATGGCACGATTTTCAAAATGGAGACCACCACTGGCCTGCCTCATGCATGAGGACTTCAGAAAACAACAAAAACCAAAGAAATTCACATCATATAGCAAGATCTAGATCAAGAAAATTGAGGTTCTACCTCTGAAATGCAGCTTCAAACAACACGAATTCTCCAAGCTTTTGATTCAATCTTGCTCTGGAAGTGTGATAATGATGCAAGGCTAAGGAATTGAGTTATGAAGATCAACTAAGGATGTTGAAATTCAAGCTTGAAATTGAAATTGAAAACTGAAATTCCATTAGGTGAGGGTTTGGTTTTCAATCCAGCAGCATTTCGGATCTCCTTCAGGTTGATTTTTGAATGAGTATGAGCTTCTATTTATAGCTGGAATGGATGCAAGGTGGTGTTTGGCTCGTGTGCATGAAACTTGGATCCTTCATGCATGGGCCTGTACAGGCGCATGCAAAGCCCAAGAATGAATGGAAATGCATGCTGAGATCAAATGTAGTTGAATTGGACGTGCACAAGCTTACATTCCAAGTTATGATGTGAATTGCAAAAATGAGCATAAACATTAAGCTCTTCGAAACTCCCACATGGAAAATCCAAAAATGGTCATGTGAGAAATGGTTGGAAATCTCTTGAAATAAGGAACAAAAGTCATGTTGGTAAAAAGTTCATTTGGAGTTTGGAAATTTATGAAAACTGGCTGTGAAGTTTAGGGTATAAAACATGTTTAGGTTCCTCTTTGAAAAATTTGACAAAAACAAGCAACTTCAACCCCTTCTGTTTCAATGAGGAAAGCCTCAAAAGGAAACACCTCCAACATCAAAGTTGTAGATATTTTCAATGTGATCAATTTAGACTCAAATTTTGCATAATTTTCATTTTTCATGAGAAAGTTATTGGCACTTGAAGTTGGACATTTTTCAAATTCAATGACTTTGGTCCAAAGTGACTTATAATGTTTTGTATTATCACATGTGTTTATTTTAGGATTATGAAATGTTTTCCAACATGAAATTTGAGATAGATATCTTAACCTTTCCAATTAAATTGGTCTCACCTCAAAATCATAAAAATTAAGGAAGTTAGGTCCTTGGGAAGTTGACCAAAAATTAGGGTTTCAGTCAAAATGACCTATAATGTTTTGAAATGAATGATGACCTTCCAAGTTTCAAATGTATTTTTTATGGACATGAAATTTGTTCGTATGGTTATTAAGGACATGTTTTCTCTTTTGGTCATCTTCATTTGACAAACACATCAGAAGTTGTATCTCATTGGTGCTCAGCTTAGTCAGATGACTTGACTGGTCAACTTCTCAATGCCAAACTTCAAATCTTGATGAATGAATGATTGAGGATACTCACATAAGCTCATATGTACATAAAATAATGAATGAAATAACTTACCTTGATTAAATTTGATCATAGGTTGAGATTGCTTCACGAGCAAGGCACAGTTGAATTACAATGAAATTAGGGTTTCCTTGGGAAACAATCCTCAAGCCCTTTGGGTTATCTTGATCAAATTGGCAAATTGAGACACTTGGGATACATATATGATGATAGGAACTTTGTGGACCATTGTCATGCTTTTTATCATCTTTATTTAGCCACTTCATTGAGCTTAGGAGCCTCCTAGGAGCATTGTGAGCACATGATCACTTGAGCTTCAAAACAAAAAGAGTTAGTGACATATTTTGGTGCTTTTGGTTAGTAATTAAAATAAAAAAGAAATAATATATAATTCAAGCATGCTTGGTGGTCTCAAACCACTCACACAAGTCTCAACCCTAGGGTAAAGGAGCCACACATGCTATGATCCTTGAGGCAATGCAATGAGCAAATGATATGATGCCATGAGGGATCTTAGGGTCAAAATTAAGGTCTTACAGTCGTTCAACAATAACATCAAGGCCATGCAAGAATTTTTCCGCAGTGGAGGGTTCATTCACAAGGATGATCAACACTCAGTTGCAGTTATTGAAGATAGTAGTGAAGACGAAGCTTGTGTCAACTTTGTGACACACAGACAAACTTGCAACAATTGGGTTATTGTTGATGTGCATGTTGTTATCCATCGTTCAAAGTAATTTTTTTTATTGTTTAAATAAAAATCCTTCTCTTATGCCTAAGGGAGAAGTGAAACATTGTTGGGCATTTTCAATACTATCATCAATAAAAATACAATTTTATTCATCCACATCTATGATGTCTGTTTTTACTTTTTGCTTTTTCTGAAAATGACAATCACAAAAAACCTAAATAAGCAATAATTTTTCCCATATATGCATAATATTTGTTTACACTCCATTTCTCTAAAATCAAAATTTATCAAATCATTATGCAGGTTGGTTCTCAAACCCTTTGAACATAATAATCATACTCATTCTCCAAACTTTAATTTTCCTATGTTTGAAGCTGAGAAAGAGAATTATGACGAAGACGTGTTTGACGAGTTATCCCATTTGCTTGAGCATGAGGAAAGAACCATTCAGTCGTTTGAAGAGAAGATTGAATTAGCCAACTTGGGTTTCGAGGATGATGTGAAGGAAGTCAAGATTGGGTCTCAATTGTGTCCAAAGGTTAAGAAGGGGTTGGTTGATCTTCTTCGAGAATACTCTGATGTGTTTTCTTGGTCCTATCAAGATATGCCAGGTATGGATTCTGATATTGTGGAGCATAGATTGCCTTTGAAGCCAGAATGTTCGCGAGTTAAGCAGAAGTTGAGAAAAACTCATCCTGATATGGCAGTGAAGATTAAAGAAGAAGTACAGAAGAAGATTGATGTAGGTTTCCTTGTTACCTCTGAGTATCCGCAGTGGGTAGCCAATATTTTGTCTGTTCCGAAGAAGAATGGAAAAGTCCGCATGTGCGTCGACTATAGAGACTTGAATAAAGCTAGTTCTAAAGATGATTTTCCTCTACCACACATTGATATGTTGATAGACAATACAACTAAATTAAAGTCTTGTCTTTTATGGACGTATTTTCCGATTATAATTAGATAAAGATGGAACCCGAAGATATAGAGAAGACCACATTCATTACGCCTTGGGGAACATTTTGTTACCGAGTGATGCCTTTTGGTTTGAAGAATGCTGGTACAACATACCAAAGATCCATGACCACTCTTTTCCATGATATGATGCATAAAGAGATTGAGGTCTATGTTGATGATATGCTTTCCAAATCAAGGACTGAAGAAGAGCATGTTGAGCATTTGTTAAAGTTATTCCAACGTTTGAGGAAGTACAAACTCCGCTTGAATCCCAATAAGTGCGCATTTGGTGTTCGCTCTGGTAAGTTGTTAGGTTTTATTATCAGTGAGAAGGGTATTGAAGTTGATCATGCCAAGGTCAAAGCAATACAAGAAATGCCTGCGCCCAAAACTGAGAAGCAAGTCAGAGGTTTTCTCGACCACTTAAACTATATTTCAAGATTTATATCGCATATGACTGCCACATGTGCGCCTATATTCAAGCTCCTTCAGAAAGATCAGTCTTATGATTGGACTTAGGATTATCAGAAAGCTTTTGATAGTATTAATGAATATCTACTTGAGCCTCCGATTTTACCTCTGATTTTACTGTGCTTAATGAGAGTATGGGCTATGTTCTTGGTCAGCAAGATGAATATGATAAGAAATAATATGAAATTTACTACCTCAGTAAGAAATTCACCGAATGTGAGTCTCGGTATTCTATGCTTGAGAAGACAAGTTGTGCATTGGCTTGAGCTACTAAGTGTCTATGCCAGTATATGTTGAATCATACTACTTGGTTGATATCCAAGATGGATCCAATCAAGTACATTTTTTAGAAGCCTTCTTTAACTGGGAGGATTGCCCGTTGGTAGATGTTATTATCTGAGTATGATATTGAATACCGAGCTCAAAAAGATATTAAAATTAGTGACTTGGCTGATCATTTGGCTCACCAACCTATTGAAGATTACCAGTCAGTGCAGTATGATTTTCTTGACAAAGAGATTTTGTACTTGAAGATGAAAGATTGTGATGAACCATTGTTTGAAGAAGGGACTGAACCTGGTTCCCGTTAGGGCATGGTATTTGATGGAGCTGTTAATTGATATGGTAATGGCATTAGGGAAGTGATTATTACTCCTCAAGGCATTCATTTTCCGTTTACAGCTAGATTGACCTTTAAATGTACGAACAAATATCTTGACATTTATGGAGATTCAACATTGGTGGTTAATCAAATCAAAGGTGAATGGGAGACGAACCAACCCGGTTTGATACCGTATAGAGATTATGCGAGGAGGATATCAACTTTCTTTACAAAGGTTGAATTTCATCATATCCCTCGTGACGAAAACTGGATGGCAGATGCTCTCGCAACTTTGGCTTCCATGACCTTGGTGATGTTTTGGAATGAAGTTCCCAATTTGACTATGATGCGTCTTGACAGGTCAACTCATGTGTTTGTTGTTGAAGAAGTCAAAGATGAGAAGCCATGGTATTATGATATCAAATGTTTCCTTCAAAGTCAGATTTACCCGTCCGGAGCATCTTTGAAAGATAAGAAGACTCTGAGAATATTAGATGGAAACTTCTACATGAATGGTGATGTGCTTTATAAGAGAAATTTCGATATGGTTTTGCTTAGATGCGTGGATAGACACGAAGTAGACCTGTTGATGACTGAAGTCCATGAAGTTCCTTTGGTACTCATTCCAATGGACATGTTATAGCAAAGAAGATGTTGAGAGCAAGTTACTATTGGATGACAATGGAATCTGACTGTTGCAAGTTTGTGAAGAAATGCCACAAGTGTTAAATTTATGTGGATAATATTCATGTTCCTCCAACACTGTTGAATGTCATTTCCTCTCCATGGCCCTTCTCCATATGGGGAATTTATATTATTGGCATGCTTGAGCCCAAAGCACCGAACGAACATCATTTCATTTTAGAGGCTATTGACTACTTCATAAAATGGGTTGAAGCAGCTTCGTATGTGAATGTGACCAAGAAAGTTATTGTAAGGTTTATCAAGAATCAGATTATATGCCGTTATGGTATGCCAAGTAAGATCATTACTGATAATGGATTGAACTTGAATAACAATATGGTGGAAGCTCTTTGTAAAGACTTCAAGATTGCACATCATAATTCTTCTACCTACAGACCCAAGATGAATGAGGATGTTGAAGTTGCAAATAAGAATATTAAGAAGATTATTCAGAAGATGGTTGTGACGAACAAAGATTAGCATGAGATGCTCCTGTTTGCTTTGCTTGGGTACCGTACATCCGTCCGCACTTCAACAGGGGCAACCCCTTTATCTCTTGTTTATGGAATGGAAGTTGTGCTCCTCGTGGAGGTTGAGATCCCATCATTGCATGTGCTGATGGAAGCCAAGTTGACAGAAGCTGAATGGTGTAAGACCAGGTTTGACCAGCTCAATTTGATTGAAGAGAAGAGATTGACTGCCATGTGTCATGGTCAGTTATATCAACAAAGAATGAAGAAAGCTTTTGATAAGAAGGTAAAGCCTCGTGTGTTCAGAGAAGGTGACCTCGTGCTCAAGAAGATTCAATCTTTCAAACTTGATGCTAGGGGAAAATGGACTCCTAATTATGAAGGCCCATACGTTGTTAAGAGAGCCTTTTCAGGAGGTGCTTTGATTCTTATAACTTTATATGGTGAAGAGTTCACACGTTCTGTGAACACCGATGCAGTCAAGAAATACTTCGACTAAAAAAGAAAAAAATAGCTCGCTAAGTTGAAAACCCGAAAGGGCGGCTTAGGCAAAAGTGAGCGTCTCGGTTGATCGAAAACCTTAAAGGGCGATCCAGACAAAAGTTAGAGACATAAAATAGAAAATTTATCCTGGTAGATTGAGTACCCCACCTTGGGGAAATCTAGGCAAAAATAAGGGATTATGGCAAGTAACTGCATCCGACTGGTCCTGATCTTTGAAGCAATTTTGAACAGTCATTTGGTTCTGATTCATCATTCGCAATCGAAGGCAAAAGCATATTAGATTTCAAAGTTGTTAGGGAGAGTAGTGGTCATTGTATTTAATGTAGCCTTTTTCCCTGTAAATTACCATTTTTCAAACTATGTAAAGATCCGTTGAGTCTCGCCATTTGCGGACTGTCATTCTATTAAATAAAGTTGAACGTTTATCCAATTATTTCTATTCTTATTTGCCTCTGTTTTAATAAAATTGAATTTTATGATGATAATTTTGAAATAAATAAATCAATGAATAACCATTTTCCTTGAAATAATAAGGCATTTACTTTAAGAACAATTGATTTCAAAAAGGAATACCAACAACAATCTAAGAACTGTAAGTCTTGATGATTGAAGCATTATTGTCTTCCTCAAGCAGTCAGTTGGTGATTTTACCTCTCTAACAGTTTGTCATTCCTCCCCGGCATGGTTAATGAGTCGCTCCCCAAGCAATTTCTCATCCCCGATAGAGTTGATGGGTGGCTCCCCAGGCAGATCATTATTTATCTACAGTAGATGTGTTGTTCTCTTTGAAGTTAATCCTTCCCCAATTGAGGCTTTATAGTTTTCACTCTCAGTTTGCATTTGTGTTTGTGAATAAACCTTGGATCTTTGTGGAACCTTTATTTGGTTTTCAGATCCCTAGCACCTTTATTTGGTTATTACACAGTCGTGGCAGTTTCTCCCCAGAGTGAGTCTGCAGATTCAATTGATATCTTTGGTACCTTGGAATTGGTTTATTTCTCAATCTCCAAAAAGAGTCTAATGAATATAGCTTTCCTTTTGAGGAATTTGTTGCTAATTTGTATACTTGTGTGGCCATTGATTTTTCTTAGCATATTGTGTATCCCCAGTGAAGCCCCATAAAGTTGATTTTTGATGGAATCCACAGTAGGTTGTCTGGTTCCCCACTCAGAGTTTTCCTCTCGTTGTGACTTGGGTCCCCCAACGGAGTTCCATATTTTGCTAGAAGATTTTCTTCATTCAAACAATTTTTGATTCTAAGCAGTATTAATGTCATCCCCTGCAAGGTTGTGTCCCATTTGATATGGTGTTGACCTAAAATTCCCCGTAGTATTGACTTGTTGCTTTAATATATATATATATATATATATATATATATATATATATATATATATATATATATATATATATATATATATATATATATATATATATATATATCCCTCAACTTGAGATATGGATCCTTAACAGATCTCTTTATCCTTAGCATGTTGATTGATATTTTCAGCAGTACTTTCGTCCCCCCCGCGAAGTTGCCAAGATATATTTTCTCCTCGCCCATAGAGTTTGAGTTTTAAGCAAGATCTTTGCTTATCCCCTAGAAGTATATCCTCCTCTCCTGAGAGTTGAGTTGGATGTGTTTTAATCCTTTTGATTGCTACGAATATATTTTTTCCATCTCCTCAAAGCACTAAGTTTTCAGTAGTGTGTGGCTGGATGCATGTTCTCCATGCCTTTCCCCATCCTAAGTCAAACTTATTTTGAGCTAGGATCTTTATCCTTGATGATTTATTTTCATCCCTAGCAGGTTCTCCAACTGGTGTTCCCATCTTGTTGAGACTAGTCGAATATCTAATTGTGATGATTCAAATCTTCATGTTTGTATCCTATGCGCTTGTTTGTCAGCATGATCATATACATACCCATGTATATTCATGCATAAACATATCATCAGATATGTCATTGTGCATTTTATCGCATTGACCTTTTTCTGATCCCCTGCTTTGGTGATATTATTTCCCCATGCAAATTTGGTATGTCTGTCCTCCTTCAATTGTAGAGTGTCATCCTCTTGAGCAGAAAGAATTTATCCTTTCTCCTTCCCCACTAAGTTATTTCCTCGTGGATGATTATTATTTCAGTTTCCTCCCTAGTTCAATATCTGGATGGAACCATTCCCATTGAGTTGTATCCTCATTGGGTTGAGTCTTGTTTGACCGTTTTTTTCTAGTTCTTACCTACATAGATCTTTTGGTCTCCAAGAGTTTATTACCTAGTAACTGGTAATATCCTTCTTGATGTGGATTAATTTACTTGTGTTAATTTATCCAGTAACTGGTAAAAGGTAATTTACTTCTTTGATTTCTCCAGCGGATTCTTTTTTCGTTTCCCCAACAAGTCTATCCTTGATATGTTCATCTTAACCGGTGACAAATATTCTTCCTGCGTGTTATTCTACCCAGTATAAAGGTAGTTATAAATCCTTCTTTGCTCAGAGGGTCTATCCTTGATATGTTCATTTTAATCGGTGATGAATTTTCTCTATTTTGGTATTTTACCTAGTAAATGGTAGATATAAATCATATTCTACCCTCTGAGTCTATCATTGATATGTTCACTTTAACCGGTGACGAATATTCTCTATTTTTCGTCTTCTGCCCAGTAAAAAGGTAGTTGCAATTCCTATTTTCCTCGGTAGTCTATCTTTGATATGTTCATCTTAACCGATGATAAATATTCTTCCCTTGAGTTTATCCTTGATATATTCATTTTAACCGGTGACAAATACTCTCTTTTCGATATTCTACCCAGTAACAGGTAGTTGTAAATCTATTCTTTTAGTAGTCTATCCTTGATATGTTTACCTTAACCGGTAACAGATATTCTTCCTCAGTCCCTCAGTAGTCTATCCTCGATATGTTCATCTTGACTGATGACAAATATTATTTCCCTTTAGTTTATCCTTGATATGTTAACCTTAACCGGTGACAAATACTCTCTTTGGTCTTCTACCTAGTAAAAAGGTAGTTGTAATTCCTATTTGGTTTCCTTTTCCCAGTAGGCTATTCTTACCCAGTAATCGGTAATGAGTATTCCTCATTTTCCTCAGCAAGTCATCCTTGACATGTTTACCCTAACCGGTAACGGATGTGCCTCTATCCGAGTGTATTATCTTCCTACCTAGTAACCGATAGTGGATGATATCTTTTTACTCTTGTGTTGAATTTTTTTCTTCCCCGGTTGAGTTTGGGTTCATATATGTTTGTGAAATCGAATTTCCTTTGGTGGGTATTTCAGCTTTATTCTGATCCACTCTCTTCCCATGTAGATCTACTTGTCCCCTGCAGTCGAGTCTTTCCATTTATTTATTTTCATGGAAATCCCCTCGTTTCTCCAGTAGTATTGTAAGTCGTAGTCTGACCTACGCACAACTTTTTTCTTTATCCCCAAGAGTCTCTGTCCCCTCAGCGAGTTTTCCTTATGGAATGCCTCATGCTTCTATGGACTTTCAGTCTCTCCGAATTCTTTTCCTTTGTGGCAACGTATTTCCCACAACGATTATTTGTTTGCATTCATATCATATGCATCATGAGGCCTCTTAGGGACCAAAATTTGTTTCTCGACGTTGTTATTTAAGTCCATTCTGTCAAGTTGATACAAAGATTTTAACCTTCACATCCTCAGCTAGAATATCCTTAAATAGGGGCAGCTGTAAGACCCTAATTTTGACCCTAAGATCCCTCATGTTATCTCATCATTTGCATTGGCTTTGGGATCACACCTTGGTATCCTCCTCACCCCTCCTTCATTGGGTTTGCATTGGAAGAGATCACCAAGCACTTTTGATTGTATCATACTTTGTTTTTATTTGTTTACTAACCAAAATCCCAAAAATATGTCTAGTGTAGTTTCATTTCTTTTGTAGGTAGTGTATGCATCCATTTGTGTCATATCAAGTTCATATCTAGGGTTTGAGACCTCAATGCAAGAGATCAATCCAGGAAAGATTCACTATGATTCTAAGCATCATATGTGTATCCCCATGTTTTTTATTTTTCATTTTGATCAAGAATTTATCAAGAGTTTGAAGCTTGTTTGCCTTGGAAGCCCTAATTCATCAGGGTATTTTGTGTGCCTTCTTCAATAAGTTTCTTCAACAATTGGTCAAATATATCAAGGTATACTTCATTATACATCATATCAAGCATATATGATCCTCCATGAGCCCTAAAAATCAAAATAACTTCAAGTTTGCAAGTTGGTTCAAAGAGGTTGACTTGAGAAAGTCAATTGGTCAGATCTGGGGTTCCCTAGACCCCATCTCCTGCAATTTTTGTCATATGAAAATGATTCCAAGAGAAACATTACTCTATATGACATTTCAAACAACTTTCATGTTGACATCAAGATCTAATTTTTCTTTGAAAGTCATTTTTATGGTGAAATATTATAGGTCATTTTGTTTGTGCCCTAGACAGAATGTCAACTTCCAAGAACCATAACTTGCTCAATATTTATGATATGAAGGCCATATAATTTCCATGAACAATTTCAAGATGTCTTCTACAACTTTTCGTCTATTAGAAATGTCAAATTCTACTTGCAAGGGCATATACCAAGAGGAAACATTATAGGTCATTTTGGGCTATCATCAATGAACAAGCAATTTTCCTCAACTTCTAAATCCATAACTCCCTCATGAAAGATTCAAATGGTGTCAAATGTTTTACCAAATTTAAGGGTATTAAAATATCTACAACTTTGAATAAAGAACCATTTTCATTTGAAGCTCATAGTAAACGTTATTCAAGGTGGAAAAATTGGTCATTTAACTTTTAACTTAGAAATTTTCAACTATGGTTGATTCCTCCAACTTCCACCTCAAAATTCATCATGATCCAAGCTCCAAATGGAAAAAAATTCGATGTGATATTTGATCCCCTTCATGTTATCTTTCCAAATAGTCCAAGATCATGGGATTTGGAGCACTTTTTAGTGACTTGCGCATAGGTGTAATGCATGGCCCCAATTGGAAAGTTTCATGACCAAATTTCAGTAATGCATGGTTTCATGTTATTGTTTAAGGATGGTTTGCACATGATTTTGGACCTATTTACATCATTTCATGGGCCTTGTGCACGCCCATGCAAGCATGCAACATGACATTACTATTTTTGGCATTTGATTGAAAGTGTGTGAAAAGAAATTGGATGGCTATAAATACATTGCCCTTGAGCTCAGAATAAGGATCCCCTTGCCCAAGATTTGAGCTGCAACTTCCCTAACCTACATTGATAGGATAACCTTGAAGATTTCACTTGAAATCGAGTTTCAATTCCGCATCTGTTTTGGGATTGAAACTCCAAGGATCCAAGCAATTTGGTCATCAATTTCACTTCCTGCAAGTTTTTAGAAGCAAGCCAATCCAAATTGGAAGAGAGATCGAGCTCAATTGAAGCAAATAGAAGGTGATTTATGTGAATTTTCTCTTCTTCGATTCTCCCTCAATTCTCCACCATTTTGCTTGATCTTTGGTTGTCTGTGTGGCGGGGTATTCATTACCTTTAGATTTATTGACTAAATCAAAAGTAAGCATACAATTCGAGTCGCCACCGCACTTTTATTTGTCCAAAGGAAAGTCTAAAAAGAGAATAAAAGCCAAGTAAGAAGTTTTATCAAATCAAAAACTAATAAAAATGTCAGAGATCTAGGTAAGGGGGTTGGTTATGAAATGGGAAGGTTTTAAGCACCCAAAACATCCTTAGTACTCTAAGGGAACCTCTTTTTGCAAATGTGTATTATAGGTTGGTATTTGAGAAAATATGTGCAAAAGATTGGGGGGATGAGAAGATAATATACATTATATTTACAAATTTGTTGTTTGAATGGATAAACCCATTCTCTACGTACCATCACAAAAGTAGGATCAAAACCTCGTAGTTCGGGGTAAAAATCTCAAAAGGTTGGTGAATTGATTTGACCAAAAGCTTTTAAGGTCTTTTGTTATCAAAGGGAGAAAACTCAACCTAAACCAACAATCCACCATGTGAGGAGAGCTTCAACATACTAGTGAGGGGTTAACCCTATAATAAGTATGGAAGACTTATAGTCCACTCACTAAGGACAAGGTGAGGTTTACATCAACCACTATGATAACTCAAACCTATGGCTAATGTTTATGAAAAAAAGTTTAACAAAGGTGCCCATTGGAACCACAAAAACAACTTGAAGTGAGTTGTATTTACAAGTTAGAAGTATTCACAAAATGAGGTCAAAGTTGACTTAAGGTTTATTCACAATGAGTATTGAAGAAAAGAGTTTGAAAAATCAAAGGCATATGGCCTAGGTTTCTAATTTGGAACAAAGTCAAAGTTTGCACATAAATGAGTTTGGCTTGGGTTAGAGTGGAGAGAAGAAGAGAAGGGCTAGTCCTAAACATGCAAAGATAAGAGAAGAGATAAAACCCTTGTAGTTCCTTTTCTTGAAATCATAAAGATGATTCAAGATGCTCCTTTCCTTTGGACTTAGCAATCACTTAAGCAATCCAATAAATACACATTCAAGCTCCTAGGATCTCCATTTGGCTTGTCTCTCTTAACTTGGCTACTCATGACAATGGTCCTTCTTAATATCTCAAGATGGAATCCCTATCACACAAGAGCACACATCAAAAAGTTCACAATACAATAAGAGGAATGGACAAAGAATGAGTTTAGATTAGGGGTCCTTTGAAGTCAACTTTAAGATTTAGCATTCTAAAGGCATGAGGCCTAGTTGCTCTTCAACAAATTTAGCATTCTAAAGGCATGAGGCCTAGTTGCTCTTGAATTCCTTTAAGCATAGGTAAGGCCCTAATTCTAAGTCCTTTCTCCTTTTTGCATTGGGTTCACACAAACAAAGACAAAACAAACATAAGGCCACAATATATTTATACAATAATGAGCTCAAATGAGCAAAAAGAAAATGGCATAAACATAAAATATATGCTCAAGTGAGCAAAGGGAAAAGCAATATGAATAAATGAGCAAGAAAGTAAATTGCATTAAAGTAAATTGCAAGAAGTTAAATGCTCAAATTAAAGTTAGTAGTTAGTGTGGTTAATGTTAGTGTGTCATAAGACAATTTAGCGCTATGTTAAGCAATCGTAAGTGGACTAATGTAGTAGTCACACCTATCTGAGGTCGGTCAATAAAACTATAGGCAAATAAACACAAGTTAGAGATCATGACTAGTAATCCAAGCTCCTACAACTTGCCATGCCAAAAGAAAAGAGGAAAGGCCTTGTATGGACTTTAGGTTTTTTGCTTGACCAAGAAGCAACCTATCTTGGACACAAAGCAACCCACTTGATCTTTGATCAAGTTGAGTTTGATTTGGTTCAAAGAAGGTTAAGCCTCTCGTATGTCAAGACCAACCACAAATCATTAACTCATTGGCCAAAATAAAAAGAAGAAATGAGATGAAGATGAAGTGAATAAAAGGAGAATTCAAATGAAATATCAAAACACAATGATCAAATGTGAATCAAATCATCATCAACCAATGTAAAACAGAAGAGAAATGAAGATTAGAAGTCAACAAGTCAAATATTTTTTTTTGGTATTTTTGGAATTAAAATAAATGCAAAATAAAAATGGACAAAATATAGTCAAACCTCAAATTCAATTCAAGTCAACTTGAAAAAGTCCAATTAAATTCTCATAGGTCTAACATGGTCAAACATGGTTTGACAAATTTTCTTAGCATTTTTTGAAATCAGAAACTATTTAAGATCAATTAAAAACAATGAAAAATAACACAAATGAATTAAAATCTTAAATAAATCTCAAATAAATTAAGAAATTGATGAGACTATTTTTCATTGACTTATCATGATCCATATGTGTTAAGAAAATATTTTTGGAATTTTCAGATATCAAAAAGTATTTAAAATGAATTAAAAACTATTAAAAACAAGATAATTCACAAAAAAATATTAAATGAAGTCACAAAAATACTTAAAAATAAGATTATGAAACTAGATTTTTCAAGATTTTTTTTGCCATTGGTCTCATATTTTTGTGACTTCAAATAAAATGGTTAGGAATTTTTGAAATTAAAAGGAATTAAAAGAAATAAAACAGAAATATTAAAATAACAAAAATCAGGAGCGCTTGGATGAGTTTCATTAATTGACATGGCATCATCCAAGGGCTAAGAGGCGCTGATGCACCATGTTCCAAAGTCAAGCGCGCAACACATGTATTTAAAATAAGTCAGCCAAAGCAATGGACACGATTAGATCATTTAGCCAATATCCAAAGGACCAGGCTCACCCACGTGGGGATGGTGGTGGAAACCACCATCTTCTTTGGCCAGAGAACAAACTCCGGCCACCACGCGCAGGGTTTTCAACCTTAACCAAAATACACAAGCCAGGTACCAAAATGAAGTCGGGGTGATGTACATCACCCCTGTAACCTTGGATCTTCCTCAATGTTTCTATTTAATGAGAAATTTGAGCTTGAAAATCAAGGTGTACTAACTAAAATGTCTCAAATCATGAAAACAGTTGAGTGATATACCTTTGAATTCAAACCAGAGAAATTTACATTGTATTTCAAGATCCAGATCAAAATAGTTGAGTGATATACCTTTGAATTGCAGCTTTAAACAGCACAATCTCTTCAAGCTTTTGATTCCAATTTGATCTTGAGGTAATGAGAATGCAAGGCTAAGGAATTAAGAGTTGAAGATCAACTAAGGATGTTGAAATTCAAGCTTGAAATTGAGAAATGAAAATTGGAATTCCTTTGAGTGAGGTTAGGTTTTGAATTCTGCAGAGTTTCAGATCACCTTGAGGTTCCAATTTGAATGAGCAAGGCCCTCTATTTATAGCTGAGCTGAAGGCAAGGTAGTGAGATGCTCGTGTGCATGAACTTTGGGTCCTCCATGCATGAGCCTGTACAGGTGCATATGAGGCCAAAAAGTGAATGGAATTGCAAGCTGAGATCATTTGCAGATGGAATGGACGTGCACAAGGCCTGATATTTGCTTGCATATCAAGTTACAAAGTGAATTGCATAATTGGACATAAACCTTTAGCTCTTCGAAAGTCCCATATGGAAAATCCAAACATGGTGGTGTGAGTAATGGCTGGAAATCTCTTGTCATAAGGAACAAAAACTTTGTTGGGAAAAAATCCATTTGGAGTTTGGAAAATTATGAAAACTGGCTTTGAAGTTTGAGGTACAAAAGATGTCTGGGTTCCCTTTGAAATTTTTTACCAAAAGTGATCAACTTTAAGCCCTTCTGTTTTAATGATTCAAGCCTCAAATGGAAAAACCTCCAACATCAAAGTTGTATATCTTTTCAAGATGATAAATTTGGACTTAAATTGTGCATCATTTGGATTTTTTATGAGAATGTTATGGGCACTTGAAGTTGGACATTTTTCAAATTCAATGGTTTTGGTCCAAAGTGACCTATAATGTTTTGTATTATCACATGTGTTTATTTTAGGATTATGAAATTTTGTCCAACATAACAATTGACTTAGACATCTTAATATTTCCAATTCAATTAGTCTCACCTCAAAATCATAAAAAACAAAAAAGTTAGGTCTTTGGGAAGTTGACCCAAAATTAGGGTTTCAGTCAAAATGACCTATAATGTTTTGAAATGAATGATGACCTTCAAAGTTTCAAATGGATTTTTTATGAACATGATAGTTGTTCATATGGTTCTTAAGAACATTGTTTCTCCTGGGGTTATCTTCATTTTACAAACACATCAAAAGTTAGGTCTCAGTGATCCTCAGTTTAGTTAGATGACTTGACTGGTCAACTTCTCAAGGCCAAAGTTCAAATCTTGATGAATGAATGATTGAGGATACTCACATAGGCTCATATATGCATAAAATAATGAATGAAAGAACTTCCCTTGGTTGAATTTGATCATAGGTTGAGGTTGCTTCATGAGCAAGGCACAGTCAATGCACAGTTGAATTAGGGTTTCCTTGGGAAACAATCCTCAAGCCCTTTGGGTTATCTTGATCAAATTGGAAAATTGAGATACTTGGGAGACATATATGATGATTAGGAACTTTGTGGACCATTGTCATGCTTCTTCTCATCTTCATCTAGCCACTTCATTGAGCTTAGGAGCCTCCTAGGAGCAAGTGCACATGTGATCACTTGAGCTTCAAAACAAAAAGAGTTAGTGAAATATTTTTGCGCTTTTGGTTAGTTAAACAAATAAGAAAGGCAATAATATAAAATACAAGCATGCTTGGTGGTCTCAAACCACTCACACAAGTCCCACCCTAGGGTAAAGAAGCCAAACAAGTTATGATCCTTGAGGCAATGCAATGAGCAATGATATGATGCCATGAGGGATCTTAGGGTCAAAATTAGGGTCTTACCGTCTGAGGACCTACCAATGTAGGCAACAAGATTGAGTTGCTTTGAGGTTAAATTGAAGCAACTCAGTTCATACTCCTCAATTTTCAATTCCACATATCTCTCTATATAGTGAGAATTGGAAAGTTTTGAGGATAAATTCGAACTCTTAGCATTTTTCTCTTCAAGTTAGTGTATGCATATTTTATTTTCATGAACTTTGGTGGTGGACCAGTCCGATGAGGTCCACCAAAGAAGACGACCGGAACCCTAGCTCTGGTGATGTTGAAATTCTGGTATCAGATATGAGATGTCGAAGGTAATGTCACGACACTAATATCTGAGTAACACAAACAGGATAAAGATAAAGAATAGTAATGCAAGAGACACAAGCAATTTTTAACCCAGTTCGGTGCAACTCACCTACGTCTGGGGGCTACCAAACCAGGAAGGAAATCCACTAAATAGAATCAATTCAAAGACTCTCAGTACACTTCAATAAGTTACAGTCTTTCTCACCTAATCTCTACCCGTGTGATTTCTACCTAAGCACTCTTAGATATAAGAACCCACTCACTCCCCCTCAATCACACCTGTGATTTTAAACAACAATTACTTATGAAAAGAAGACACTTTTCAATAACACACACTTGATCTTACTTAGCAGTTTCAATCAAGTAGACACACACTTGATCTTGCTTAACAACTTCAATCAAGTAGACACACACTTGATCTTGCTTAACAACTTCGATCAAGTAGACACACACCCTTTCTTACAAGCTTAGAGTGACAAATTACAACTCACAAATCAGACCAATTCAATCATCTATGGATGAATTGAATGGCTTACAAGTCTCACGACTAAACAAGACACAAACCCTTATATTCTCTCAATATTTCGCTAAGTATTGGTTGTGTATCAAATCAGGTTTTCCATGTCCTATTTATAGAAGCATTCAGCTGGGCTTGGACATCTTGAAAACCCTAAAACTATTTTCCAATTAAATCTTCTCATGATAGCTGATTAGATCTCCTTGGAAAATAAGTAAATCAGGTTGTAATTAATGATTAAATGCGCCTGGAAATCAGATCTTCAATCATACATAGATTGCCATTCAATGCGCAATCACAAAACACATAACATTCACCCTGAATATTTTGTGTACAGGACGTCATGACATCGGGTCTGACATCCTGGAACAATCCTGCATAATTCCATTTATAATTTCCAACAGGTACATAATATTAGATGCCTTGACATCGTGTATGACATCCTGAAACAATCCTGCACAATTATATTTTTAAACTCCAGCAGGTACATAGATATCTTATGTTAAGACATCACATGCAACATCTTGTGAACACTCTTTGTTTTACCAAAATTGCTGCCAACACTTAGAACCTACAAACTCCCCCTTTGGAAAATTTTGGCTAAAACATATATCTGTCCTCTTTGTTCACAAGAAAAACTATCAGAAGTTAAACACCAGTTTAAGCAGCAGCAGAAGCAAACATAATTACTAGTTATATAAGCAACTAGTAAAACACACAAATGCACAAGGGTACTTCTTCTCCCCCTAAGTCTGTTCAATACAGACATCTCCTTTAACAATAACAGCACCTGTAATAACAACACCTGTAACAGCACTTGTAACAACCAGAGTCACCCCTAACATCTGCTTCAACATCACCTGTGCACCATATCAGACATCTCCTTCAACATCTGTAAACAGAACAACATTCTGTCTTACATCAAACACATATCCTTTAATAATAGTTGTTCATCTATTCAGCTACACCAGCACATACATCTCCACACAGCTCCACATATTTAACTGCTCCACATAATCACTTCTCCCCCTTTTTAGTCAAAATAGACCAAAGGTGACCAATTAGACAAAATAAATGTCAATCAGCCTAGCAGAGAATGTCACAACAAATGTTATAACATATAAAATGTTAAAACATAAATGTTAGGAGATACAAACCATAATTATACACAGCTGTAATAGTTGAGATAATTAGAAATCCATGGAACTCATTAAGAGCCCAAATATTACAACAAGGCACATTTCAAATAAACCAACCAAGCTTACAAAACAGCCATAACACCAGGGGGACCAGTCTTCAGCACACACAGTCTTCATAACAGGGGGAACCATTACCACTCAGTCTAAGGAAGTAGCATCTTCTTCTTATAAACACCTTGCTAAAATCCTTGCAATTTTTGTCAGAAATATCCTCTGGGATATTAGCCACAACCTCCTTTGTCCTCTAATGAAGTGATGACGAATATCAATATGCTTTGTCCTGCTGTGCTGAATAGGATTTTTGGAAATATTTATAGCACTCAGGTTGTCACAGTATAATGTCATGACTTCTTGTGTGACATTGTATTCAGTCAACATTTGTTTCATCCAAACTAGTTGAGAACAACTATTCCCAGCTGATATGTATTCAGCTTCAGCAGTGGATAGAGATACACAATTTTGTTTCTTGCTAAACCATGATATCAGATTGTTCCCCAAGAAGAAGCATCCTCCTGATGTGCTTTTCCTATCATCAGCACTTCCAGCCTAGTCAGCATCACAGTAACCAGTCAGTATAGATCTAGATCCATGAGCATATAACATCCCATAGTCACTAGTGCCATTGACATATTTCAGTATTCTCTTTACTTGGTTTATGTGACTGACTTTTGGTTCAGATTGATATCTAGCACAAACACCTACAGCAAATGCAATGTCAGGTCTGCTTGCTGTGAGATATAGCAGACTACCTATCATGCTTCTGTATAGACTTTGATCTACACTGACACCATTTTCATCTTTGGAGATTTACACATGTGTAGGAGCAGGTGTCCTTTTATGACTTACATTCTCCATGACAAACTTCTTAACAATGTTCTTGGCATACTTGCTTTGAGATAGAAAGATAGAATCTTCCATCTGCTTGACTTGTAGCCCAAGAAAGTAGGTCAGTTCTCCAACAAGGCTCATCTCAAACTCAGACTGCATTTGTCTAACAAAATGTTCAACCATCTGATCCGACATCCCACCAAATAAAATGTCATCTACATATATTTGTGCCACCATGAGCTTCCCTCCTTCATTTTTCACAAATAGAGTTTTGTCAATACCTCCTTTCCTGTATCCATTGTTAGTGAGGAACACTGTGAGTCTCTCATACCAAGCCCTGAGAGCTTGCTTCAACCCATAGAGGGCTTTCTTCAATCTGTACACATGCTTTGGAAGATTTAGATCTGTGAATCCTTTAGGCTGTTCAACATATACTTCCTCATTTAAGTAGCCATTCAAGAAGGCACTTTTTACATCCATTTGGAACAGTTTGAATTTCAGAATACATGCCACTCCAAGCAATAATCTAATGGACTCAAGGCGAGCTACAGGAGAAAATGTTTCATCAAAGTCCACTACTTCAACTTGAGTATATCCTTGTGCTACTAATCTTACTTTGTTTTTAGTAACAACCCCTTGTTCATCAGATTTATTCTTATATACCCACTTTGTACCTATGACATTTACTCCTTCAGGTATAGGAACCAATTCCCATACTTCATTCCTCTTGAATTAACCTAACTCCTCCTGCATGGCATTGATCCAGAACTCATCAGTCAAGGCTTCCTTGACATTCCTAGGTTCAATCTTTGATACAAAGCAGCCATGTGAGATCACTTCCCTTGCTATAGTAGTGACCCCTTTATTTGGATCTCCTATAATGAGATCTTTGGGATGATCCTTCTGAACTCTGATAGAGGGTCCCTTGTTGATTTTTTCATCTTCAAGTTCAGCTTGAGGAGGTTCACTTTCCTCATTTTTGTCTGAGAAGTCAGCTGGGGAATCATTCAGAGATGTCTCGACATCGTCTGTGACATCAGTCTGTTAGTCATCAACCACGACATTAATAGATTCCATCAATACATTAGTTCTGGAATTAAAGACTCTGTAAGCTCTGCTGTTTGTTGAGTAGCCCAGAAATATTCCCTCATCACTTTTGGGATCCAACTTCCTTCTTTGTTCACGATCAGTCAAGATATAGCATTTACTACCAAATACATGGAAGTATTTGACTGTAGGTCTTCTTCCTTTCCAGACTTCATATAGGGTTCTAGGAGTTCCTTTCTTCAATGTCACTCTATTGTGAACATAGCAGACTGTGTTCATGGCTTCAGCCCAAATATGGTAGGGCAATTTCTTAGCATGAATCATAGCTCTGGCTGATTCTTGAAGAGTTCTATTTTTTCTTTCCACGACACCATTTTGCTGGGGAGTAATGGGAGATGAGAACTCATGATTAATTCCTTCTGAAGAACAAAATTCAGCAAATTTGTTGTTCTCAAATTCCTTCCCATGATCACTTCTAATTTTGATAACAAGACTTTCCTTTTCTCTTTGAAGTTTTAGACAAAGCTCCTTGAAGACTTCAAAAACATCAGATTTTTCTCTTATAAAATTGATCCAAGTGTATCTGGAGAAGTCATCCACCACTATATATGCATACTTCTTCCCACCAAGGATTTCTACTTGCATGGGTCCCATCAAATCCATATGGAGGAGTTCCAAAGCTTTGGTAGTGGTGTCATGTCTGTGCTTCTGATGTGACATCCTTGTCTGTTTTCCAATCTGACATTCTCCACAGATTTTTCCTTCATCAATCTTCAAGTTGGGAATTCCTCTAACAACTTCAATAGATATGATCCTTTTCATACCTTTAAGATGCAGATGGCCCAATCTTTGATGCCATATCTTCACTTCTTCCTCTTTGGCCAAGGTACACATTGAAGAGTAACCACTTTCTTGAGAACTCCACATGTAGCAGTTGTCTTTAGACCTAACTCCTTTCATGATCACTTCATTTTCCTTGTTAGTAATCAGACATTCAGTTCTAGTGAAGTTAACATTTAGACCTTGATCACACAGTTGATTGATGCTTATTAGATTAGCAATTAATCCCTTAATAAGTAGGACATTGTCAAGGTCAGGAACTCCAGGGCAATCAAGCTTACCAATTCCCTTGATTTCACCCTTTTATCCATCACCAAAGGTTACATAACTTGTGGCATGGGAATGAAGGTCAGTCAACAGGTGTTTGTTTCCAGTCATGTGTCTGGAGCAACCACTGTCAAAATACCAATCTTCTTTGGCTGAAACTCTGAAGAAAGTGTGAGCTATTAGACTTGAAACATTATTCTTAGGAACCCAAAGCTTCTCAGTGATATGCCTGTGATGTTTGGGTCTTGGTTGATTGTGAGTCTGATGATGAACAGGGCTAGGATAACCATACAACTTATAGCAGAAGGGCTTCAGGTGGCCAAATTTTCCACAGTAATGGAATCTCCATCTTTGGTGTTTCCCTTTCTGTTGTCTTCCCTTCTGATGTTGTGACATGTTATGTGACATTGCAGGTTTGTTATCAATATGGCTGTACTTAGGTTTGGATTTAGATTTGCCATTTATGTAACTGCAATCAGCCTTAGATTCATTGAACCCAATGCCAGATTTGTCTCCTGTTGTTTGACCAGTCTGGAGAATCTTATCTAAGATGTCAGATCCATTGTTAAGAATTCTTACATACTTGGTCATCTCATCTAGTTTGGAATTCAAGAGTACAACTTCAGTTTTCAACTTGGAGATGGTTTCCTCATTTTCCCCTTTTTCATTCTCCAGCTGAGCTATCACTTTCTTCTGGCTTTCAACCTGTATGCACACTTCTACACTTTTGTGACACAATTCTCTGTAGGTAGTGGCCAGTTCTTCAAAGGTAACTTCATCATCACTTGCCTCTTCATCAAAACCCCATCTTCCTGTCAATGCAGTCACTAGATTTGTAGCTTCTTCTGTTTCACTTTCATCAGACCAAGAGGCAGCAAGACTTCTCTTCTGTTTATTGAGGTAGGTCTCACATTCAGTTTTAATGTGACCATACCCATCACATTCATAGCACTGAACTCCTTTTCCTTCTTTGGGCTTTTCTTCTGACCTTGTTCTTCTTCCAATATTGTTGGATTTACTGATGTCAGATGCGATGTTCTTGACATTGGCCTTAGATCTTACATCCATCCTTTTCATAAGTCTGTTGAACTATCTTCCCAGCATTGCTACCTCATTTTCCAGATCTTCATCAATCTCTTGACCACCTTCCTCGTCTTCCCCTTCAGTGTTTGACATGAAGGTTATGCTTTTGGCTTTCTTTTCAGATCCATCACATATTCCCATCTCAAATGTTTGGAGGGATCAAATTAGCTCATCAACTCTCATATTTGAGATGTCTTGAGATTCTTCTATTGTTGTCACCTTCATAGCAAATCTCTTAGGGAGTGACCTGAGTATTTTCCTTACTAGCTTTTCATCTGACATCTTCTCTCCCAGAGCTCTAGAGGCATTGGCAATTTCAAGGATATTCATGTGAAATTCATGAATATTTTCATCTTCTTTCATCCTTAAATTTTCAAACTTGGTAGTGAGCAGCTGTAGTCTAGACATCTTCACTCTAGAGGTGCCTTCATGAGTGGTTTTGAGAATGTCCCAATCATCTTTAGCTACCTCACAGTTGTTAACCAATCTGAAGATATTCTTGTCTACTCCATTGAATATGGCATTCAAAGCTTTAGAATTTCCAAGGGCTAGATCATCCTCCTCATTGGACCATTGTTCTTCAGGCTTCTTATCAGTAGTGGCTTCCCTTTCCTTAGTAACTACTGGATGTTCCCAGCCTATTAACACAACCTTCCAAGCCTTATTATCATGAGATTTTAGAAAGGCTACCATTAGAGGTTTCCAATAGTCATAATTAGATCCATCCAAAATTGGTGGCCTGTGCACGGATCCTCCATCTCTCTCCATGGTACCAGAAAGTATTGTCCCTAGATCTCACCCAGAACCAGAGCAGGATGCCTGCTCTGATACCAATTGAAATTCTGGTATCAGATATGAGATGTCGAAGGTAATGTCACGACACTAATATCTGATTAACACAAATAGGATAAAGATAAAGAATAGTAATGCAAGAGACACAAGCAATTGTTAACCCAGTTCGATGCAACTCACCTACGTCTGGGGGCTACCAAGCCAGGAAGGAAATCCACTAAATAGAATCAGTTCAAAGACTCTCAGTACACTTCAACAAGTTACAGTCTTTCTCACCTAATCTCTACCCGTGTGATTTCTACCTAAGCACTCTTAGATATGAGAACCCACTCACTCCCCCTCAACCACACCTGTGATTTTAAACAACAATTACTTATGAAAAGAAGACACTCTTCAATAACACACACTTGATCTTACTTAGCAGTTTCAATCAAGTAGACACACACTTGATCTTGCTTAACAACTTCAATCAAGTAGACACACACTTGATCTTGCTTAACAACTTCGATCAAGTAGATACACACTCTTGCTTACAAGCTTAGAGTGACAAATTACAACTCACAAATCAGACCAATTCAATCATCTATGGATGAATTGAATGGCTTACAAGTCTCACGACTAAACAAGACACAAACCCTTATATTCTCTCAATATTTCGCTCAGTATTGGTTGTGTATCAAATCACGTTTTCCATGTTCTATTTATAGAAGCATTCAGTCGGGCTTGGACATCTTGAAAACCCTAAAACTATTTTCCAATTAATTCTTCTCATGACAGCTGATTAGATCTCTTTGGAAAATAAGTAAATCAGGTTGTAATTAATGATGAATGCGCCTGCAAATCAGATCTTCAATCATACATAGATTGACATTAAATGCACAATCGCAAAACACATAACATTCACCCTAAATGTTTTGTGTACAGGATGTCATCACATCAGGTCTGACATCCTGAAACAATCCTGCATAATTCCATTTATAAGTTCCAGCAGGTACATAATATCAGATGCCATGACATCGTGTATGACATCCTGAAACAATCCTGCATAATTATATTTTTAAACTCCAGCAGGTACATAGATATCTTATGTTAAGACATCACATGCAACATCTTGTGAACACTCTTTGTTTTACCAAAATTGCTGTCAACACTTAGAACCTACAGATGTGTTAACGTGTTTTTATCCATCTCATCATGTCCCAACGTTCTAATAAGGACTTTTGGTTTGTTTGACTCCTTTTGCCACGCAGTTGACTAAAGCGCATCATGGACCATAAGCGCTTGGCCATAAGATCTGCCACCTCAATTAATCAGGGAGATCTGATGGCCCATGTTTTTTCCATTTATTTTATTATTCTGCTTTTATTATTTATTACTCCTCTTTTGTTTAATCATATTAAATTCATTTTTCATCCAAAAAATATGGGACTTTCACCAAAAATATTTAAATATTTTCCTCTTTCATATTTTGAATTAAAATAATATTTTGGATTAATTTTGATATTTTTTGTGAATTAAATGATTTTGACTTATTTTAAAATATTTTTAAATACTTCTGACTTTCCAAAAATTCCATTTTTTTTTGTCTAAGGTCCTTTGACCTTGTTTGACCTAGGATAAATCCCTTGGTTATTTATTTGGTGATTTGAAGGGACTTGAGGTTTTACTTTTGAAAAATACATTTTACTTCATTTTTAAATTGATTTTTAATTGTTTAATTATTTAAAAATATTGTTGTGCCATTTGGTTGACCTTGTGATGTTTGACTTTCTATTTGGCCTTGATCATGGTTGGTTTGAACTTCCATTTCACCAATACTATTGGATTTAGGGGGTTGATGAAATGTACATTTCATCCCTCAAGATGAATGAATAGTATTGATCAGATGAAATTCCTCCTATGATCAATTTGGGTTTCTATTTCCCTTTCCCTCTTCATCTTCATCCCTTTTCTTTCCCAATCCATTAATTGACCTAGGAATTCTCAAATATTAGATGCTAGTTGATTCATCAATGACCTTGTGTTAGATGAATCAATGTGAGCCTGATTGAGATAGGTTCATCTCGCTTTATTTTTGTATGTGGTTTGTTTTAGGAGCTTGGATCTTTGTGCAATGTCTCTAACATGCATTAACACCAATATTTTTATTGTCTGGCCTTAGATAGTTGTGACTTCTACATAAGTCCAATTATGATTGCTTAACATAGAGCTAAATCTGTCCCCAAAGGTATATCATTCTTGTAAGTGAGATGGCAAGTCTCCCATTCTTCATGGCATTGTGTGAAGACTTAACCTTTTTTACATTTGTGAGAGCTAGTGGTATACTTGTTGATTTATCCAAGTTGGAGCCCTCCTCATAGGTGATGTCTTGGTTTATGTCTTCATACTTGTGAATGAATGATTAAGTGTTCTCCAAGGAATGACTTAAACAATTAAAACTCCTTAACTAACATTTCACTATCTTCCTTTATTATTGCTTTACTTTTATGTCATTTACTTAATGCAATTTAAATTTAAGTACCTTTATCATTCATTGACATTTACATTTCATGCAAGATGTTTATGTTTCAGTCATTTTCACCTTGCTCACTTGAGCCATATCATTTGTGCTTGTATATATTGTGTGCTTGTAACTTTGTTTTGTTTGTGGTCTTAGGACCTTAAAATACCTAATAACAACAAAAACCCTAAAAAATATGTTGGTGGACTGTTGGACCTCTGCCCTTGACTTGATTTGATCTTTTGGACTTAGAAGTAGGCAACATTCCCATGCTTTGAAGGACTTGGCCAATGTCATTATTTTGAGACTGAGCTATCTTTGACTGTGCCTTTCATCTGATGCAAACCTTGAGTGCCCTTGGTTCATCTGTTACTTTGTCTCTATGCTTAATTGTTATACTGTTATTATGATTGACGTCTGATGATTATTTCTTTGAGTTTGCCAAGGGATATTTTCATCTGATACATTTGAAGACATGGAAGACTGCTTGATATTGGAGTGCTTGCTTGGATATTATGGCTATATTTATTTGATGTCCGGGTCTTCATATTATTTGCTCGGATGTTTGCTTATGCTTATTGCTTGCTCAAAAGTCCAAAGGAAATGAGTTTCTATCTGACATTCTTGTCTTGTGGATTGCATCCCATTGGTAAGATCTTTTCAACTCTTAACTTTTAAATTTTTGTCTAGGATAGTCGCTTTATCTCTCCCTCCTTTTAAAAACTTTCTTTGTTTGTGTTTTCAACTTAGACATGTTTAAATGAGTAGAAATTTTGGCCTTATGCTATTGATTTTCAAAACTTTTTCTCAATCAAACTTGTGAATAAACTTAATCATATTGATTTGACTTTCAAAAAGACAAAAATAACTAACAACCTTATTCAATTCTTTGGCCATTTTGTGCCCTTTTCTTTTAAACATTTGTTAAAACCAATCCACCAACTTCTTTGAAATTTTTACCACGAACTACGGGGTTTTGATCCCTCATTTTTATGTTGGTACGTAGGCCTAAGACTGAAGGTCTTGTCAAACACAAAATTATAATAAATGAATTCTTTTCTCATCCCCCATTCTATTTTAATCAAACATTTTTTCAACTAAAACACTTGCACACAAAAAAGGGCTCCCTAGGAGTACCTAGGACACTTTGGGTGTTAATACCTTCCCTCTGTGTACCCAACCCCCTTACCTGAAATCTCTAACATTTTATTAGTTTTGATTTGAAAACTTCTTATCTTTGGGTTTTGTTTGTACTTCACCATTTTCCTTTGGAAATAATAAAAGTGCGATGGTGATTCTGATTTTTCAATGACGTCGGGTTTATCCATAGCTTGATGGTCATAAACGCACCGCTATAACTACTCACTCTCCTCAGATGGTTGGTGCTGACAACCATGAGATCAACCAAAGACAGGCCCTTCAGACTTATGTGCTAGTTACTGTTGAAGCTTCTGATGATGATAAAGCTGAATACAGAGGCCATAGCCTTCATTTTAATGTTCCTCTTTAGGCTATTCAAACTACTGTTCAGAATTTGAATCAAGGTGTTCAAATACCTCCTCCTTATCCTAGGAAATATTCTGTTGTGGCACCTCCATTTGTTTATCCTGGGGCACCTTATGATCCATATGGGGGTCAGTATGGTCATACTATTGGTCAGATGGCTAATCCTGGAATGGTATATCCTCCTCAGACAACCTCTCATGGTGTTCAACTCCTAACACATCAGACTAATCTTCAATCTGCGAGTAAGATTGCTTTTGGTACAGATTAGAACAAACGGGAAGACTACCGGTTGTTGGGTGAAAGGATAAGAGCTATAGAGGGTTTCTCAGCTTTTGGTATGGATGCCAAGGATTTGTTTTAGGTTCCTAATGTGGTGTTTCCCCAGAAGTTCAAAGTTCCAGATTTGCCAAAATACAAGGGTTTGAGCTGTCCCGGAAGCCATGTTATTATGTATTATAGGAAGATGACATCCTACATTGACAATGATGAGCTTCTTATCCATTAGTTTTAGAATAACTTATTTGGGGAATCTTTGGATTGGTACACGAGCTTGGAGCGCAACAAAATCAGATCATGGAAAGACTTGTCTGAAGCCTTCCTAAAGCAATGCAAGTATAACCTGGATATGGCTCCCACCAGGTTACAACTGCAAAATCAAGCCCACAAGAGTAGTGAAACATTCAAAGAATACGCTCAGAGGTGGCGTAAGATGGCTTCCCGAGTTAGACCTGCGTTGACAGATGCTGAATTGGTTGATATATTCATGAGTACTCTTCAAGGTATGTATAATGAGAATATGTTCGGTAGTTCATCCTCCAAATTTGATGATATAGTAACCATTGGAGAAGAAATTGAGAATGGGATGAAACAGAGAAGATTGCTAGCATTGATAATTAAACAGTGCCCAAGAAATATCAGGGTTTTGCTAAGAAGGAGGCTGAGGAAAGTGCTATGATAGCAAGTGTCTACCCTCAAGTTCAAGATCCTATGGCTTCTGTGCCATACCACCCTTATATGTACATCGCCACTGTTCAATATTAGCAACCTCCGTACCAACCTAAGTATCAACAACCTCCACAGGTTCAAGTTTCTCAGAATCAGCGACCTCCATAAGACAATAAAAACCAGGGTCAGGGTCAGAACATAAGTTATGACAAAAACCATCCTCAGCGTGACCAGATCCCTAAAGGTGTGAAAAACACAAGAAAATGGGGGGCTTTAAATTGGGTTTTAAAAACAAAAGCATTTTACCAACTTAAAAAAAATCACTTACATGTTAATAACAAAGATATAAAAACAAAAATATTTTTATCTTTGTTCGCTTGAAAGTCAAAGTTACTCCAGTCCACCCGCCAAGGTGATTTTGCCTTATACACAAGGACTTAATCCACTATAATCAACTAATTACAATAATCACAAAGAATAACCTCCTTTGTCTTCTCAAGGATCTGGCTATACCCTAGTCTCCTTAAGGACTCACAAAGAATAACTTTCTTTGTCTTCTTAAGAATCCAACTATACCCTAGTCTCCTTAAGGACTCACAAAGAATAACTTTCTTTGTCTTCTTAAATATTCGATTATACCAAAGTCTCCTTAAGGAATCAAACAAATAGTTTGAATAATATTTTGTGTGTTACAAGTTACTTCTACATAATCAGATTTTACACAAATGATAAACAAATACTTAAAGAAAAACTGTGTATAAAAATGATAGCTTTTCACAAAGAATTTAGGCTTTGTCAAATATTGTAGCGCTTTAACAGTCTTGTTTTTCTTCAAGTATCCAAGTCCCACTTATATAGCATAAGGAGAAAACCATTCGAGGGGAAAATGTGGAAACCAAATAGAGCGGTTGTTCACTGTTGGATGGTGAAATGAGTGATATTGTATACTGTCCTTCGCCCATAAATTCAGTGACATGTGTGATGTATAGTATTCTCCTTGCCCATGAAATCAGGTAGTGTAAAGAGTATTTAATTTGTACTATGTATTATTTGATCATGTATCCATTTGATTTTATCTTTAAGTTCATTGGCTTCTAATGGAAGTTGATGAAGCATGAAATGAAGAAACATACAACTGGATTTATAAACTTCAGAATCCTCAGTTAGAACCTTGACAACATCAACAGTCTGACTTGAGATCTTTAGTATCTTTAGAATCTTCAGAGTCTTCAGTCAGAACCTTG
Organism: Lathyrus oleraceus; assembly: GCF_024323335.1. Lineage (NCBI taxonomy): Eukaryota > Viridiplantae > Streptophyta > Magnoliopsida > Fabales > Fabaceae > Lathyrus > Lathyrus oleraceus. The sequence continues at coordinate 477,311,223 of NC_066584.1, forward strand.
ATAACTATTAATTCCCCGTGTTTGTGATTGGTAGTAATTTTTGTAAAACTAACTTAGCAGCAACATGTTGAAGCCCAAATCCAATCCAGACTTTGGTTATAAATAGAATGAAACTAACCTAATTGGTGTATGAATCAAATACGGTTTTAGTGAATTGTTAGGGTTTGAGTATTCTTGTTAATTGTGAGCCTCTCTAATATCATCTTGATATAAGAGTAGGATTGTCTTTATTGAATTGTAAGTTCTGTCAATCACTCATAAGCTTTTAAGCATTGAGTGATTGTGTGTTTGTGAAGTGTGACTTCTGAAACTTTCATAATTGTATTGATTCATCATTGTTGTGATTGAAAGGGAAATGAGAAGGGTCTCATACCTAGGTGTGTCTTAGGTAGAAGTTAAGCACATGTAATGATTAGGGAGTAGATTGTAAGCTGGAGATATTTTGCTGAAGGTCTACAATCTGATACTATTTAGTGGATTTCCTCCCTGGCTTGGTAGCCCCCAGATGTAGGTATTGTTGTACACCGAACTGGCTTAACAACTCTGTGTGTTTGTTACTTTCTGTTCTCATATTAGTATGTTCTATTGTCATTGTGTTTTGATCAGATATCAGTGTATCGACATCTCTTAGGATATATGATATTTGCATACTAAAATTTCAATCGGTATCTGAACAGGCATCCTGCTCTGTGTCTGGGTGAGATTCAGGGAAGATACTGTCGGGTACAATGGACAAGGAAGGAGGATTTGTGAACAGACCACCCATACTTGATGGAACCAACTATTTCTACTGGAAAGCACGTATGGTTGCCTTTATAGATTCCATGGACAACAAGGCTTGGTAATTTATGGTCAAGGGATGAGATCCACCAATGATTAGAGATAAAGATGGTAAGATTACTAATGTGCTGAAGGCTGAGGAAGACTAGGATGATGAAGATGATAAATTAGCTTAGGGAAACTCCAAAGCATTGAATGCCATGTTCAATGGAATGGACAAGAACATCCTCAGATTGATAAATAATTGTACTATTGCTAAAGATGCTTGGGAGTTATTGAAGACTTATTATGAAGGAACCTCTAAGGTGAAGATGTGTAGCGGTAAATTCATGACCATTAAGCTATGGATAAACTTAACGTTAATAAAACCAGAGTCGCCACCACACTTTTATTGTTTCCAAAGGAAAATGGAAAAGTACGAACAAAACCCAAAGATAAGAAGTTTTCAAATCAAAACTAATAAAATGTAAGAGATTACAGGTAAGGGGGTTGGTTACACAAAGGGAAGGTGTTAGCACCCAAAGTGTCATAGGTACTCCTAGGGAACCCTTTTTTATGTGTGTATGTGTTTTGGCATGAAAGATGTTTGCAATAAATAGAGTGTGGGGATGAGAAAAGAATTCATTAATTATATTTTTGTGTTTGACAAGACCTTCGAACTTGTGCCTACGTACCAACATAAAATGAGGGATCAAAACCTCATAGTTCGTGGTATCAATTTCAAAGTGAGTGAGTTGCTTTTAACAAAAATTTAAGTCTAAAAGAGGCACAAAAGGCCTAAAAGAGTTTGAATGAGTGTTAGTTCTTTTTGTCTTTTGAAATTTTAAGTCAATATGGTTAAGTTCATTTACAAGTTTGATTTAAGAAAAGAGTTTAAAAAAAGGAAATGGCATAAGGCCAAAGTTTCTAGTTTTCAATAAAGTCTAAGTTTTAAAATCACAAGCAAAAAAAGTTTTTTTTAAAAGGGGGAGAGATTTTGAAATTTAAGAAGTGGGAGGAGATGAAGAGACTAATCCTAAGCAAAAATTTAAAAGTTAAGAGTTGAAAAGATCTGACCAATGGGATGCAATCCAATAGACAAGAATGTCATATAGAAACCCACTTATCCTTTGGACTTTGAAATCAAGCAATATCAATACACAAGTAGCAAGATGAAGAGCAAGGCATCAAATAAAGATAGCCACATCCAAGTTAGCAACTCCATAGTCATCTTCATAATCTCCCATGTATTAGATGATATACTCCTTGAATGACTCATAAATAAGCATTAGACACAGATTCAAAGTGACATTTTCTTCAAGACCATGTAGCAGATGAACTCAAAAGGGATATCAATACTTGCACCAGATGAAAGTTCAATTAACAATGACTTGGCTTCAGAAAAGTTGGCATTGGTCAAGTCCTTTTGCATAGGGAATGTTGCCTAATTCTAAGTCCAAGTCTCAGATCAAATCCAACAGTCCACACATATAGTTTTTAGGGTTTTTTGTTGTTTATTATGTAATTTAAGGTCCTAAGACCACAAACACCAAAAAAACAAGTATATACAATCACAATATAATCACAATGTATGGCTCAAGTGAGCAAAATGAAAATGGCATTAAAATAAACAAGTTAAATGATATGTATAATGGCAAATGATAAATGGCTTGAATTTAAAGTGCATAAAAGTAAATGGCTTGAAATTAAAAGTTAGTCAAATGTTAGGTGATTAGATGTTAGTATTGTTTTTGCTTTTCAATTGTTTAGGTCATTATTTGGAGAATACTCAACCCTCTATTCACAAGCATGAATCCTTGAACCAAGACATCTTCCAAAGGAAGGAAAAAAGGCCAATTTTCCACACAATACCATGAAAGGGGGGAGACTTACAATCTCACTTACTAGAATGTTATGCTTTTTGGGTCAAAATTTAGCGCTATGTTAAGCAATTGTAATTGGACTTATGTAGAAGTCACAACTATCTGAGGTCGGGCAATAAAAATTCTAGAGTTAATGCATGTTAGAGATATGGTATAATGAACCATACTCCTAAAACATACCACACTTAAAAAGAAAAGGAGAAAAGGATGGACCTAATCTCGTCCATACTTGTATTGGTTTATGAACCAACTAGCCTTAGGATATAGAGATATCATTGGTCAATGGAATGGATGGGGTAGAATGGGATTGAAGATGAAGAGGGAGGGGAAATGAGACAAACACAAATTGGTCATGGGAGGAATTTTATCAAATTAAAATCATTCATTCATTTTGGGAGATGAAATGTACATTTCATCAATCCCCTAAATCCAATGATTTTAATCCAACAAAGTCAAATAAACCTTGACCAAGGCCCAAACACAATAGTCAAACTTCACAGGTCAATAAAAATAGCTCAACACAATTTATTCACAATTAAACAATTAAAAATCAATTAAAAATGCATTAAATTAAATTATGTTTGATCAAAAACCTAAAACCTTTTCAAAACACCAAATAAATAGCCAAGATATTTATCATAGGTCAAACAAGGTCAAAGGACCTTGGAGAAAAAATTTCATTATTTTTGGAAAGTCAAAATCATTTTTAAACAATTAAAAATATGCTCAAAAACAATTAAATCATGAAAAATATTAATGTTGATCCAAAAAGTAATTTTAATTCATAAAATAAAATAGAAAAATATTTGAATTTTTTTGGTGAAAGTCCCATATTTTTTGGATCAATATTAAAATTAATATGAATTAATAAAAATAAAGCAATTAAAATGAAAATTCAGAAAATCAAAAATACGTGGACCATCTGATCTCCCTCATTAATTGAGGTGGCAGATCAAATGGTCCAACGCTCCATGTGATCTCTAGTCAACTGCGCAACACACATGATAATCACAACCAACGCTCAAGATTAAAACATTTTGAAGGGATCATGTGGTTCAGAGACTTGCGAACACATATCCGGAGTCAGAGCTCCGGTCTTCTTTTCCGGTGGACCTCACCGGACTGGTCCACCTTCAACATCACCAAAATGAAAAATCAAGACATGGATTTAAAGAAAAAATATCCAGGAGCTCGAATTTGGCCTCAATTTTGTCTAACTCCAAGTATATAGGAAGATACAAGGAGTTGAATTTTGAGGATCATGATCTGAGTTGCTTCGATTTGACCTCTAAGCAACTCAATCATGTTTCCTACATTGGTAGGACTTCAGATAACCAAAAATCAACAAGAATAGTGGAGAAATAAGAGAGAATCGAATAGTGGAAAAATCTGGAAAATCACCTTCAATGGAGCTTCAGATTGGCACGATCTTGCTCTCAATAATGCTTGGCCTTGCTTCAGATGCTTGATGGAATATAAATGGATCAAGGAAAAGGATGGACTCTTGGAGTTTCAATCTCAAAACAGTTGGAGATTTGAAACTCGATTTTCAAAGAAAACCTTCAAGCTTATCCTTTAATGGTGAGGGTTAGGGGTTGCTAAATCAAAGCTTGTGCATGAGGTCTTCATTTCTGAGCAAGAGAGCTTCTATTTATAGACCAATGGGACTTATATTTTCACACTTCCATTTTTGGCAAAAGTTTGAAAATCTCCCTTGCATGCTTGCATGGGCGTGTGATAGGCCCATCAAGTGATGCACTTAGGTCCAAAATTGAGTGTAAGCCATACTGAAATCATGTTGTCAAGCCATGCATTCATGTATGAAAAGTGGAACTTGATATTATCCAAATGGTCCTTCAACTTTAACCCATGCGTAAGTTATTCATCCTTTGTTCAAATGAGATGATTTTGGACTTTTTGGAAAGGTTAGATCAAGAGGAACAAATTTCATGTTGAACGCTTTTTCATTTGAAGCTTGTATCATGTTGAATTTTGAGGTTGAAGTTTGGAAAATCAAACATATAAAAAAAATTCTAAGTACTGTAAGACCCCAATTTTGACCCTAAGATCCCTCATGCTATCTCATCATATGCATTGACATTGGGATCACATCTTGGCATCCTCCTTACCCCTCTTTCATTGGGTTTACATTGGGAGAGATCACCAAGCACATTTGATTGTATCATACTTTGTATTTTATCATCTTTACTAACCAAAATACCAAAAATATGTCTTTGTATAAACTAACTCTTTTGTAGGTAGGGCATGTGCTCACCTTTGATCTATCAAGCTCACATCTAGGGTTTAAGACCCTCAAGGCAAGGAGCTCAATCAAAACTTGGTTTACTATGGCTCTAAGCATAATATATGAATCCCCATGGTCTTCACATGTTATTTTGATCAAGAAATCATCAAGAATTTGGAGTTGGTTTGCCTTGGAAACCCTAATTCATCTGGGTATCTTGTGTAACTTCTTTAACAAACTTCTTCACCAATTAATCAAATATTTCAAGAGATACTTCAAATTTCATCATCTCATGCATATATGATCCTCCATGAGTCCCAAAAGTCAAGAGAATGTCAAGCTAGAAAGTTAGCTCATGGTGGTTGACCAGAGGAATTCATCTAATCAAAACTGGGGTTCCCTAGACCCTATTTCCTACAATTTTTATCATATGAACATTATTCCAAGAGAAAAGTTACTCTAAATGACATTCCAAACAACTTTAATGTTTAGGTCTAGAGCTAGTTTTGCTTGGAAAGTCATTTTTTATGTCGAAAGATTATAGGCCATTTTGTCTAAACCCTAATTTAGAGGTCAACTTCCCAAGGCCATAACTTGCTCAATTTTTATGAGATGAAAGATTTCCAAGTTTAACAATCAAATTCAAGATGTCTACTTCAACTTTTATGGTTAGAGGAAGAGTGAAATTCTAGTTAACAGACTTTCGATGTCACACGGGATGTTATGACATCCAATTCTGCGCAGACAAGAATTATGCAGAACCTAAAAAGTAAGTGCAGTAAATAACACAAGGAATTGTTTACCCAGTTCGGTGTCACACACACCTACGTCTGGGGGCTACCAAGCCAGGGAGAAAATCCACTATTATTAGTATTAATTCAGACCTTAAACCAATTGTTTAATCCTATCACTTAATACCTACCCAATGCAATTTCAATCTTACACTAAGATCAGAGTTCCTACTCACTCCCCCTCAATCACCTCAGTGATTACAACCTTTAATTAGATTAAAGTTAATGGTGAAGTCACACTTCAAATGACTCTTGATTGTGCTTAACAGCTTTAATCAAGATACACAACACTCACGCTTAAAAGCTTAGAGTGACACAACACTTACAACTCAATGAACACCCTAGTCCAATGCAATCATCTAGGTGATAATTGCTTGGCTCACAAGATACATCTATTACAAGACACACACAAAAATACAGCAGTGAAGTATGATGGACCAATAAAATCTTCACGCCTAAAACCCACGAGTTCTAAAAGAAGGATTGCCATCCTTTTATATTGCAGCACTTGGGCCTTGTACTTGTATTTCCTAAAAATAAGGTTAAGCAAGTTAACCTAATTTCCACATATTAGGGTACTAACTAATAGGCTATTTGTTAGGTTCATTAATTGTAGCTCAGTTGTTAGTTTCCTGGATTTTAGCTCAGCTGTTGGACTCCTGAAGAATAGCCTGAGAAAAATAATGAAATAGAAAAACTAACCATCCTACACTTTAGCATATGCTGTCAAGCATGAATGTCACAACATTCAGTTTGACGACTAGAACATATACCATATGCTAAGTCTGTTATTTTCCTGAAAACAGACTGTGCTAAATGTTGTAATGTAGCAGACTAACCAGTCTATACTTCAATATCAGCTTACAGTAATAAATGTTAAAACATCCAGTTTGACATTTACACAATGGCCTTATGCCAGGTCTGTTATTCTCCTGAATAAACAGACTGAGATAAATACTGAGTTATAACAGACAACCAACTATTCTAAACCTCAGTATCTGCTGTCAGGGATGAATGTCATAACATCTAGTTTGACATTCAGTAAATCCTGTATTAGCTAAACCTACAACATACTACTCAAGTATGTCATGACATCAGTCAAGACATCAAAGTACAATTAGATTTTCTAACACACAATGCAGGCAATCAAACATCTCCAAAGCATGTCATGACATCAGTCAAGACATTATAGTCCAATTAGTGTTTTACCATAAAATGCAACCAATCAAACATCTACAAACTCCCCCTTTGGCAATTTTTTGGCTAAAACAACTTGGCATCACAACAGAGTTCACAGCAGCGGAAAAACACACATCTAGCAGGGAAATTTACCTAGCTAATACACTCAGAGCAGGAACACACTCAACACACATAGGAGTGGAACATCAGGCTGCAGCACAACCTCTGGATTAGAGGATATTCCATATCTGTTTAATCACATAGCAAATAATCTGTTGTCTTGGGGCATCACAGGTGTTACTCCCCCTTTTTGTCAAAAATGTTGCCAAAGCAACACCATAAATTACAGATCAAAATAAAACAGATTTACACATACTTGTCAGAAACACAATCTTGATTTTACTTCACAATTTCAATCAAGAATACCCCCTCTTGATCTTGCTTTACAACTTTGATCAAGACACCACCCACTTGATCTTGCTTCACAGCTTTGATCAAGTAGTCACACATTCTTGCTTTACAGCAGGTACACCCATATCAGATGCCATGACTTTGAGTCTAACATCTTGAACCACTCCTGCATGAACACTTTCTTGAAGTCCAGCAGGCACATAGGCTGTCTCATGTTAGGATATCCCCTTAACATCTTGTTACCACACTTGCAGCAAGTAACATAGTTGTGATCTGTTGTCCAGTCATAACACACTTTCAATTGTTTAATAGGTTGAGATATTAAACAATACATCCCAAACATCATTGGTTGCTATAAATCCTCAGAAAGGCATATCCCCAATTTGCCCCTTAAATTTTCAAACTGAGTAGCATCCAGAGCCTTTGTGAATATGTCAGCAAGTTGTAGTTCAGTGGCTACATGTTCCAAGGTAATCACTTTGTCTTCCACCAGATCTCTGATGAAGTGATGTCTAATGTCAATATGTTTGGTCCTGCTATGTTGGATGGGATTCTTGGAAATATTGATGGCACTGAGATTGTCACAGAACAATGTCATGTCATTCTGAGAGACATTGTACTCAGTAAGCATCTGTTTCATCCACACCAGTTGGGAACAACTGCTTCCAGCTACTATGTACTCAGCCTCTGCAGTGGACAGTGATACACAGTTTTGTTTCTTGCTGAACCATGATATGAGATTGTTTCCCAAGAAGAAACATCCTCCTGATGTGCTTTTTCTGTCATCAGCACTCCCAGCCCAATCAGCATCACAATACCCAGATAAGACAGGCTCAGAGCCATGAGAGTATAGCATACCATAGTCACAAGTCCCATTGACATACTTGAGAATCCTCTTGACTTGATTTAAGTGGCTCACTTTGGGTTCTGCTTGGTATCTAGCACACACTCCAACTGCATAGGAAATATCAGGTCTACTTGCAGTTAGATATAGTAGACTACCTATCATGCTTCTATACAAGCATTGATCAACACTAGGACCTCCTTCATCTTTGGTTAATTTTAAATGAGTAGGAGCAGGAGTTCTTTTGTGTCTAGCATTATCCATACCAAACTTCTTAACTATGTTTTTGGCATATTTGCTTTGGGAGAGAAACATAGAATCCTCCATTTGGTTAACTTGCATTCCAAGAAAATAAGTCAATTCCCCAACCAGACTCATTTCAAACTCAGATTGCATCTGGTGAACAAAATGTTTCACCATTTGCTCTGACATTCCACCAAATACAATATCATCCACATAAATTTGGGCAATCATGATTTTGCCATCTTCATCCTTCACAAACAGGGTCTTATCTATCCCTCCTTTCCTGTACCCATGAGTGGTCAGAAATTCCGTCAACCTTTCATACCAAGCTCTAGGAGCTTGCTTCAACCCATGCAAAGCTTTCCTTAACTTGTACACATGTTTAGGCAGGTTAGGATCATAGAACCCTTTAGGTTGTTCCACATAGACTTCTTCATTCAAGTAGCCATTTAAAAAGGCACTCTTCACATCCATTTGGAACAATTTGAACTTCAGAATGCAGGCCACACCTAACAGCAATCTTATTGACTCAAGTCTTGCAACGGGTGCAAACGTCTCATCAAAATCAACCCCTTCAACTTGAGTATACCCTTGTGCCACTAGTCTTGCTTTATTCCTAGTGATTACTCCTTTCTCATCAGACTTGTTCTTGTAAATCCACTTGGTACCAATGATGTTAGTCCCTTCAGGTCGTGGAACTAGCTCCCATACTTCATTCCTTTTAAACTGCTCCAGTTCATCTTGCATGGCATTGATCCAATATTCATCAGTCAGGGCTTCTTTCACATTTTTTTGTTCAACCTTGGATACAAAACAGGAATTTGAGCTAATTTCCCTTGATCTGGTAGTCACACCACTATTGGGATCCCCTATGATAAGATCCTTAGGGTGGTCTTTCTGAATTCTGATAGACGGCACTTTGTTGGATGCATCTACCTCACATTCAGGAGGAGTCTCCTGTACTTCTTCAGACTTGACTGGTATGTCTGTTGAAGTGTCAAGGAATGTTCCAACATCCTCTATGACATCGACTCCTTCCTCTTTATCATCCACAATAACATTTATGGATTCCATTAGGACATTGGTCCTGGAGTTGAATACTCTGTAGGCTCTGCTGTTAGTTACGTATCCTAGGAATATACCCTCATCACTTTTGGGGTCCATTTTCTTTCTTTGTTAACGATCTGTAAGAATGTAACATCTGCTTCCAAAGATATGAAAGTACTTCACAGTGGGTTTTCTGCCTTTCCATATTTCATACAGAGTGGACGAGGTTCCTTTTCTCAAGGAAACTCTATTGTGAACATAGCAAGCTGTATTCATAGCTTCAACCCAAAAGTGCATAGGAAGCTTATTTGCATGAATCATAGCTCTGGAAGATTCTTGAATGGTTCTGTTTTTCCTTTCAACTATCCCATTTTGCTGAGGAGTTATAGGAGAGGAAAACTCATGACTTATCCCTTCAGACGAGCAGAACTCATCAAACTTGGAATTTTTAAACTCTGTCCCATGGTCACTCCTAATTGGGACCACACAACTGTCCTTTTCCCTTTGAAGTCTGATGCACAGTTCCTTGAAGACGTCAAATGCATCTGATTTTTCTCTGATGAAGCTTATCCAAGTGTATCTGGAATGGTCATCAACAACCACATAGGCATATCTCTTTCCACCCAGACTTTCAACCTGCATAGGTCCCATTAAGTCCATGTGCAAAAGTTCCAAAGTTTTGGATGTTATAGGATGTCCCAGCTTAGGATGTGACATCTTAGTTTGCTTGCCAACCTGGCATTCTCCACATACTCTTCCTTCATCAATAAGCATCTTTGGGATTCCTCTAACTGCTTCCTTGGATATGATCTTTTTCATTCCCCTTAAATGAAGATGACCAAGACGTCTATGCCACAACTTCACCTCTTGTTCTTCCTTGGCTGAGGAGCAAATTGTGGAGTAGTTTGAGACTTTAGGTTCCCATAGATAGCAGTTATCTTTGGATCTGGATCCTCTCATAACTTCCTGATTATCTCCATTCGTCACAACACATAGCTCCTTAGTGAACTGAACATAGAACCCTTGATCACACAGCTGGCTTATGCTGATGAGATTAGTAGTTAGTCCTTTTACTAACAGCACATTATTCAGTTCTGGAACTCCAGAGCTGTCCAATTTACCCACACCTTTGATTTTTCCTTTAGCACCATCACCAAAGGTCACATAACTGGTAGTGTGAGGTTGTATATCAACCAATAAATTCTCCATACCAGTCATATGTCTTGAGCAGCCACTATCAAAGTACCAGTCTTCTCTGGTAGATGCCCTTAGAGCTGTGTGAGCTAACCTAGCAACCCATTGACGTTTCTTGATGGGGGCATTGTGCTTATATGCCTTATGCTTAGGTCTGACATGAGGGGTTTGGTTAGGATAACCATGCAACCTGTAGCAGAAGGATTTTATATGACCAAATCTACCACAGTAGTGACATCTCCATCTCTGAAATTTCTTCTTCTGATGGTTACTCATCCTGGTTCCCTGATGTTGAGACATTGGTTGTGACTTCTGCTTGAATTTCTGAACTTCAGCCTTTGAGCGTTTGAGTTCAGTTGAGGATTTCTTCATAAAGCCTAAACCAGACATGACTCCTGACTTCTGTCCCACCTTTAGGATCTCTTCCAATGTGTCTGTTCCTTTATTTAGCATTCTGATGGATTTTGTCATTTGATCTAGCTTGGAGGTCAACAAGGTTATCTCACCATTTAGACCATCTATGACTGTCAGATGCTTCTTTTTCTCATCCTCTAGCTCCTTGATGAGGTTCTTCTGCTTTTCTCCTTGGACACGCACTTCTGCGCTTTTGACACATAGCTCTTTATATGATGCAACAAGTTCATCAAAAGTCAGTTCATCTCCACTTGAGTCATCATCAGATGCACAGACACTAGTTAGTGCAGTGACATGTTTAGCAGATTCTCCTTCAGATTCACTCTCAGAATCTCCTTCAGACCAGGTGACAGATAGCCCCTTCTTTTGCATCTTGAGGTAAGTAGGGAATTCAGCTCTAACGTGTCCAAAACCTTCACATCCATGACACTGGATTCCCTTGCCTTGGTTGAACTTTTCTTCAGAAGTTGATCTTTTTCTGATGTCAGACGAGATGTTCTTGACATTTGGTCTACCTTTTTTATCAATCTTCTTTATGAACTTGTTGAACTGTCTCCCAAGCATGGCTATGGCTTCTGATATGCTTTCATCACCTCCAGTACTTCCTTCTTCTGACTCCTCTTCAGTATTTGATACAAAAGCTACGCTTTTGTTCTTCTTTTCAACATTCTCACACAAGCCCATTTCAAAAGTTTGGAGAGAACCAATAAGCTCATCAACCTTCATATTGCTGATATCTTGAGCCTCTTCTATGGCTGTGACCTTCATGGCAAATCTCTTTGGCAATGATCTGAGAATCATTCTTACAAGTTTCTCTTCAGCCATTTTCTCACCTAAGCCACCAGAAGTGTTGGAAATTTCAAGAATATTCATGTGGAAGTCATGAATAGTCTCATCCTCTTTCATCCTCAGATTTTTAAACTTGGTGGTCAGCATCTGAAGTTTAGACATCCTCACCTTGGAGGTACCTTCATGAGTTATCTTGAGGGTATCCCAAACTTCCTTAGCCAGCTCACAGTGATGCACCAGTCTGAAGATGTTCTTACTTATTCCATTGAACAATGCATTCAAAGACTTAGAATTTCCAAGGGCTAATGCCTCTTGCTCCTTGTCCCACTCTTCTTCAGGAATTTGCATACTGACTCCATCTTTACCTGTCTTCGTTGGATGTTCCCATCCTTTGTGTAGCACCTCAAATTTGCCCCCCTCATTCATGCATTCATTTTTAGGTCATTTAACATTTCATATTGCACTTTATCATGTCAATCAGAATTAGATCCAAGAAGCTTGAATATCATCCAAGACACTTTGTGGATGATCAGTCAACACAAGGGAATGGCTTGAGTTACTTCCAACACGTTCAAATGGGGTCTATTCATCATTCAAAATGCTAACCTTGAAGGAGCAAAAGTTTGTTCCTGAGTTGTCATGCTCGCTAGGCGAGCAGCATGGTTCGCCTAGCGAGTCTGAACTGTCATGCTCGCTAGGCGAAGCGCACGCGTTTTAAAAATAAAAATATATATAACAGAAAAATCTTGGACTTGGACCTCTCTCATTTGAGCCCACCAAGCCACGAAAATCAGGTTATAAATTCTAAAAATTCAGTGGAAAAACCCTAGAGGAGCTAGAGAGAGAGAAGAGCTAACTAATTCAGAGCAACCTCCATAGACACTGAAGAAAAAACTCCTTTGCACAGGATCACTTCTACCAATTCCATCTCATATAAACCCTAAGATTGCTTTGCCAACCCAACCGGGAAATTCAATTTCATTCGATCTCTCCAATCAGGTTTGCCCTATTTCCATTACTTTATGCTTTCAATTTGAAATTTCTGAATGTATGAAGCGTCATGGGTGAATTTGGAAGAGTAGGTATCGTTAGATTTCACATGTGGGTTTAGATATGCATGAATGTGTAGAACAATGCCTTGAATGTTTGATCACTTAATTTCTGAAATGGGTACTGTAGCGGTGTATTCGTTACCATTAGAGATATTAACTAAATCCAAGGTAAATCATACAAAGTCGAGTCGCCACCACACTTCTATTTATCCAAATGAATGGTTAGAAAGCGAACAAAAACCTATAAAGTTTTACAAACAAAACTAGTAAAAGAAGGTCAGAGATCTGGGTAAGGGGGTTGGTTATGCAAAGGGAAGGTGTTAGGCACCCAATGCATCCTAGGTACTCCTAGGGAGCCCTTTTCAATACTTGTTGCAAAAGTTATTGTTTATGAAATTGTTTTGTGCAAACATGATTGAAGAGATGAGAAAAGAATGTACAAATTTATTTTAATTTTTGTGTTTGGATGGATGAATCCATTGCCTACGTACCTTCTTATAAAAAGAATAGGATCAAAACCTCGTAGTTCGACTAAAAGATTTCGAAAACAAATGAGTGGATTGATTGGTCCAAAAGCCTTAAGGTCTTTTGTTATCAAAGGGAGAAAACTCAACCTGAAAAACCACAAGTCCACCATGTGAGAATAGCTTCGACATGCTAGTGAGGGGTTAACCCTATAATACGCATGGAAGTCTTACAGTTCGATCACTAAGGACAAAGGTGAGTATTATATCTACCACAAAGATAACTCAAACCTAATAGCTAAAGGTTATGAAAAATTTGATTAAGAACATGGTCATTGAAACCACAAAAGAGACACATTTGAATGGGCTGAATTAACCAGTTAGAAGTATGTACAAAATGGTCAAAGTTGACTTAATGATTCCATTCACAATGAGTGTTATGAAAAAGGAAGTTTGAAAATCAAAAGCCTAAAGCTTAGGTTTCTAGTTTGAAAAACAAGTCAAATGTTTGCACAATTTTGTTTTTGGTTTGGGTTAACATGAAGGTGGAGGTATAAGGAAACCAAAAGGTGGGGGAAATGAGGAACAAAACCGCATTAGGAGTTCCTCTCTTGAGATCATATGTAGATGATCCAAGTAAGTTCCTTTGGAATGGGCAAGCACAAGATAAAAGCAATCAACAAGGCTCATGAAATAACCACAATAAGAGGAAACAGAATGCCAATCAATGGACTTACATCCAACTCCTGCACAACAAAACGGAAACGGAATGCCAATATATGGACTTATATCCAACTCCTGAACAAAACGGAAACAGAATGCCAATAGATGGACTTAGATTCGACTCCAAACAAACAAAACGGAAACAGAATGCCAATAGATGGACTTATATCTAACTCCTTAAAACAAACAGGAAACAGAATGCCAATAGGTGGACTTACTCCCGACTCCTCAAAACAAACAAATGAGCAAAAGCAAACACATGCAAAGCAATCAAGCATCACACTCTATACACAAGCAAGAGGCTCAGACAAAAGCTTAGGCTTTAGTCAAGAGGGGTCATATCAACCTCGACAAACAAGCCAAAACTGTAGGGGTGTTCTGAAGCTCTTAACCACTAACATTGAGAGTTAGGGTGAAGCTGATGAAATATGGTAATGAGGATGAGACCTCATGCTCTTAACCCTGGCCTGGGTGATCTCAATGATAATGAAAACGTGGGGATCCAGAATGTGGGATCCTATTCCACTTGACTAGCTCTATACAAAGATCTTGGGTGTTTATTCAAAAGCATCAGCACGTAGTGCGAGCATAATGAAAGACTCACTGAATAACAGGGGATTGATTGCTAATCCCTTTTATCTGTCAATTGCCTCTTCACTTAGGAGGACTTATCAAGTAACATGCCTCACTTAGAGGTCTTTGGCACAAATGTAAACAATCACAAATAGAGCCTCTTAAGGAGGACTTCAGCCAAATGCCTGCCAAAAAGGCGACAGGACTTCCAGACTACATGGAGTAAGACGGCTAAACTACCTCAGTGGTGTATTAACCACACTCCAAGGCAAAGGCTAAGCAAAAGCTAGCTAGCAACTAATGTACCTGTACAAAAGCCAAACAGTTAATATGGTATTCAGAAAACCAAACAGACAACAAATCACAAGGCAAATGCATCAAACAATTCATGTTATGCAAAGGCAAACAATATGCACAAAGTTTGACATCAAAAATAGAAAATCCAAATCAAAACAGAAATGCAACCAATGATCATGAATTTTTTTATGTGAACTTAACATGTCATGAGCAAGCATCATGCAAAAAATTAAATCCAGAAGAGCTCAAATGATAGGTAAACAAAAATGCACAAGTTGAATACCACAAATGTGACACAAATTGTCACAACATATCATCATGTGTCCAAAACCGTGATAGCATATGATAAAAATTCCAAACAAAAGCTCAAAAATCATATCACATGTGAGGATCAATCATACCAAATTTCATATAAATTGGATAAACCATGAGTATTTCACAAAGCATATAGCACAACATGTCAATTTGGCATCATGTTCAAATAAAAATCACACATTAAAAATCTAGCAATCAACAAATAAGGAAATAAATCCTATAAGAAAGTAGAGATCAAAACAAGAATGTGAAAAAAAATTGGGATCAAATTGGATTAATCTACTATTTTTTATGATTTTTTAAAGTTGAATGAATAATATGAAATAAGCATGAAAATGAGAGAGAAGTACCAATTCAAAAAATGAAAATCAACATATGCATTCAGCAGGATTCGAACACATGTTAGCAAGGTTGATAAAGGCGCTCAAAAAAAATAGATCAGAAACATGCCAAATGCCAGGATCGAACCCACGCATGGCAAGGAAATGAGAATTTAAAAATCAAATCAGAAACCACACACGCTAGGGATCGAACTCGTGCGCTCTTGGTCAAGAAGCGCTTGTGAAACGCAGCGTTTCACTTATGATGTGCCATCCCACGCACGCAGTCAAAATACACACAGGCAAGGTCAAAAGCAAATGGACCAAACAAACTGACATGCAGGCAGCACAGTCAGCGGCCACGCGAGCAAAACCCTAAGCACATGCAGAGACGCCGGAACAATGGTTCCGGTCGTCTTCCCCGGCTAGCTCCGGCGGACATGCATCAAAATTTCCAGAAACTGATAAAAAGTACATCAATCGAAAGATCTCGCAGCATACATTCCAAATCCATAGCTAATTCGCCCTAATTCATCATATAATTCATGGATCGAGCAAGAACAAATTGAACATCCAAACTTCAAGTTCACATAGCAAACTCATTTCTCAACCAAATTCAAAAATAATTATATCAGTGTGTTCCACATCATAAGATTTATACATTCATACACATAAAACAACAAATTATGAGGATCGAATTTTCATCTACCTGATATGCAGCTCTTCAAATTCACGTGTTCAAGCTTCCTCCAGCTCCAGATCAACTCCAATGCTTATTACTTGAAGCATTGTGCAAGAATTAACACTTGAAACCAGCTGGATCTAGCTCAAATTCAAGTTTCCATTTCCATCTTCATGTGCTTGAATCTGCTCGAATCTTGCTCAATTCTTCAAACCAGTTGATGATCCTTGCTCAGAATTCCATGATTAACCAGAATATGCAAAGAAATTGAGGACTTGTGTGAAGAAATTTGGAAATTCGAGGAGAGAGAAAATTGGGAGGAAAATGAAAATTTTGAGATCTGAAATTGTTCTCTCTTCAAAAACAGTTAGGTTTTAGCTTATATACTCTTGGTTAATGATGCTGAAATCAAGATTAGGCTTTGGTTAATTGAGATTAGAGAGATGTAAGGTGAAATGCAAAATGACAAGTGTGCTTAGCATGAGGCCATGTGCACGTGAATAGTGCCATGCTGAGCTTCAATTCCACTTAAAATCAATTAATAAACATGTTGGAAATGGTATTTGGCTTGTATGATCATCCAATTTCAAATTATTGAATTTCCCTCCAAAATGCATATGTGAGAACAAATGATCATGTGATCTTCTTTCATGCAAGGAAAAGATTGATTTGGAAAGTCTTGGTCACAAGGAGCATTTTGCAAAAAGAGTGGACCGATTTGGAGTTTTGAATCAAAAGTTATGCCATGTTGAACTTTCATGTATACTTTGTGATCATTTGGCCATAACTTCTCAACCAATTATCAGATGGACATGATATAGGACTTTTTGGAAATGGGAGAGAAAACTATTCAAGTTTAATGTTCACCAAAAATTCATTTGAAGCTTCTTTGATGTTGGAAAGTCAAGTTGAATGTGGACCAAAAACTTGCCATTTTTGGAAACTTGAAATTACAGGTCACTTTCCATTTTTGGAAACTTTTGCAATGACTTCAAAATCTTCAAGATAGATGTTTAACATGATGAATAGGCCTTGTTTGAACATGAATGGGATGTCTCAGATCACTTCCCCCACCTCAAAGCCCTCAGTTGACTGCACAATTGATTATTTGGTCCTCAGATGACCTTGACATGCTTGAATGAACTTGGGCTTTTACCACTTGGGGAACTTGCTTCAAAATGAAACCCTAGCTCATATAAGCTCCATAGAATAATCATGTGGTACTCATCTCAAGAAAATACCATCAGCTCTTGTACAAATGATGCTTTTGAATTGCTTGACCTGTGTTTGCTTAGACTGCAAAACAAAATGTTAGATGACATATTTTTGTGCTTTTGGTTAGCAAACAAAAAATGAGAAAAGCAATGATATACAATGCAAGCAAGCCTGATGATCAACAATCACTCACAAAGAGATCCCAACCATAGGTAAAGGAAGCAAGATGCTCAAAGATCCTTGAGGCTAATGCAATGCAATGCTATGATGCCATGAGGGATCTTAGGGTCAAAAATTGGGGTCTTACAGGTACCATGGGGTTTGGGGTCTCTGAAATCGTATTGTTATCAATGGAGAATCCAGAACCCGTAGGCATTCGCTAGCCCATCGCTAGGCGAGCCTGCAGCGAAGCTTCGCTAAGCGAGATAGTAGCGATCGTGACAGTAGTTGTTTTTTTTTCTGTTTGCTCTAATCTGTTTTGTGTTTGTTATGACATGTTTTCTATTGCATCCGGGTACATGTTTTAGTATGTATATCATGTCTTGATGTGTGGATCCTTGCCCCCTGACTTTGAGTTTTGATACCCTTTTGATACATCTGTTTGACAAGAGGCTTAAGCCTCCTATCCTTGATTGCTTCTTGTGAGCTTTTTGTGAACTTTAACAGCATGATTCATGTGGTTGCTATGATCCTTCTGTTTGGTGCAACTCTTGATTACACCTGTCTTGTCATCCTAACGTGTTTGTTGAGTTTTTGTGAGGGCTCACATGACTCTGGAAGAGATAGCTTGCTTGGTATTCCACTTTATTTGTGGGATACCATTTGGAGATTTATTCCAATTACTTTGCTGACTTGCTTTCTTTGATGGTGCTAGCTTGAGAGATCACCGGGTTTCTTGCTTCTTTAGTTGTTATTACTTCAGATTTTTATCCGTGTGGTAGATCTCTTGATCCCTTTATCTTTCCCGCATTTTACCGCTTTCTTAGCTGGAAGACCTCGATGGGAGGTGATGTTTTTTGTGTGTTTACTTTTGTACCCAAAGACCTCCAAGAAGAGGCGCCAGTGCTAAAGACCTCCACGAAGAGGCAATTGACGGATAAAAGGGATTAGTAGTCAATCCCCCGTTATTCTGTGTGTCGTTCTTTACGCTCACACTACGTGTCGGTGCTTCAGAATGAAAGCCCAAGATCTTTTGTCCGGTCAGTCAGTGGAGAGGATTCCACCTTTCTGAATCCCCACTTTTTGTCATGAGCTCACCCTGTCCAAGGTTAAGAGCTATGAGGTCTTATCCTCATAACCCTTTTGATCTGCTCACCCTGACGTTCAATGTCAGTGGTTAAGAGCCCATTTGACTACCTTTCTATGGCTTGTTTGTCGAGGTTGATATGACCCCTCTTGACTAAAGCCCTACCCACGTATGTTTGAGCCCCCTTGTTGGCGTGTTTACTTTATGCATGTTTGTTTTGTATGGTGTGATCGTCTCCCCATAGGATTGCTAGGCTTCGTATAGTCTCTCGTTTGCATGTCAATTAAGGTAGTACGGTTCCTTCGTCTAGGACTTCCTTTTTGCATGAGCATCCTAAAACTCAAACAAATTCATTGATTTTTCTTCTCGTAAGAACACGTTAACTCCTTCTACTACAGGTGAGTAAGTCTCCAAAGGTCGAGCATCCGGTAGATTGCGTAGTAACGTCGTTCATCTAAAAAACACAAAACAAACAAAAATAGGTTAGCCGAACTACGGCTTGCTCTGATTCTCATTCCATATGAGATACGTAGGCACAAGACGCGATGTCTTAGCGAGCACACTCCTCTTTAACCCATATGTCATCCGAGTTACGAAGACTCTGATTCTCATATTCAGATGAGATACGTATGCAGTGGATGCGACATCTGTGCGAGTCATTTTCTTTTGACCCCTCTTTTAG
Source organism: Lathyrus oleraceus (assembly GCF_024323335.1). Taxonomy (NCBI): domain Eukaryota; kingdom Viridiplantae; phylum Streptophyta; class Magnoliopsida; order Fabales; family Fabaceae; genus Lathyrus; species Lathyrus oleraceus. The sequence continues at coordinate 477,330,591 of NC_066584.1, forward strand.
TAAATAGTACATTAGATAAACCCACACCCTTTAGACAAGAACAACAAGAGTGGATCCCGTAGAGTACTACGGATGCGTAGGGGTGCTAATACCTTCCCTTCGCATAATCGACTCCCGAACCCAAGATTTGGTTGCGAGACCTTGTCTTTTCCTTTCCTTTTTCCAGGTTTACTTCGAGCGTTTCCTTTCACTCCTTTGGGATAAATAATGCACGGTGGCGACTCTTCTGTCATTTCTTTTTTCGCCGATTGTTTCGTTTCGCATTTAGGTTGCGACAGCTGGCGACTCTGCTGGGGACACCGGTTTCCCTAAGCAAGTCCCTCCTAGCTTTTGTAGGTTGTTTGTTTATTGGGTGTTCGTTCTTTTGTACAGTTATTTATTTACCTGCTTGCATTCATGTACATATGTATGCTGTATCTGTGGGTTCTGTTGGGTTGTTTGTTTGTTGGGGTGGGATGTTCTATGAGATAAGCCCACTACCCAGGCTTGAGCGTACACACAGGTTTTAGAGTGGATAGTCATGAGGTTTGCGTGGCATGTTGCTACGTTAAGTCGTTCATGAGACCCACAACCCAGACGAGGTTTCTTTTGGATATATTCTGTTCTATGGGTGTTCCATAACGACAGATGTTCCTCTAGAAATCGTCGACTCTGGTGACCATTTCCCGAGAACTCAATCGAGGCCTCTCCTCTGAGACACGTTTATGTTAGCTCTGGTGGGCGCATTTCCGCTGCTCAATCCGAGGACCCCGAGACTGGGAACTTGCTTTAGGATATCCTGTTGAGGGGAGTCAGTGGAGGTCTTTTATCCCGTAATAATGCCAAACCTTCAGTGGTAAACTTATTATTCTCGACTGAAGGGCAAGAAACTGACGAACTTCTGTTCTTAGAACCTACCAGTAAGGGGCGGGCTAAATTCAGGAAACATTAACCTCCAACCAACCCGGTTTTCTGGAGCAGAGTTTTGATCTTGTATTATATTCCTCAGTGGGTTTCTCTTCAGACAGTGCAACCCAATAGCTGTTCAAGCAGATACAGCAACCTTGATTTGCATGTCACTACATTGCGTCACATCATTTCGCATTCATATCATTTGACACATGTTTATCTATTCCTGGGGGTTTATATCTTCTTCTTGATTTTAGTCGGAGTTTTCTGGTTCTCCTAACGGCTCGATCTTCTTATACTGCTTATCTGATGTGAGACTGGAATCAAAGGGGTAGAATATCCGTTGGAATTGATAAACATGTCATTGTATTTACATTGCATTCACATCTTGCATAACAGGTACCGCTGCGGTGTTCTTATATTATTTGGTGTTCCACTAGCAGGATAGCTAACTCAGGCATTCACCGATATGGTACCTGAAGGAATCAACGAAGAAGATGAGGATAGTGATTGCGACATTGATAACTGGGTGCGTCCAAGGGTCCCGGGTGAAGTACTTCGCAACTGGTCTTCTGAAGAGATTATCCAAGTCACTCTTCTTAAAGAGTAATTTTCTTTGTTTATTCATGCATGTCCAAGTCTTACGTTCTGCCCAGGGCGTGATGACTCATTGTAGGGCTCATCTATGTGAATACCTGCATTTTTTATCATAAATAAAGGACGTTTTTTTTGCATTCAAATATTTTGTTCACTGTCTTTCTATTTTTGCAGTTTTCAAAAATCAAAAATATATATTTGGCAATGTTTTGTTTAGCTTTCATTCCTTGTTCACACTCATAAGCACATACCATCGCTCATGCAGATGCACGTCACCGGATCCTATTGATAACGGTTCTGCTATGGCTCGCTTCGACTTTGAAAATCCAATCTTTCAAGATGAAGAAGAGGGTGATGAAGACTGTGAACTCCCTGAAGAACTTGCCAGGCTATTAAAGCAAGAGGAAAGGGTCATTCAACCGCATCAAGAGTCTACTGAAGTGATTAATCTTGGCACCGAGGACGTCAAGAAAGAAATCAAGATAGGGGCTGCTTTGGAAGATAATGTGAAGAAAGGGCTGATTGAATTGCTGCAAGAGTATGTTGACATCTTCGCCTGGTCCTATCAGGACATGCCAGGGCTTGACACAGACATCGTGGTACACCACTTGCCTCTCAAAGAAGGTTGTCCTCCGGTCAAGCAGAAGCTCAGAAGAACAAGACCAGAGATGGCTGTCAAGATAAAAGAAGAAATGCAAAAACAGTTGGATGCAGGGTTTCTAGCGGTCACCAATTATCCGCCATGGGTTGCAAACATCGTTCCAGTACCTAAGAAGGATGGAAAGGTATGGATGTGTGTCGACTACCGGGATCTGAACAGAGCTAGCCCTAAGGATGATTTCCCATTACCTCACATTGACGTTTTGGTGGATAACACAGCCCAGTTCTCGATATTCTCCTTCATGGATGGCTTTTCTGGCTATAATCAAATCAAGATGGCACCAGAAGACATGGAGAAGACAACATTCATAACCCCATGGGGCACCTTGTGCTACAAGGTGATGTCGTTTGGTCTGAAAAACGCTGGGGCAACATATCAACGAGCGAGGGTGACTCTTTTCCATGATATGATTCATCATGAAATCGAGGTTTATGTTGACGATATGATTGCCAAATCTCAGATAGAAGAAGAACATTTGGTGAATCTGCAGAAACTGTTTGAGCGTTTGAGAAAATTCAAGCTGAGGCTTAATCCGAACAAGTGTACTTTCGGGGTGAGATCTGGAAAACTGCTGGGTTTTATTGTTAGTGAAAAAGGGATTGAGGTGGATCCGGCCAAAGTGAAAGAGATACAAGAAATGCCTGAGCCAAGAACAGAAAAACAAGTTTGTGGTTTCTTAGGAAGGTTGAACTACATTGCAAGGTTCATCTCTCACCTAACAGCCACGTGTGAGCCAATTTGCAAGTTGCTAAGAAAAGATCAGGCTATCAAGTGGAATGACGATTGCCAAAGGGCTTTTGAAAAGATAAAAGAGTATTTGCAGAATCCCCCTATCCTCATGCCTCCAGCCCCAGGAAGACCACTGATTATGTACTTGACAGTACTAGACAATTCCATGGGTTGTGTTCTCGGTCAACACGACGAGACAGGTAGGAAAGAGCATGCCATCTACTACCTGAGTAAGAAATTCACATACTGCGAGTCGAGATACTCAATGCTCAAAAAGACATGTTGTGCACTTGCATGGGCTGCTAAGCGTTTGAGACAATACATGCTGACTCACACAGCTTTACTAATCTCTAAAATGGATCCAGTCAAGTACATATTTGAGAAGCCAGCTCTCACCGGGAGGGTTGCTCGTTGGCAAATGGTACTGACAGAGTACGATATCCAGTATACATCACAGAAAGCCATCAAGGAGAGTATTCTGTCAGACTATCTTGCTCAACAGCCGGTTGAAGATTATGAGCCGATGAAGTTTGATTTTCCAGATGAAGACATCATGTTCCTCAAGATGAAAGACTGCGAAGAGCCAATTGTTGAGGAGGGACCTGATCCAGACGAAAAGTGGACTTTGTTGTTTGATGGGGCTGTCAATGCCAAAGGAAGTGGAATTGGTGTTGTCATTACTACTCCGAAAGGTGCCCACATGCCTTTCACCGCTCGTCTGACTTTTGAGTGCACCAATAATGAAGCTGAGTAAGAAGCCTATATCTTGGGTATTGAGCAAGCCATTGATTTGAGAATCAAGACTCTGGACATCTTCGGAGATTCAGCTCTAGTGATCAATCAAGTGAATGGTGATTGGAACACCCTCCAGCCCAATCTGGTCCCTTACAGAGATTACACGAGAAGATTGTTAACTTTCTTCACAACAGTAAGGCTGTATCATATACCTCGTGATGAGAACCAGATGGCAGATGTTGTTGCCACTCTATCCTCCATGATCAAAGTGATTCGGTGGAACCACGCTCCCAGGATTGATGTTATGCGCCTCGACAGGGCCGCGTATGTGTTTGCTGCTGAACTGGTAGTTGACGACAAGCCCTGGTATCACGACATCAAGTGCTTTCTGAAGAATCAAGAGTACCCTGCAGGGTCATCCAACAATGATAGAAAGACTTTGAGAAGATTGGCAGGCAGTTTCTTCTTGAACAAAGACGATGTTCTGCATAAAAGGAACTTTGACATGGTTTTGCTTGAAGGAGAATTGCGATCCAAAACGCAGCGGAAATTAAAATTTTCTCCTTTAGAGATCCTTACGAATGGTCATGATCAGTGATAGAATATTTACCTCCTGTGACGATTGAAACCTTTGGTGCAAATCTCTTGTGACGATCAAAACCTTTGATGTAGATCCACGGAGCGATCACGAACGTTGAACGATGACAACGTCTCTACTCAATCCACACAAACGAATTCCTTCAATCTCAGTGCTAGCTGGTACGAATGAAGGCTTTGAGTGAGAGAGAGAGAGAGAGAGAGAGAGAGAGAGAGAGAGAGAAAAACGAAAATAATGCAACCGCAATGAATGCTTCTGCACAAGGGTTCTATTTATAGAACCACTTGTGTGGGCTTCAAGCTAAAAAGCCCACTTAAGTGTATTTTGGCCCATATGTTATAATATGCCCAAAATCATTTAAGCTCATGGTACCTTATCATATTTCGTATTCTACTTAAGTACACCGTACCTTTACGATGTTCTACAATTCACTTAAGGGCACTGTACATTACGGTGTTCCTTAGTTACTCTATCTCTCATCAATCCATCCTTTGTGTGTGACCCTGTAGGTTTTCGCGGCATTGGAAATTATATTAAATCATGTATTTAACATAATAAACAGTGAGCGGTATCTAGCAACACATCACTACTACCCAAGACACGAAAATGTCATGTGATCTGACAATTCCTCTTGTGATAATACTTATGTTTATAATTACCCTTTTGCCCTTATGTCTATATTGAACACAAGGCATAGACCGTGTCATCCTTGTCTAGTTCAATATTGGGCCCATAGACATTTATCCTGTTATGCAGGATGGGCAAATTCCATATAGGTCACTCATGTCCCTCAGCATGCTTCGTGGAGTACCCATCAACTGTCTTTATGGTTATCCAGTTACGGACAACGTTTGATCAGCAATAAAGCACTCGACTCTACATCTAGGGTCCATAGTGGTTTCAGGTCGAAGAGTGGTATACACCATTATCACCATGAGAATAGCTTATGACACTTTGCATAACTTTCTATATAGTATTCTCATAGCGGGTCAATCTGGTATAAATATTACTCTTAATATTCATACCTATGTTTAAGACTTGATAACTCCTTATCCAAGATCCATGAGATGTGATCATCAGTCTATATACATAATAGTCTTAATGCTTTAATGTCATCCCACTTCACAATAAAGCTCGACTACGGATACTTTAAGAATAGTGTCCTTATGTTTAATGTGATCTCATGATTAAGTCATACTTGATACATTAAACAGACTAGCTATTCTAGGGACTTTATTAAACAAACGTAATAAAGAAAAAGCCTTTTATTATTAATAAATAATTCGATACAAGTACCAAAAGTATTGGCCTCTAGGGCTTACACCAACATTGCTCAGATACGTGGATAGACACGAAGCAGACATGTTAATGCAGGAAGTTCATGAAGGCTCCTTCGGTACTCATGCCGGAGGACATGAAATGGCTAAGAAATTGTTAAGAGCAGGTTATTACTGGATGACCATGGAATCTGATTGTTTCAAATATACTCGGAAGTGTCATAAATGCCAGATTTATGCTGATAAGGTACATGTGTCGCCAAATCCTTTGAATGTGATGTCTTCGCCGTGGCCTTTTGCTATGTGGGCCATTGATATGATTGGAAAGATTGAGCCGACCGCCTTCAATGGGCATCGCTTCATCCTTGTTGCCATTGACTATTTCACCAAGTGGGTCGAAGCAGCGTCATTCGCGAATGTGGTTGCCCGATTCATTAAGAAAGAAATCATTTGTCGTTATGGGATTCCCGAAAGAATCATTACTGATAATGGTTCTAATCTCAATAACAAAATGATGAAGGAGTTGTGCCAGAACTTCAACATTCAGCATCACAATCCTTCCCCTTATCGCCCTAAGATGAACGGCGTTGTTGAGGCAGCAAATAAGAACATAAAGAAGATTGCGCAGAAGATGGTCGTCACGTACAGAGATTGGCATGAGATGCTACCCTTCGCCTTGCATGGGTACCGTACTTCAGTACGTACATCGACCGGGGAAACCCCTTACTCCCTTGTTTATGAAATGGAAGCAGTCCTACCTGTTGAAGCGGAGATTCCTTCTCTAAGAGTCTTGTTGGATGTCAAGTTAGACGAAGCTGAATGGATTCGGACAAGGTTCAATGAGTTGAGTCTTATCGAAGAGAAGAGAATGGAAGCCATTTGTCATGGGCAGTTGTATCAGAGTCGGATGAAGAGAGCCTTTGATCGGAGAGTGCGTCCTCGATGTTTCCAAGTTGGAGATTTAGTGTTGAAAAGGATCCTTCCCCCTCAAACAGATCACATGGGCAAGTGGACCCCTAACTATGATGGACCATACATTATCACCAAGATTTTCGATGGTGGGGCCTTAATGCTTGCAACTATGGATGGTGAAGACTTCACTTTCCCTGTGAACTCAGACGCAGTTAAAAATACTTCGCATAAAATAGACCCGCTGGACAATAAAAAGAATAGTCCAGGCAAAAAATGGGCATCCCGACGAACCAAGAAAATGAAAAGGTTCGGGAAAAAATTAGGGATTAAAAATGAAAAGATTGTACTCCCGGTAAGTTGAAAACCTGAAAGGGCAACTTAGGCAAAAATGGGTATCCCGGTGGATTGAAAACCCGAAAGGGCGATCCAGGCAAAAGTTAGGGATTAAGCGAATGACTGCGTTCTGAGTAGTTCTGAATCTCATCCCATGTCGATAACTGGAAACTTTCGAAGGATAGGAAACATTCCAATCACCTTTTTCAGAAAGCTGATCATCTGGAGGATCTTGAAGACGAGCTAGTCATAGCAGAATTAGAACCCGATAGGAATCCATTTCACATTGCCATTAGATTAATTTCTATTTTTATCTTTTGTGCGATTACCTCTTTCCAGGGATTGCTTCCTGATGTAAATGCCTATTCAGAGGCCACTCAATCAATAAAATCATGTAATTCAGTACATATATGTGTTCATTTTCATTTTACTGTTTTGTGTGCAAAAATGACGTCCAAATTTTTGATAAACATTGCATCATGAAACATAAGAGCTTTACAGGTACGTGCTCAATAAACATTGAAAATTGTTGTAAATTTTAAGTGCTTGGGATCGTCTATTCAGAACAGGTACACTCGGGGCATTTCCTTAAGGTCCCCATCAAATGATCGCGGATGTTTTTCCTGAACAGTTGGAATTTGGTATCTTATCCCTGCAGAGCTGGTCCGAGCGTTGGATTCTTCAATCCCCAGCAGGTTCTCACTACTGTACTCCCCAAGCATTTGTTTCAGATTATACACTCCCCAGTAGAGGTGACAGTGCCTGACTGTATATCCCCAGTAGAGTTGACAGTGCCAGACTGTATCTTCCCAGTAGAAGCGGATGCTCCTCAGAGTTCGATGCCAGATCGATGATCTCGACGCTAGATCCATGGTCTCTTTCCTTGAAGCAGAATCTCAGTACCGTATCGGTGTTTGCTTCCCCCTGCTGAGTCATCTCTCTCGCAGATTTCGGTTTCCAGAACCACCGTCGCCTTCCTCAGCAGTAAGCTTTCAGTGCAATTCTCTCCCCAGTCAGAGCCTCGGTATTTTGTTATTTGTCAGAACACCGTGTGGCGGGTCATTTCCCCACAGAGTTCTTTGTGTTGTGCATCTCTAACAGCCTTGCCAGGGCCCAGAAGATTGTGATTATTTCCCCAGCAGAATTCCTTGCCAGTTTTCCGATGTTCAGATCGAAGAAGTTTCCGACGTTCAGGTCGACGCAACTTGTGGCATTCAGGCCAGTTTCCCGGTATTCAGACCGAAGTGGCATTCAGGCCAATTTTTCCGATGTTCAGATCGAAGAAGTTTCCGACATTCAGGTCGACGCAACTTGTGGCATTCAGGCCAGCTTTTCGGGTACTCAGACCGAAGTGGCATTCAGGTCAGTCTCTCGGTGTTAAGGCCGATATTAATAATCTCATATCTTCCGATGCTCAGATCGAAGTCATTTCCAGTATTCAGACTGATGAGCGGCATTCAGGCCATGGTTATTTATGTGTTACCATTTATTTTGGTATCCAGGTTAACATTTTTTTCGGTATTTAGACCGACTCTCACCGTACCAGATGGATTCTTCTTTCAAGACCACCTCTTTGCCGATTCTGACTGGCATTGTTACTTCACTTCATTTAAGTGTAAATTTTCAGGCTTTTATTGTATTCAATCCCTTGATACCTCGAAAATGCGAAAGTCGCTGCTATCTTCTTTTCGGGTCTCCAGTTGATTGAATAGGGGCAGCTGTAGCACCTCAAATTTGCCCCCATCATTCATGCATTCACTTTTAGGTCATTTAACATTTCATATTGCACTTCATCATGTCAATCAGAATTAGATCCAAGAAGCTTGAATATCATCCAAGACACTTTGTGGGTGATCAGTCAACACAAGGGAATGGCTTGAGTTACTTCCAACACGTTCAAATGGGGTTTATTCATCATTCAAAACGCTAACCTTGAAGGAGCAAAAGTCTGTTCCTGAGCTGTCATGCTCGCTAGGCGAGCAGCATGGTTCGCCTAGCGAGTCTGAACTGTCATGCTCGTTAGGCGAGCAAATTCTTCGCTAGGCGAAGCGCACGCGTTTTAAAAAAATAAAAAAATATATAACAGAAAAATCTTGGACTTGGACCTCTCTCATTTGAGCCCACCAAGCCACGAAAATCAGGTTATAAATTCTAAAAATTAAGTGGAAAAACCCTAGAGGAGCTAGAGAGAGAGAAGAGCTAACTAATTCAGAGCAACCTCCATAGACACTGAAGAAAAAACTCCTTTGCACAGGATCACTTCTACCAATTCCATCTCATATAAACCCTAAGATTGCTTTGCCAACCCAACCGGGCAATTCAATTTCATTCGATCTCTCCAATCAGGTTTGCCCTATTTCCATTACTTTATGCTTTCAATTTGAAATTTTTGAATGTATGAAGCATCATGGGTGAATTTGGAAGAGTAGTTATCGTTAGATTTCACATGTGGGTTTAGATATGCATGAATGTGTAGAACAATGCCTTGAATGTTTGATCACTTAATTTCTGAAATGGGTACCACGGGGTTTGGGGTCTCTGAAATCGTACTATTATCAATGGAGAATCCAGAACTCGTAGGCATTCACTAGCCCATCGCTAGGCGAGCCTGCAGCGAAGCTTCGCTAAGCGAGACAGTAGCGATCGTGACAGTAGTTGTTTTTTTTCTGTTTGCTCTAATATGTTTTGTGTTTGTTATGACATGTTTTCTATTACATCCGGGTACATGTTTTAGTATGTATATCATGTCTTGATGTGTGGATCCTTGCCCCCTGACTTTGAGTTTTGATACCCTTTTGATGCATCTGTTTGACAATAGGCTTAGGCCTCATATCCTTGATTTCTTTTTGTGAGCTTTTTGTGAACTTTAACAGCATGATTCATGTGGTTGCTATGATCCTTCTGTTTGGTGCAACTCTTGATTTCACCCCGTCTTGTCATTCTAACGTGTTTGTTGAGTTTTTGTGAGGGCTCACATGACTCTGGAAGAGATAGCTTGCTTGGTATTCCACTTTATTTGTGGGATACCATTTGGAGATTTATTCCAATTACTTTGCTGACTTGCTTTCTTTGATGGTGCTAGCTTGAGAGATCACCGTGTTTCTTGCTTCTTTAGTTGTTATTACTTCGGATTTTTATCCGTGTGGTAGATCTCTTGATCCCTTTATCTTTCCCGCATTTTACCGCTTTCTTAGCTGGAAGACCTCGATAGGAGGCAATGTTTTTTGTGTGTTTACTTTTGTACCCAAAGACCTCCAAGAAGAGGCGCTAGTGCTAAAGACCTCTACGAAGAGGCAATTGACGGATAAAAGGGATTAGTAGTCAATCCCCCGTTATTCTGTGTGTCGTTCTTTACGCTCGCACTACGTGTCGGTGCTTCAGAACAAAAGCCCAAGATCTTTTGTCCGGTCAATCAGTGGAGAGGGTTCCACCTTTCTGAATCCCCACTTTTCGTCATGAGCTCACCCTGTCCAGGGTTAAGAGCTATGAGGTCTTATCCTCATCACCCTTTTGATCTGCTCACCCCGACGTTCAATGTCAGTGGTTAAGAGCCCATTTGACTACCTTTCCATGGCTTGTTTGTCGAGGTTGATATGACCCCTCTTGACTAAAGCCCTACCCACGTATGTTTGAGCCCCCTTGTTGGTGTGTTTACTTTATGCATGTTTGTTTTGTATGGTGTGATCGTCTCCCCATAGGATTGCTAGGCTTCGTATAGTCTCTCGTTTGCATGTCAATTAAGGTAGCACGGTTCCTTCGTCTAGGACTTCCTTTTTGCATGAGCATCCTAAAACTCAAACAAACTCATTGATTTTTCTTCTCGTAAGAACACGTTAACTCCTTCTACTACAGGCGAGTAAGTTTCCAAAGGTCGAGCATCCGGTAGATTGCGTAGTAACGTTGTTGATCTAAAAAACATAAAACAAACAAAAATAGGTTAGTCGAACTACGGCTTGCTCTGATTCTCATTCCAGATGAGATACGTAGGCACAAGACGCGATGTCTTAGCGAGCACACTCCTCTTTAACCCATAGGTCAGCCGAGCTACGAAGACTCTGATTCTCATATTCAGATGAGATACGTATGCAGTGGATGCGACATCCGTGCGAGTCATTTTCTTTTGACCCCTCTTTTAGTAAATAATACATTAGATAAACCCACACCCTTTAGACAAGAACAACAAGAGTGGATCCCGTAGAGTACTACGGATGCGTAGGGGTGCTAATACCTTCCCTTCGCATAATCGACTCCCGAACCCAAGATTTGGTTGCGAGACCTTGTCTTTTCCTTTCCTTTTTCCAGGTTTACTTCGAGCATTTCCTTTCCCTCCTTTGGGATAAATAACGCATGGTGGCAACTCTTCTGTCATTTCTTTTTTCGCCGGTTGTTTCGTTTCGCATTTAGGTTGCGACACTTTGTTGACAGCTCTCCAGACTTTGCTATCTAGAGACCTCAAGAAGGCTATCATACGAGGCTTCCAGTCATCATAGTTAGAACCATCCAGCATGGGTGGTCTATTTGAGTATCCTACATCCTTGTCCATGGTACTAGAAAGTAACTTCCCAAGGTCTCACCCAGAAGTTAACAGGTAGGGTGCCTGCTCTGATGCCAATTGAAATTCTAGTTAACAGACTTTCGATGTCACACGGGATGTTATGACATCCAATTCTGCGTAGACAAGAATTATGCAGAACTTAAAAAGTAAGTGCAGTAAATAACACAAGGAATTGTTTACCTAGTTCGGTGTCACACACACCTACGTCTGGGGGCTACCAAGCCAGGGAGGAATCCACTATTAGTAGTATTAATTCAGACCTTAAACCAACTGTTTAATCCTATCACTTAATACCTACCCAATGCAATTTCAATCTTACACTAAGATCAGAGTTCCTACTCACTCCCCCTCAATCACCTCAGTGATTACAACCTTTAATTAGATTAAAGTTAATGGTGAAGTCACACTTCAAACAACTCTTGATTGTGCTTAACAACTTTAATCAAGATACACAGCACTCACGCTTAAAAGCTTAGAGTGACACAACACTTACAACTCAATGCCCTAGTCCAATGCAATCATCTAGGTGATAATTGCTTGGCTCACAAGATACACCTATTACAAGACACACACAAAAATACAGCAGTGAAGTATGATGGACCAATAAAATCTTCACGCCTAAAACCCACGAGTTCTGAAAGAAGGATTGCCATCCGTTTATATTGCAGCACTTGGGCCTTGTACTTGTATTTCCTAAAAATAAGGTTAAGCAAGTTAACCTAATTTCCACATATAAGGGTACTAACAAATAGGCTATTTGTTAGGTTCATTAATTGTAGCTCAATTGTTAGTTTCCTGGATTTTAGCTCAGCTGTTGGACTCCTGAAGAATAGCCTGAGAAAAATACTGAAACAGAAAAACTAACCATCCTACACTTTAGCATATGCTGTCAGGGATGAATGTCACAACATTCAGTTTGACGACCAGAACATATACCATATGATAAGTCTGTTATTTTCCTGAAAACAGACTGTGCTAAATGTTGTACTGTAGCAGACCAACCAGTCTATACTTCAATATCAGCTTACAGTAATAAATTTCAAAAATCCAGTTTGACATTTACACAATGGCCTTATGCCAGGTCTGTTATTCTCCTGAATAAACAGACTGAGATAAATACTGAGTTATAACAGACAACCAATTATTCTAAACCTCAGTATCTGCTATCAGGGATGAATGTCATAACATCTAGTTTGACATTCAGTAAATCTTGTATTAGCTAAACCTGCAGCATACTACTCAAGTATGTCATGACATCAGTCAAGACATCAGAGTACAGTTAGATGTTCTAACACACAATGCAGCCAATCAAACATCTCCAAAGCATGTCATGACATCAGTCAAGACATTATAATCCAATTAGTGTTTTACCATAAAATGCAGCCAATCAAACATCTACAAAGAGCAAATTAAACTTTTATGTGCATGTGATATGAGGATACATTATATGTCATTTTGGACCAATGCCATTGAACTAGTGATTCTCCTCAACTTCAAAAATGCATAACTCCTTTATATTAAATCCAAATTAGGTCAAATTTATAACCATTTTGAAGGAATTTGAGAGAGATACAACTTTTATGAAGGAATTTTTCTCATTTGAAGCTCACATAAAAAGTTAGCCAAGATGGAATAAGTGAACATATGGCTTGACACTTAGAATTTTTTTTGACATATTTGATTTTCCCAACTTCCACCTCAAATTTTATCATGATCCAAGCTTCAAATGAAAAAGTGTTCAACATGAAAGTTGTTCCTCTTGATCTAACCTTCCCAAAAGTTCAATTTCATTCCATTTGGACAAGATATGAGTAAGCTGCGCATGGCTTGAACATTGGATCATCATTTGGCATAAGTGAGCTTGAAACTTCCATACACAATTACATAGCTTTCCAACATGACTTCAGCAATGTTTGTACTCAATTATGGACCAGAAGGAGTGATTACATGGGCCTATCACACGCCCATGCACCCATGCAATGTACATTGCTATTTTTGGATTTTCATTTCCAGTGTGCAAATATCAATCCATATGGCTATAAATAGAACCCATTGCCATCAGAATTAAGGACCCTGCGCGCCAACTTTGAATCCCAACCTCCAAAACCCTCTCATTCAAAGGATAACCTTGAGAATTTCCATTAGAAATTGAGTTTGAATCTCACTGTTTTGAGATTCAAATCTCCAAGAGTCATATGCCTTTTGTTCATCTAATTCCACTCCATCAAGTGTCCTGAGCAAGATCAATAACAAGCAAGAGCAAGATCGATTGAATATAGACCTGCATTGAAGGTATTTTCCAGAATTTTTCATCTCTTCGATTCACACTCAGTTCTCCATAATTCTTCTTGATCTTTGGTTGTCTGAAGTCCTACCAATGTAGGCAACAAGATTAAGTTGCTTTGAGGTCAAATCGAAACAACTCAGATCATACACCTCAAAATTCAACTCCCTGTATCTTTCAATATACTTGGAGTTAGGAGAAATTGAGGCCAGATTAGAGCTCCTGAGCATTTTTACTTTAAATTAATGTCCTTCTTTTATTTTTGGTGATGGTTGTGAGTGAACCTGTCCGGTGAAGCTAACCGGAGAAGGAGACCGGAGCTTTGGCTCTGGTGTTGTACTGGCATTCATCTAATCCACATGATCCATTTCAAATGTTTTAATCTCGTGCCTAAGTTTTGCATACCATTCCTGCAGCGCTTTGACTTGTGTCCACCATGGAATGCGCGCTAGCAGCCACTTGATCTGCCACCTCAATTAATGAGGGAGATCAAGTGGTCCACGTTTTTTCTATTTTCTGATTTTTCATTTTATTTAGTTTATTTTCATTAATTCATATTAATTTTAGTATTGATCCAAAAAATATGAGAGTTTCACCAAAAAAATTTAAATAAATTCCTTACATTTTCTGAATTAAAATTATTTTTTGGATCATTATTAATATTTTTATGATTTAATTGTTTTTGTGAATACTTTTAATTGTTTAAAAATAGTTTTAAGTTTCCAAAATTAATGAAATTTTTTCTCCAAGGTCCCTTGACCTTGTTTGACCTATGATAAATCTCATGGCCATTTGTTTGATGTTTTGAGATTTTAGAATTTTGACCAACCATAATTTAATTTAATGCATTATTTAATTGATTTTAATTGTTTAAATGTAAAATAAATTGTGTTGAGCTTTTGACATTGACTTGTTGAGTTTTACTTGTGTTGTTGAGCCTTGGTCAAGGTTGATTTGACTTTTTTGAGTTAAAATTATTGGATTTAGGGGATTGATGAAATATACATTTCATCTCCCAAAATGAATGAATGATTTTAATTTGATTAAAGTCCTCCGTTGACCAATTTGTGTTGATTCCATTTCCCCTCCCTCTTCATCTCAATCTCATTCTCTTCTCATGCATTTTGTGGACCTACGATGTCTTTATATCCTAAGGCTAGTTGATTGCAAAATCAACATAAGTGTGGATGAGATTAGGTCCACCCCTTTTGCATATTCTTTCTAAGTGTGGTATGTTTTAGGAGTATGGTTCATAATACCATATCTCTAACATGCATTAACACTAAAATTTCTATTGCCCGACCTTAAATAGTTGTGACTTCTACATATGTCAAATTATGATTGCTTAACATAGCACTAAATTGTTGACACAAAAGGCATATCATTCTAGTAAGTGAGATTGTAAGTCTCCCCTCTTTCATGGTATTGTGTGGAAACTTGGCCTTTTTTCCTTCCTTTGGAAGATATCTTGGTTCAAGGATTCATGCTTGTGAAAAGTGGGTTGAGTGTTCTCCAAAGAATGACTTAAACAAAAGCAAAAACAATACTTACTTCTAATCAACTAACATTTAATTTCAAGTCATTTACTTTTATGCACTTTAATTTTAAGTCTTTATTCATTTGTCATTATTCATACCATTCAACTTTTTTACTTTAATGCCATTTTCACTTTGCTCACTTGAGCCTCATTTTATGATTATATTGTGATTGTATATACTTGTTTGTTTTGTTGTCTTTTGACCTTAATGTACATAACAATAACAAAAACTCTAAAAGACATTTGTGTGGATTGTTG
Source organism: Lathyrus oleraceus (assembly GCF_024323335.1). NCBI lineage: Eukaryota > Viridiplantae > Streptophyta > Magnoliopsida > Fabales > Fabaceae > Lathyrus > Lathyrus oleraceus. The sequence goes on from NC_066584.1 coordinate 477,345,955, forward strand.
GGTTTGATCTGAGACATTGTACTTAGAATTAGGCAACACTCTCTATGCAAAAGGACTTGGCCAATGACAACTTTCATGAAACCAAGTGCTTGTGATCTGAAACTTCATCTGAAGCAAGTATTGTGATCCCATCTGAGTTCATCTGCTACATGGTCTTATTGAAGCTGTTACTTTGAACCTGTGTTTGGTGCCTATCTTTGAGTTCATATGATACATGGGAGATTATGAAGGAGATCATGAAGTTGCTAAGCTTGGATGTGGCTATCTTTATTTGATGCCTTGCTCTTCATCTTGCTATTTATGTATTGATATTGCTTGATTCTAAAGTCCAAGGTAAATTTGGGTTTCTATATGACATTCTTGTCTATTAGATTGCAGCCCATTGGTCAGATCTTTTCAACTCTTAACTTTTAAATTTTTGCTTAGGATTAGTCTCTTTATCTCTTCCCCACTTCTTTAATTTAAAATCTCTCCCCTCTTTCAAAATCTTTTTTGTTTGTGATTTCTAAACTTAGACCATATTGCAAATTAGAAACTTTGGCCTTATGCCATTGAATTTTTAAACTCTTTTCTTAATCAAATTTGTAAATGAACTTAACTATACTTGACTTAAAATTTCAAAAGACAAAAAGGACTAACACTAATTCAAAACTTTTTAGGCCTTTTGTGCCTTTGTTAAACTTAAATTTTTGTTAAAAGCAATGCATCCACTTTGAAATTGTTACCACGAACTACAAGGTTTTGATGACTCATTTTATGTTGGTACGTAGGCACAAGTCCGAAGGTCTTGTCAAACATAAAAATATAATCAATGAATTCATTTCTCATCCCTCCACTCTATTTATTGCAAACATCATTTTGTACAAAAATACATATGCACACAAAAGAGGGCTCCCTAGGAGTACCTAGGATATTTTGGATGCTAACACCTTCCCTCTGTGTAACCACCCCCCTTATCTGTAATCTCTGGCATTTTATTAGTTTTGATTGGAAAACTTCTTATTTTTGGGTTTTGTGCGTACTTTTCCCTTTTCCCTTGGAAATAATAAAATCATGGTGGCGACTCTGGTTTAATTGATGTCTAGCTTATCCATAGCTTGATGGTCATGAATTTACCGCTACAAGTACCAAGCTATATGTTCACTTCTTCCACCTTGAATAAATTTTTCTATGGGATTCAAATGAGAAAAGTTCCTTCATAAAAGTTGTATCTCTTCCAAATCCCTTAAAATTGGTCACAAATTTGACCTCATTTGGATTTTTTATGAAGGGGTTATGCATTTTAGAAGTTGAGGAAAATCACTTGTTCAATGGTATAGGCCCAAAATGATCTATAATGTTTCCTATTGACACTTTGTGCAAGTTGAATTTGCACTTACTCCAAACATAAAAGTTGAAGTAGATATCTTGAATTTGATCATGAAAATTTAATGGCTTTCATCTCATAAAAATTGAGCAAGTTATGATCTTGTGAAGTTGACCTTCAAACTAGGGTTTAGACAAAATGAACTATAATCTTTCACCATAAAAAAACGACTTTCCAAGCAAAACTAGCTCTTGACCTCAACATTAAAGTTGTTTGGAATGTCGTTTAGAGTAACTTTTATATTCTAATCATTTTCATATGATAAAAATTGTAGGAGATAGGGTCTAGGGAACCCCAGTTTTGACCAGTTGAATTGCTCTGGTCAACCACCATTAACCAACTTGCTAGCTTGATATTCTATTGACATTTGGGACTCATGGAGGATCATATATGCATAAGATGATGAAATGTGAAGTATCCCTTGAAATATTTGACCAATTGGTGAAGAAACTTGTTGAAGAAGTCACACAAGATACCTAGATGAATAAGGGCTTCCAAGGCAAACAAGCTTCAAACTCTTGATGATTTCTTGATCAAAATAACATGTGAATTTCATGGGGATCCATATATGATAATTTGAGCCATAGTAAACCATTTCTTGATTGAGCTCCTTGCATTGAGGGTCTCAAACCCTAGATATGAGCTTGATAGAGCATGTGCACTACCTACAAAAGAGTTAAACTATACAATGACATATTTTTGGTATTTTGGTTAGTAAATGATAAAAACAAAGTATGATACAATAAAATTATGCTTGGTGATCTCTCCCAATGCAAACCCAATGAATGAGGGGTAAGGAAGATGCCAAGGTGTGATCCCAATGCTAATGCATATGATGAGAATAGCATGAGGGATCTTAGGGTCAAAATTAGGGTCTTACAGCTGCCCCTATTTAAGGACATTCTAGCTGAGGAGATGAAGGTTAAAATCGTCGCATCGACTAAGTAGAATGGACTTAAATAACAACATATAGAAACAAATTCTGGTCCCTAAGAGACCTCATGATGCATATGATATAAATGTAAAAATAATCTTTGTGTGGAAAATGTTGCCTCAAAGGAAAAGAATCTGGAGAGACCGAAAGTCCTCAAAAGTGTAATGCATTCTGTGAGGAAAACTCACTGGGGAGACAAAGACTCTAGGGGATAAAAAGGTCGTGCATAGGCTAGGCTACGACTTTAAAATTGCTGGGGGAATCGAGGGATTCCACAAAAATAAATCAATGGAAAGACTCAGTCGGGGAATAAAAGGAACATCTGTAGGGGAAATGGGTAGATCAGATCAAGGCTGAAATACTCGAACCAAACAGGAGATGGAAATCTCACTGAGGAAATACGCACTCAGACTCAACTGAGGAAGAAATGATCTTCAACACAGGAGTAACTGAAGTATATTATCCACTACCGGTTACTGGGTAAAGGAATAACATAATCTATCAGAGAGGACACCCGTTACCGGTTAAGATAAACATATCAAGGATGACCCGCTGAGGAAAGAACCAAATAGGATTTACAACTACCGGTTACTGGGTAGGACACCACAAATAAAGTGAATATCCATCACTGGTTAAAGAGAACGTATCACGGATAGACTCAAAGGGAAGAATATCCATCATCGGTTAAGATGAACATATCAATGATAGACTCACCTGGGGACATTAAGAAGAATATCCGTTACCGGTTAGGGTAAACATATCAAGGATAAACTGCCTGAAAAAGTAGGAATTATATCTATCGGCTACTGGATAGAATACCGGAAAGAGAATATCCGTCATCGGTTAAGATGAACATATCAAGGATAGACTCCGAGGGGAGAAATAGGAATTACATCTATCAGTTACTAGATAGAATACCGAAAAGAGAATATCTGTCATCGGTTAAGATGAACATATCAAGAATAGACTCCACGAAAGGGGAAGTAGGATTTAAGACTACCGGTTACTGGGCAGAAGACCGCAAAGAAAAGGAAATTCATCACCGGTTAGGATGAACATATCAAGGATTAACCTTCTGGGAGACGTGAAAACGAATCCGCTGGGGAGAAAAAGGTTACTTTTACCGAATATTGGGGAAAAAGTGAAATACTTGCAAATTGAAAAGAATATTACCAGTTACTGGGTAATAGACTTTCAGGGGACCAAAGGCATCTATTTAGGTAAGATCTAGAAAGAAACGGTCAATCAAAGACTCAACCCAATGAGGATATAACTCAGGGGGAGTGATTCCATCCAGACGATCAACTGGGGAGGAAACTGAAATAATGATCATCCACGAGGAAGTAACTCAGTGGGGAATGAGAAAGGTTAAATTATTTCTGCTTAAGGGGCTGACTCTCTATAATTCAAAGAGGACAGACACACCAAATTTTCATGGGGGAAAGGATACCAATGTAGCAGAGGATCAGAGAAACAATGAATTACAAAGTGCATTATTAATGCGATGATGAAATCTATCAATGTATATGTATATGTATATATGATGATTATGCTGACAAAACAATCACATAAGATACAAATGTCACTGGTCTGCATCACCAATATAATAACCAGCCAATCTCAATAGGAGGGAATCATCTGGAGAGAAAAAGTTGCAAAGGAATGAACAGGAATCATCCACCTCGAAGGCTCAACCCTGGCTGGGGACAAGGAAATGGTTCGCCGAAAAATATGCACTATCAACTCTGCGGGGAATTTCAGGTCAATACCACATCAAATGGGAGACAACCTGGCAGAGGATTGAAAATACTGCTCAAGAATCAGGGCTAACCGGAGTCAGGGACAACTCCGCTGGAGACTTGAGGGGAAACAAAATTTGTTAAATCTATGCAACCTGCTGCGATAATGCGCCTACAACTCGAGGGAGGCAATTACGAACTCAGTTGGGGAAACCATCAAAACTTGGCTGGAGATTAAAAAGTTGTTGGGGAAGAAACAGAGATCACACCAACTTCTTGGGGATAAAACCAACAATGCTTCGCTTTTTAGGGCTTACCTGTCCTCAGACCGCTGTGGATATTCCTTAAATGAAGTCGATTTCTCTTTTAAAAATTAACTTCTTTTATTATTTAAGAAAACATGATTTTTTATTTTAAAACTTTAATTTCAAAATGATCACAATAAAATTTAATTCCATTTAGCTGAATAAATAAGAGTAGAAAGAATTGGATAAAAAGCTCAACTTTATTTAATAGGATGGTAGTCTGTAAATGACAAGACTCCATATATCTTTACAAAAGTTGAAAAATGGTAATTTACATGGAAAAGGGCTACATTAAATACAATGATCACTAATCCTTCTACCAATTTTGATATCCACTGTGCTCTTGGCTTTGGTTGAAGATGAATCAGAACTAAACATTATGCTCAAGAAAGTCTTCAAGACTGAAGATCAACAGGATGCAATTACTTGCTATAATCCCTAATTTTTGCATAAATTGCCCCAAGGTGGGGTACTTAATTTATCGAGATAATTATTCTGTTTTATGTCTCTAACTTTTGCTTGGGTCGCCCTTTCGGGTTTTCAATCCACCGAGACGCTCATTTTTGCCTAAGCTGCACTTTCGGGTTTTCAACTTAGCGAGTTGTTCTTTTCTTTTTTAGGCAAAGTATTTCTTGACTGCATCCGCATTCACAGGACGAGTGAACTCTTCACCATCCATATTTGTAAGAATCAAAGCACCACCTGAAAAGGCTCTCTTAACAACATATGGGCCTTCATAATTAGGAGTCCATGTGCCCCTAGAATCTGGTTTGAAAGATAGAATCTTCTTGAGCACAAGGTCACCTTCTCTGAATACACTAGGTCTGACCTTCTTATCAAAAGCTTTCTTCATTCTCTGCTGATATAACTGACCATGACACATGGCAGTTAGTCTCTTCTCTTCAATTAAATTCAGCTAGTCATACATGGTCTGACACCGTCCGGCTTCTGTCAACTTGGCTTCCATCAGCACACACAATGATGGGATCTCAACCTCTACCGGGAGCACAACTTCCATGCCATAAACAACTGAGAAAGGGTTGCCCCTGTTGAAGTGCGGATGGATGTACGGTACCTATGCAAAGCAAATGGGAGCATCTCATGCCAATCCTTGTACGTCACAACCATCTTCTGAATGATCTTCTTAATGTTCTTATTTGCAGCTTCAACAACCCCATTCATCTTAGGCCTGTAGGGAGAAGAATTATGATGTGCAATCTTCAAGTCTTTGCAAAGAGCTTCCACCATATTATTATTCAAGTTAGATCCATTATCAGTAATGATCTTACTTGGCACACCACCAACATATAATCTGATTCTTGATAAACCTTACAACAACTTGCTTGGTTACATTCGCATATGATGTCGCTTCAACCCACTTTGTGAAGTAGTCAATAGCCACCAAAATGAAATGGTGTTTGTTCAATTCTTTAGGCTCAATCATGCCAATCATATCAATTTCCCACATGGAGAAGGGCCATGGAGAGGAAATGACATTCAACAGTGTCGGAGGAACATGAATCTTATCTGCATAGATTTGACACTTGTGTCATTTCTTCACGAACTTGCAACAGTCAGATTCTATTGTCAACCAATAGTAACCTGCTCTCATCATCTTCTTAGCCATAGTGTGTCTATTAGAATGAGTACCAAAGGAACCTTCATGGACTTCTGTCATCAATAAGTCTGCTTCATGTCTATCCACGCATATGAGCAGAACTATATCGAAGTTTCTCTTATAAAGCACATCACCATTTAAGTAGAAGTTTCCAGCTAATCTCCTCAAAGTCTTTTTATCTTTCAAAGATGCCCCAGGTGGGTAAATCTGACTTTGGAGGAAACACTTGATATCAAAATACTACGGCTTTTCATCTTTGATCTCTTAAACAACAAACACATGAGATGGCCTATCAAGACGCATTACAGTCATATTAGGAACTTCATTCCAAAACTTCACCATAATCATTGAAGCCAACGTTGTAAGAGCATCTGCCATCCGGTTTTCATCTCGAGGGATAAGATGAAACTCAACCTTAGTAAAGAAAGTTGAAATCCTTCTTGCATAATCTCTATATGGTATTAAACCGGGTTGATTCGTCTGCCATTCCCCTTTGATCTGATTCACAACCAAAGCTGAATCTCCATAGACATCAAGATATTTGATTCTGAGATCAATGGCCTCTTCAAGCCCCATAATGCAAGTTTCATACTCAGCCATATTGTTTGTACACTTGAAAGTCAATCTAGCTGTAAATGGAAAATGAGTGCCTTGAAGAGTAATAATCACTGCCCCAATGCTATTACCATACTGATTAACATCTCCATCAAATACCATGCCCCAATGAGAACCAGGCTCTGGCCCTTCTTCAAGCAATGGTTCATCACAATCCTTCACTTTCAAGTACAAAATCTCTTCATCAGGAAAATCATACTGCACTGACTAGTAATCTTCAATTGGTTGGTGAGCCAAATGGTCAGCCAAGACACTACCTTTGATAGCTTTTTGAGATCAATATTCAATATCATACTCTGATAACAACATCTGCCAACGAGCAATCCTCCCAGTTAAAGCAGGCTTCTCAAAAATATACTTGATTGGATCCATTTTGGATATCAAGCAAGTGGTATGATTTAACATATATTGACGCAGACGCTTAGCAGCCCAAGCCAATGCGCAACAAGTCTTTTCCAGCATAGAATACTGAGTCTCACAGTCCGAGAACTTCTTACTCTGGTAATAAATAGCATATTCTTTCTTTCCAGTTTTGTCTTGCTAACCAAGAACACAACCCATACTTTCCTCAAGCATAGTCAAATACATGATCAATGGTCTTCTTTCAACAGGCGAAGACATAATCGGAGGCGTAAGCAGATACTCTTTGATACTGTCAAAAGCTTTCTGGCAATCCTCGGTCCAATCACAAGACTGATCTTTCTGAAGAAGCTTGAATATAGGTGAACATGTGGTAGTCATATGCGAAATGAATCTTGAGATATAATTCAAGCGGCCGAGAAAACCTCTGACTTGCTTCTCAGTTTTGGGCGCAGGCATCTCTTGTATTGCTTTGACCTTGACAGGATCAACTTCAATACCCTTCTCGCTGACAATAAAGCCCAACAACTTACCAGAACGAACACCAAAAGTACACTTATTGGGATTCAAGCGGAGTTTATACTTCCTCAAACGCTGGAATAACTTCAACAAATGCTCAACATGCTCTTCCTCATCACTGGATTTAGCAATCATATCATCAATATAGACTTCGATCTCTTTATGCATCATTTCATGAAAAAGAGTGGTCATTGCTCTCTGGTAAGTTGCACCAGCATTCTTTAGACCGAAAGGCATCACTCTATAACAGAATGTTCCCCAGGGTGTAATGAATGTGGTCTTCTCCATATCCTAGATTAACCGGAAAATCCATCCATAAATGAAAAGACTTTGAATTTAGTTGTATTGTCTACCAACATATCAATGTGCGGCAGCGGAAAACCATCTTTCAGACTAGCTTTGTTCAAATCTCTATAATCAACGCACATACGGACTTTTCCATCTTTCTTCAGAACAGGCACAATGTTGGCCACCCATTACGGATACTCAGCAGTAACAAGGAAACCAGCATCAATCTGCTTCTGCACTTCTTCTTTGATCTTTACTGCCATACCAAGATGAGTTCTCCTCAATTTTTGCTTGACTGGCGGGCATTCTGACTTCAACGGCAATCTATGCTCCACAATCTCAGAATCTAAACCATGCATGTCTTGATATGACCAAGCAAACATATCTGAACACTCTCGAAGAAAATCAATCAACCCCTTCTTAGCTTCTGGACATAGTTGAGACCCAATCTTGACTTCCTTCACATCATCCTCGGAACCCAAGTTGACCAACTCAATCTGCTCTTCGAATGGCTGAATGGCTTTTTCCTCGTGCTCAAGTAGACGAGACAATTCATTAGACATTTCTTCATCACTTTCTTCCTTAGCCTCAAACACAGGGAATTAAAAGTTTGGAGAAGGAATAGGATCATTGTATTCAATGGGTTTAGAAACCAACCTACATAATGATTTGATATTTTGATTTTAGAGAAGTGAATTGTGACCAAATATTATACAGATGGATAATTATTATTTATTTATTTATGTTTTTTGTGATTACCATTTTCATAAAAGCAAAAAATAAAAACATTTTAGATGGGAATGAATAGAATTGTATTTAATTAATGATCAAATTGAAAGATGCCTAACCACGTTTACTTCTCCCTTAGGCATAGGAGAAGGATTTTCAAAAATAATAAAACAATTACTTAGAGCGATGAACAATAACAGGAACATCGACAGCGATCCAATTGTTGCAAGCTTTTTCATGCGTCACAAAATTGGTGAAGTCTTCATCTTTGTCATGCTCAATCACTGCATTTGAGTGTTGTTCAATACCATGGATGAACCCTCCACTACGGAAACTAGGTTTCACATCTTCAACTTTGATCACAGACAACCCTTGCTGAAATCCCAAACCAGCATGATTCTTGTTCTCGGCGATCTCTACCATCCGACCCCACTGATCAAAACTACCATCTTCAACAATCTTCTGAGCATCTTTAAAAGAGGACATAAGTGCCCCAACTTTCTTCTCTTCGGCAATAGATAGAGCTTGGAACGGAGTTCCAATCTCATCCTCAGCCTCAACATATGAGAAAGACGACAGATGACTTACCAACAAAGCTTTCTCCCCGCCCATAATGATGAGCTTACCATTCTTCACAAATTTCAATTTCTGATGCAGAGTGGATGTCACAGCTCCTGCCTCATGTATCCATGGCCTTCCTAACAAGCATCTATAGGCCAGGTGGATATCCATTACCTAAAAATTAATTTGGAAATCACTCGGACCTATCTTCACTGGAAGGTCCACTTCACCAATAACAGTCTTGAGGGAACCAGCAAAAGCTTTGACAATCACGCCACTGTATCTCATCGGAGCTCCTTGGTAGGATAATCTGGACAGAGTTGACTTGGGGAGTACATTCAACTAAGAGTCGGTATCAACCAATACATTGGACAACGTATCCTCCTTGCAGATCATTGATATGTTCAATGCTAGGTTGTGATTCCTACCCTCCTCGGGGAGTTCTTCATCACAGAAGCTCAGATTATTGCAGGAAGTAATGTTATCCACAATGTGGTCAAATTGATCCACTGTCAGATCATGCTCCACATAGGCTTCTTCCAACACCATTTGCAATGCTTCTCTGTGCGCTTCAGAGTTCATGAGCAGACACTACACTGAAATCTTGGAAGGAGTCTAGAGCAACTGCTCCACCATATTGAATTCACTCTTCTTAATCAAACGAAGCACCTCATCATCATCATTAGGCTTCAAATTGCTGGATTCACCAGACTGACACTTTGGAGCATTAATCGGATTTTCTACAGGTACCTCAACCTTCTTACCAACATCCTCTACATCCTTTGGGAAAACAGGACCAAACACACGACTGCTACGGGTCACCTTCGCTATATCAGCAATGTTCATAACAGAATTAGTCATAGGCAATGGAACCTCTTGACCATTCTCCACCATTGTGGCATTATACTGATATGAAACAGCTCTATCGGATGCATACGGGACTGGGCCCACTAACCGTATCACTAACGGCGATACCGATTTGTTGACGTTGTTACCGCTGCTGCTATCAAACTGAATTACTACCCGCTCAGGGGTCTTAAAAACTGGTACTATCACATTGACATCATCTATATCCCTAGACTATTGAATATGGATTACATTCTCATGCATCAACTTCTGGATATCTCTCTTGACAACCGAACACCCACGGGAGATCACACTGCAGATTGCACAACTGTCATGGTCGTGCTCACAATCACTAATCGTACATAGGGTCTTATGAATTTCTACCAAAGATCGACGAATACGTCGCACATCAAACACTCGGAAACTTCCCGGACATCCATCTACCATATTAATTGAGGGATTACCATGAGCAGGCAATGAGTTAGCTTTAACATTCGGCGCACGGTCCTCAAAGGACATCATCCCACTCTTCACTAGCTTATGAACCTCGTATTTCAACGAGTAGCAGTTCTCGATATCATGGCCAGGAGCCCCTTGATGAAAGGCATAACAGAGTTCTGGCTTATACCACCATGGAAGTGGTTCTGGAATTTGTGGTGGATTTCTTGGTTGGAGAAGGTTCTTGAGAACCAAAGACGGATATAACTCAGCATAGGTCATAGGAATAGGGTCAAAAGAGACCTTTTTCCTCTCAAAGTTCTATTGTAGTTGTTGATTATTGTTGGTGTTATTGTTGTAGTTGTTTGTTCTTTGTAGCGGTTGTTGTTGACGTTGTTGTTGTTGAATTGGAATAGATTGATTGTTTAAAAATAATGGAATAACGGATGAAACTTGATGATGATGATGCGATTGAGGATTTCTTCTGGCATGAGGCCTCCTCTGCCTCCCTGCTGACACTGCATTGGTTTCACTTTCCTTCTTCCTAGCAAAACTGTTCCCATACTTCTTTCTTGAAGATACCTCTTCCTTAGACAAACGTCCCTCACAGACACCCTCTTCTAATCTTATTGTCGCAACCTAAAAAATAGAAATGCAAAAAAACAACCGGCGAAAAAGAATGACAGAAGAGTCGCCAGCGTGCGTTATTTATCCCAAAGGAGGGAAAGGAAACGCTCGAAGTAAACCTGGAAAAAGGAAAGGAAAAGACAAGGTCTCGCAACCAAATCTTGGGTTCGGGAGTCATTTATGCGAAGGGAAGGTATTAGCACCCCTACGCATCTGTAGTACTCTACGGGATCCACTCTTGTTGTTCTTGTCTAAAGGGTGTGGGTTTATCTAATGTACTATTTACTAAAATAGGGGTCAAAAGAAAATGACTCGCACAGATGTCGCATCCACTGCATACGTATCTCATCTGAATATGAGAATCATATTCTTCGTAGCTAGGCTACCTATGGGTTAAAGGGAAGTGTGCTCGCTAAGACATCGCATCTTATGCCTACGTATCTCATCTGGAATGAGAATCAGAGCAAAACGTAGTTCGACTAACTACGGGTTAAAGGGAAATGTGCTCGCTAAGACATCGCATCTTATGCCTACGTATCTCATCTGGAATGAGAATCAGAGCAAAACGTAGTTCGGCTAACTACGGGGTTTGTTTTGGGTGAACGACGTTACTACGCAATCTACCGGATGCTCGACCTTTGGAGACTTACTCGCATGTAGTAGAAGGAGTTAACATGTTCTTAGGAGAAGAAAAACAATGAGTTGTTGGTGTTTTAGGAATGCTCATGCAAAAAGGAAGTCCTAGACGAAGGAACAGTGCTACCTTAATTGACATGCAAACGAGAGATTATACGAAGCCTAGCAATCCTATGGGGAGACGACCACACCACACAAAACATGTATCATAAAGTAAACCTGCCAACAAGGGGCTCAAACACACAAAAAACATTGCCTCTTATTGAGGTCTTCCAGCTAAGAAAGCGGTAAAATGCGGGAAAGGGGTAAAAGTACCACACGGATAAAGATCCGAAGTAACAGCAACTAAGGGGGCAAGAAACCCAAGGATCTCTCAAGCTAGCACCATCAAAGAAAGAAAGTCAGCACAGGTAATCAGAATAAACCTCCAGGGGGTATCCCACAAATAAAGTGGAATACCACGCAAGCTATCTCTTCAAGAGTCATGTGAGCCCTCACAAAAACTCAACAAACAGGTTAGGAAGTAACGCATGGATGCAATAGAAAACACGTCACAACAGAACACAAAAAGATTAGAGCAAACAGAAAAAATAACTACTGTCGCGATCGCTGTTGCATCGCCTAGCGAAAGCTTAGCGAAGGTGCTAGCGAAGGCCTGCGGGTTTTGGGTTCTTCATTGATAACATTCCGATCTCGCCAACCCCAAACCCTATGGTACACATTTCAGAAATTAAACGATTAACATTCAAGGCATTGATTTACATTCATACACATCTAAACCCGTGGGTAAAACCTCATGATAATACTTCATACATTCAGAGTATTCAAATTAAAAGCACAGAGTAACGGGAATAAAACAAACCTGATTGGAGAGATTGAATGAAATTGGATTTCACCGGGGTTTGCAGAACAATCTCAGGGTTTGTATGAGGTAGAGCTGGTTCTTTGCCGATGAGTTCCCTTTAGTGTCCGGAGGTTGCTCTGAACTCTGTTAGCTTCCTCTCTGGCTTTGTTAGGTTAGGTTTCAGATCAGGTTAGCTCAGGTCTTTTTAGGTCAGGTCTTTTTTGGGAGATGGGAGTCTAGTATATATAGCCTAATTTCGTGGCTTTGTGGGCTCAAATGAGAGCAACTCAAGCCTAAGACTTTCTGTTATTTTTCTCAAACGCGTGAGCTTCGCCAAGCGAAGGATCTGCTCGCTTAGCGAACATGGCAGTTCGGTTCGCTTAGCGAACCATGCTGCTCGCCTAGCGAGCATGACAGCTCAGGCTCTGCTTTTCCAAACTTGGTAACCTGTGTCATGGACCTTTGTTCCTCTAAGATTAATGATTTGAATGATGAATGAGGGGGGCAAATTTGAGGTGCTACACTTATCCCCATATTTGCCATTTCGGTAAAATCACTGGGGGCACTAGCAATCATTCATTCGTAATAAAACTAACTTAGGGTTTTGAGGAAGATCTTGGTCATCCCTTTTTCTTCCAACGGAGGGTTGATCTGAGCATCAAGCTCTCTCCACCTCTGGGTGTACTCTATAAACGTCTCTTTATCCTTCTGAGACATAAACCTCAGTTGGTCTCTATCGGGCGCCATATCAACGTTGTATTTCTACTGTTTCACAAAGGCTTCACCCAAATAATTGAACGTGCGAACACTTGCACTATCCAATCCCATGTACCACCTCAGAGCGGCACCAGTCAGACTGTCATGAAAGTAGTGAATCAATAACTGATCATTATCAGTTTGCGTCGATATTTTTCTGGCATACATGACAAGATGGCTAAGAGGACATGTATTTCCCTTATACTTTTCAAAGTCATGGACTTTGAACTTCATCGGGATCTTGACGTTTGGCACTAAGCAAAGTTCCGCAACACTCTTACCAAACAGATCTTCTCCCCTCATGGTTTTGAACTCCTTTCGCAACTCAAGGAATTGGTCTTTCATCTCATCCATCTTCTCATAAACATCCGGACCCTCAGACGGCTCAGAATGGTAGATGGTGTCCTCAACACGAGGCAGAGTGTGAACAACTGGAGACAGCACAGACATGATCGGGCTAGATTCCGACATGGAAGCAAAGGTAGGTGCAAAACCTTCGGGCACAAAGTTCGGCGGCATTCCCCACGGGAATCCGGCAAGCATAGCAGACGTAAACTGAGTGGCAGGCACGATTGAAGTAACAACCTCTGAAATGACAGTCCTCTGAGGAAGAAGAGTTGCAGGGGTTGGGGAAGATTGACTTTGAGCAGCTAGAACAGACTCCATCATGGCAGTCAAACGGGTAATCTCGTCCTTCAACTCTCTGTTCTCTTGTTCCAAGTGTTCCATGATTCTCGGATGATTGGCGCGAGTCTTGTATCGATGAGTCAGCTTGGCTGAAGCACAGAAGAATAACCAATAAGACATCTGGCGGAAGAAAAACTTGCTATGCAAATGATGCATGAAATGCAATGCTTTGATTGTTTTTATTTTCAAGGAACATACTATTTTATTTGCAAATATATAACAACAATTGTAACAATTTGACTAACCATACAAATTTCTTTTATTTATATAATTTGGAAGGATTACACTGAGTATAATTTCAAAAACCAAAATACAAATACAAGAGAAAAGGAAACTAATCATCCTAAGGATCCCCTAACAACGGTGTCAGATGATCTGGCTGTAGGCATGTACTTCCTTCGGATGCGTTGGATCTCAGACTCAAAAGAAGTCTTCATCTAAGCCTTCTCAAGGACAAGCTGATCAACAATCTTCTTCCAAGCACCGGAAGGCTAAGGCATACTAGAGGAAGATTGACCCTCTGGTTCTCTCTGTCTCTTCACTGCTCGGTCTTCAAGAAGTTCAATAAGCGCATCTTTATCCTTAGACTCAAGTTATAACTCCTCATGCTTTCGGCTCAAAGCATGGAACCACTCTTCCCACATATCCTTCTCTTGCTTCATCTTGGCGAGTGCGTCTTCCAACTCCTCTACATCTTGGTTAGGGAGAGTTGATGGCTTAACCACAACCATAGACATAGGTCTCTCACAAGCATAAGGCATCTTCAATTCCAAAGCTCTCATCTTCACCCAAAGAGTGTAAGCTTCCAAAGCTACATAGTTGCACGAACTAAGCTCGGATCTTCCTTTCCTATGCACATTATGCCAAGCGTGAATCATCTTCTGCTTCAAAAGTTGGGAATCTTTACCCTCTTGATAGAAAAGACCTTCTAACTGAGTGTTATTATGTTTTTCTCTCAAGGGGAACCCAAGTTGACGACGAGCCAAAGCAGGGTTGTAGTTAATTCCTCCTTGTGTACCAATGAGAGGCATATTAGAGAATTCACCACAACTATCAATAATATCCAAGCTACCCAATGAAGAATCATACCAAACTATATCATCATTAGTGAGAGACATAAGTCTCTGAGACCACCGTAGACATTGTTTGTTCTCCACAAAAGCAGGCGTCTGAGGCAAGTGCGAAATAAACCACTTGTACAGAAGAGGAACACAACACACAATAGTTCCACCACCTTTAGAATTCCTCAAATGCAAAGATAAGTACATATCACCCAACAGAGTAGGCACAGGATTCCCAATCAAGAAGATTCTAATGGCATTAATATCAACAAAACCGTCAATGTTAGGGAACAAAGCTAACCCATAGATGAGCAATACAAAGACGACTTCAAAAGCATCAACACTACCGACATGAGCAAAAGTAGTAGCTTTCCCAATAAGGAACTCAGAAGTCAACCCAAACATTCCTCCTTTATTTACCCAATGAGCCTCAATCTCAGACTTCTTCAAGTGAAGAGCTTCAGTTATGATATGAGATCTGGGAATCTCTTCCAATCCACTAAAAGGCACCTTGTTAGAAACAGGTATTCCCAAGAGATGGGCATACTCCTCGAACATAGGCACGAGTTGATAATCGGGAAAAGTGAAGCAACGGTAGAGAGGATCATAAAACTGAACCAACACACTCAAAAGCCTTTCCACTACATCAGCAGATAACACAGATAACAACTTCCCATGACGTTGCTTGAAATCCAAGGGATCTAATACAAAAGATGATAGCTCCTTAACTCTTTCAAATTCGGACATCTGAAACTGTACTTATTAGTGTTCCTTCGTCCACAATCCATGGTCTGAAAATATTTGCAAATAAAACCTCAGTTCCTTGAAGTTACTTTTCGTGTGATGAATGTTATGATGCGCATGTATGCATGAATGCAACAATCACAAGTAAGGGATCACACACAAGGCAAACAAAAAAAGGTCAAGGGATGAATCAAGTCATTGTCAAGATCAATCATCCATTTTGGTGGATTATGGCTTTTACCTTATCAACCCTCAAGTTCCATTGATATTGACAAGACTTGATTGGATCAACCAAGAATCAAGGGTTTGTTGTGAGCCACGAGCATGGAGTCAGGTTAAGAACCATCCCAAAGGAGTGTACTAAGGATAAAACCTGTAGATCATGTTCTAAAAATTTCCCAGAGTCTAAATTCAATCTATTGGGTATTATAGGTTAGGATGACTGACTCATCAACCCATGATATTCTCAAGAGAAACCCGTCTGAGTGTAGTATCGCGTAACAACTGTTATCAAGTTTACACCTGAACAATCTCCACACTACGTCCTAAATAGGCCAAGTTGGGTTAAATGTTCTGCGGTCCTCAACTTCTCGGACCCCAAATTAGAGAAAGTAATTCCTAGCCATAAATAACTTGTGTGACATCAATAGCTCCAAAAGGGTCTCCACTTAGTAGATGGGTCTCAAGGCAACTTGTTAAGGACTACTCCACACAAGTCAAACATGACTATACCATCCTCATATCTTAATTGCACTCAAGTTTGGGTTAGAACTTATCTCACCACTCGGAGATCACCAAGCACAACAAGCATATTATATCACATAAACAAATATACAAACATCAAATATACAAATATATACACATAAAAAAGTAGGCTAAACCCACTGGAGACTACTCCCCAGCAGAGTCGCCACTTGATTTCTATAGCGGTAAATTCATGACCATTAAGCTATGGATAAAATTAACGCCAATAAAACCAGAGTCGCCACCGCGCTTTTATTGTTTCCAAAGGAAAAAGGAAAAGTACGAACAAAACTCAAAGATAAGAAGTTTTCAAATCGAAACTAATAAAATTCCAAATATTACAGGTAAGGGGTTGGTTACACAAAGGGAAGGTGTTAGCATCCAAAGTGTTCTAGGTACTTCTAGGGAGCCCTTTTTTATGTGTGTATGTGTTTTGGCATAAAAGATGTTTTCAATAAATATAGTGTGGGGATGAGAAAAGAATTCATTAATTATATTTTTGTGTTTGACATGACCTTCGGACTTGTGCCTACGTACCAACATAAAATGACGGATCAAAACCTCATAGTTCATGGTATCAATTTCAAAGTGAATGAGTTGCTTTTAACAAAAATTTAAGTCTAAAAGAGGCACAAAAGGCCTAAAAGAGTTTGAATGAGTGTTAGTTCTTTTTGTCTTTTGAAATTTTAAGTCAATATGGTTAAGTTCATTTACAAGTTTGATTTAAGAAAAGAGTTAAAAAAAGGCAATGGTATAAGGCCAAAGTTTCTAGTTTTCAATAAAGTCTAAGTTTTAAAATCACAAGAAAAGAAAGTTTTTTGAAAAGGGGGAGAGATTTTGAAATTTAAGAAGTGGAAGGAGATGAAGATACTAATCCTAAGCAAAAATTTAAAAGTTAAGAGTTGAAAAGATCTGACCAATGGGATGCAATCCAATAGACAAGAATGTCATATAGAAATCCACTTTTCCTTTGGACTTTGAAATCAAGCAATATCAATACACAAGTAGCAAGATGAAGAGCCAGTCATCAAATAAAGATAGCCACATCCAAGTTAGCAACTCCATAGTCTTCTTCATAATCTCCCATGTATCAGATGAGATACTCCTTGAATGGCTCAGAAATAAGCATTAGACACAGGTTCAAAGTGACATTTGCACCAATACCATATAGAAGATGAACTCAAAAGGGATCTCAATACTTGCACCAGATGAAATTTCAATTCACAATGACTTGGCTTCAGAAAAGTTGGCATTGGCCAAGTTCTTTTGTATAGGGAATGTTGCCTAATTCTAAGTCCAAGTCTCAGATCAAATCCAACAGTCCACAAAAATTATTTTTTAGGGTTTTTTGTTGTTTATTATGTACTTTAAGGTCCTAAGACCACAAACACCAAAAAAACAAGTATATACAATCACAATATAATCACAATGTATGGCTCAAGTGAGCAAAGTGAAAATGGCATTAAAATAAACAAGTTAAATGATATGTAAAATGGCAAATGATAAATGGCTTGAATTTAAAATGCATAAAAGTAAATGGATTGAAATTAAAAGTTAGTCAAATGTTAGTTAATTAGATGTTAGTATTGTTTTTGCTTTTCAATTGTTTAAGTCATTCTTTGGAGAACACTCAACCCTCTATTCACAAGCATGGATCCTTGAACCAAGACATCTTCCAAAGGAAGGAAAAAAGGCCAAGTTTCCATACAATACCATGAAAGGGGGAGACTTACAATCTCACTTACTAGAATGTTATGCTTTTTGGGTCAAAATTTAGCGCTATGTTAAGCAATCGTAATTGGACTTTTGTAGAAGTCACAACTATCTGAGGCCGGACAGTAGAAATTCTAGTGTTAATGCATGTTAGAGATATGGTATAATGAACCATACTCCTAAAATATACCACACTTAAAAAGAAAATGGCAAAAGGATGGACCTACTCTCATCCATACTTGTGTTGGTTTATGAACCAACTAGCCTTAGGATATAGAGATATCATTGGTCAATGGAATGGATGTGATAGAATGGGATTGAAGATGAAAAGGGATGGGAAATGAGACAAACACAAATTGGTCATGGGAGAAATTTTATCAAATTAAAATCATTCATTCATTTTGGGAGATGAAATGTATATTTCAACAATCCCCTAAATCCAATGATTTTAATCCAACAAAGTCAAATCAACCTTGACCAAGGCCCAAACACAATAGTCAAACTTCACAAGTCAATAAAAATAGCTCAACACAATTTATTCAAAATTAAACAATTAAAAATCAATTAAAAATGCATTAAATTAAATTATGTTTGATCAAAAATCTAAAACCTCTTCAAAACACCAAATAAATGGCCAAGCGATTTATCATAATAGGTCAAACAAGGTCAAAGGACCTTCGAGAAAAAATTTCATTATTTTTGGAAAGTAAAAAGTATTTTTAAACGATTAAAAATATGCTCAAAAATAATTAAATCATGAAAAATATTAATGTTGATCCATTAAAATAATTTTAATTCATAAAATGAAAGAGAAAGATATTTGAATTTTTTTGGTGAAAGTCCCATATTTTTTGGATCAATATTAAAATTAATATGAATTAATGAAAATAAAGCAATTAAAATGTAAATTCAGAAAATCAAAAATATGTGGACCATCTGATCTCCCTCATTAATTGAGGTGGCAGATCAAATGGTCAAAAGCACGCGCTCCATGTGATCTTTAGTCAACTGCGCAGCACACGTGGTAATCACAACCAACGCTCAAGATTAAAACATTTTGAATGGATCATGTGGTTCATAGACTTGCCAACACATCGCCGGAGCCAGAGCTCCGGTCTTCTTCTCCGGTGGACCTCACCGGACTGGTCCACCTTCAACCATTACCAAAATGAAAAATCAAGACATGGATTTAAAGAAAAAATGCTCAGGAGCTCGAATATGGCCTCAATTTTGTCTAACTCCAAGTATATAGGAAGATACAGGGAGTTGAATTTTGAGGATCATGATCTGAGTTGCTTCGATTTGACCTCTAATCAACTCAATCTTGTTGCCTATATTGGTAGGACTTCAAACAACCAAAAATCAACAAGAATAGTTGAGAAATAAAAGAGAATTAAAGAGTGGAAAATCTGGAAAATCACCTTTAATGGAGCTTCAAATTGGCACGATCTTGCTCTCAATTATGCTTGATCTTCCTTCAGATGCTTGATGGAATAGAAATGGATCAAGGAAAGGGATGGACTCTTGGAGTTTCAATCTCAAAATAGCTGAATATTTGAAACTCGATTTTCAAAGAAAATCTTCAAGCTTATCCTTTAATGGTGAGGGTTAGGGGTTGCTGAATCAAAGCTTGCGAATGAGATCCTCATTTCTGAGCAAGAGAGCTTCTATTTATTGGAAAAAGTTTGAAAGTCTCCCTTTCATGCTTTCATTTGCGTGTGATATGCCCATCAAGTGATGCACTTAGGTCCAAAATTGAGTGTAAGCCATATTGAAATCATGTTGTCAAGCCATGCATTCGTGTATGAAAAGTGGAACTTGATATTATCCAAATGGTCCTTCAACTTTAACCCATGAGCAAGTCATTCATCCTTTGTTCAAATGAGATGATTTTGGACTTTTTGAAAAGGTAATATCAAGAGAAATAACTTCCATGTTGAACACTTGTTCATTTGAAGCTTGGATCATGATGAATTTTGAGGTAGAAATTTGGAAAATCAAACATATCAAAAAAAAATCTAAGTACCAAGCTATATGTTCACTTCTTCCACCTTAAAAAACTTTTTCTATGGGCTTCATATGAGAAACGTTCCTTCGTCAAAGTTGTAGCTCTTCTAAATTCCTTCAAATTGGTCACAAATTTGACCTTATTTGGATTTTGAATGAAGGCGTTATGCATTTTAGAAGTTGAGGAAAATCACTTGTTCAATGGTATAGGCCCAAAATGACCTATAATGTTTCCTCTTGGCAGATTCATTTTCAAGTTGAATTTGCACTTCCTCCAAACATAAAAGTTGAAGTATACACATTGAATTTGATCATTCAACTTGAATGGCTTTCATATCATAAATATTGAGCAAGTTATGGTCTTGTGAAGTTGACCTTCAAACTAGGGTTTAGACAAAATGACCTATAATCTTTCACCATACAAATTGACTTTACAAGAAAAACTAGCTCTTGACCTCAACATGGAACTTGTTTGGAATGTTGTTTAGAGTAAATTTTCTCTTGGAATCATTTTCATATGATAAACATTGCAGGAGATAGGGTCTAGGAAACCCCAGTTTTGACCAGTTGAATTCCTCTGGTCAACCACCATGAACCAACTTGCTAGCTTGATATTATCTTGACTTTTGGGACTTATGGAGGATCATATATTCATAAGATGATGAAATGTGAAGTAACCCTTGAGATATTTGACCAATTGGTGAAGAAACTTGTTGAAGAAGTCACACAAGATACCCAGATGAATTAGGGCTTCCAAGGCAAACAAGCTTCAAACTCTTGATGATTTCTTGATCAAACTAACATGTGAAGATCATGGGGATCCATATATGATACTTAGAGCCATATTAAACCATTTATTGATTGAGCTCCTTGCATTGAGGGTCTCAAACCCAAGATATGAGCTTGATAGAGCATGTGCACTACCTACAAAAGAGTTAAACTATAAAATTACATATTTTTGGTATTTTGGTTAGTAAATGATAAAAACAAAGTATGATACAAACAAATTATGCTTGATGATCTCTCCCAATGCAAACCCAATGAATGAGGGGTAAGGAAGATGCCAAGGTGTGATCCCAATGCTAATGCATATGATGAGAATAGCATGAGGGATCTAGGGGTCAAAATTGGGGTCTTACAAGATGTCAAGACTTCAACTTCTTATCACTAAGTTTAAGCACTTAATAATGAAGGAGGATGAGAGCATTCATGACTTTCACATGAATATTATTGAGATAGCCAATGCCTCATGTGCCATGGGGGAGAAGATGTCAGAAGCTAAGTTGGTCAGAAAAATTCTCAAGTCTCTTCCAAAGAGATTTAACATGAAGGTTACTGCCATTGAAGAAGCACAAGATATAAACAACATGAAAGTTGATGAACTTATGGGATCTCTTCAGACCTTTGAATTAGGGATCGATGAAAAATCTGAAAAGAAGAAAAGCATAGCCTTTATTTCTAATGTTGAAGACTTCGAAGATGAATGTGACCTGGATACATATGAAGGGATATCTAATGTTATTGTATTACTTGGAAGACAGTTTAACAAGGTGATGAAGAAGATGGACTGGAAGAGAAGATGAAATGTCAAGAATAAGTTATTTGACATCAACAAAAATCAGGATTTTGGGAAAAGGCCAAAAACTGACGAAAAATATAACCAAGGAAAAGGAATCCAATGTCATGGATGTGAAGGGTTTAGACACATAAGAGCTGAATTCCCAACTTATCTCAAGAAGCAGAAGAAGGGTATGTATGTGTCATGGTCAGAAGATGATTTTGAAAGTGATCCTGAAGTGGAATCTGCCAAAAAGGTTACTGCCCTGCCTGGTATTTGTGATTCTGATGAAGAATGAGATTGTGAAGAACTCACCTTTGAGGAACTTGCAGAGTCTTACAAGGAGTTGTGCCTCAGAAGTGAAGAAGTATGTCAACTGGGAGAAGATCAAAATAAATTTATTGCTCAACTACAGGCTGAAATAGTGGAGCATCTGTCCATCATCTCTGATCTGAAGGATGAAGTTGTTCTGCTATTCAAGACTTGACAATATGACTAAGTCTATAGAAATTCTTAACAGTAGTTCTGATATGCTAGATGAGATTCTTCATATTGGTAAGAATGTCGGAAATGTTCGAGGCCTTGGTTATGATAATCAAGTTATGATGAACAAAGGAAAAGGGTATGCAATGATTACTCAGGAAGCAAGACCCAACGATGGGAATGTCATCATTGTGGGAGGTTTGGTCACATAAAACCCTACTAATACAAACTATATGGCTATCCTAAACCTGCCGCACAACCCAGAAGAAAATAGACTATTTTTAAAACAAAGAAAAAATGGATTCCCATAAATGAGACTTCTAGACTCATAGCTCACACCTCCCTCAGAGCCTCTGCTAGAGAGGATTGATATTTCGATAATGGTTGTTCTAGACACATGACTGGTGTCAAGAAATTCTTGGTGGATATTTAATCATATTCCACTAGCTATGTCACCTTTGGGGATGGATCAAAAGGTGAAATAAAGGGTGTTTGAAAGCTGGACTATACTGGATTGCCTAGTCTTGATGATGTACTATTTGTTCAAGGGCTGATTGTTAATCTGATCAGTATTAGTCAACTATGTGACCAAGGTCTTAAAGTTAACTTTAGTAAATCTGAATGCATGGTAACAAATGAGAAGAATGCAATTATCATGAAGGGAGCCAGATCTAAAGATAATTGTTATCTGTGGACTCCTTAAGAAACATATTGTTTCTCCACATGCTTAATGTCAAAAGAAGATGAGGCTAAGCTATGGAGTCAAAATTTTGGTCACTTACATCTGAAAAGGATGAAGAAAGTTTTGTCAAAGGATGTAGTCAGAGGTATTCCCAAGCTGAAAATTGATGAAGGAAGAATCCGTGGTGAATGTCAAATTGGGAACCAAACAAAGATCTCACATAAGAAGCTCTAACACCTAACCACTTCAAAAGTTCTAGAGCTAATTCATATGGACTTGATGGGACCTATGCAGGTTGAAAGCCTTGGAGGAAAGAGGTATGCCTATGTTGTTGTTGATGACTTCTTAAGGTTCACCTGGGTGAATTTCATCAAAGAGAAGTCTGAAGTGTTTGAAGTTTTTAAAGAACTCTGTCAAAAAATATTCAAAGAGAGAAGTATTATGGTATTGTCAGAATTAGAAGTGACCATGGGAAGGAATTTGAAAATAGAAAGTTTGATGAATTCTGCACTTCTGGAGGGATTGGTCATGAGCTCTCTTCACCCATCACCCCTCAACAAAATGGTGTGATTGAGCGTAATAATATGACTATTCAAGAATATGCCAGGGTCATGCTTCATGCTAAGAAACTACCATATCATTTTTAGGATGAAGCCATAAACACTGCTTGTTATATCCTTAATAGAGTGACTATCAGATATGGTACTTATGCTACACTCTATGAAGTGTGGGAAGGAAGAAAACCAATTGTGAAATATTTCCATGTATTTAGAAGTAGATGTTATATTCTGGAAGATCGTGAGAAGAGGAGAAAAATGGATCCTAAAAATGATAAGGGAATTTTTCTAGGATACTCTACAAACAGTAGAGCATACAGAGTATTCAACTTCAGAACCAAGGTGATGATGGAATCCATAAACATTGTTGTGGATGACTCAACTAAAGAAGTTGATGTCACAAATGATGTTGAAACATATATGAATGATGTTTCTGAAGATGTTGCTGACTCAAGTGCTAATACTGAACCCGCAGAGACTGAGTCAATTGATAAAGGACCTTCCATCAGAATTCAGAAAGATCATTGTAAGGTGCTTATAATAGGAAATCTAAATAAAGAGATAATTACCAGATCAAGAGAAGTTGTGTCAAATGCCTATTTTATGTCTAAATTTGAACCCAAGAATATCAAGGAGGCCTTGACTGATGAGTTCTGGATTAATGTTATGCAAGATGAACTCGGTCAATTCAAAAGAAATGAGGTTTGGGATTTGGTACCAAGAACTAAAGGGACAAATGTTATTGGTACCATATGGATGTACAAGAACAAGTCAAATCAACAAGGGGTTGTTACTATAAACAAAGCCAGACTTGTTGCTCAAGGATACACTCAAATGGAAGGAGTGGACTTTGATGAAACATTTGCTCCTGTGGCTCACTTGGAGTCTATCAAATTTCTACTTGGAATGGCATGCCTTTTAAAGTTCAAGTTGTTCCAAATGGATGTTAAAAGTGCCTTTTTAAATGGGTATTTAAATGAAAATGTGTATGTTGAGCATCCAAAAGGATTTGCTGATCCTACTTTCCCAAATCATGTGTTCAAACTAAAGAAGGCATCGCATGGTTTAAAACAAGCTCCAAGAGCATGGTATAAAAGGTTGACTGAGTTTCTCATCAACCATGGATAAAGGAAGGGTGGAATTGATAAGACTCTCTTTGTCAAAGATAAGGATGGAAAACTTATGATAGCTCATATTTATATGGATGATATTGTATATGGAGGGATGTCATATGAGATGGTCCAACATTTTGTCAAGAAAATGCAATCTGAGTTTGAAATGAATTTAGTAGGTGAATTAACTTACTTTCTGGGACTCCAAGTCAAACAGATGGAAGAATCCATTTTTCTTTGTCAAAGCAAATATGCAAAGAGTATTGTGAAGAAATTTGGATTGGACAGTGCTAGTCACAAAAGAACTCCTCCACCTACTCACTTGAAGTTATCCAAAGATGAAAAGGGTATAAGTGTTGATTAAAGTTTATATAGAAGCATGATTGGTAGTCTTATATACCTTATAGCAAGCAGACCAAATATAACTTTTATTGTTGGAGTTTGTGCTAGATATCAATCAAAACCAAAAGTGAGTCATATCAATCAAGTTAAAAGGATTCTGAAGTATGTGAATGGCACATGTCAGTATGGAATGTTGTACTCTCATGATTCAAATCCCATGTTAGTAGGGTATTAGCAAGAAACGAAATTGTGTATCCCTTTCTACTGCTGAAGCTGAGTACATAGCAATAGGTAGCAGCTGCTCTTAACTAATATGGATGAAACAAATGTTGACTGAATATAATGTCACACAAGATGTCATGACATTATTCTGTGACAACTTGAGTGCTATTAATATCTCTAAAATCCTATTTAGCATAGTAGGACTAAACACATTGACATCAAACATCATTTTATTCGAGAACTTGTTGAAGACAAAGTCATAACACTTGAGCATGTTACCACTAAAAATCAGCTTGCTGACATTCTTACCAAAGCCTTAGATGCAGTTCAGTTTGAAAAATTAAGAGGAAAACTTGGATTTGTGTTAATGAGCATTTATAGCAATTACATCTATTTAAGTGTGCCAGACAAGTTTTTAACTATCATCATTACACAATAGAAACTTGTCTAAACCCATTACTTCATTGTGTATCCTTTTGGACAAAAATACGCTACCCATTTCATTCAAACGCTTCATTCCTATCCAGAAGTTTGTGCTCACCTTACCTCAAGTGTCCTTCCTAATTCCATATGTATCAAGTGTTACCTAAGATGTCAAAACAATCTTCACCCAAGCACATGCATGTCTCAATTGAAACCAGTGGATCATCATGTAAGAACAAAATTAGTTCTACAATAGATTCCAGGATTTTGATGATAACAAAATATGAAACCAAAAATGGCACCCTAACAAAATTTCTCTAAGTGTGTAGGACTCTGAACAATAACAAAGGAATCTGATCACGCTATCAGATACAAACTCTGATCAGATACAAAGTACTA
Organism: Lathyrus oleraceus; assembly: GCF_024323335.1. NCBI lineage: Eukaryota > Viridiplantae > Streptophyta > Magnoliopsida > Fabales > Fabaceae > Lathyrus > Lathyrus oleraceus. Next base: position 477,371,870 of record NC_066584.1, read on the forward strand.
GAAGATCAGAAGCATCTGTAGAAGAAGTGCGCTCTAGAAGTTCTGATTCTGAGCAAAACAAGACAGCAGAATACCAGAAGCTCTAAACTTCCACTGGACTCAACTCTGATGATCTAAAAGACTAGTACTCTTAGAAGCTCTGATGTAACCTCAACGCAATCTCCGAGATAACAAAGACTCTGATGAAGATTCTCCAAATCCAGAAAGAGTAACGGAAACAACTTCTTCAAATGGAAAGAAAGTATATTTGGAAAGAAGTTATTCAGGGAGACATTTTGGTTATGGCAAGAAACACAGAAGTAATGACATTGAATGCTCATCAAAGGCCAATATTCTGTCATCACTCCAACGGTCCTTTCACCACTATATAAAGGACAGCATACTTCAGTGAGAGACACAACAACGCACAGAAAAATTCTTTACATTCTCTCTTAATTTTTCACGAGTTGTTGCTCATACGTGAAAACACTTGCTTACTCTATTTGTTGTAATATTTGCTTACTCTTAGAAGCACTTTCGATTACAATTCTTTTTGATAAATTGCTTTTGTTCCTCAAGTGACTCTGCGTAGTCTGTATACTTGGGAGGACTAAGAGATCACTCGCTTAGACGTTTGGTTGTATTAATCTTTCAAGATTAATAGATTAAGTCCTTTTTGAAGGCGAAATCACCTTGGCCGGGTGGACTGGAGTAGCTTTGTGTTATAAGCGAACCAGTATAAAATTTTGTGTTCTTATTTCCCAAAAAGCGTTTATTTTCCAAAACAATTCAAACCCCCCTTTCTTGTTTTTCTCACCTTCAATTGGTATCAGAGCTTCGGTTCTGTTATTGATTTTCTAATCAAACACTTAACAGTTTAGAGAGATCCAGAACGAGAAAAACTATGGCCAACACCAATGAAAGAGACAGTTACAATGCTAACCCTCCAGTCTTTGATGGAGAGAAATTCGATTACTGGAAAGATATAATTGAAAGTTTCTTTCTGGGCTATGACGCTGATCTCTGGGACATTGTCACAGATGGATACAAACCTCCTATAACAGATGCTGGAGTTGTCGTTTCCAGAAGTAAAATGACAGATGATCAGAAGCGCGAATTCAAGAATCATCACAAAGCCAGAACGATACTTCTCAATGCCATATCTTACAATGAGTATGAAAAAATCACCAACAGGGAAACAGCTAAAGATATACTCGACTCCCTGAGGATGACTCATGAAGGAAACTCTCAGGTCAAAGAAACAAAGTCTCTGGCTCTAATCCATAAATATGAAGCCTTCAAAATGGAGGATGATGAAGCTGTAGAGGTAATGTTCTCTAGATTCCAAACTCTTATTGCAGGTCTCAAAGTACTAGACAAAGGATACACAACTGCAAACCATGTCAAAAAGATAGTCAGAAGCTTGCCAAAGAAGTGGAGACCCATGGTCACAGCCTTAAAGCTTTCAAAGGATCTGAACAACATCAGCCTTGAAGAGCTTGTCAGTTCACTCAGAAGTCATGGGATAGAACTGGAGGAAGATGAGCCTCAGAAGAAGAACAAGTTTGTAGCATTAAAGTCCAGATTCTGAAAGGCGCAAGTCTGACAGAAACAAAGCCTTCCAGGACAAAACAGAAGATGCTGATGACTCTGAACAGGAAGATTCTGATGATGAAGAAGAATTATCCCTCCTGACCAGAAGAGTAAAACAACTCTGGAAAAAGAGGAATAATAACTTCAGGAGACCAAGACCCAGAGGGGATCCATCAGAATCAACCTCAAAAGGTAAAACTAACAAAGATGTTGCTTGTTATGAATGTAAAGAAACAGGTCACTACAGGAACGAATGTCCCAAGTTAAAGAAAGACAGTTCCAGAAAAGAGAACTTCAAGAAAAATTCCCTCAGAACCAAAAAGGGACTGATGGCTACCTGGGATGACAGCGAATTTGACTTATCAGAATCAGACTCTGATGAACAGGCTAATGTAGCACTGATGGCTACCACATCCAAGAACACCTCAGATGAAGAATCTGAATCAGAAGAGGTATTTTCTAAACTCTCTCGATCCTGACCTAGAATCATGTTTGTCTGAAACTCTCATCTCATATCAGAAACTAAAACAAAAATTTAAAGTTGTAAAAGGCGTTCTTGAAGAAACATTAGAAGAATGTGGAAAACTTGAGATAACAATCTTAGAATTAAAAGATGAAAACAGATCTTTGACATTAGAAAGAGATGCAACAAAGAAAAATTGCTTAAAACTTGAAGAAGCGTTATCTCAAGCTTCACAAACTTCAAACACAATAATTTATAAATATGAAAAAGCTTTTCAAAAGTTTCTGAAAAATGGGATAGGGAGGAGTATTATGGCATCCATGATTTATGGAGTCAGTCAGAACAATAGAAGAGGAATTAGGTATGATCCTAGTGAAGATAAAACTTCTACTGATGAACAACCTAAATCTCCATTTTCATATCACTATACACACACACAAGAGCAAAAATTTAATAATGCTAGAAAACCCAAAGTGTTAAGAATCTCTGGGAAAACTAATCACAAAGGACCCAAAAGAATCTGGGTGCCGAAGGATAAGATTGTTTATGTTGCAGATATCCTATGCAGCAGAGTTAAAACACCAGTCATGGTACCTGGACTCTGGATGCTCGCGACACATGACGAGAAGAAAGTCTATGTTCCAAAGCCTAGAACTTAAAGATGCTGGATTCGTAGGCTTCGGAGGAGATCAGAAAGGAAGGATCAGAGGCTCCGGAACTATTGGTAATGGTACTCTTCCCTCTATATCTGATGTCCTATTTGTAGAAGGATTAATGCATAACCTATTATCAATAAGTCAATTAAGTGATAACGGTTATGATGTAATCTTTAATCAAAAAACATGTAAAGCCATAAATCAAAACAATGGTTCTGTCCTATTCACTGGCAAGAGGAAAAACAATATTTATAAAATAAATCTTTCTGATTTAAAAGAACAAAATGTGAAATGTCTGATGTCTGTTCACGAAGAGCAATGGGTATGGCATAGACGCTTGGGCCACATTAGCATGAGAAAATTATCTCAGCTAAATAAACTCGAGTTAGTCAGAGGCCTACCTAAACTGAATTTTTCTTCAGATGCTCTGTGTGAAGCATGTCAGAAAGGAAAATTTTCAAAAACATCTTTCAAAAAGAAAAATATTGTTTCTACCTCTAAGCCTCTGGAACTTCTTCACTTTGATTTATTTGGTCCTGTGAAAACAGCATCAGTCAATGGAAAGAAGTATGGACTAGTCATTGTTGATGATTTCAGTCGCTGGACATGGGTAAAATTCCTAAAGCACAAGAGCGAGTCTCACTCTGTATTCACTAGCTTCTGTTCCAAAGTGCAAAAAGAGTTTGACTCTAATATTGTCAGAGTCAAAAGTGATCATGGTGGGGAATTTGAAAACAAATTTTTTGAGGAATTATTTGAATCTAATGGAATATCCTATGATTTCTCCTTCCCTAGAACTCCACAACAAAATGGAGTTGTAGAGAGGAAGAATAGGACACTCCAAGAGATGGCCAGAACCATGATCAATGAAACAAATGTGGCTAAGCACTTTTGGGCCGAAGCTGTAAATACAGCGTGTTACATTCAGAATAGAATCTCCATAAGACCTATTCTGGAAAAGACTCCCTATGAACTGTGTAAAGGAAGAAAATCAAACATTTCATATTTTCATCCTTTTGGATGTTCTTGTTTTATTTTAAATACTAAAGAACATCTGAACAAGTTTGATTCCAAAGCACAAAAAGGTATTATGTTAGGATACTCAGAACGCTCTAAAGGCTATAGAGTATACAATACAAAAACCAAAATTGTGGAAGAATCAATTCATGTCAAATTTGATGATAAGCTTGACCCTGAAAAGTCAAAGCTAGTTGAAAAATTTGCAGATTTGGAGATCACTCTTGCAGGATCTGACGAGAAGATTAAAGCTCCAGAAGCAACTAACACTCAAACCTCAGAAGGAACTAACTTCTCAGTAATCCCAAAGAAAGCTAAAAGTCGCCTCAACATATCTGAAGAGTTGATTCTGGGAAATAAGGACGAACCTGTCCGAACTAGGTCTACCTTTAAGACCTCTGAAGAAACTCCTCTGGGACTAGTATCTCTGATCGAGCCTACATCCTGTGATGAGGCACTTCAGGATAGCGACTGGGTTCTAGCCATGCAAGAAGAGCTAGATCAATTCACAAAGAACGGCGTCTGGGATCTTGTTCCTAGGCCCAGAGGCACTCATGTTATCGGAACCAGATGGGTGTTCAGAAACAAGCTGAATGAGAAAGGAGAAGTTGTCAGAAACAAAGCTCGACTGGTGGCTCAAGGTTACAGTCAACAAGAAGGTATTGACTACAATAAAAACCTTTGCTCCAGTCGCCAGGTTAGAATCTATTCGCTTACTTGTATCATTCGCTATAAATCATTATATCAAATTGTATCAAATGGATGTCAAGAGCGCATTCCTTAATGGTTATATATCAGAAGAAGTGTATGTCAACCAACCTCCAAGGTTTGAAAATTCAAATTATCCAGAACATGTGTTTAAACTTAAGAAATCTTTATATGGACTTAAACAAGCTCCCAGAGCTTGGTATGAACGATTAAGTAATTTTCTTCTGGAACATGATTTTATCAGAGGGAAAGTTGACTCCACACTCTTCTGTAAAAACCTTAATAATGATCTCATGATATGCCAGACATACGTTGATGATATCATTTTTGGTTCAGCTAACGCCTTTGTATGTCAAGAATTCTCTGAGCTGGTGCAGGTAGAATTTGAAATGAGCTTAATGCAAGAACTAAAGTTCTTCCTAGGGATTCAAATCAATCAAACTTCAGAAGTCACGTACGTTCATCAAAGAAAATACATAAAAGACATTCTGAAGAAATTTGATATGGCTGAATGCAATTCTGCAAAGACACCCATGCATCCAACCTACATTCTTGAAAAAGAAGAAGTCAGTAAAAAGGTTTGTCAGAAGCTCTATCGTGGTATGGTAGGCTCCCTTCTCTATCTGACTGCTACTCGCCCTGATATTCTATTTAGTGTTTGTCTCTATGCCATGTTTCAATCAGATCCTAGAGAAACTCACTTAACAGCAGTTAAGAGAATTCTCAAATATCTGAAAGGAACTCCTAACCTGGGCCTGATGTATGAGAAAACATCAGAGTATAGACTATCTGGTTTTTGTGATGCAGATTACGCAGGAGATAGAATGGAACGAAAAAGTACATCTGGAAATTGTCAGCTCTTGGGAAACAATCTGATATCCTGGGCCAGCAAAAGACAATCAACCATAGCTCTGTCCACTGCAGAAGCGGAATACATATCAGCATCATTGTGCACTACTCAGATGCTCTGGATGAAGAATCAGTTAGAGGATCTGCAAATCTTCGAGAGTAACATTCCTATCTTTTGTGATAATACTGCTGCCATTTGTTTAAGTAAGAATCCCATTTTACACTCCAGAGCTAAGCACATAGAAATAAAACATCATTTTATCAGAGACTATGTTTAGAAAGGGGTAGTAACATTGAAATTCATTGATACTGATCATCAATGGGCTGACATATTTACTAAACCTTTAGCTGAAGATAGATTCCTCTTCATCCTAAAGAATCTGAACATTCAAAATTGCCCTGAATAATATGTGCCTCTGAAGTTGTAAAATGAGACTCTAATGTAAACACAATGGATTCTGCCTCTGACTCTGATACTCCTACCAAGTTAGAAGCTATCTGAGTTAGAATTCTCCAGGAACCAATCCCTTGGTATTCCTGAAGATCAGATAAAGCAAACACGTGGAGTACCTTGCGTCTGACCTTGGAACTTCTAGACAGCTGTCTAGCAGTAATCAAGGAACAGACTTTTGAGATCTCCTTGAGCAGCGTACTAGCTGTTGGGATTAGACATCATTTATGAGCTGTAATCATTTTTCCCTCTAAACTTGATGACTTGGTTTTTGTGCTAAACTTTGTTTTGTTTGTCATTTTGCATGCGCCCTAATTTGGGTATTTAAACACATTCATTTCACACATTGCACACTTTTCACTCTCACGCACCCTTAAACCTCAGCTCTCTCTCAAGGCATTCCTGCACGCACCCTTAAGGAAGTTGAAGCCAAAGCTCTAGCTAACGCTGCTGCTTCTGAAGCTGAAGCAAAAGTTGTTGCTGAAGCTGAAGCAAAAGCCGCTGCTGAAGCTGAAGCTCGTCGTGCTGAAGAATCTGCCAGCAGGGTAGAACCGGATGCTCTGACTCAGGGGGAGTCTTCCACCTTTGTCCCTTTGGTTCTCAAGACTCTTGAAGATCTTCAAAAGGAGCAGAAGGAAGTCCGAGCTAGGTTGGATCAACAGGATTCAGTCAACGTCAACATTTAGAATCTGCTGACCCAACTGCTTCAGAGGATGCCTCCACCTCTAAACCCTTAGGCACCTAGGATTTTCCTTTGCTGATTTGCTTGTTGCTATCTGATTATATTTGTTCTTGCTTTCTGCTGTTTGTGCTGTTATCTGAATATATATATTTTTTTCCTTTCTTTTTTGCTAAGTCTTTTTGATTCTGACAAAAAGGGGGAGAAATAAAAACAGCTCTGATGAAAAAATAGCTAAATCCTTTAGTACTCTGCAAACATTTTATTCAATAAAATGGTTCTAATCCTTTTTTTTACTCAGACATATGCAGAAGAGTATCTAGAAACATCATATCATGGAAGCTCCGGTAAGAACTTTTGAACTCCCAGGCTTATCTCAGGGGGAGCTCACTTCTATCTGATCTGGTAAATTCTTATCTCTAAATGTTTCATCTATAAATTAAGATTGTTTTGTCATCATGAAAAAGGGGGAGATTGTAAGAACAAAATTAGTTCTACAATAGATTCCAGGATTTTGATGATAACAAAGGATGAAACCAAAAATGGCACCCTAACGAAATTTCTCTAAGTGTGCAGGACTCTGAACAATAACAAAGGAATCTGATCACGCTATCAGATACAAACTCTGATCAGATACAAAGTACTAGAAGATCAGAAGCATCTGAAGAAGAAGTGCGCTCTAGAAGTTCTGATTCTGAGCAAAACAAGACAGTAGAATACCAGAAGCTCTAAACTTCCAATGGACTCAATTCTGATGATCTAAAAGACCAGTACTCTTAGAAGCTCTGATGTAACCTCAACGCAATCTCCGAGATAACAAAGACTCTGATGAAGATTCTCCAAATCCAGAAAGAGTAACGGAAACAACTTCTTCAAATGGAAAGAAAGTATATTTGGAAAGAAGTTATTCAGGGAGACATTTTGGTTATGGCAAGAAACACAGAAGTAATGACATTGAATGCTCATCAAAGGCCAATATTCTGTCATCACTCCAGCGGTCCTTTCACCACTATATAAAGGACAGCATACTTCAGTGAGAGACACAACAACACACAGAAAAATTCTTTACATTCTCTCTTAATTGTTCACGAGTTGTTGCTCATACGTGAAAACACTTGCTTGCTCTATTTGCTGTAATATTTGCTTACTCTTAGAAGCACTTTCGATTACAATTCTTTTTGATAAGTTGCTTTTGTTCCTCAAGTGACTCTGCGTAGTCTGTATACTTGGGAGGACTAAGAGATCACTCTCTTAGACGTTTAGTTGTATTAATCTTTCAAGATTAGTGGATTAAGTCCTTTTTGAAGGCGAAATCACCTTGGCCGGGTGGACTGGAGTAGCTTTGTGTTATAAGCGAACCAGTATAAAATTTTGTGTTCTTATTTCCCAAAAAACGTTTATTTTCCAAAACAATTCAAACCCCCCTTTCTTGTTTTTCTCACCTTCACATCATCCCCAATTGCTAGGGCAAATGAACCATTCCAAATGATCAATCTGTCTGATCTTGTCTTCAATGTTGCTCCCTTATCCATGATTCATCCCCCCCCCCCAGAAGAAAGCAACACCACCTATTTCAAAGAATGTCAAGACTTCTTATAAGTCTTCTGTTTCTGAGCCTACAATCCCTAGTGAAGATAAGACTGTTGTTGAAGAGGGGTCTAGGTCTAAAGGTTATGGGATGAGAAACCTTACTAAGCATACTAGCGGCATTGAGAATTAAACTGAAGCGAAAAGGTGTATCATTGATAAGGAACTTCAGAAGTTTGTACCTCTGTGCTGAAGGAAGTGAACTCATATGTTTTTCCAGGTGCTCAAACATCTTTGGCAAAAGAAACTAGCCCTAATGGCGATTCTAGTGAAAAAGATGAGGAAAGTGTCCCTGAGCAAGCTGCTCATGAAATAAGGAGTAAGAAGAAGGCTGATGAATGTGTCCCTGAGCAAGCTGCTCATGAAAGAAGAAGTAAAAAGAAAGCTAATCATGTTGTCAATGTTGATGATCTAACATCTGATGAGGAACCTCTTACCAACATCGTGACTCCTGGTATGGCCAAGAGAATTTAGAGAAGAAAAGGAAAGGTTGTGGTGTTTGAAGATTCTCCCTCTAAGGAGATAAATAGAAAATCTGGTGGTATGAAAAGCACTCCCTCTAGAAGTTCCATGGGAAAATCTCCTATTGATCCTGCTAGATCATGGAGTAAAGTTGTTACTCCTACTAGGAAGAGGAAATATGTCTCTTCTAGTGATTCTGAGTTTGAGGTCGAAGAGGATGTCCAGGACATCACGCCTGTGAGAAGATCTGCTACCAATAAGCCTCATGTTGATGTGCCCAAGGCTCCACTAGACAATGTGCCTCTACATTATGTGAAGAATGCTGAAAGATGGAAGTATGGTATTCAAATGAGGGTAGCTTTAGAGAGGGAATTGGGTAAGGATTACCTAAAATGTAAGAAGGTTGTGGAGCTTATAGAGGCTGCTGGTTTAATGAAGACTGACACAAAATTTAGTCCTTGCTATGAAAGTCTAGTCAAGGAGTTTGTGGTGACAATTCTTGATGGGTGTGATGATGTGAAGAGTGCAGACTATAGGAAGGTGTATGTTAGAGGAAATGTCGTGACATTTTCTCCTGTTGTGATCAACAAGTTTATGGGAAGAATTAAAGAACCTCAGGTTGAGCTAGAGGTTACAGATGGCCAAGTAGGCAAGGAGATAACTGCCAAGCAGGTAAAACACTGGCCAAATATAGGAAAGTTATCTGCTGGGAAGTTGAGTGTAAAGTATACAATCCTTCATAAGATTGGCACTACCAGCTGGGTGCCTACTAATCACACCTCACCCATCTCTATTGGGCTTGGGAAGTTTATATATGCTACTGGGAAAAGAAGAGCTTTTGATTTTGGAAAGTAAACTTTTGAACAAGTTTTGAAGCAGGCCTTCTCAACTGCTGTGAAGATGCCTATCTGCTTTCCATCTCTCATCTGTGGGATAATCCTGAACCAACATCCTGGAATTTTATTGCCTATTGGTAGTGTGAAGAAAAGGGAATCTCCTTTATCCCTCCACTACAAACTATTTGCTAGAACACATGTCCCAGATATTGTCATGACATCTTCTCAGGTACTTGGCCCTGCCACTTCCAAGAAGAGTGTTATTGTACAACTGAAGGAGACTTATAAAGAGTTGGAGGATTCCATTAGGTCTAGCACTGCTACAAATATCAAACTTGAAAAATTAATGAAGGCTTTGATGGATGAAAGGGAAAAGGAATCTGAATAGGGTGGTGATGACAATGGAGGAGCTGATGTTGAGGACTCTGTTGGTGACAATGATGTTGAGACTGATGAAGATAACGAAGTTGAATGAGAGTAGTATGCTACTGCAGACTCGGATAGTCAGGAAGATATCTGATTATAATGTAGTTTTTTTGTGTTTTTTTTTGTTTTATGGTCTCTTACCAGGATTTTAAGCACCCTCGTGTGCCCTCTTGTTTGTGCTACTTAACTTTATGAATGTGGTTTCTTTATTTTGATTAGTTGCTTACCTTTGTCATATTATGGATAAAAAGAGGGAGTAATGTTTATATCCTCTAACCACTAACCACTAACCACTAACTATTGGTTGTGCTTGAGGAGGAGTTCTTGTTCTCGGACTTTTTGGTTGCTGTGAAGTTATGTTAGACATGATGTCCTGACATCAATTTGTCTGAAGAATTGTTGTTGTGGGGCTTATTTTTTTCCTTCTGTTGCATATGCCTCTGATGTTTGAATTTGGACATGTGATATTATTTTGGATATTCCCTTGAGGGGTAGTCCTGATTATGTGTGATAGGAGGAGTACAGAACCTGTCTGCCTTGTATCTGATTGATTGCTTTCGTTATGTGTGATTGTTGTTTCTCACATTTGTTTAGTTCTGTTGTAACCTGGATTGTGTGCTTGTGTGCAAGGGGTACTTGGTTGTTTTAGCCAAAATTTTCCAAAGGGAGAGATTGTTGATTCTCTGTGTTTGTGATTGGCAGTAATTTTGGTAAAACTAACTTAGCGGCAACATGTTGAATAAGATGTCCTAACATGTGGATCTGACATATTGTCTGATACAAGTCTACTCTTGGTAACATTTGGTTGATTAACAAATTCCTAAATATTCTGGGAATATTAAGTAATCCTATATGGCGTCCAAGATTGAGGAATCAGAGATTCTATTTGAATTTAAAGTTATTATGTTTTTCTAAATGTTGAGACATTTTAGGAAACTTTTGATTGAAAACCTAATTCTATGCAGCTGCCTTGCTACGTGTTTGAAGCCCAAATCCAATCCAAACTTAAGAAAAATTTAGGACATCCTGGTGGACTGCAAACCCAATAGATCAATTCAGGCAAAAATAAGGGAAAGAAAAAGATAAAAGAACAGAGGATAAATAAAAAATCCCTCAACAAGAGCAAATATGTGTTGTTACAAACAAAAGAAAAAGGTGAGTGATTGTTGCTCAAAAATCTCATTTGGGTTCCATAACCATCATTGCAACGTACTTAAATCCTTTTCTGAAAGATGAATGCTTGTGCCAAGCTAACTGAATGTAGGAATGGAGAATATCATGGAGAATGGGTGGGTTAGAATAGGTTTCGAGCCATATATCCTTTCTTTCTGAAACCGTGAACCAAGCAACATTACAACCCTCAAAAGACCTAACTGAAGCAGGGTTTATTTCGAAAGCATACTATGTTAAGATCGCATCAAAGCTGACTCCTAAGGATTTGCTTGTCATTTGTATTTATACTGATATGGCATTCTAACTAGTGATTCATTCACTATATATCATAATCTTAGTGAACATACTTGAATTTCAAAACTTACATGAGCATGACATTACAATTATCATTTTCAAAATGAGCATTTTTACTTGCGAACAAGCACTTGACATCAAGAAAGCTTACACAATGGGAAGTATTAACATTTCTTTTGATATCCCAAAGCAGAAATGTCTTCATAATTCGGTCAATCTGGGGCAATTGTGTCGAGTTTAGACAAATCTCTATGAATCAACCACACATGGGCAAGTTACTTCAAGACTCATATTGGGTCAGGCCACCTCAAGAGCACGAGAAGTCAATCACTCCCAAAAATGGTTAATCAAAGGGATACAATTCCAAGACATTGGGGATGGCCAGTTTGAGATCTTTATATGATAAGACTGCTTCATAGCTTGGCATTGATCTTTAGATGACAAGACACTGTGGATAGCAAAGACGAAACTTTTTCCACTTTTACACGTTTTGCAAAATTATCCCAAAATAAAATAAATTCAAAAATAGTTACCATCCGAAGTGATCATGGAGGGGAGTTTCAAAACCACCTCTTTGTTGATTATTGTGACAAGCATGGCATTGAGCATAATTTTTCAGCCTCTCTTACTCCATAACAGAATGGCGTTGTGGAGCACAAAAAACGTGTTTTAGAGGAGTTGGTTAGAAGTATGCTCAATGAGAGCGGTCTACCAAAATACTTTTGGGCCGATGTTATTAGCACAACTTGTTATGTTTTAAATAGAATTTTGATTCGCCCCATTTTAAATAAAACCCCTTATGAGCTTTTGAAAGGGAGAAAACCTAACTTGTCATATCTTCATGTTTTCGGTTGTAAATGCTTTGTTTTAAATAATGGTAAGGAAAATCTTGGGAAATTTGATGCAAAAGCGAATGAGGGTATATTTATTGGATATTCTCAATCAAGTAAATCATTTAGAGTTTGCAATAAACGTTTACTTACTCTTGAAGAGTCGGTTCATGTTTCTTTTGTTGAGTCTTGTTCGAAAAATGTCGGAAAAGGTACTGCTTTTGATGACGCAGGTATATCTTTGGAAGACATACTCAAGGATGATGTTGAAGGAAGTGATCAGCCCAAAACAGTGTACATGAGAAGGAGGAATATATTAGTCATGTAAAAGATGAAGAGGAAAGCACGACTAAAGTGAATGATCTTCCATCGGCTTGGAAATCCTCAAGACACCATCCTATTGACTATATACTTGGAGACATCACCAAAGGAGTGACGACTCGTTCTAAGCTAAGTAATTTTTGTTATCATTTCGCTTTTGTTTCTCAAGTAGAACCTAAAAATACCAAAGAGGACTTGATTGATGAATTTTGGCTAATGGCCATGCAAGATGAGCTTAATCAATTTAAAAGAAATGATGTTTGGGAACCTGTCCCTCATCCGCGAGACCATCGTATCATTGGTACTAAGTGGGTTTTCAGGAACAAACTTGATGAAAACAGAATAATAACCCGGAATAAAGCCCGGTTAGTGGCTCAAGGGTATAACCAAGAGGGGGGCATATACTATGAGGATACTTATGCTCCGGTTGCTCGCCTTGAGGTTATACACCTTTTGCTTGCTTATGCATGTGCTAAGAATTTTAAGCTTTATCAAATGGACGTAAATAGTGCCTTTCTTAATGGTTTCATAAATGAAGAGGTATACGTCTCACAACCTCTGGGTTTTGAGAATGATGAATATTCGAATCATGTTTTCAAGTTAAAGTGTGCTTTATATGGTCTTAAACAGGCCCCTCAGGCTTGGTATGAAAGACTTAGTACATTTTTAGTTGATCATGGATATTCAAGAGGTAAAGTGGATACCAATCTTTTCATTAAACCTCAAGGAAAGCATATTCTTTTAGTTCAAGTATATGTAGATGATATTATTTTTGGTTCAACTAGCATGCACTTGGTCAAAGAATTTTCTAAGGTTATGCAGGGTGAGTTTGAGATGAGTCTAATGGGGGAGCTAAACTACTTCCTCGGTCTTCAAATTAAGCAACTCGATGAAGGCACAATCGTGTGTTAAATAAAATACCATAGAGAGTTGCTAAAGCACTTTGGAATGGAAGAATCAAAGTCCATCAACACCCTTATACCTACCAACGGGAACTTAGACAAAGATGAACATGGTAAGAGTGTAGATGTCAAGAAGTATAAAGATCTCTTTAACCTTATGAATATGCATCTTCACCATTCATCAAACGAGGTAACTTCGTTCCTTTTTATATCTCGTTGTAAACTTTACCTATGTGTGTACTTAAGTTGTTCCTTTATGAGATATGGTTATATGCTTGATAAGTTGTGACTATCTTATATGTGTTCATTTCCAAAATTTTGTTGATTGCGTTAATAAGTCTTGTATATTCACACACTAAAACATGTCATACGTTGCATTTCATGCATTCACATGTTATCTATACACTACTTATATAATTTGTCTCTCATCCTCTTAGAAACTTTAATACATGTTCAAATGTGCATATGCATTTCATATCATTTCATTGCCAAAATTAAACCATCAAAGGGAAATCAATGTGTCTCAAGTCTGTTTACATCTGTGTTTTTTTCTACAAATGGATCGATACATACCCCTTTGGATCGATACATCAATGTCTGAAAAGCCAAAACAGACTCATTAAATTGACTTAGATCGACCCATATTACCATGTGTCGATACATGCAATAATTTTTTAAATTTTAGAAGATTTTAGTTCAGTATGTATCAATACACCCATGTTTTGGATCGATACATACCTGTTTTTAAAAAAGAAATTTGGGCTTCATGTGTCGATACATTCTGCGATGTGTCGATCCATCCCAATTTTTTTTTGTAAACTGACTTGGGTCGATCCATTGGCCCATTTACACTTATTTAAACTATCTTTCTTCCATCTATCTCTCTTTTTCTTCACAAAAACGGCCAACCCTAATTTTATTTTCACATTTCCTCATCTCATACCCAAATTCATCAAATTCTCTTCATATCATCATCATCATCTTCATCATCATCATGCCTCCTAAGATGATCAAACCAAGGGGTAGAAAATCAACCAAAGTCGGTTCTACTTCTGGCGTTCCTCCAATGATATCTAGTGCTCTATCCATTTTACATCCTTCAAGTCAGTTGTTTTCAATGAATTCTTCAAGACTCTGATTGTTATGAAACTGCATGTCTTTGAAATGCGGGAAGCTCGTACATGTCACATAACTGAGGTATGTGATTTAGTAGATGCTCAAAGATTAGGATCCTTTTTAACTTGTAAGGATGATTATCATGAGGATTTTATTAGAGATTTTTATGCTGGTTTGGAAAGTTGCAAATGTTGTACATTTAAAGTTCGTCTTGGCACTAATCGATACAAGTTTGATATGGGGGGTTGGTGACAGATTTTGGTATCGATTTAAGGTCATATATGTTGCAACCATTTCATGATGAAAAGCGTGCTCCTTCTTTTTCTACTAGGCTTTACCTACAGTCTATCTTGAAACATGAGAGTCTTGTTGAGCCAACTGAGCAGATTACTATCGGTATGACTAAAAGTCTACCGAAGATACTTCACTGGATTGTATCCCATTTTCTGCGTCCATGTTTTGGTGGTCACTCTCGAATTGACTCGGCTGAGGTGCATCTCATCCATGTGCTTGAAAATGGCATCTTACTTAATTGGCCAAATTACTTTGTGAGGCGAATGCATCAATGAAAAAGTGTGGTAAGAATACGACACTGAACTATACGTCTTCGATTATGAAAATAATCAAGCATTTCAACGTGCCTATGCCTATTGTTCATATGAGTCCAATCACCCGGAATCAAGAATTTTACCAAGCAACGATGTCTCATATTGGCTACCATTGGGATAAAGACCAAAGGTGTTTGTATTTCAAAGCCAAGTCGTCTCGCACAATGGTTTATAATTTCGACAACTCGGCTAATCAGATTTTGGTCAATGAAGATGTTGCTTCTGTAGATAAATACATGGATGAAGTTGAAGATGGTGCAACTGCCAACAATCAAGGATGGGGAGAATGGGTGCCAAATCGTTGGTATCCCATAAATTATGTTCCACCTCTACCTGAACCATCTTTTGTTCCTCCTACCGCTCCGACTGGTGCTTTTGCAGGTACTTCTTCGAGTCCTCCATCTTACTTGACATAAATGTTCAACAATCTGGAAATTCAAAATCATGCCCACCATGATGAAGCTAGGTGGTGCTTTTGCAGGTACTTCTTCGAGTCCTCCATCTTACAATTATTTGCCATCATAAAAAAGGGGGAGTTTGTGAGTGCTATCCCATATTATGAGTTTTTGAGTGATGTCAAAGTTTATGATAGAAATGTAGTTGGAAATTATTTCAAAAAAATCTCTAGCATGACATATCATTAAAATAACAATTGAGAAGATTTTTGCATCATTAAAATATCATTTTTGCATATTTTGATATTTTGGATCGACGTGTGAGTTGGTGTATCGATACATGTCTAAATTATGTTTTTGAAATTCAATTTTGGTTCAGCATGAATCGACTTATATGGTGATGTATCGATACATGTGTAATTGTTTTTCTCAAAAATCAATTTTCCTTCAGTATGTATCGACCCATCGATGGTTGTATCGATACATGGTTTGTCAACCTTTATGTTTTGTGTTTTCTACCAAACATGTATCAACTCATTTAATCATGTATCGACTCATGCTGTATTAAAATTGTAAAAAATTGTTTTTCATTCCAGTATGGATTGACCCATACCCTATGTATCGATACATCATGATACATTCATTATGGAAAACATTTTTGTTACCAAATGTATCGACCCATTGGGTCATGTATCGACTCATGAGTCAATTTTTACACACATGTATCGACTCATGCATCACATGTATCGACTCATCTAACTAAAATTTTCTGTTATTTTCTGTTATAAGTAGTAAAATATTATTCTTTTCATATAACACATGAAAACATTTTTAGAGCATTTTTTTCTATGAGCAAGAAAGCTGAAAGATAATTTGTCTTCATCATCTTCTCAATCATCTTTTCACATTCAATCACATTGAAACATAATAATCATTATGCATTGCATCAAGAGATCTTTAAGATAACGTTCAGCTGTAGGATTTGTAATCGAAGCTGGGTTGAAGGGATACAAAGGGGGTTTCTCTGAAAAACCGGAAGGTTTTCCATCAAGAAAGGATCGTTTCTTGGGGGTTTTCATCAAAGTCAAGTGGATCAAATTCAGTCGCGGCGAAGGGGTTTGGAAACCGGGAGATTTCACAAACAAGTAATGGAGCGGAGGATTGATCGTTGATTTTGAGGTTCAAGACTTGATCAGATCGGATCAAGCGGGGTTAAGACAAATTCAACATAATCGGTGGGATTTATGTTCGTTATTTGTGTTGTAACCTTGTAAACATTTGCAACATTATTGGAAATAAGATCTCAATTTCGATTTCGAAATTGAGGGGAGACGTACCCACACGCGAGGACGATAGTGGGAACTTCCTTACCAAACTCTCTGCGTGCAATTTTCTATCCTTAATCTCTTTACTTTTTCAGCAAGTTTATCATTAAATTGTGGTGTTAACTTTTCTGTTAAACGATCCTACATTGGCAAAAAAAAAATTGCATAATTGAAAAACAATTTTAGTGTTTTTATTTGAGAAAATTGCTTTGACAACTCCATTGATAATAAGGATCATTAAACATTATACACCAATTGTTTGATAAAAGTGTTCTGCTTGTTTTTGTTCATTGGAATATAGTGTTGTGTGTGAATTTCATTAAAACGATTATCCAAGCGTGTTTATTTGTTAACGGTATACTGTTATCCATTGGTTTATCGCATGTTCGATTTTCTAGTAGTCGATTCAGAATAGACGGAAGTCGATTTGAGACTGCGTGTTTCCGCTAGCCTTTAAAAATCAATTAAAAGTTTTAAAATCCATGATTTCTCTATGGTGATCTATTTACCCCCCCCCCCCCCCCTCGATCACTTGCCACACCGTCTAACAAATGTCAGAGTGAAATTGAATAATGGCAAAACTATACTGATAAAGGATGTATGGTATGTTCATGACATTAATAGAAATATGATGAGTGTAGGTCACCTGATTGAAAAAGGCTTTTCAGTGACCATGAAAGACAATGTTTTGAAGTTGTATGATTGTAATCAGAAGCTGATTATGCAATCTGAACTAGGAAGAAACGAGGAATTCAAAGTGAATGTTGTAACAACAACATTCAACGCCTTAGTGCTGGAAGTGCTAAAGGGGAAAACGAGTCGTGGCACAAGAGATTGGGGCATCTGAACTACAAAATCTTAAGGCCATTGAGTTCAAATAATTTGGTACATGAAATTCCAAAAGGTTTTTGCACCATAGAAATCATGTGATATATGCATGAGAGGAAAATAACCAATATTTTCATTCTCATTTGAAATGCCTCCAATAGAAGCCCATGCTTTGGGTGTGGAACATTATAATGTATATGGGCCATTGAGGTGCCTTCACTTGGAGGAAATAAGTACTTTGTGTCATTTATGGATAAGTTCATAAGAATGACATGGGCAGAACTCATAAAGTTCAAACATGAGGTGTTTGATGAGTTCAATAAGTTAAAAGTGAAGGTTGAAAATAAAAGTGGACAAAGGTTGAAGATCCTCATAATCGATTATGGATGTGAGTTCAACGTAACAGAGTTCAAGAAGTTCTGTGAGGAAAAACCTAATTAAGCATGAGGTGATTGCTCCATGCACTCCACAACACAATGGCCTTGCTGAAAGGAGAAATAGAACCCTGTTTGACATGACAAAGAACATACTGAAGGAGAAGAATCTACCTAGGAAATTATGGGGTGAAGCAATTTCCATGTCAGCATATGTGATCAACAGATGTCTAACAAAGAAGTTAAATGAAGTGGTTTCTATTTAGAAGTGAACTGAAAGAAAGAAAAGTGTTATCCATTTCAAGGTATTTTATTATGTATGTTACAAACATATACCAGATGCTACAAAAGGAAAATGGATGACAAAAGCAAAGTTATGTTACTTATAGGTCACCACAGTCCAAGTGCATATAAGCTCTATTTCCAAGTCTCCAACAAAGTTGAAGTCAGCAGAGATGTCATAGTGAAAGAATAAAAAACATGGGATTGAAGCAAGTCTCAATCTAACTCTAGTGTAGTGTCAACACTAGAGCCTGATTCTGCTTCTAAAAGAGATTCCGCCTATGAAGGAGATTATGTCTCTGAAAGTGAGTCTAAATCTGAAGATGACTCTGGCTCTGAAGATGACTTTGACTCTGAAGGTGACTCTGACTCTGATGGTGGACTTGACTCTGAAGGTGATCCAGCCTCTAAAGTTAATCCTGCCTCTGAAGGTGGAGCTTCTGAAGGAGATCCTACTTCTGAAGGTGAACTTGCACAGTTATAAAGGCCATAAAGAATTAGACATATACCAAGGAGACTTGCATACTTTTATTTGTTGTATGATACTGAGATTGACTCTAAAGGGGAAGTCATACATAGTGCCATGGTGGTGGGGTATGAACCTATAAGCATCAATGAGGCTCTCAAGAATAAGATGTCGGTGAACACCATGAAGGAAGAACTCGAGGCCATTGAAAGAAACAAAACATGGAAATTGATTGTTCTAACTCATAAAAAGAAAGCCATCAATGTGAGATGGGTTTTCAAGATAAAATTGAAGCCAGATGGGTCAGCTTCCAAGCATAAAGTAAGGTTAGTAGCTAGAGGATTCCTACAAAAGTCTGGTTTAGACTACTTTAAAGTGTTTGCACCTATAGCTAGACATCAAACCATAAAATTGGTTATTACTTTAGTTGCAAATAGGAATTGGCCTCTGATACATTTAGATGTAAATTCAACTTTTATAAATGGTTCATTGCAAGAAGAAGTTTATGCATTACAACCTCCTGGATTTGTGAAAGAGAATAAAGAAGTGATAATGTATAATCTGTATAAAGCCTTGTACGAGCTGAAATAAGGTCCAAGGGCTTGGAATATGAAAATTGATTCATTTTTCAAGCATCTGGGATTTAAAAAATGTAAATGGAGTATGGTGTGTAGCGATAAATTCATGACCATCAAGCTATGGATAAGCTAGACGTCAATTAAACCGGAGTCGCCACCGCGCTTTTATTGTTTCCAAGGGAAAAGGGAAAAGTACAAACAAAACCCAAAAATAAAAAGTTTTCAAATCAAAACTAATAAAATGTCAGAGATTACAGGTAAGGGGGTTGGTTACACAGAGGGAAGGTGTGAGCACCCAAAGTGTCCTAGGTACTCCTAGGGAGCCCTTTTTTGTGTGCATATGTGTTTTTGTATGAAAAGATGTTTGCAAAATAGAGCGGGGGGGGATGAGAAAAGAATTCATTAATTAGTTTTTGTGTTTGACAAGACCTTCGGACTTGTGCCTACGTACCAACATAAAATGAGGGATCAAAACCTCATAGTTCGTGGTAACAATTTCAAAGTGAATGCATTGCTTTTGACAAAAATTTAAGTTTAACAAAGGCACAAAAGGCCTAAAAGTTTTGAATGAGTGTTAGTTCTTTTTGTCTTTTGAAATTTTAAGTCAAGTATAGTTAAGTTCAATTACAATATGGTCTAAGTTTAGAAAACACAAACAAATAAGATTTTAAAAGGAGGGAGAGATTTGAAATTAAAGAAATGGGGAGGAGATGAAGAGACTAATCCTAAGCACAAATTTAAAAGTTGAGAGTTGAAAAGATCTGACCAATGAGTTGCAATCCAATAGACAAGAATGTCATATAGAAACCAAAATTTCCCTTGGACTTTAGAATCAAGCAATATCAATACACAAATAGCAAGATGAAGAGCAAGGCATCAAATAAAGATAGCCACATCCAAGCTTAGCAACTCCATGATCTTCTTCATAATTCCCCATGTATCAGATGACCTCAAAGATATGCATTAGATACAGGTTCAAAATAACAACTTCAATATGATCATGTTGCAGATGAACTCCAATGGATCTTCAATGCTTGTATCAGATGAAAGCTCACTTCACAAGCACTTGGTTTCATGAAAGTTGGCATTGGCCAAGTCCTTTTGCATAGGGAGTGTTGCCTAATTCTAAGTCCAATGTCTCAGATCAAATCCAACAGTCCATACAAATGTTTTTTTAGGGTTTTTGTTGTTATTATGTACATTAAGGTCAAAGACCACAACACAAACAAGTATAAACAAACACAATATATCCACAAGATATGGCTCAAATGAGCAAAGTGAAAATGGAATTAAAAGTAAACAAATTGAATGGTATGAATAATGGCAAATGAATAAAGACTTAAAATTAAAGTGCATAAAAGTAAATGGCTTGAAATTAAATGTTAGTTATTAGTTGATTAGAAGTTAGTATTGCTTTTGTTTTTGTTTTGTTTAAGTCATTCTTTGGAGAACACTCAATCCACTTATCACAAGCATGGATCCTTGAACCAAGACATCTTCCAAAGGAAGGAAAAAAAGGCCAAGTTTCCACACAATACCATGAAAGATGGGAGACTTACAATCTCACTTACTAGAATGCTATGCCTTTTGTGTCACAAATTTAGCGCTATGTTAAGCAATCGTAATTGGACTAATGTAGAAGTCACAACTATTTGAGGCTGGGCAATAGAAATTTTTGTGTTAATGCATGTTAGAGACATGGTATTATGAACCATGCTCCTAAAATATACCACACTTAAAAATAATATGCAAAAGGGTGGACCTGATCCCATCCACACTCATATTGATTTTTCAATCAACTAGCCTTAGGATATGGAGATATCATAGGTCCATGACATGAATGAATAGAGAAGGGGAATGAGATGAAGAGGGGGGCGGGGGGGGGGGGGGGGGGGGGGGGGGGGGGGGGGGGGGGGGAATGGAATCAACACAAATTGATCAAAGGAGGACTTTCACCAAATTAAAAGCATTCATTCATTTTGGGAGATGAAATATACATTTCATCAATCCCCTAAATCCAATGATTTTAACGCAACAAAGTCAAATCAACCTTGACCAAGGCCTAACAACATAAGTCAAACTCAACAAGTCAATATCAAATGCTCAACATAATTTATTTTGTAATTAAACAATTAAAATCAATTAAATAATGCATTAAATTAAATTTTGGTTTGTCAAATTCCTAAAATCTCATAAAAACACCAAAGAAATGGCCATGAGATTTATCATAGGTCAAAAAAGGTCAAAGGACCTTGGAGAAAAAAATTCATAATTTTTGGAAACTTAAAAGTATTTTTAAACAATTAAAAATATTCACAAAATCAATTAAATCATGAAAAGTATTAATAATGATCCAAAAAATAATTTTAATTCAGAAAATGACAGAGAAATTTATTTAAATTTTTTTGGTGAAACTCTTATATTTTTTGGATTAATATTAAAATTAATATGAATTAATGAAAATAGAACAAATAAAATGAAAATCAAATAATCAGAAAAAACGTGGACTACTTGATCTCCCTCATTAATTGAGGTGGCAGATCAAGTGGCCACTAGCGCGCAATCCACAATGGATCTGAGTCAGCGCGCCACAACAATGGTAATTCAAACCAACGCGTGAGATTAGATTAAATCAAATGGATCATATGGTTCTGAGGACAGTCAACTCACCACCGGAGCGAAAGCTCCGGTCTCCTTCTCCGGTGAGCCTCACCGAACTGGTTCAGTCACAACCATTACCAAAATTAAAAAGAAGGACATGATTTCAAAGTAAAAATGACACTGAGCTCGAATCTGGGCTCAATTTATCCTAACTCCAAGTATATTGAGAGATACAAGGAGTTGAAATTTGATGTGCATGATCTGAGTTGCTTCGATTTGACATCAAAGCAACTCAATCTTGTTGCCTACATTGGTAGGACTTCAGACAACCAAAGATCCAAGAGAATTATGGAGAATTAAGTGAGAATCGAAGAGATGAAAATTTATGGAAAATATCTTCAATGTATGTCTGAATTCGATTGGTCTTGCTCCTGCTTGTGCTTGATCTTGTTCTGAATGCTTGAAGGAGTAGATTAGAATGATCAAAAGGCTTTGGATCCTTGGAGTTTTGAATCTCAAAACAGTGAGATTCAAACTCAATTTCCAATGGAAATTCTCAAGGTTTTCCTTTGAAATGGAAGGGTTTGAAGGTGTGGATTCAAAGCTGGCGCGCAGGGTCCTCAATTCTGAACATAGAGGCCTCTATTTATAGCCAATTCAATTTATATTTGCACACTTGAACATGGAATCCAAAAATATCAATGAGTGATGCATGGGTGCATGGGCGTGTACAGGCCCAAGAAAACATGTCATCTGGTCCATAATTGAATACAAACAAGTCTGAGATCATGTTGGAATGCTAGGCAAATATGCATGGAAGTTTGAAGTTCAATCTTGCCAAATGATGATGCAATGTTCAAGCCATGCGCAGCCCATTCAAATCTTGTCCAAAATGGATGAAATTGGACTTGTTGAAGAAGTTACACAAGATACACAGATGAACTTGGGTTTCCAAGGCAAACCAATTCCAAACTCTTGATGTTTGTAATTGAATTCTAAAATTGAGTTTGAGAAAAGTTAGTTACAATTACACAATTCTCTCTCTCTCTCTCTCTCTCTCTCTCTCTCTCTCTCTCTCTCTCTCTCTCTCTCTCTCTCTCTCTCTTTCACACACACACACATACGTACATGTACACGCACGCACGTGCACGTGCGCATATACACACATGCATGTGCGCACACACACACGCACACGCACATGCACACGCACACACACACACACGCACATGCACACACACATACGCGCGCACACACACACACACACACACAAATTCTCTAGATTTCCACTAATATTATTTGATGAGTTTTTTTCTTCAAGTTATGCCCACAAACCTTATTATAGACGACTCAGAGATTTTACAAGGCCGATCCCTCAAACCAAAAGTGAAAAATTTCAAAGGTTAAGCTCGCGAGCCAAGAACAATATTTTTACCGATTGATCTCAAAAGTCAAACAGAGGTTTTGTAAAGACAGCATCAAAAACCAACCAACGGATAATTCAAGAAAATATTCCACTTGATAAAATAGCTGAACACCCGTACAACTAAAACCTCACATATGTTTTCACTCACTAAGACACTAAGGAAATTTTTAGTGAAAAATGAGAGAGAGAGAGAGAGAGAGATTTAAAATCAAATTATGACATTTGAAATTCTGAGGAGGCACCCTTCTTTAATATGAGGAAAATACAGCTCAAAAGGAAAAATGTTTCATGGCCCTTTTAATGCTCATAATTGATTTCAATCTCAAAATATATTTTGTTTCTCTTAATCATTTAAGGTTTTAAGACATATTTCAACAATAAATGTCAATGAATATGATTCATGATAGATATAATATATCGTATCGAAAGTAGTTAGATTTTGATCTTATTTTAAATTTGAAATTCAATTTAAATTTAAATTTTAAATATATTGTATGATCTTGATCCAACGTTTATCGATATGACTGATTGTCCGTATGCAAATTTAAAATATTCTTTGGACCATGTAAGCAGCCCGAGTCTAATATGAATGAGCAAGAACAACAACAAATGGTCCAGATTGTGAAGTGTTTGTATAGGACCATTTAGCACTCCCTCTTTTTCTGTCCTTAGCTGTTGTTGTCTCTACAAAGTAAAGAAAGGTGCAGCCAAATGGAAACAACAACAACAAATTCTCACATGCTCATTCAAAACTAGAAAAATTGTCCTTACACATGCATGCTTTGATTATTTGATTCTATCACGTACCACTTTGTTAAATGATTTATGATAGATCAATACTTTAAAATCAAATTATGCTCCAATGAGGTCCATAATATTTGTTGCAACTAACCACATTTTTTAATATTTATTAATAATAATTCAATCACAAAAAATTATTTGAATCAACCTTTTCACAACAAGATAACAAGATGTTTCATGGATAGTAGAGGACCACGTACAAAAATGATTTTGGAAATAAAAGTACCTCGAGATAAGTTTTTAAATAATTTCAACGAGTCAAAAAGCAAAATTATAACCACAAGTTATATCATAAATTATTCACCTATGGATTGTTGGTAGCGTTACTGAGTGTGCCTTTTGGATCAAAATTTGTGGTGTTGAAGGCACCAGAGTACTTGGATAGCAAGCTGTGTGTGTTTGTTTATATACTTTATAGCTTAATAAAATACAATATTGTTTGCATAAAAAAACATTATTGTAATCCCCCTCGATAATTGTAAAACGGGTACTTCGTTATCAAACAGTTCGATTGTTTCAATTTGAAAATTTAATTTAGAATTTTCTCGGCTTAAAGATGATGAACAGACCCTCGCTAAGAGGTTCTTCGTAGATGTTGGAATCAATTCACTTATCTCTTGCATTCTTGCATTCGACCCACATTCATCGGAGGCAATTTTAATGGTTGCTCATGATATATAGTTCGACAAGATTAAATGAATTCAGGTTGAAACGTGAACGGAGTTATTTTCTTTAAACGTATTTCAAACATTTTCTTTGATGTCTTAGAGTCGGAAAACAAGAATATCTAGGATAATTTAGTCTTTTAAATTGAGTTTGTACAAAACAGGTGAAGAACTCGAATGCATATTTTCACCATATGTTGCATTGGTTCACCTATGATAATACAATGCATCACTTCATGAAATGTTGTATATTTTGAACTTGAAATTCAAACCGTAAGCAACGACCAAAATCCTGGAGCAATACTTAGAACTAATTTGCAGCATGTCAGACGAAGATCAGCCGGAAGAGCATCGCGAATAGTCTGATTGCTCCGATGCGTCGTGCCTAAGTTCCGTCTACAAACCCCCACTAGTGCCTATATACCCACGCCCTCGGACCCGGTCCCAGAGCCGGAGTCGGAGTCGGTGTCGCCGGTGGCAACCAACTACATCGGTGAGGGGTTGTTTGAATGTGACATGTGGCATAATGCTTGGGACCACCACATATGTCCATGTCACACCTTATCCTCTTTGACTCTTTTTGTGAGTTTAATGTTTTAAGGTCTTTATAGATGCTTTAATTGTTAGCTCCACTTTCTATGTGAGACTATTTGCAACGCATTTATTGTCATTAACTCAATTGCTCATTTTTGTCCTATTGGAACATACTCATGGCAATTGTTGTTCATAATTTCCAACAATCTCCCACTTGTTCTAATAATAAAAAAACTAATTCCAGAAAATAAGATATAAAGAGTGTTAATACAGTTAGGTATCTTTTGATTTAAAACTTAACCTTAGTGAGGATAACGCAAAGTTTAATCAGAATATTAGGTAATAATGCTTTTAAACCATTAATCCATATGATTAGACCGACATTACCTTACACACACTCTTTAAAAATTCTTCATCTACATATCTCGCTTAGCATTTATTTATGGTCATATGATATCTTGTTTCATGAATTTTTCATGAGAGTAACTCCAACTCTCACTTTGAGACGTCACCATCTCGAAATTCACATAGGTGAAGTTCATGTTGTATCCTTTTCCATGAGATATTTTTCCTCGGTTATGAACTTCATTAAGAGGTTTTGAAAACCTCAACCCTCTATTTAAAATAGTCAACATTATTAATCAATGCCTGACTTACATCAAAATCAACGACTTATTGTTGCTCATTGAATCTTGAAGTTAATGTTCTGTTAACATAAGATTGGGTTACCGCCATTGTTGGAACTCTTATTCAAGGAGTTTCAACCCCATGCCTCTTGAGGTTGTTTTTACTAAGTCTCTGGCCAGTGACTTAGTAAATGGATCAGTCAAATTATAGTTTGTTCGTATATAGGTGAGTGAAATGATTCCATCCTTAATCATTTTTCTCACAAACGATTGTCTAAGTCATATATACCTAGACTTTCCATTATACACTTCGTTGAATGCTCTTGCTAAAATGGCTTGGCTATCGCAATGTATCGTCACCTTTAAAACATTGTCTTTAGCCAATGGAACTTCCAACAGAAGATCCCTCAACCATTCTGCTTCTTGACCAACGGAAGCAAGAGCCACGAACTCTGATTCCATGGTGGAAAGAGTAATGCATGTTTGTTTCTTGCTCTTCCAAGAAATTGCTCCTCCATCTAGTGTAAATATCCATCCATTTGTAGATTTATGATCTCCAACGTTAGATATCCAACTCACATCAGTATATCCTTCTAGTATGACATGGAACCTACCATAATGAAGGCCGAGGTTTTTGGTTTTCAGTAGATAGCCAAAAATCCTCGTGATTGCCTTCCAGCGTTCATTACTTGGATTACTAGTAAATCTACTCATTTTACTAACTGCAAATGATATATCGGGTATGGTACATTGTATTAAATACATAAGACACCCTATTGTACTTGCATATTCCAATTGAGTTACTGCTCTTCCATTGTTCTTTTGAAGTTTGACGACATGATAAAATGGAGTGGCTACTTACTTAAATTTTAGGTGTTTGAACTTATCAAGCATTTTATTAATATAGTGTGTTTGACTAAGTTCATAACCCCCACTATTTTGCTTAACTTTGATCCCTAGAATTGTGTCAACAAGTCCAAGATCTTTCATTTTGAAAGTGGAAGTTAGAAACCTCTTTGTCTCTAGAATTCCATTCAAATCGTTGTTAATTATTAGCATGTCATCAACATAGAGGAAAAGAAATATCGCAGTGGTTTTGCACACTTTTGTGTATAAACACTTGTCACAAGAATTAGGAATAAATCCATTTGAAAGTATCATAGAATCAAATTTTTGATGCCATTGTTTTGGTGCTTGTTTTAAGCCATATAAGGATTTTTACAAGCTTACACACCTTTAGTTCATTTCCAGCAAGCATGTAGCCTTTTGGTTGTTCCATGTAGATTTCCTCATCAAGATATCCATTTAGGAATGTTGTTTTAACATCCATCTGATGAACTATAAGGTCATTTAAAGAGGCTAAGACAAACAACAATCTAATTGTGGTTGCCCTTGCTACTGGTGCATATGTGTCAAAGTAATTTATACCTTCCTTTTGTCTAAATCCTTTTGCCACTAATCTGGCCTTATAAGTGTTTAAGGTACCATCACTATGATATTTCTTTTTAAACACCCACTTGCATCCAATGGGCCTTGCTCCCTTTGGTAAGTCAACAAGTTCCCAAGTTTGGTTTGAAACAATTGAATCCATTTCATCTTGGATAGCGTCCTTCCAAAAAAGAGGAGTCCCTTGAAGTTATTGCTTCCTTGTAAGTTTTAGGATCATCCCCTAGTTGAAGAATGACCGAAATACTTTTCACGAAATTCTTACAATTTCCTTCAACTAGATAAAAGGAAATAAATTAAGGATCAATTTTGTCTGGTCCTAGATTCTTTATTTTCCAGACTCTTTTGCTTATCCTAGGCTCGGGTTGTGATTCAATGATTCGAGAAGTTCCTTCATGTTGTATTTCTACAATCCGAAAGGAATCTTTTCCACAAGATTCTTTAGTTGCGGCCGACTCTGATTCTTTATCCTTGGTGATAAGATTTTCAAAGAATTCTACATCTCGAGATTCTATAATTACATTAGTCTTTAAATTTAAGATTCTATATGCTTTACTATTTTGTGCATATCCTACAAAAGCACATCTTATCCCTCGAGGACCTAACTTGGTTCTTTTAGGATCCATGTTTTTTGTAGTAAGCCACACACCCCCACACTTTAAAGTAACTGATATTTGGTGCTCTTCCTTTCCATGCCTCATATGAAGAAATACCAGTTTTTCTTAAAGGAATTCTATTAATTATATGGCAAGCGGATAATAAGGTATCACCCCACAAATTGAGGGGTAATTCAGAATGCATCAACATGGCATTCATCATCTCTTGATATGTTTGATTCTTTCTTTCGGCCATGCTATTTTGTTACGGTGTGAGAGGTGCCAAACATTCATGTATTATGTCGTGTTCTTCACAAAATGCATCGAATTTAGTAGAAAAGACATTCACCGCCCTTATCACTCCTAAGGACCTTGGCACTTCTACTTAATTGATTTTCCGCTTCTGCTTTATAAATCTTGAAGGCATTAAAAGCATCATCTTTATGCTTTAAGATATATACATGTGTGTATCTAGAAGAATCGTCGATGAATGTAATAAAATATCTATATCTCCCATGGATTAACATGCCATTAAATTCGCACAAATTTGAGTGTACAAGATCAAGTAGATTTGTATTTCTTTCAACACTTTTGAAAGGTTTCTTAATCATCTTTGATTTAACACATAATTCACAAGTTTTAAAATAATTTATATCACATGAAATCAATCCAGATTTAATTAGTCTCTTCATAGAACTAATACCGGAATATGCTAGTCTATTATGCCATAAAGAAACAGATTCAAGCATGTAAGCGGAACTAGGAATTTCATTAATAATATTGTCGATAGTACATAGTTTGATCAATCCCTCGGTGAAATATCCTTTTCCCAAATACACCATTACGGGTCAATATAAGTTTGCCCGATTCATAAACAGTTTAGTACCCGGTTTTCCCAATAAATTCTCACTAACAAGATTCTTATTCATGTTAGGGACATGAAGCACATTGACAATAATGACTTTCTTTCCTGAAGTGAAGTTGAGTTCGACCGTTCCGGTTCCAACAATTTTATATCGTACTTCATTTCCCATTTTCACTTCTTGTCCATCATTTGTCTTAGAATAGGTTTTGAAAGGAGCCTTGTCATAAGAGACATGCACTGTAGCGCATGTATCATACCACCAACCTTGAACTTTGCCTTTGATTTCTATAATTTCTCTCACTGTAGCAATTATGTCATCATTTGCATGAATTGCATTGATCTCGTTTTTTACTTGTTGTGCATGTAATCTCCAGCATAGTGTCCAGGTTTTCCACAAACAAAACATCTATTTTCCGGACCCTTATGACCACCTGAATCCTTGAACTTGTTATGTTCCTTTTTTGGTCCAATATGACTCTTTATGCCATCATGTTTCTTCTTTCCTTTGGTGGTCACGACACTGGCTTTAGAAAGACCCGCAGATTCTGATTTCCCCCTCTCCTTCGATTCATCCTCGATTCAAAGATGTTTCTGGATTTTCTCTAAAGAGAAGTCCTCAGAACTGCGCAACAATTTCTTTTTGTAGCCTTTCCATGAAGATGACAATTTTGCAATGATTGCATCGACTTGAAAGGTCTTAGGGATGTCTATTTTCACCATTTTTATTTTATTCACGAGGACTTGAAACTCATGCACTTGGGAAAGGATGTGCTTGTAGTCTATAAATTTAAAATCAAAATATTTAGAAATTAAAAACTTCTTCGTACCTTCCTCTTCAGCCTTGAACTTGAATTCGAGTGCTTTCCAAATTTCTATTGCACACAGATTATCCGTATAGAGGTCGTAGAGACGATCAGATAGCGTATTTAGAATATGTCCACGACATAGAAGTTTGTCCTCCTTACGTTTCTTGTGCTCCTTCTTGACTTCTTCAGAGTCATTTTCTCATGGTTCAGGAATGAATGCTAAGTCAGGATCTAAGACATAGTGAACCTTCAGGGCACTCAGTAGGAATGTCATCTTATCTTGTCATCTGGTGTAGTTAGTTCCATCAAAGCGATTCAACTTGACAAGATCCTGATTCATAACTTTGATGCTTGAAACTGCAGCGTCGGAAGCCATTGCGTAAATACTTTTAAGACTGTTAGATAATTCGACAAGATTAAATGGATCCAGGTTGAATCGTGAACGAAGTCATTTTCCTTAAAAGTATTTCAAGCACTCTCTTTAGTATCTTAGAGTCGGAAAGCAATAATACCCAGGATAATTTAGCCTTTTTAATCGAGTCTGCACAAAACAGGTGAAGAACTTGAATGCAAGGAAGTGTGTCTTAAATGTTTAAGAGGATGTGCTGATTATTTTTAGTGAATGATTTTCAAATTCAGAATCATGTATTTATAGGTCATGCATGTGTAGTTTCATAAGTTTGCAACTTTTGATGAAACAACACATTTTCACCATATGTTGCAATGGTTCACATATGATAATATAATGCACCACTTCCTAAAGTGTTGTATATTTTGATTTTGAAATTTAAATCGTAAGCAACAACCAAAATCCTGGAGCAATGCCGCCTACAAGCCACCATTAGCACCTCTATGCCCACACTCTTGGACCCGGTCCCGATCCCGGAGTCAGAGTCGGAGTCGGTGTCGCCGGTGGCTACACCGAGGAGTTGTTTGAATGTGACATGTGATATAATGCTTGAAACCACCACATATGTTCATGTGGCACCTTATCATCTTTGCCTCCTTTGGTGAGTTTAATGTTTCAAGGTCTTTATAAATGTTTTTAATGTTAGCTCCACTTTCCATGTGGGACTATTTGCAATGCATTTATTGTCATTAACTCAATTGTCCATTTTTGTCATATTGGAACATACCCATGACAATTATTGTTCATAATTTTCAACAACTCATATATATAAACTAACAAGATATCAGTACGCCTGCACGGATATATTCATTTAATACTTCATTCGGTAAAAAGTGTTTCATTTACATTTTTTTATATATGTCAAAATAAATTTCTATTTATAATATCAATATAATATTTATTTATTTTTTTCCTATTATTATTATGCATATGTCAATTTATAATGTGTTACTTAATTGTAAAATGAACAATGATCATATAAATTCAATTGTATTAAATAATCATATAAAAAAAGATACACGTGAGATAGAGAAAGAAAAAAAACCATATTTAAAAATAAAGATTTTGTCTTTCAAATAAAGATAATTGTTGATTAAAATAAAATAGATATTGTTCTATAGTAACCCGTGAAATGAAAAGTTAATTGTGTGCAATGTTATTGAATGTTATCAAATTTGATATATTATAAAAGTATTTATATACACATATGTCAATTTCAAATGAGTTACTTAATTATAAAACGAACAATAATTATATAAATTATAAATATTTTTTATATACAATAATTATAAAATAATTATGTTTTTATTTTAGAAAAAAATTGTGTTTTAAAAATTTAACATTTTTCTGTGTTCTTTTTCATTAAATTAAAAAGATATTCAAATTTTGTTACTTATACTTTATAAAAATATAGGAAAAAGAAAATAAAAAGAGAAAAAATTAAAATTAAAATGAGAAAGTGTGAGAGAAAGAAATTGGGGGAAATTTAAATTTTGAATTAAGAGGAGAAAAGGAAGAGATTAAAGTTAAAAATTAAAAGTGAAAAAAGAATGAAGTGGAAAAAAGAGGTAGTTTTAATATTTTTTAGCATTTATTAATTACAAATATGTCATTTTTTAGTACAGTTTAAAAAAAAAGGAAGTTTTATGGTAATTTGTTTTTAATGTATAGATAATTGAATAGTTGATATCATAATGCACCACACAAAGGTAACATTCATTCACTATTACAACTAATACTTTTTTAGTTTCATTTAAATAGAAGTGCACTCTATTTCTTCTTGCTAAGGGTGAAAATAAAATATGTTTTAGAAGGTCTGAGTTTGATTTACGATAAATTTTTAAGATTTAAGTATAATCTATGATCTATTATAAACTCTTTTTTTCTGGCATGACCATTTTAAAAATCTGGCATTAATTGAAAGTCTATTTAAAAATCTATTTTACATTAAAAAATTTAAATAGTCAATTTTACCTTTTTTTTACGTAGACAACAAGGTCTTTTATGTTCTATTTAACCTATTTTTTAATATATACACACATATATATAAGTTCAATCTATAAAATTTTATAGACTTTTTTAATAGCTTAAATATATTTTATTTAATTAAATAGATTTTTAAAAAAACATAAGTATAACTTTTTTAATAGCTTAAATATATTTTATTTAATTAAATAGATTTTTAAAAAAACATAAGTATAACTTTTCTATTAAATAGATCAGACCAAACATGATCTTAAATATGTCCGGTTATAAATCTCTGTAATTCTGACAAACATATTCTCATATCTACTCCTCACACTAGAAACTATTGTCGCCGTCAACATATCGGTTTCCTCTCTATTTGTGCTAATCATTTCTTAACTCTCTCGAAATCCACATCGAACTCCTTTGATCTCCTTCTTGGCCAACCACACACAAGAATTATTTTGGAAAAAAAATTCTTAAGATAAGTTTTTAAAAATTTTAATTTCAACGAGTTAAAAAAAAATAGTTATAACCACAAGTTACATGTACATGGTTTTATAGTATAAATTATTCACCTATAAATTATTGATAGCATCAATGAGTGTGCCTTTTGGATCAAAATTTGTGGTGTTGAAGCCATTAGAATACTTGGATGACAAGTTTCTTCATTCATTAGTGTGTGTTAGTTTATGTTGAGGAACGTTCCAAAGTAAATCAACTTAATAAAAATAAAATATTGTTTTCATGAATGGACCCAATGGCAATGGTTGCTTAAGCCACCACTCGATGTGCAGCTTTCGTAGAAGTAATGAACTTTCTTATAACATTTTACCTTTTCTTCTCTTATTGCAATTTTAATTATTCTTCTTACTTCAATATGGTCAATTTTTTCTTTCCATATTCTCATTAATCGAGCTTTTGAAATGCTAAGGAATTCATTATTGCTTACCAAACTCAGGAGAGTTTGTGTCAACAAAACTTGTTAAAGATTGTGACATCCCAAGTGTTCTTGGGGATCAACTCATTGTTATCCATCATATAAATTCCCTTAGATAATGTTGTAGAATTGTCAATCATTGTAGGTTGGGTTTTAATTGTCCAAATTTTATTATTTTTTTATTGATTTCTTAGAAAACCCTCAACTTATATTAACCAATTGTTGGTTACATCTCTTTAGGTATAGGAAAAATAGACAGACACCCTCTCACATGATATTGAGAATATCTCAAATTCTATAATATTAAAAATAGAACTTTTTAAAAGAATTTATATAAAATAATAAGTTTTATAAAATTGAGTTAGATGAAACTCTAATAAATATTTAAAAATGGTTATGTTTTGGTTATTTAATTTAATTTAATTTAATATTTTATTTTAGTCCGTTAATTAAAAAATATTATAAATTATTTTTAATTTTACTTTTATTATTTTATTTGATCTCTTACGTTAATTTTTTTTTTAAATGTTAAATTTTGATAAGATAACATGACAGTAATATTATTAATATAAATCTTAGTCAAAATATATAGTAAAAACTGATACACGATTTATTTAAAAAATGTATTAGTTGTCACCTAGAAAGAATAAGACAAGAAATTATTAATTTCCTTAAAAAGAAACTATCTCCATTAAACAAATTAAGCACAAAGCTTTCCGCAAAATATATTTTATTTGCTCATAAGTGATAAACAAGTATCACTTTGAACTTTAGACACCGAGGAATATGATAGTAGCCACATATAATAAACTCATAAGATACTCGCAAGTGGACTAAAACTAATTGGTGGAGTACAAGCTCTCCTAAACTGCCTACTTTCATTAACCACTTCTTTCTAATTGAACTTTATCAACAACTTAAACTCTATTTTATGATTAAATCATATACTCCTCTCACACCCATATTATTATAAATTGTCTGAAGAATTTCTTTTTCTAATTACTAGGTCCATTTACTATTATTATTATTATTATTATTATTATTATTATTATTATTATTATTATTATTATTATTATTATTATTATTATTATTATTATTATTATTATAAACATTTTTTATTAACATTACTAATTTATATTAGAAGCCAAAAAGTTAAAATAAGATATATTATTTAAATAATATTTTTAATCTAAAATAAATATAATAAATTCATTATTAGTTTTTATTAGTATATGTACAAATAAAAAGAGACAAAAATAAGTAATGAATAGTTAATAGAGTGAGTGTGATAACTCTCTTTTAGGTTACTTGTTACATCTACTCTTTACATAATAGTTTTTAACAATATAAAAATTCTGAAATGAACTCTAAATTAATCTTTATGAATAGATGACCCATCAACTTATATTTTTTAAGTTCATATCAAAATTTAATCAGAGAATAAAAATGAAAGCGTATTTGAGTTTGTCATTGAAATTGTTAAAATTTTGCGGGTATGTGATCTTTCGATTTGTAGCGTTCCTTATCTCCTCTGCTGAAGAGGAAGAGAGAATCCTAATAAACCATGTATTTCAATCGCTCTACAAATGGGGATCATAACCCATATAAATAAACTTAGGATTATTTTTTAATTTTCAATATTCTAATTTGACATCTCATCAAATTAGATATTGATTTATGGTATTTACACGATAACCTTATCTTTCATGATATTTATGCTTTTAAAGTTTAACCACAAACTTAATATTAATTAGACCACTATAGTTTCGACTAATTAAATAATGACTCGAACACATTTAATATTACATTTGTGACCCAAATTTCTAACAATCTCTCGCTGATCACATATGTAACTTTACACACGTGTTAAACTTTATGAGCTCAAAAATTTGCAATTATATATTTCAAGCATATCCAAATTATCTCGCTCATTAGTCATGCTAGTATACATAAGCAAAGTGTTTGTCATTATATCAATCATAACTAAACTCATCAATGATCACTAGTAGTGACATCATGAAATATGTAGCATGAAAGTTATATGAAATTTGTATGTACATGTCGATTTTCAACTAGTCCTACTTTACTTTAGTGAGATCATTCAATGACATTATTATACAATGTGTAAATAGATGAATATTAAACTTTATTAATTTGAAAATATTCAAAGCGATAATAAACATATTGAATACCAAACATATAACAGAAAATTCATAAATGACTAACTCTCACTAAAATAAAGATTCATCTAACTGCAAAACACCCATGTGAATAATGTGCTCATGAAATACATTGGGTGGAAGATCTTTTATAAGAGGATCTGCTATCATGGAGTTTATCCTTAATTGTTTTATGGAAATTTGTCTACTTTATACCATTTTATTAATAACTAGGAACTTGATGTCAATATGTTTTAACTTGGTTGAACTCCTATTATTGTTGGAATATAGGATGACTGATTTATTGTCACAATATAACTTAAGTGATCTTTCAATTTCTTCCGTAATTTGTAGTCCAATGACAAAGTTCCTCAACCAAATCCTATGGGTGGATGCCTCAAAGCATGATACTAATTCACTGCCATGATGGATGAAGCCGTAAGAGTTTGCTTGGCATAGGGCCTAGAAACTGCACCACCAATTAACATGTAGATATGGCTCGAAGTGGATCTTTTACTATCTAAGAATCCAGCAAAATCTGAGTTAGAGTATCCAATGATCTCTAACTGGTCTGACCTTATATATGTGAGTATGTAATCTTTTATTATCTTGAAATAACTCATAACCTTTTTGGCTTTCTCTAATAATCCATTCCTGGATTGCTCAAATATTTCCCTAACATCCAAACTATGAACGCAATATCTGGACGTGTACAGACTTGGACATGCATCAGACTCCCTGCAGATGACGCGTAAGGAATCTTTTGCATTTCTTGAATTTTTAAGTTTCCTTTTAGACACTAACTAATACTAAACTTGTCTCTGTTAGCAATTGGAGTATCCTCTGGTTTACATTCCTGCATGAAAAACCTTCTAAGTACCTTTTTGATATTAGCTCTTTTGTGATAATCCTAGAATACCTCGAGATCGATATGTATCTAAATTCGTAATACAAAGGAGGCATCACCAAGATATTTCATTTCGAATTTTCTTGATAGAAATTTCTTGGTTTCATGCATCATGCCTATATCATTGGCGACAAGTAGTATTTCATCAACATATAAGTTCAAGAATATGCACTTGCTCCCACTTAATTTGTGATACACACAATCTTCAAAAATATTCACCTCAAAACCAAATGAGAGAATTCATTCATAAAATTAGTGGTACCACTGACGACACATTTGCTTTAGTCCCTAAGTGGATTTTGTCAATTTGCAAACCACATTCTTTTAGTTTTCCGACACAAAGTTTTATGGTTGCACCATATAGATCATTTCATAAATGTTGCCATTGAGGAATGTCGTATTGATATCCATTTAATGAAGTTCCAAATCATAATGTGTAACAAGAGTCATGATTGTCCTAAAAGAGTCTTTCGATGAAATCGGAGAGAAAGTATCTTTAAATTCAATCCCTTCCTTTTGGGTATAACCCTTAGCCACAAGGCGAGCCTTATATCTTTCCACATTATCATTAGAATATTGTTTGGTCTTAAAAATCCCTTTGTAACCAATAGGTTTCACACCTTCTGGTAACGGGACAAGTTCCCAAACCTTATTTTCTTGCATGGACTTATACTCTTCCTTCACTTCTTAAATCCACTTTTCCGAGTTGGAATCCTACATGGCTTAGCGAAAGTTAGTTAGAATCCTTCATTCCATCATACCATTATTTTCCTCATGTTCTTAGAGAAAGACTATGTAATCATCTGGAAGAGCATTTCTCCTTTCTCTAGTGGATCTCCGCAAAGGTATTAATTCTTATTGTTGGACATGTGACTTCCCACACAAGGGGATGGTGAATTGTGTTGTCTCAAAAAACATGGTTTTGAAAAAATATGTAAATTAAAATCAGAGTTTATAACCATTTTGTAAGTAGTTTGAATATTAAGCATCGAAAATAAATTTCAGAATATAAATGGTAGAAAATAAAGAGTTAAGGGAAAGTAGGGAACACCAATAACTATACAGGTTCGGTCAAGAAATGACTTATTTATGTCCCCAAGAATTGATCTTGAGAGTATCCAATAAACTTTTAGAGATTTTAGTAGGTAATACTAACGAACCCCCTTATACAAGGAAAAATGGATGACTTCCAACCAAACAATAAGACTAGGAATATAGCTATTTGAGTTTTCTCTTCCAAATGACGGATTGAAGCAATTCATCTTCTTTCAACACATTAAATTGAAGCAGTTAGTCTTCTTTCCACGAGAATCTTGGAGCATTTAATCTTCAAGCTTCTAAACAAACTTTGTAAGCTTTTATCATGGGCTGAAGTCACGAAGCTTAAACCTTGGTTTTACACGAGTTAACCAATAACCTGGGAGATTTTAATATTTGGCTAATCTCGAACCTTATCCAATATTTTAATATTGGGTTAAGCTTTAACCTAACCTTGGTTTTACCACGGGCTAACCAAGAACCTATGAGAGATTTCACCACGGGGACATATCGAACCCAAACAAGGGCTTGACCACACAATCCCCAAACCAAAAAGCTTTTACGAGTTTAGCTTACAACCTAAACAATCCCTAAATGGATAATATTCAACCAATGTATAAACAAAAAATTCCCTTAGTGAATTTTAAAATTCTACCCTTCCAAAATTACAAATTATCCTCACTCATAAAAAGAACTTTATCGCAGAAGCATTTCAGCTAAAATATTAGTGAGAGAAAGTAAATGGGAAAAGTTTACAGAGAGAGAGAGAAAGAGAGAGAGATAGAGAGATAGAGAGAGAGAGAGAGTAGTGTTAAAACATGATTCTGGATGGTTTTAAATGAGGGAATGAACCTGAATTTATAGGCTAGAGTTTGGCTCAAAAAGAAAAATGATTTTAATGATTTTTAATACAATCTAATATATTAGAACTTAATGTCAATCAATTACATACTTTAAATATAATATATTATAAGTTCAAAATATGAAATAATAGATATCTAGATGTTACACATCATTAAGATTATGACCTAATTATTTAAGACTCAATTTTGAACTAAGCTAATCAATTAGAAAAGATAAAACTTTGCCCATAACAATTTTGGTAGCTCCCAACTCATCTGGCACAACTTTAAGACATTTTTAAAGATTTTTTTATGGAGAAAATGAGTTTGAAAATATGTTTTAGTGTGAGTGTGATTTAGCCACAAACTTTTATGAGAATGACCTTTTTATTTACAAAGTATTCACTTGGACTAATCAGGCTAGGGCTTTTTTGTGCTTCAAAACTTTGTCACGTGCTTTATTTTACAAACTTTGCTTGAGTTCACTTGATATAAGGCTTGAGCTTATATTCCATTTGGTTATCATCATCAGATAGCCAAGTCCATCAAACCTTAATACTTAGGTTTGCATCTTTATCCTCTTAGTTACTTATTCTTGACTTGTTAGAAGACATTAGTGTCGTCGTCAATTTATTATCATCATCAAAAGTTATTGTACTTGTTAAAAGTATATCACCTACAAAATAAGATTTCACACTTGTTCTTGAGGATTTTGAGTTTAATCATATTGAATTACCAAATCACCTTGAGTAGGAGGAAATTCAACAATGTCTTATGGAGGTTTCATACTTGCTTGATCAAAAGCAACTATTTGAATCAATTCTGAAATTTTTAATGCTTTTACCTCTAAAACAAAGTCTTTAACCTTATTCTCCCCCCAAACTCAATATCCTCCAAGAATGTGGTTCTCTCGTCTCAAAAATTGATATTAATTTGGGATCATAAAATTTGTAGCCTTTAGATCTTTCAGAATAACCAATAAAGTAGCTGCTCACTGTTCGGGATTCCAATTTCTTTCCATTTGGCCTATAAGGCATTGCCTCATATGGACATCACCATACGTAAAAATGGTTAAAATTTGGTTTTCGCCCAGTCCAAAGCTCATAAGGTGTTTTGGCAGTTTGTGTTGGCACTCTATTTAGAATTTAAGGTGAAGTCTTTAGTGTCTCTCCTCAGAGTGACTATGGAAAGGTAGAATGACACGTCATACTCCTTATCATATCCTTAAGATTCTGGTTTCGTCTTTCAGATACATCGTTCATGCTAGGTGACCCTGGCATGGTGTACTATAGGACGATTCCATATTCCTCTAAGTATTTGGAAAAAGGCCCCGAACGTTATTCGTCGGAACCGTCATATCTACCATAATATTCACCTCCATGGACATTTTTACTTTCTTAATTCTTTTATTAAGTTATGATCGGGAAAATAGCAAGTGTACTATTTTGCCTTTTATAGTAATAATGGGGAAATTCCCCGAATATCGATCTCAAGGACTGCACGTTAGTATTGAGTTTAAATTATCATTCAATTAAACAAAAAGTATTAATTTGGTTTTTGAGTGTGAAAATATAATAATAAAAGTAAAGGTAAAGAGATATGAAAATAAGGGTTTATAGAGAAAAAGGAACAATGCCAGGGAAGGTGTATGATTTATCCCTGTAAAAACTCTGAGTTACTATTACATCAACAAATATCAATTACTACCAGTTCTCAAGGGTATTTTCTCCCAAGTCCTTGGTGAGAAAACCTTTAATCAATCTACCCTAATTCCTATATCCATAGCTAATTAGGGTGACGTTAAGCTGTATAATATCAAGAATGCTCTGGTTCATACAGGGTATCCCTAGTCCTAGGTGATATCTACTGCAGAGTAACCTGATGAAAACCTTATCAATAGCGGTCCAGCCTAATTGATAACCACAAATCAATCTCAATTGGTCCGAAAGAGAAAGTAATAAACACATCAAAAGGTTACCGTAAACAAAATATTATAAATGAAAATGTAAACTCAAAATCATTACAATTCTAAATAAGGGACACCCCCTAGCATTGGGGGGTTTAGCTACTCATATTGTTTAAAACAAATTCAAGATAAAAATTACACATTACAAGTAATTGGATGACTTTGATCTTCAATCGCTACCGCTCATGAATCTCTTCAGCTTTCCAAATGCCTTGATCTCTGTAATACTTGATTGCTTCATAATACTGTGGTTTGCTGTATTCCAAGATGATTTTTCCTTTGGCAGAAGACCTCTTTTTATAGTGAAAGTTCCCAGCGGCAGTTGGACAGGTCCAAAGATGTCTCCAAAAAGCCCGCAGAATGAAAAGCCCGAGAAAACTGGAAATTTTGGGCTTGGGCTGACACGGCCCGTGTCAGCTGACACGGCCCGTGTCAGCTGACACGGCCCGTGTCAGCTGACACGGGTGGCCGTGTCAGCCTACTGTTTCTCCTGACACGCCCATGGCAAGGCTAACACGGTCGGAGCTTCTTCGTGACACGGCCCATGTCAGGCTACTGTTTTCCTTCCTTTGCTTCCATTGCCCTGACACGTCCCGTGTCAGGTGACACGGGTGGCCGTGTCAGGCCTCCTGTACCGGGGTTTTCTGGCTCCTTTACGTGCCGGAATCTTGCACTGTCTTCTTCTGAGTTCTCCGGTTCTTCTACCTGGATCTGCCAGACATAAACACAGCTATCCCACGCATAAAATCAAGATAATAAAAGGTAAAACATAACAAAGATTAAAAATGCGTAAATAAAATAACGGAAGTAAAATTAACTCGAAATGTAGCATAAATGCTTGCACAGTGTGTCAAATGTCTCTGTTTTGCGTCGGATCAGTAATGAAAACTCAATATAAATGGTGACTGATCACAACCCCAAACTTAGCTCATTGCTTGTCCCAAGTAATGTTTCATTATCACTCCCCAGAATTCTTTATGCTTTCCACCACTGCTGAGATCATTCACAAACGTCTTCCCTTTTTCTTTCACAAGTCCTGCCTATCCTCGTAAGTCATCATTCACACTTCCACTTCAAAGCACCATTTCACCTGTCAGCTTATTTCACATTCTCACCTAATTCTCTCGGGGTAAGCTGTTTACACTCATAATTCAAAGCATGCAATATCACTCACAAGTTTGAATAGTCTCTCTTTTCTTATCACTTACACATAACACACGCACACTTTTGAGGTCTTTCGGGTTGTAGCTTGGCTTGGGTTAGGGTATGGATTCAAAAAAGGGAAAACAAGGGGATTTTGGTTCAGAGTCGATGTTACGTCCTGTGTTGGTTTCTTTTATTTCCTCGGTTTTCTTTTCTTATTTCTTTATTTTCTTACCGACTACCCTTTTTCGTGCTTTTTCTTTTGAATCTTCGAGTATTCTATTTTTATTTTTATTTCTTTTTCTCGATTTATCAATTTTTTCTTTTTCTTTTGTTTTTGCACTTTCTTGGGCTTTGAGAGCTTTTGGGGTTTTTATCCCAAACTTAGCTTTTCAACACAGCTAGAACACATTCTCATGACTTTGAACAGGGTGAGGAAGTGTTTTGGCCAATGGTTACATTTATGGTGTTTTAAAAAAAATGGATATAGGCTCAAAGGGGGTTAACGAGGGATATAATAATTCGGGATGGCTAGAAAGGCTCGGGATTAATTACAAACAACGTGCCTCAGTGTGTGTATCATGCAGTGACAGTCCCAGAGAGTCTACGCAAATTTAGAGTGATAAAGACAAACCTGAATGACACTCATGATGATTAATGTGTTTGGACTTTTCTAAATCACTTGGTTTGGTTCAGCTTTGACAGGATCCACAGTGCTCCTTAATTTGGTGCAATTGCTTTCTTACTTCGGAATATGCAGGATACTCGTGTCGGTTAAGCTGTATACGTTGCGTCCGATCTTTACTTTCAGCAGTGTTACTTTCTGGGGAGATCCTTCGCAACAGGCCATGGTGAGTGGTGTGATCTTTCATCCACTCTCAATTGTGATCATTACTTTTTCCAACCTGTCAACACAGACTTGACACACACACTTGCAGCATAATGTACTTTCAACAAACAAATTAAATCTAAACTACAAAAGTAAAAATAACACAATAATAAAATACTAATAAAAGACATAAAATCTCCCCCACACTAGAACTCAACATTGTCCACAATGTTTGGGAACAAGCACGGAGGAGGGAACTCACAGGGTCCTACTGAGGAGGTGGGTGCGGGAAATGCAACATCAACTGTCGCATCATGTTACTCATCTCATCCAACATTGCTCCCTGACGGGCTTGCTCGATGCCTTGCCTTTGTTGTTCAGTCCTCAAGTCACCTATCTCGGTCTGTACCCAGCTCCATTGGCCAGTTGACCAAGATGATGAACCCGCCGCCTAATGGGTGGGTTCCTGATGTTGTGGAACAAACTGCTTAGGAGGTGCTTGAGGATATTCTTCTTCTCTTTCCGTTCCTTCTTCCTGGTCATCTACAAAGTGCTCACCTGCATTAAAATGGTCAGTTTCATGGCCATCATCTGCATCGGGATCGGCGCTCATATACAACCAATTCGCACAGTCAGTAATAGCCACTCTGTCTGAATCCGGAAGAGCGATGATAAACATTTTATGAATGAGTACAAAATAATAAGTAGGGGCAACCGCAATCATACCTTGGGAAATCAGAGCAGACATGTCAATTTTTGTGTTACCTGCAATTGGCGTGTCCTCGAGTAAAACAGCCTGATACCCAAAATGCAATGCAATTTGGGTGATCATTCCTCCCAAGGATATGCCTCCGGAGTTCGCTCGGCTGACTCTCCCCAGGTGGTCTCCTGCAAAGGCAGCTACATTGATGATCTTGGTTTGAGCCATCGAGTACATGAAGAATAGCTCTCTCAGAGTAGCTACCCCAGTGTTGTCGCCTCTACCGAACAGGGTATAGGCTAAACCTTTTTGGGCGTACCTGAAACAGGGATTCTGGATGCCCGAGGCTTTCGCACCTTTGGAGGAGTAATTCGTCCTCCCAGTTATGGCGATCCAAAAATCCTTAGGAGAGAACCCGTCTGGGACCGCTCTGGGTCCGTTCAGAGGGAGTCGGAGTATTGCAGCTAACTCCTCAACAGACAATTCATGATAATTGTTAAACAATCGGAAACGTAAGGTGCCGAAATAATACCTGGTTGTGTTAATCCACCGCTTTTCCAGCTGAAACTCCAAAGTGCTGAGGAACTCGAGAGTAATGCGCTCATAGGTCGGCGCCTCCAAACTCATAAACTCGAGCAAGCCCAAAACATGGAACATTCGGTCTACCTTAATTTTCAGCCCTAGAGCGTTCAGAGTATGCTCACACATATACCTGGTCGGCATGAGCTTGCACTTCCGGTGAATTTGGTAACGTCGTTCTTGCTCCGGATTGTCAAACACAATGTTGTGGGGATTAGGATTCCGGCTCGGGCGTTTTCGGGACTCACCATCTCTGCAAGTTGTGACTTTCCGGTAAGGATTCTTCTCGGGGGCATTTTGGACCTGTAAAAAATAGTAATACTCTGAACTTTCGAGTTAGGAAAATCTGAAACCGTGGTTGTGACCGGGACGGCAAGGTGAGAAATATTTGTGAAGTGTGTTTTAGCGATAGGTGAGTGGAACTTAGGTGTATGGAGCGTTTTGTGTGGTGAGGTGAGTGAGGTTTAATGGAATTTGTAAGAGAGTGAGAGAAGAAGATGAAAAATGATGAGAGAGAGAGTAATGAGGTTTGTGGTAAAAATCTGATAATGATGAGGTGATAGGGAAAAATGTGTGGTTAAAAGTGGATTAAGTGGGTGGCCCCCACGAAAAATCAAGAATTTCACAAAAAATTCAAAAAACCCGTTTGCCTGACACGGCCGTGTCAGGCTACTGTTTTACCACATTCCACAATTTCTTTTACAGGGCTTCTGACACAGGCCGTGTCAGGCCACTATTTTATGATTCCCCAAACCATTTTTCCTACAGTGCTCCTGACACGGCCCGTGTCAGCTGACACGGGTGGCCGTGTCAGGCCACTATTTTCCAACATCCTTCATCCATTTTCCCTCTCCTGACACGGCCCGTGTCAGCTGACACGGGTGGCCGTGTCAGGCTGTCCTTTTGGGCGTTTTTTGGTTTTCTTGTGAGGTCAACCGCTGGTTCCTCTGGCTCCTCCTTGTAGAGCTCATGTATACCTACAGACACACACAACTGATTAGAAATAAAAAATGTGGGTTGCCTCCCACGAAGCGCTTCGTTTAACGTCGCATGGCTCGACGGTTCATTTCCCTTGTTATGGGGGGTATTTCAGGTTCAAAACCTTGTTGCACCTCTTGTCCACAACTAGGACGTTGTCTCTTTTCTCAGTGTGGACTCATTTGTGCCATGATTCCTTTTTAGCCTTCCTCTTGGTGTTTGGAATAGAGATGGGAATCTTTCCATTTAGGATGGCTATTGGCAGTGGTGAGATTCTAATAGCATTCAATGTCCTGGTTAAGCCTACTTGATACCGAGATTCTGTATCTTCCTCCGGCTCCTGGTCTTCAATAGCATTCAACGTTATTTCCTTGTTGTGAACTTTCAAGGTTAACGTGCACTGATCCATGTCGAGCTTGCATCGACTCGTCTGCATGAAAGGTCGACCCAGAATGATGGGTGCCTCATTATCTTCAGGTATGTCTAGGATTACAAAATCAACTGGAAAATTCAAGTCCGCTATCGTTACCAGCACATCTTCAGCTATACCATATGCATCTTTTCTTGAGTGATCCGCAAACTTCATATTGGTCTTTATATCACTAATATTTTTAATACCCAGCCTGTGATAGATCGATAATGGCATCAGATTCACACTAGCTCCAGAATCTATTAGTACCTTTTTGAAGGTTCTTTCTTTGATTGTGCATGGTACTGTGACAGTTCCTGGATCTTTTTGTTTGTTAGGAATGTTCTGCCCTAGTGAGTTTGCATTATACTGTTCCTTCCAGGATACCTGTTCTTCAGTGGTTGGTTTCTTTTCAGCATTACCTCTTCCATGAATTTCTTGTACATGGGCATCCTTTCAAGTGCTTCAAACAAAGCCATATGACCCTCAACCCTTTTTAACATTGTCATGAATTTCTCCAAGTCTGACTCACTAGGTTCCTTCTTTGTCATTCTCTGAGGGTAGGGAAAT
The DNA here is from genome assembly GCF_024323335.1 of Lathyrus oleraceus. Lineage (NCBI taxonomy): Eukaryota > Viridiplantae > Streptophyta > Magnoliopsida > Fabales > Fabaceae > Lathyrus > Lathyrus oleraceus. The sequence continues at coordinate 477,416,865 of NC_066584.1, forward strand.
TTAATCACCGGTTTAGTTTCTTTTGTAGTTTCTTCTTTAGTCGGCTCGCTTGGTGATATAATTTTTTTTCTTTTTAGCAGCCTTTTTCTCTGTCGTCGTGACAGTATTAACATTCTTCTGACCTCTCGGATTTTGAACTGTTTCACTTGGTAAGGAACCTGGTGTTCGAGAACTTGCCAATTGCTGTGCTATCTGCCCCAGCTGAACTTCAAGATTCTTTAGGGAGGCGGTGGTGTTTTTCTGATTATTTCTAGTCTCTTCTTCAAATTGCTTATTTTGAGCTGCCATGTTTTTAATGGCAATCTCCCAGTCTGCTTTCCTTGGAGCTTGTTGTTGTTGATATTGAGTCTGATATTGACCTTGGCCCTGTTGTGGAACATTCCCTTTTTGATCTTTCCAAGAGAAGTTTGGATGATTCTTCCACCCTGGATTGTAAGTGTTAGAATAGGGATTATTCTGCTTCAAGAATTTGATCTCTTCAATTTGTTGGGGAGTCGTAAAGCAATAGACTGTGTGATGAGGTCCATTACAGATTTCACACGTGCTCGTTTGAGCTGCCTGAACCTGTGCTATTTGTTGAGTACCTGTATTCATAGCTTTCAGCTTTTTGTCTACTTCGGCAGCAACAGTGTCTTCCAGGCGGATTTTATTTGTCTCTAATTTTAGGTCAATTACCCCGTCTGGCTTACTGGTACACCTGTCATATAGCTCTAGATGCTCATTCGCGGCTATTGCCTCAATAATCCTCTTTATGCCAGTGGTTGTTGAGAAATTTGTTGAGCCACCGATTGCTGTATCAATAAACTGTTTTGTCTTTATTTTCAGTCCATTAACGAACATCTGTATTTGTTCTGTCTGATCCATATTATGAGTGGGACACACGACTAAGATCCTTTTGAATCTTTTGTAAGTGTCTCCCAATTATTCACCATCCTTCTGTTTGAAATTCAGAATTTCATACCTTTTTCTCAGGAATACTGATGCTGGAAAATACTCATTCAAGAACGCAGTTTCCATCTCCTCTCAGGAAGTGATACTACCGGCAGGGAGAGAATAGAACCATTCTTTCGCGTCTTCAGCTAAAGTGAACGGGAACATTCGTAATTTTTTTACTTCATCAGTGTGACCATCAATTTTCAGGGTGGTGCTCATGGTCAGAAATCTTTGCAGGTGTTTGTTGGCATCTTCATTAACCTTTCCGGTGAAAGGTTTCCTTTCTAATTGATTGATCGTGCTAGGATGCAGTTGAAAATTTGTCACATTCACCGGTTGGTTAACAATGGTCAGTCGACCACCTGATGCGTTTGCACCTCCATAGTCACCTAGGAGTCTTTCCGGAGGTGGAGGAGGTAGAATTGGAGGAACTTCAGCCATTGGTTCCTCGACTTCTGGTTGATCCGAGGTACTTTCTTCTGTAGAATCCACTCTTTGTTCTCTGCGTCTTCTGTGAAAGGTTCTCTCGATCTCTGCGTCAAAAAGAATTTCAGCTAAGGGTTTTCCTCGCATACACAAATTAGTAAATTATAAATGACAGGAAAATAATTTTATTGCAGAGCAACAAAATTTTAATTGAAAATAAAATTAAACTCTATATTTTTGGCAGTCCTCGGCAACGGCGCCAAAAACTTGATCGGGAAAATAACAAGTGTACTATTTTGCCTTTTATAGTAATAATGGGGAAATTCCCCGAATGTCGATCTCAAGGATTGCACGTTAGTATTGAGTTTAAATTATCATTCAATTAAACAAAAAGTATTAATTTGGTTTTTGAGTGTAAAAATATAATAATAAAAGTAAAGGTAAAGAGATATGAAAATAAGGATTTATAGAGAAAAAGGAACAATGCCAGGGAAGGTGTATGATTTATCCCTGTAATAACTCTGAGTTACTATTGCATCAACAAATATCAATTACTACGAGTTCTCAAGGGTATTTTCTCCCAAGTCCTTGGTGAGAAAACCTTTAATCAATCGACCCTATTTCCTATGTCCATAGCCAATTAGGGTGACGTTAAGCTGTATAATATCAAGAATGCTCTGGTTCATACAGGGTATCCCTAGTCTTAGGTGATATCTACTGCAGAGTAACCTGGTGAAAACCTTATCAATGGAGGTCCAGCCTAATTGATAACCACAAATCAATCTCAATTGGTCCGAAATAGAAAGCAATAAACACATCAAAAGGTTACCGTAAACAAAATATTATAAATGCAAATGTAAACTCAAATTCATTACAATTCTAAATCAGGGACACCCCACTAGCATTGGGGGGTTTAGCTACTCATATTGTTTAAAACAAATTCAAGATGAAAATTACACATTATAACTAATTGGATGACTTTGATCTTCAATCGCTACCGGTCATGAATCTCTTCAGCTTTCCAAATGCCTTGATCTCTGTAATACTTGATTGCTTCACAATATTGTGGTTTGCTGTATTCCAAGATGATTTTTCCTTTGGCAGAAGACCTCTTTTTACAGTGAAAGTTCCTAGCAGTAGTTGGACAGGTCCAAAGATGTCTCCAAAAAGCCCGCATAATGAAAAGCCCAAGAAAACTGGAAATTTTGGGATTGGGCTGACACGGCCCGTGTCAGCCTACTGTTTCTCCTGACACGCCCATGGCAAGGCTAACACGGTCGGAGCTTCTGCCTGACACGGCCCGTGTCAACTGACATGGGTGGCCGTGTCAGCTGACACGGGTGGCCGTGTCAGGCTACTGTTTTCCTTCCTTTGCTTCCATTGCCTGACACGGCCCGTGTCAGGTGACACGGGTGGCCGTGTCAGGCCTCTTGTACCAGGGTTTTCTGGCTCCTTTGTATGTCGGAATCTCGCACTGTCTTCTTCTGAGTTCTTCGGTTCTTCTACCTGGATCTGTCGGACATAAACACAACTATCCCACGCATAAAATCAAGATAATAAAAGGTAAAATATAACAAAGATTAAAAATGAGTAAATAAAATAACGGAAGTAAAATTAACTCGAAATGTACCATAAATGCTTGCACAGTGTGTTAAATGTCTCTGTTTTGCGTCAGATCAGTAATGAAAACTCAATATAAATGGTGACTGATCACGTTAATTCTCAAATTCATTCTTAAATGATTCGAACACATCCATTTATTTATACTTTTCATATATAAGAAATATGTATGCAAATCTAGAATAATCGCCTATGAATGATATAAAGTGTTGTTGACCATTCCAAGAAGGTTTGGGAAATGGTCCACAAATGTTTATATGTATCAATTTTAAGACTTATTTAACTCTATATGCACCAAATTTCTTGGTTTTGGTCTGTTTTCCTTTAATACATTCAACACAAACATCAAACTTTGTTAAGTCAATGGAATCTAAAATTCCATTAGTCATTAGTCGCTCAACTCTATTTTTAGAGATGTGGCCTGGGTTTTTTGTGCCATAATTCTCATGAATCGTTATTATCAATTTTACGCTTAGTACCACGTGATTCCACATTTAAGGATTCACCATAGTTAGCTATTGCGTCAAGCAAATATATATTATCACGACCTATAAGTTAACCAGTTCAAACAATATTTGAATTAAAAGTTAACTTAAGCATATTGTTTCCAAATGAACACAAGTAACATGATTTATCCAAATAATAAACTAAAATTCAATTACGTCTAAATGACAGTAACACAAAATTGTCTTTCAAATCCAAATAAAATCCAATACACGATAATAATCTAAAATGTCATATAGCTTCCACCTCCATCGACTTTCCATCTCCAACATAGATGTATCTTTCAAAATCATTTGGCCTCTGGTAGTTAGGAAACCCTACTTTGAAACATTGATGTTAGTAGTTGCACCCGATTCTAACCATAAAGTGTTTCTAGGTACTGAATCTATATTGATCTCGTAAGCAATCAAAGTAAGAAATGTGTCTTTCCTTGCACGCCAAGCTTGATATTTGGGACATTTCTTCTTCACGTGTCCATACGTTTTGCAAAAGAAAAAATTATCATCCTATTTTTATTTCTTTTATGTTGGAACATTTGCAGCTTCATTCTTGAGCTCATTAGTTTTCTTTCTTTTTCCCTTTTCCTTAGAGGTTCCAACAAAATGAGCACTTCCCATCTTATATTGCCTCATTCTTTCCTCTTCTTGTACACAAAATTAAATGAGCTCATTAAGAGATCGTTTCTCCTTTTGACAGTTATAAGATATCTTAAACTGGCTGAATTGTAAAGGAAGATAAAGTAATACTAAATGAATGAGCAAGCCTTCAGACATCTCAAGCTTTAGTGCCTTAAGTTTTGAAATAATCTTTGACATTTCCATAATGTATTCCATTATATTTCCTTTGCCTTGACAATTCATGGAAATCAAGTTCCGAAGAAGACTACTTGTTTTTGCCTTATTTCTTTTCTTGAAACGCTTTTCAATCTCAATAAGAATTTTTTTGACATTTGTTATATCTTTCGATATAGTACCCCTAAAGACCACGGGAACGTCGCACTTAATGATCACGAGACTCATGCGATTGGAGTGATCCCTTTTCTCATAATCTTTCCTCTGTTCAGAGGTACTAGATTCCATAACAAAAGTTGGTTGCTCTGCCAATAATGCAAGGTCAAGATCCATGAAGACAAGAACAATTTCTACGTTCTCTTTTCAGTCCTTGAAATTTTCCCCATTAAGGACTAAAACTGAATTCAGATTAGCAGATATTGAAGCAATTGTAGCTTAAAATAGAACAAAATTAAACACTTTAAATATACTCGCATAAAAGAAAATTTGAATCGTCAATTTGTTCAAATAATGGCATAACTCATCTCAAGATACCTAATGCACCATCAATATCGTGTCTTTAGACCTTAATATTAACGGCTAGTGATACTCTTGTGATAATGGTCAAAATTGATAATAAAACATATCAAATAATAAACCCCCATTTGAATTGATTTATTATTCACATGTGATACCTTATAATTATCTCATGTTTATTATTACAAATGTGTATGAAATCCGACCAATAACAATCCTTAGGGTCACTTGATACTCGCTGTAACACCCCAAAATTTGCCCTCCTTATTCATGCATTTATTTTTAGGTCATTTAGCATTTCATATTGCATTTCATCATGTCAATCAGAATCAGATCCAAGAAGCTTGAACATCATCCAAGACACTTTGTGGATTCTATCCGGGTGATCAGTCAACACAAGGGAAAGACTTGAGTTACTTCCAACAGGTTCGGGTGGGGCCTATTCATCATTCAAACACTAATCTTGAAGGAGCGAAAAGCAGAGCCTGAACTGTCATGCTCGCTAGGCGAGCAGAGTGGTTCGCTTAGCGAAGAGAATTGTCATGCTCGCTAGGCGAGCAGATCCTTCGCTAGGCGAAGCGCACATGTTTTGGAAAATAACAGAAAATTTTGGGCTTGATTCTGAGCCCACCAAGCCACGAAATCAGATTATAAATACTAGAGTTTCAGTGAAACAAAAGACTGGAGAAAAAGAGAGAGAAAAAAGGCAGAAGAGAGACCTACGAACTAATCTGCAGCAACCTCCAGACAGCTCTGAAAAGTTCACTCTGACTCACACACTTTTTCACCCATCTCACGCAAACCCTAACATTGCTTTGCAAACCCTGCCGTGCCATTCGATTCTAATCGATCTCTCCAATCAGGTTTGCCCTCATTCCCATTACTCTATGCTTTCAAATTTGAATTCTCTGAATGTATGAGGTATTACCGTGAGGTTTTGCATGCGGGTTTAGATGTGCATGAATGTTTAAACAATACCTTGAATGTTTGATCACTTGATTTCTGAAAGGGAGACCATAGGGTTTGGAGTCCCTAAAATCGTACTGTTATCAATGGGAAATCCAGAACCCGCAGGCGTTCGCTAGCACCATCGCTAGGCGTGCCTGCAGCGAAGCCTCGCTAAGCCTTCGCTAGGCGAGGCAATAGCGATCGCGACAACATTTGATTTTTTCTGTTTGCTTTAATCTGTTTTGTGTTCGTCATGGCATTGCTTTCTCCTGATTCCATCCTATCACTCTAACCCGTTTGTTGAGTTTTTGTGAGGGCTCACATACTCTTGCAGGGATAACTTGCTTGGTATTCCACTTTATTTATGGGATACCACCTGGAGGTCTATTCCGATTACCTGTACTAACTCGCTTTCTTTGATGGTGTTTAGCTTGGAAGAGTCTTTGGATTTCTTATTTCGTTAGTTGCTATTACTTTGGATCTTTATCTGTACGGTAGATCTCTCGATCCCTTTATTTTTCCCGCATTTTACCGCTTTCTTAGCTGGAAGACCTCGATAGGAGGCAATGTATTTGTGTGTTTATTTTTGTGCCTAAAGACCTCCAAAAAGAGGCACCAGTGCTAAAGACCTCCATGAAGAGGCAATTGACGGATAAAAGGGATTAGTAGTCAATCCCCCGTTATTCAGTGCGTCGTTCTTTAAGATCACACTACGTGTCGATGCTTCAGAACAAAAGCCCAAGATCTTTTGTCCAGTCAGTCAGTGGAGAGGGTTCTATCTTTCTGAACCCCCACGCTTTGTCATGAGCTCACCCTGTCCAGGGTTAAGAGCTATGAGGTGTTATCCTCATTACCCTTCTGATCTGCTCACCCTGACGTTCAATGTCAGTGGTTAAGAGCCCATTTGATTACCCTCCCATGGCTTGTTTGTCGAGGTTGATATGACCCCTCTTGACTAAAGCCCTACCCATGTATGTTTGAGCCCCCTTGTTGGCGTGTTTACTTTATGCATGTTTGTTTTGTATGGTGTGATCGTCTCCCCATAGGATTGTTAGGCTTCGGATAGTCTCCCGTTTGCATGTCAATTAAGGCAGCGCGGTTCCTTCGTCTAGGACTGCCTTTTTGCATGAGCATCCCTAAAACACCCCAACTCATTGATTTTTCTTCTCCTAAGAACACGTTTACTCCTTCTACTATAGGCGAGTAAGTCTCCAAAGGTCGAGCATCCGGTAGATTGCGTAGTAACGTAGTTCACCCCAAAACACAACCCTTACCCCGTAGTTAGCCGAACTACGGCTTGCTATGATTCTCATTCCAGATGAGATACGTAGGCATAAGACGCAATGTCTTAGCGAGCACACTTACCCTTAACCCATAGATAGCCGAGCTACGAAGACTCTGATTCTCATATCCAGATGAGATACGTATGCAGTGGATGCGACATCCGTGCGATTCATTTTCTTTTAACCCCTTTTAGTAAATAGTACATTAGATAAACCTACACCTTTTAGACAAGAACAACAAGAGTGGATCCCGTAGAGTACTACGGATGCGTAGGGGTGCTAATACCTTCCCTTCGCATAACCGACTCCCGAACCCAAGATTTGGTTGCGAGACCTTGTCTTTTCCTTTCCTTTCTCCCAGGTTTACTTCGAGCGTTTCCTTTCCCTCCTTTGGGATAAATAACGCACGGTGGCGACTCTTATGTCATTTCCTTTTTCGTCGGTTGTTTTTTCGCATTTTTTAGGTTGCGACACTCGCATGGATAAACATACACACAAAAGAGAAAATCATTTACCATTTATTATAAGTAATCTCCATAAAAGAGGCCACTTTGAAAACTTTTCATTTTAATTGACTCATTTAAAATGTTAAACAATTATATAGAATACAAACCATAGCCAAAACTTGAACAAAATTGAACCAAAAATATAAAAAAAAAAATATAAAAATCCCCAAAAATAGACAGGGTGATGGTCGGGTCATCATAGGGTCGTGACAGTCGTCACCTGTTACTAACTGGAAAAGATAGTCTGTCATCTAACAATGACAATCATCATCTTAAGGGACGCACCCGTCACCCAACACTGACGATCGTCGACAAGAATGGGTACATGTCAGCCTTCGCTGATGATTGACAACAAGGTCTCGCCCGTCATTAGGGCTTGGGAGAGCGACCGTCAGTCCTTCACCCGAGTGATGGCCGTCACAACGTGCATACTGTATTTTTTCGTAGAATAGCGACATATCCATAATTTTTCCCAAATTTTGCCAAATTTGTTCGCATCCAAACGAAAAATGATGAAACACAAACTGAATCATGATTAACAACATAAAATACAAATATTATACAAGAGAAAGATAAAAAGGGATCCCAATTTTAGAATCCCAAAATCAAAAAATCCCAAATTCAAATTAAATAACAGCCCTAACTCATGTAATATTACATTTGTGATCCCAAACTCTAACAAACTTAATTAAAATATGCTAATTGAACTATATGAGTGTAAACTGGTTATATTGATTGGATAATGCTAATTTTGAGAATTTTGTAATTGTGAAAAGACACAATTACCTTTATATGCTTGTTAAATCTTAAATATTAGATTTTTCATACAATAATAATATTAATGGTTGAGAAAAGCAGACATAAAAATACAAGAAAAATAAAAAAGACAAGGAATTATACTAGTCTCCTTGGATACATTTAGTCCCTTCATACCTTGAAAGAGTTTCAACTATGTTAAATTTCTGTACAAGCCTCATATCAAGATTTCTCTTACAATCTTCTGACATAAACACCAAATATTATAGTAGACTTTGAATCTCCCCGAATCAAAAAATATTTTCACAACCACCAAACACTAAGGTGGACTTTGAAATACGCCGATTTAAAGAACTTTTACAACAAACAACTTATCACCATAACATTCTTGATTAAGTTACAGGACACTTTTGAATAAACTTAAGAATTTGAATGTTACAATTCAATAACATATGAACCTTAAGCGCTTAGACATTTTAATGGAACTTTTTCAATGATATGAAAGCGTATGTAGACAAATTTCAATGTTTTGAAACTTAATCAACAATTTATGAACATTTAGAAAAGATTTGAATTTTTTTATTTGAATGAAAGAGGCGATTTGAAAACTGATTTATTTTGTCTTAATTACATCCTAAAATATTTCTTGGATTAGATGCAATTGATTGAAGAAGTTCCATGAAAAATTGCACTGAATTGAACACACATTGATTCCTATTTTTCAAAATTTTGCAGTCGGTAATCAGTGTCACATTTAATGTAATAGATTATCATTTTTAATAGTGTTCAAATTTATCTAGAAAAATAGGTATGTAACCGATTACATAAATAGTGTAATCGATTACACTATTGTGAAAATTGAAAAATTAGTTTGAAATATGCCTGCCTTAGGGTGACATTGTTACGTGAATGCTTAGGAACATTAGAGATGAAAATATCAATGATTTTCTACTCATCTAAGGTTATACATAATGTGAATTATAAATGAATACATCTGCTTCATGATCAATTTCTTTTAATACAACATCCAATGACTGGGTGGCATTGATAAATGGATGTTTAAGAATATTAGAGATGAAAATATGAATGATTTTTTGAGCATCTAAGGATATACATAATATGGAATTTAATTGAATACCTTTACTTCATGATTAATTTCCTTAAATACAACATCCAATGGATTATGCACTCTTGAAATTCGATTGAGCTAGACTTCAATCTTTTTCTTCTTTGATAAGTTTTTGTCTTCATCAAAACTAAAACTAAGATAGATGATGAACATTTTCTTCAAAATCTCCCCCTTTTGATGATGACATAATATATTTATGGAAAGTTTTTGTTTGACACTTGATGCTACCCTTATCTTGTATATATGTCCCTTTATTTTTCAATTCATGTTTTATCTATGGTATCCTGGAATTAAAGTTAAACATAAAAAACCATACCTCTTCTCCCCATTTTTGACATTATTAAAAATTAAAAGAGAAAAATTAAAAGTAAAGTAATATAGACAAAATATACATCATATATTAAAGTACTTATCTTCTTCACAATGCTAGTTGAATGTGTCAATATTTTTAAATCATCTTCAACCAAATAAAACTTTAATCTTACCATATCATATGATCTTATTGTATCTTAAGCAACCAATATTAATTTAATACTTTTAACACATGACTTTCAAGTACCTAAAAAAATAATTAATAATATTTTTTAGGTACCCAATATTTCTTGGGTCCTTTTGTGTTAGTTTCTTTTCTTACCCACACATACTCACTATTAGGAACACTAAAGTTTCTTATGTAACCATTGGGAGTATGACCTTTTGTATTGCGATAAGAACATAGATACTTTTTATTATGACCATAGAAATAATCTTTCTTCTATTCCTTTCTAGGATGCACATTATGACATACTTTTCTAAATTGGAAATTGTTACAAGTATTGCTAGATTTGACAGAGATGGTCTTTTTTATTTGACTAGAATTTTTAAATTTAGAAAATTCTATACCACTTTCATCATTTGCATATCTTTAATTACAAAATTTATCAAAATAATTTTTTCTCTTTCATATTTGCAAATTATTTAATTTAGATCAACAATTTTAGTTTCAAGATAAGCACATTTATTATGTGTTGATGCACTAGCATGGATGTCAATTTTTGCTTTAATTTTATCTAACTCTTCTTGCATGTCATTAGTTTTTCTTTCTAAAGAAGATTTTTTTTAGCATTTAATTTCTAAAGCTTCACACACTCATCATACAAATCATTAAAAGCCTGATGTAATTCATCATAAGAAGGTTTATGAATTGAGTCAAAATCACTAACCTCGTCCTTATCATCAGAGTGATTTGAAACCACAAAAGATATATGTGTTTGTTCTTAATTTTTAGAATTTTGTACTCACATAATTGTCTTTCTAAGAAATATATGTTATTCTTAACTTTTTATCCTTGTTGTTATTAAATTCCTTCCCATATTTCCTTTGTTGTTTTCCAATTTGGCACTCAGAAGAATTCGTCCATTCCTAAGGCAGATGCAATTATATTTTCTTGCCTTCCTTATCATACATCACTTTTTCTTTTTGTCATCGTTCTAAGAAATTTCAACCTTAGGTTGATCTACACCATTTATAACAATGGTAATAATAAAGGGTCCATCCTTGACAATATTTCATACTTTAGTCTCTTGTGCTTATAAGAATATCTGCATATAAATTTTCCAGAAATTATAGTATTCAATGATGAAACGTGGTGATTTTTTTGTGCCACCACCATCTTCTAAGAATAATTTTGCAGAAGAAATATTTTACCCAGCTCTAGTAACAAGTTACCTTAACCTGCTATATACCAATTGTAACTACGAGATACAACCTAAGAGAGAGAGAGAGGGGGGGGGGGGGAGGTGAATTATTGTTGCCATACTTTTCTCGATTTTTCACTATTTTCTTAGTTTTCTTAAGTTATAAAAATGATATGTTCTTATAAAGACAAAATGCATAAAATTAAAGTGCTGGAAAAAAACCCAATGAATCACCACAACCTTGGTGATTAAGTTACAACACACTTTTGAATAAACTTAAGAATTTTAATCTTGAATGAGTTCCAAGATGAAGATTGGTCTTCCCTTTCAATGTTAAAATTCAATAATATATGAACCTTAAGTGCTCAAATTTTTTAATGAAACTTTTGTAATGATATGAAAGTTTATGCATAAAAGTTTCAATGTTTTTGATGTATGAACACTTAGAAAATATTTGAATTGTTTTTTAAAATTTGAATAAAAGAGGTGATTTGAAAATTAATGTATTTTGCCTTAAATAAATCCTAAGATATCTACTGGATTAGATGTAATTGATTGGAAAAGTTCCATGAAGAATTGCATTGAGTTGGATACACAATGATTTAGATGTTTCAAAAATCCGTAGATTGTAATCGGTTACACATTTGATGTAATTGATAACCATATTTGGTAATGGTTAATTTTATTTGGCATAATGGGTATGTAATCAGTTACATATATAGTGTAATAGATCACACTATTACGAAAATTGAAAAATTTGTTTGAAACTTGTTTTGCTTGGGTGACATTGATACATGGATGCTTAGAAACATTAGATATAAAAAGATGAATGACTTTCTGAGCATATAACGATATACATAATGTAAATTGTAACTTAATACATTTTCTTCATGATCAATTTATTTTAATACAACATCTAATGGGTGGGTGGCATTGATACATGAATGCTTAGGAACATTAGAGATGAAAAGATGAATGATTTTATGAGCATCTAAGGATATACATAATGTAAATTATAATTGAATACATTTTCTTCATGATCAATTTCTTTTAATACAACATCCAATGTATTATGCACTCTTTAAATTTGATTGAGCTATACTTCAACCTTTTTCTTCTTGGAAATAAAGCAACTTATAGTCACTAAGAGTATTTAGAGGCAGTGCCTTTATCAAAATTTCAAAAGATGAAAGTGAAAAGCTTGATCCTAAGTCAAAGAAGTGAATATAACTTGGTTCACCAAAAGATGAACTTGGGTTTCGAATTTAGGATCCTAAAATTAAGAAGATTGTTCGAAATAAATATGCAAACTTCCATGAAGATTAAACGGTCCATGAAATTCAACATAAGAGGCCAAAACGATCATAATACACAAAACATGAGAAGACACTCCCAAAGAAAGTAATAATCGTGATCTGGATACAAAACCCCTTTAGATGAAGCAACATGATCATAGATAACAACACCAGACAATGCAAGAAGAACATATGGTGGATGATGATGAGATAACATAAAAACTTCCAGTTAGAATAACAACACGAGCTAGACAACCATAAAAGCTATTTTTTAGACGAATGTGTAAATACATGTGATGAAGGATAACCGCTAAGCTTCATACAAGTTATTGAGACAAAATATAAAGAGAATTAAACACATTCCATAGTAGAAAAAATGAAATCCATAAAGAAGAACAAAACATATAATTTGGTAATGTTACCAAAAGGAAGAAAAGAATTGAAAAAAAAGTGGGTGTTCAAACCAAATTATGATGAAAACACCCTAGACCCCAAGTAAAAACTATGAAGGGGTTCCATCAGAAGAAATACATAAATTTTGAATAAATATTTGCACCAGAATTGACGATGATATCTATTAGAGAAAACCTTAGTCTAGTTGGAAAAATAGACTTGTAGGTAGATTAACTTGATGTTAAAACAATGTTCTTACATGTAGCAATTTATATGGAGGAAATTGAAGGTTTGATTAGAGCAGGAAAAGAATACGTTATGTGTCATTTGAAAAAAGTATCTATGGTCTAAAACAAGCTCTAAGATAATGGTAAGAGAATTTTGATCTCTTCGTGACCCAACATAAATTCATAAAAAGGGCACCTGACCATTTAGTGTTTGTAAAGAATTATAAAAATAGTGAGTCCATCATATTTTACTTGTATGTTGATGATATGGTTATGGTTGGAAAAAAATAAGAAAAAAGTATATGAACTCAAGAAAGCTTTAAAAAAAATTCTATGAAAGACCTGGGTGTTGCGAAGAAGATTATTGGAATGCAAAACATTATGTATTTTTCCAAAATAATGTTGTGGATGTTAAAGGAAGGCTAAAACAAGAAATTTATTAAGAATATCAATAAGCATAATGATAAAACTTAGCAAGATACAATGTCCGATCAATGACCAAGAAAAATAAGAAATGAGAAACTTTCCCACTCTTCAGCACATAGTAACCTTATGTACATAATGGTTTGCACAAGACTAGACATAGAAATAAGAAAGGAACTACCATAAAAGTGTTTGTATTTCAGAAATAGAAGTTCTATGCTCATCAACTATATGGGTGTATATATGACGAGTGATGTAGATTCGAGAAAGTATACATCATAATACCTAATTAATTTTTCATGAAAAGTTGTTTCTTGATAGTCAAAACTTCAAAAGTGTGTTGTATTCTCAACTAATGTAGATGGAGATATTGAAGTGTCAGAAACTTACAAAGAAATGTCGTGGATGAAAAACTTCTTGTGTGAGATAAGACATGTACAAGATGATATATATATATATATATATTATATATATATATATATATATATATATATATATATATATATATATATATATATATATATATATATATAAGCCAACCAGAATGATCCAGAATGGAAAAAGGCTCAAATATTAAGTCTCACAAAACACAATAGAAATAAATCAAGCCTCAATCCATAATAAACAAGAGAAGGATAAGATAATCAGAGCCATCCAATTAATCCCATGGCTCACCGAAGAAGAAGAATCCTCCAAGCGCTCGTATTTTGGATGAAAAAATTCCACGCCCCTTAGAAAAACCTCCCAAACTGCAAAATTATAATGGAGACAGAGATCTCGAAGAACACGTCGAGCATGTGGATGGTCGTATGGACTACTTCCATGTAGATAGATATATCTAATGAAGATTGTTTGCATTTACTCTAATAGAATATGTTCGAGACTGGTACAAAACCATTCCTAATTGAGGCATAAGGTCGGAGTTTTGTGAGACTTTTCCGACGTATTTCATCATGAAGAAGAGACTACCGGTAAGTATGTCCTTCCTTAGTGGAGTGAATTATGTCAACAAAGAAACTTTACGTGCGTACATCGACCAATTTACCAAAGTAGTGGTAGCTGTGGGCAGAACCAATGAAAGCCTTAAGTGCTGGTTTTTGATTGAGGGATTCAACCTGACATTATATTCAGAGAGAAGCTGGGATTCAAAGAAGCCCATAGCCTGAATGATTTATTGAGCCACACTTTAAACATATATGAAATACAAGGAAAAGTTATTAGGCGATCGAGCGGGTAGAGGGTTGAGTATCCCCGAATATGGGCGAACAATAGACAAGGAATCTAAGAAATATCGGGAAGGGCACGAGCGAAGACCCCACTAAAAATTCGAATCATACCCCATTAAACAACTCCCTTAAAAAGATCATTAAGGAGTTTGTCAAATAATGAGTTTAAGGAAGCCAGAATAAGAAATCCTTACCCAATCAGAGAATTCTCCGGGACTGATATGTCAAAGTATTGTCATTTCTATAAAAGCCATTACCACAATAAAAATTAATGCATCTAACTTAAATACATAATTTAAGGGCTCGTTAAGAAGGGAGAACTATCTGAGTGAACAAAAGATAGGAAGAGAAAAAAGGAAGAGTTACCGAAGAAAAGGAATTCCCCCAAGAAGACAATAAAGGCGGTTGTTGGAGGGGAAACTAAGGACGCCAGAAGGGATGAGAAGCATAAAAAAAATGCTCTTACATCGCTTCCGTAATTGGAGGAACACCTAGATCTAGCATACCATAAAAGGCTACAATCAAAAGGAATATTTTCGAGCTAATGGATGTTAGCAAGAAATAGGGGATTCCCTTGATCGCTAACCCAAAAAGGTCTATCTTGGATTTAGGGATAGAGAGAAAGTAGGGGGAATCTCGAGCGAGATATTCCCTCTGGTAATAACAGCGACCATAGCTAACTTCGACGTCTCTTGGGTTCTAACTGATGAGGGAAGTTCTTGTGACTTTATGTATGCCAATTTTTTTTGAAGATGGGATTAAAGAAAGAAAAATTATTTCCATATGATGGGCCGAACTTACAAGCCTTCAATGATACAGTAACTCGTCCATGGGGATACGTAAAACCGACAGTCGCCTTGGGAGAAGGGCGGAATGTTAACACTATTTATGCCTAATTCTTGGCCGTCCTATACTAAAGTGTTTATAATCGTATCTTAGGTTGCCCTTTTACAACAACCTTGGACGGTGTAACTTCCATTGTCCACCTCAAGATGAAATATCATAAAGTCCATGAAGAATCAACAACGATAAGTGCCAACTTAACATGAGCCAAAAGGATCTATCAAGCTCTACAACAGGAGGAAAAAAGGACGAAACTACTGGTATGGAGATAAATGTAGCCTTTCTGATTGGGAAGCTGAGTTGAATGGGATTCCAACCTCCAACCAAGAAGACGCTAGAGGAAACACAAGCTGAGAAAAACGGTTAAGGAAAAGACAACTCGAACCTGTTAAGTCATTAAGAGGAAACACAAACTTTTTGGTTATGTTAATTTTTAATTCCTTTAATTTCTTCTCAAATGAAAGATGGCGTAAATCCACCTAGTTAAGAACTTTATTATTTCATGGTTGATTTCTTGTTAAGAAAGAAAAATATAAAATGTCTCTCGATGTGCCAATATTGGAATAAAAGAAATATTACCAGTAAGTTGCTTCTACTTTTACTATGAATGACACACATACAAAAGGATCATAACACCCATACATAAATACCAAAGCGAGCGACTAAGTCGACCAAAACACTAGCACATAAGCACGCCTAAAAGAGTTGGCAAATATTGGTCCACCCCCTCTTGGAAGTTAGACACTCTAGAGGTAGTGGTGAGTCCTCCAATACGTCAACCTTGAATCCGGTCCATACCTGGGGGCATGTGAATAGGAACCAACCATTGGTAGGGCATGGTCCCTTGAGACGTCCAATAAACGCACAAGATCGATCGTGAAAGACGAAAGCTTAAATCCAATAACACAAGTATGATTTAAATTAAATTAAATAGATAAAATATATGCATACACTGTATCACTGCAAGTTAAGTTACACAACCATGCTCAAGGTGTTCGGCCTAATATAAAGTCTGTTACTTATCCATAATTATTTGGTTAATGTGATCGTAGGTCAGAGAGATGGGGATGGTTGAACAAAAATGCTCAACTTGCTTAAGGTAACTTTCAAAAGCATCTTCGCCCATAGAAATACTGTTATGCAATGATTTACACAATTGTTTACAATGAAAGAGAGATTCTCCTCGCGCATGTTTGTAAGACCTGTTGGAATCTTCAGATGGTTGAACTAGGTTTCCTTCAAGGCCTTCTCTAAGTCATCTACCTTATTATGGGAAGCTTCATTGATCCGATTCAAAGAGTCGATTCTCCTCAGATAGAGCTTCATCCTTATTGACCACCATTTGAACTAGTCGTTGCACTTGTTTAAGCAAAGTACCATGATACCTCAGGGGCTCCAGGGTAGTCTCGATAGAAATAAGAGAATTAGAGACTTACTTAGCCTCATCTAGGCATCTATTCCTCTTAAGCACGAGGTCGCCAACCCTCTTTTTCAATCTCTCTCTCTCCCTACATAAGTGGTCAGCTAGGATAACTTCCTTCTGGCCTACAACACCAAAAGCTAGAACAACGGATGCTCGACGAACTTGGTAAGCCATTTTATCCCGAAAAATAAAATCATTAGGGAGCCCAGAAAAGTACGAGTAGTCCTTATTAGAAATCAAGGCGAGGAACTCACTACTTGTCGTCGGACTTGGTCAAGCCAACATAACAGGGTTAACATCCTTTGAGAGCAAGATATCTCCTCTACCAACTTAGACCTTCAAAGACGTTTGGGAGGGGGAACCTTGACGTAGGCTCTCCTAAACTAAAAGATCGGGGATAACCTTTCATCCTTTTACCTAACAGGGGACAAAGGGTTCCTAGTCGTTAACACATCTCCATAAAAGGTAATGTTAGCGCCCCTATTCTCTTGAGAGATAACTTGGACAATATTCTCATCAATTGGAGAAGACGGTTGTCCGGTAACTAGAACATATGGAGTAACAATAGACACACACAAGGTAGAAGCTCTGCCAACGGACGACGTCCTCGGAATTACGATTGGTGCAGCAACATCTTAGAGCTTTTTCTTCCACCACCACATGGCATCTTCATCCTTCATTATTTCTACAAACAGAAACAACGCATCAAGGAAAACCCAGAAGGGCAAACAAGAAGTACGCCGCCATGAAATCCGCTTACCAAAATCTGTTTCCTTTCTTCCTTATAATTGGAGTTCAAAAGCTAGCGAGTCTGGATGTATCTTTTCATCCGCTTCTTGGAGGGGGGGTTAGAAGGAACTACCCCGCCCACATGACCAAGCGCCTGACAAAAAGATACCAACCCACTCTTTATATGCCAGTCTTCATAAGGAAAATCTTCATCCTTATAACTACATAACCCGGCTCCGCCTAGGAAGCGGCCCCGAGTCTAGTACTTTCGAAAAACACCAGAATAGGAAGAGAGATTATTCGGATCCAAATTACATATTTTTTAATGGGCCTCCCGAATAAGGGGGGCCACTAAGATAAATGATCTTTGAAATTATTTACAATATCAGAATAAGGTTCAAAATATTTTGTATATTTCCTTAAGGAAATATTGACAGAGCCTTTTGCAGATTTGAAACCACTATGTACCCCAAAAAGGTGGAAGAACAAAGTCAACGTATGAATGCTACCTTTATACTCGCACCAATGTTGGAAAACCTTAACGAAAGCCCAACTCACGGGATGGAATTGTGAATGGGCAACCATTAAATGATTCAAAACATTTATTTCAAATTCGTTGAAAGGGAGGTGATAACCAATTAAGGAAAATAAACACTCATGAAATGGGATATCATACCCACTGTAAGGGCCATAAACCTTTTGATCTTCAGCTAGAGAAAGAATACATCAATCCTCGAGTGGACTTACATCTATCATCGCCTGAGAAAAGTTACTATTTCAGAAGAAATAGGAAGTAGTTCCTGAAATATTTAAGCTAACCCAAACTCCAAAGATGTCTGTAATGACTCTTTTTTAGGACACAAAAGAAATAACGAGGGTTACATGGTTAGGGCTAATGTGGGGTAACTTTTAGAGAGAAAACGAGCACTGAAGAAAGGGGAAACCTTAAAAAGTGAAAGGGAAGACAAGAAAGCTAAATCTCGGATCGAAGATAGAAATTAAATGCACATCCGAGTCAAGTTAGTTGGAGAAACTTTGTTAGAAAAATGACTAGATCAAAATGCCAAGAATCTCTCGAGATAAAAAGAATGAGAGACATAACGTTTTCTCCAAAGGAAGAAGTGTGAAGCAACAAAGAGGTGAAGTGTTTTCAAACAAATCTAAGCCGTCATATGACATCCCACTATCAACGAACGAGATTCCTTAGCGACCATAAAATTTACGTTATAACTTCTAGATGAAATCATACGAATATCTAGACTATGGGACATGTGTCAGTTAATGTGTCTCTCTTTTCAACATGTAAACCTCATCGATGATAAAGTTGTTACCGTAGTTGAGACGAAGGTAAGAGCTTGGGGCAACTGTGATTGACTGGCCAGAACGACCCAGAAGGAAAAAGAGGCCCAAATGCTAAGTATCGCCAAACACGGTAGAAATAGATCAAGCCTCGATCCACAACAAGCAAGAGAAGGATAGGAAAATAAGAGATATCCAAGTAATCCCACGACTCACCGTATTTTACGAGATTCCTTCATAAATTAGTTACAACAAACCCCTATATATAAGAGAGAAAAGAGTGCCATTTGAAGGTAACATTTCTTTCATTCAAAATTGTTATATATATATATATATATATATATATATATATATATATATATATATATATATATATATATATATATATATATATATATATAATCCAAGTGGAAGAAAAAAAATATATGTTTCATTCATGTTTCAAACACATTAACATCTGTTATTACTAAATACGAGAAGTGTTAGATGAAAAAAAGTTGAAGTTATAAAAAAAATCATATAAATCATAATTTGTCTGATATAATGAAAAAATCTATATCAACCTAAAGATCAAAGACCGCAAAGATAGATTTGTTCGGTTGATATTTAGTGTGGGTTTAACTTTTGATGTGTTATCTTTAAGGATCTCTATAAACACTATACCTTTCGGTCACTATTATAAGCAAATTTGACTTTTTTGATAC
Source organism: Lathyrus oleraceus (assembly GCF_024323335.1). NCBI lineage: Eukaryota > Viridiplantae > Streptophyta > Magnoliopsida > Fabales > Fabaceae > Lathyrus > Lathyrus oleraceus. The sequence goes on from NC_066584.1 coordinate 477,436,515, forward strand.
ATTTGACATCAATGTATCTAGTCCATATATGGATTAGATACATTGACACTCAAATGTATCAAAAAAATCAAATTTACTTATAATAGTAACCGGAGTGTATCTGATATTTACAAACTCTAAAAATCCAATTCACCTAAACTTTTTATTTGACCAAAAAAAAAAAATGAAGCGTTATACATGTGTGAGTGTAGTGATGTCTCTCAATTAAGACAGAAAGAAAGAGACTTATTAGTGATGTCTCTCAATTAAGACAGAAAGAAGGAGATTTATTAGAATTCCCTCTTTAACTTGTGATTAGTCAAAATCAAATCGTCAAAATAGTTTAACTCATGAAAAAAGTGGTCGGAGATTCCAAAATTCGAATTTCTTCTTCAAATCTTGAGTCTACACATTAAAACTAAGAATATGTAAAAAAGAGATTTCCAACCGTTTAACCTCAGCCCAACAATGACTGGTGTGAACTAGGAAACTTTGAATCTAAGAAAATCCAAACATAAAATCTTCTCTGGACCATGTAAGCAACCCAAGTCTAATATGAATGAGCAAGAGCAAGAACAAATAGATCAGATTGTGAAGTGTGGAGAAATATAGGACCACTTAGCCTCACTCGTTTTCTGTCCTTAGCTGTGGTTATCATCTCAACAAAGTAAAGGAAGATGCGCCGAATGGGAACAACAACAAATTCTCACATGCGCATTCAAAACTAGATATTTGTCCTTATAAATTTTTTGTACATTTCACATGTATTGAAAAACAAATTTATCATCTATAAAAAAGTGTGTCTTAAAAGTGGCATTCCACGGTAGAAAAATATTCTTGGAAACAACTTGACAACAAGACAAGATGTATTGACCACATGTTATACTATAAATTATTCACCTATGGAGTATTTGGTAGGATTGGTGCGTGCGTTTTTTGGATCAAAACTTGTGGTGTTGAAGTAACCGGAGTACTTGGATAGCAAGTTCTTGATTTTATAGGCGTGTGGTGTGTTATAGTGACGAACCTTCCCAGATAAATCAACTTAATAAAATAGAATGTTTAATACCATTTTACATTCTATAATTTACTCTTTATAATTTTACTTTTTTTTTAATTGGCCTTACGACCATGAGAAATTATTATTTTTAAAACAAATGTTTTAGACTTTTTAAAATTATTTTTTGTAAAATGAAATGACAAGATTAGTTAAAAAAAAAATTTAAAATAACAGAATCTTCATATGTTAATATTAGTTTCACAAAAATTAAGAGTATAAAATAATAGAATCTTTAATTTTATAAAAAAATTTATAGGGAATAAATCAAAATTTGCCTATATGATAGAAAATAAAATAATATTAACCCTAAATAAAATATTGTTTGCAACAAAAAAAAAATATTTTCAATTATTTTATTTCATTAATATTTCTTTTAATTGTTAATTTATAAGTAAAAATTAGACATAGATAAAAGGCAAATGAGAAATAAATTCCATCACTATATCTTTTTGAATAATTACATTAATTTTCTTAAAATGTATATTTATTGACCTATGAAATACAACATTATTATATGAGTTTTTAAATTCTCTATAAAAAAGTCTAACGTTTTTGATGTTAAAAAAATAAAAATGTCAAAGATAAGTGATATGAAAATATATTGATGGTTGAAACACTTTTTTTCTTCATGTTTGGTAACTTTTCTTAAAACGAGTTATTCCACTATAAAACTTTTAATTATCAATTCAATTAGTGAGAAAATCTAAATCAAGTTCACTGATTCATGTTTTCTTTCCATTGAATTGCATATTAGAACACTTATTGAATTTAATGTTGATGTCATCTTCTGTATGTCAGTTAAGAAATTCATTTGTACCACTTTTCTCATACATATCTCTGTCTCGTCAAAATATATTAAATAATATCCTTAAAAAAATCAGATTCTTATTTGAAAATTTAAAATTCATTTTAATAAATCGTATATTTTAGACCTAACTCATCTTGCATGTATTTATCACGGACCTAAATGACTGCTTAAGTCACCATTCGATATGCAGCTTTCGTAGAAGTAACAAAATTTCTTACAACAGTCCACTTTTTTTCTCTTATTGCAATTTTCGTTATTATTCTTACTTCAATTTGGTTAAATTTTTCTTTCCATATTCTCCTCCATGGTGCTTTTAAAATGCGATGGAATTTATTGGTTACCAAACTAAGGAGTTTGTTACCAACAAATTGTAATGAGACAAATAAAAAATAAGGAATTAGAACATGTTGAGTCACCAAGGAATGGGTGGAGGGACCCACAAGAGGATAAATTGGTTACGTTCAATCCGGAATTGCAGGGAGTGTGCAGGAGCAACCGAACGCGCAAGACCAATATCAAATTGAGGAATTGTGTGACTACATGAGTAATACATATAGAGTAGTAGGGATCTTATTATTGGCTATGTCAATTGTTAAGTTTAAATTCTCTCTCTCTTTTCTGAACTTTTCTATTTCACATCTTGTAACCAAATCTCTCTGTTAGCAGAGATTGATATTTCCTTTCAATCAAAGGCTTTTATTTTCCATTCCACCTTTAAATTCTAGTATTGTTGCACTGGTGCTTTCATCTTCACCATGGCAGATTCGAAATACAAGGAGATGGACACAGAAATCAAGCGTACTGCGGAAGCTTTGAAACAACTCCAGGAGGATCTCTATGCACGCATGGAACGAATGAAACTCTCGAACGAGTCCCGATTTCAGCGGATGGAAGCAATCCAGACGAATACTGATAGCAGATTCAACCAGATTCATTCCGCGCTTGATATTCTGATTCAACAAACCCCGTCGAAGACTTCCCATAGTGCTGGACTCACGAACAAACAACCCTTCCAGGTGAGAAATGTTAAGCTCGAATTTCCCAGATTTGATGGTAGTAATGTTCTGGAATGGATTTTTAGAGTTGAGCAATTTTTCGATTATTACGATACTCCGGATCACGATCGATTAACCATTTCTTCGGTACATCTTGATAAGGATGTAGTACCATGGTTTCAAATGGTTCAAAGATCCACTCCATTTCAGTCTTGGACTGAGTTTACCCGAGCTCTAGAGCTAGATTTTGGTCCTTCTGTGTATGACTGTCCCCGTGTTACACTCTTTAAGTTGAATCAAACGGGTACTGTTGCTGAGTATTATATCCAATTCACATCGTTAGCAAACAGGGTATACGGTATTAGCAATGATGCCTTGATAGATTGTTTCATTAGTGGCTTGAATCCAGAGATCCGGCGTGATGTGTTAATCCATACCCCCATTCCATGGTGAAAGTTGTATCCCTAGCAAAAGTGTATGAAGAAAAATATAATACTGCCAGTAAACCACAAAAGCCTACCAAAATCAATATATCCCTTCACCTTCTAGAGCAACCTTCAATTCAAACAAACCAGAAAATGTCCAGAAAAATACAACAACACCAATCCTTCATACACCACCAACTAGACCTATGAATCCATACCAAAAGAACCCAAATATTAAAAGAATTTCCCCAACCGAAATGCAGTTAAGAAGAGAGAAAGGACTTTGTTATTGGTGTGATGACAAATTTTCATTCAGTCATAAATGTCCCAATAGACAATTGATGATATTGCAGTATGATGATGATTCAGAGAAAGAACAAGAGGCAACAGAACCATCAGATCTGACACAAACAACCTTACCCCAAACCAAAATAGAACACCATTTATCTTTAAATGCTATGAAGGGAGCTAACAGTTTAGGGATATTGCGATTCTTGGGAAAAATTGCTAAACTTCAAGTGCAAATTCTCATTGATGGGGGAAGTTCCGATAACTTTGTACAACCAAGAATAGCTCATTTTTTGAAGTTACCAGTGGAACCTGCACCATGTTTTAAGGTGTTGGTGGGGAATGGACAAACTATGACAGCTGAAGGAGTAGTGACACAACTCCCAGTGGTGATACAGAACCATGAAATGTTGATTACCGCATATTTATTACCAGTTGCTGGAGCTGATTTAATTTTAGGAACTGCATGGTTAGCCACTTTAGGTCCTCATGTGGCAGATTACTCTGCATTAACACTGAAATTGTTCCATAAAGGTAACTTTATCACCCTACAAGGTGACACTAGCATGGTACCCATACAAGCGCAGTTGCATCAGCTCAAAAGAATACAGAACACTAAGAGTATTGATGAGCTATTCACGGTTGAACGAAATCAGACAGAGGTTGAAACAGATGTGTGGAATGAATTACCGTCAAAGTTGGCACCAGAAGTGGCTATGATTCTAGATACATACAGAAAAATTTTCAGCATACCAGAAGGTCTCCCCCCTCAAAGGCTTCAAAATCATGCAATTCCTCTAAAAGAAGGTACAAGTCCAGTGAAGGTTAAGCCTTATAGGTATCCCCACAGTCAAAAGGAGCGAATTGAGAAGATGGTACTAGAGATGCTTGACCAAGGTATCATCCAAGCCAGCAATAGTCCCTTTTCATCACCAATTGTGTTAGTCAAGAAGAAAGATGGGAGTTGGAGATTTTGCACTGATTATAGGGCCTTAAATGCCATTACAATTAAAGACAGTTTTCCTATGCCTACGGTGGATGAGTTATTAGATGAGTTATTTGGTGCAAAATACTTTTCTAAACTGGATCTGAGGTCTGGTTATCATCAAATACTAATACAACCGGAGGATAGGTTTAAAACGGCTTTCCGAACACATCACGGTCACTACGAATGGCTAGTTATGCCATTTGGCCTCACAAACGCACCAGCCACCTTTCAATGTCTCATGAACCAAATCTTTCAGCATGCGTTGAGAAAATATGTACTGGTATTTTTTGACGATATACTAATTTATAGTGCTACGTGGAAGGACCATCTTACGCACTTAGAATTAGTACTTCAAATTCTGCAGCAAAATGTGTTGTATGTGAAGCTGACCAAGTGTGCATTTGGAGTAGAAGAGATAGAATATTTGGGTCATGTTGTATCAGGAAAAGGTGTGGCAATGGAAGCAACAAAGGTGGAAGCAGTTCTAAAATGGCCAAGACCTACTAACCTGAAACAATTAAGAGGGTTTTTAGGCTTGACAGGGTATTATAGAAGGTTCATTCGGTCCTATGCTGGAATAGCAGCTCCTTTGACTGACTTACTAAAGAAGGACTCTTTTTGCTGGAATGAGACAACACAAACTGCTTTTGAGGACCTACAACATGCTGTCACATCTGCACCTGTTTTAGCTTTGCCTAACTTTGAACAAACTTTTATTTTGGAGACAGATGCTTCGGGAATCGGAGTAGGAGCAGTTCTCCATCATAATGGACATCCCATAGCTTTCTTTTCAAAAAAATTGGCACCAAGAATTCAAAAGAAATCGGCATATTTCAGGGAGATGCTGGCTATGTCAGAAGCGATCGCTAAATTTCGACACTATTTGTTAGGTAGTAAGTTCATTATTAGAACTGATCAAAAAAGCTTAAGAAGTCTGATGGATCAGAGTCTACAAACTCCCGAGCAGCAGGAATGGCTGCACAAGTTTTGGGGATATGATTTTGTGATTGAATATAAGCCGGGCAAGGATAACATCGCTGCAGATTCGTTGTCTAGGATGTTTGCGCTGTCATGGTCGGAACCCAAAACACAGTTCATGCAAAAACTACTTGTTGAAGTTCAAAGAAATGTTAAGTTACGAGAACTGATAGCACAGTGCCAGAATGAACCACAACTGAGGCCTCACTACACCACTAAGGGCAGACTGTTGTACTGGAAAAATAGATTAGTAATTCCCGAAGGCTCTGAGTTGATTCAAGTAATACTGACGGAAAATCACAGCTCTCCCATTGGAGGACACTCGGGAAATGCGAGAACAGTAGCGAGAATTTCTTATCAGTATTTTTGGCACAATATGAAGAGAGATATTGAAGAATTTGTGCAACACTGTGCTATATGCCAACAAGCCAAAAATTCACATACACTACCAGTTGGATTACTACAACCTTTACCTATTCCCTCTCAAGTATGGGAAGACGTAGCCATGGACTTTATCACTGGGTTACCACCCTCCTTTGGTTACATTGTGATAATGGTGGTGATTGACAGACTGACAAAATATGCCCATTTTACACCACTAAAGAGTGATTACAATAACAAAGGGGTTGCAAAGGCATTTATGAATCAAGTGGTGAAGCTCCATGGCATGCCAAAGTCTATTGTCTCTGACAGAGACAAAGTCTTTACTAGTAATTTCTGGAAAAAGTTGTTTGAATTACAGGGCACTAAGCTAGCGATGAGTTCCGCATACCACCCTCAGTCAGATGGACAATCTGAGGTTCTCAACAAGTGTTTGGAGATGTTTTTGAGATGTTTCACTTTTGAGAATCCTAAGGCATGGTATAAGGCGTTAACTTGGGCGGAGTACTGGTACAATACTGCTCATCATACAAGTATTGGTATGACACCTTTTAAAGCACTATATGGAAGAGATCCACCATCTATAACTCGTTATAGGCCGCAAATAAATGATCCCACATCAGTGCAAGAACAGTTGGGAGAAAGAGACATGATTATACAACAACTCAAAGTTAATCTGGAAAAGGCACAAGTTTATATGAAGAATCAAGCAGATAGGAAGAGAAGAGATGTAGAGCTACAAGTGGGAGACTGGGTGATGGTAAAGCTACAACCTTATAGGCAGCAATCTGCTGCGCTGCGCAAGAATCAGAAGCTTGGAATGCGATTCTTTGGACCTTTTATGACAATAGCTAAGGTAGGAGTGGTGGCCTATTAGCTACAATTACCAGAGGAAGCAAAAATACATTCAGTTTTCCATGTATCCCAATTAAAGTTGTTTAAGGGAGGGACCACTGAACAATACATGCCGTTACCGTTGACAATGACAGAAATCGGCCCTATCATACTACCATTCAAAGTTTTAGAGGCACGCATGGTTCAACAAGGAGAAGTGCAAAATCCACAGGTTCTTATCCAGTGGACTAATATGTCAGTTGATGAGGCCACTTGGGAAGACGTAAAGGAGATTAAAGACAACTTTCCAACTTTCAACCTTGAGGACAAGGTTGTCTCAAATGGGGATGGTATTGTAATGAGACAAATAAAAAATAAGGAATTAGAACATGCTGAGTCACCAAGGAATGAGTGGAGGGACCCACAAGAGGATAAATTGGTTACGTTCAATCCGGAATTGCAGGGAGTACGCAGGAGCAACCGAACGCGCAAGGCCAATATCAAATTGAGGAATTGTGTGACTACATGAGTAATACATATAGAGCAGTAGGGATCTTATTATTGACTATGTGAATTGTTAAGTCTAAATTCTCTCTCTCTTTTCTGAACTTTTCTATTTCACATCTTGTAACCAAATCTCTCTGTTAGCAGAGATTGATATTTCCTTTCAATCAAAGGCTTTTATTTTCCATTCCACCTTTAAATTCTAGTATTGTTGCACAAAACTTGTTAAAGATCGTGACATCCTCGGTGTTCTTGGGATCAATTCATTGTCATCTAACACATTCAAATTCGATTAGATATTTTTGTACATCCTCCGGTTTCTATTCTACATAAATTTTTTAAATTTTTTTTATTAAATAAATGATATATCATCAGATACAATAATTATTTAATAAACTTAAATTTTTGTTGTTGTTTATAATAATGATCAAAAAGTATAGAGTTGTTAATCGTTAAGAAATTAAAGTGAATAATACGGGTTGTTTCATCGGGGTTTTAATTGCCCAAAATTAGTTAGTTATTTATTGTTTTTTTTTGTGTGACAAAAACAAAACAATTATTTTATTGATTATTTGTAGTGTTTGGTTTTCTCTTATACAATTTAGAAGTCGTTTTTCTTACTCTCACTCTAATGAAAAATCAAAACTATCCATAAAATCTAAAAATATATTTTTGAACACATCTTATTCACATACAATCTATTTGTTATTGAGTCAGACCCCAATTTTATATCAAAAAATAAAACGAAAATGCATCTCCGTATACTTTACGGAGATGCTCTTCCGAACGTGTTTTAATCAAAACACGTGTGAGACCATTTTCTTTCTCATTTTACTTTTACTCTCTCAAACTCTCAAAACCTCTCAAACAATCACACTCTCTCAAAGTCTCTCAACTCAGGTCTAAGTTTCTACCATCAGTGTCCAATCGATCAAAGAGCCCACAATCAAACTCACATTTGGTAAATGTTTGATTTCTCTATACATTTTTTATTTCTCTATACATTTGTAGAAATTGATTAATATGTTTGATAGGTTACTAATAGATAATTTAGATATGTTATTTAACTGAGCAATGTGTTTGATATGTAGTTTAGATGAGCAATGTATTTTTAAAAAAAAGTTTTATTTGCATGCAGTTATGCCATTTTTGTGTTTATTGAGTTGTAGGTTAATTCGAAAATTCATTTCTTGAAACAAATTTGTTATATAATATTTAAAGTTTATGACGATGATTTATTTTCTGCAGGACCGTGATGTTTTAAAATGCATCAACCATGGTCGAAAGACTACGAAGCTTCCTCAACCTCAAGAGCATTGGGTTCACGATGTGATACAGCTATCTAGGATGGGAGAATATGTAGGATATATTATTATACTATTAACCACAGTATGATGTCCGCATTCGTTGAAAAATCACATTCTAAGACATCATCTTTTAATCTTCAACATGGTGAGAAGTCCATCATATTGGACATTATCTCATGCATGGTGCATCTTCCGATCAGTGGAAGACTCTTAGACCACGACAGGATCATCATGGATGAGGTAATGGAGATTATGGTGACATATATGGGAGATGACCGAGGGGATGCTCTAAAGGAGATAGATTACACTTAAGGGTGTCATGCTGAGTTTGAATTCACGGAGAGGTTGTATGTACATTAGCTAATAGCGACAGAGAAAACTGCTGATGATGATTAACATGTTATACGGCATAAATCATACTCATAGAGAGTATACATGTTGTACTTGATTGGCATGTCCATTTTTGTTGTCAAGAATGCCTATTATGTAGATGTGATTTATGATACTTCGTTGACTTGGAAAGGATTCATGAGTATAACTAGGGGACCGCTTGTTTGGTCTACATGTACTCCAAGTTAGTTGTAGGTTATATGTGGAAGACCAAACAGATGACAACTAGATGCACGTTGTTGATGGTAATATGTTTGCATCCTTTATTGTTTCTATACCAATTTCATAACACTAATGCTACACCATTTTTAATAATTCATAAGTACCATTTTCAGGCATGGATCCTCAGCACTTCCCATGCATATTTGGCTAGTCATATGTTTATACATACACTAAGGATATGCCACGTGCTTATGCATTCACCCCATTTAGAGGGAATTAAGCGATAAAGTCCTTCAGAATGTATCTTTACCGCATGGTAGCAGATGATATACACTTTCAGGAATATGTAGATCACTGGAAGACGTCTCCCTTAGACGACATATCGTTCTACTCTTGATGGTTGGTGTAAGACCCCAATTTTGGGCCCTCAGATCCCTCATGGCCCATATCATATCATATCATGACCTCAAGGATCATGGCATGCCCTAGCTTCCCTCCTAGTGGGTGTTTTGCCTTGTGGGTTGTTTCTTGATCACCAAGCATACTGTGCATTTGTATATCTTTGCTTTCATATGTTTATCATTCAAAAAGTACAAAAATATTGTCAGTCTAACCTTGTTGCTTGCAGTTGAAGCAATCATCAGCAATTAGGTCAAAGTCAGTCAACAGTCAGTCATTGCAATGGATGGTGGCCATTCTTGCAGAATTTGGGCACCATGATCAATAATCAAGAGCTCATATGACTTGGGACATCATTTGAAGTCAAGTTCTCAAGGAATTAGGGTTTGGAATTCATCAGAAATGCTTCAATCATCCAAAACCCTAGAAAAGTCAAACTTGGTCAACCAGCCATTTAATCAGTGATTTGATGGATAGAATTGATTTGAAGGAGTTCATTCATGCTCATACAAGCCTCATCTATCATGCCAAACCTCATCATGGAAGAATTTGAAGTAAAATCAGAAATTTCCCAAAATAGAAAGTGGACCTGTAATTTCAACTGCCAAAAATGGAAACTTCTTGATCTTAAACTTACATCATGATACAAGCTTCAAATGAATTTTTGCCCAACATGAAAGTGGAAGATTTTGTTCTCCCATTTTCAAAAAGTCCAAGAACTCTCAAATCCCATGTATGGTTGTCAAGATATGATCAATTCAATTTCAGAAATTTGTGAACTTCAAAGAGCCATATCTCATGAACCATAAGGCCAAATTTGGTGGGGTTTTTTCCTACAAACCACATTTTTCCTCCTCTTTCCAAAAATACAAATTTCATGAACCAAAACCTTGCCAATCAAAATGGCATTTTTTGACCTATTTCATTTAAAAATCAAGTTTGACCAATAGTTGACTTTTTGATTCTTTGATTTTTTCTCACTTTGGCCAATTGGGATTTGTTTCATATGGTATTTGCAACATGCTCCAAGTCCAAGTTTGTGTTCATGCTATCACCATGCTACCATTTTGACCAAAAGGTGCAAACTTGGCAATTCTTGCAAATGGCTTCACATAAGTAAATCAAGGACAGCAATCCATCAGCAGACCAAAAACAGCAAACACAAATGTTACTTGCAGCCTGTCCAAAGGCCCATTTCGACCACAAACTCACACCTCCACTTCCATACTTTCCAAATTAGCAAATATGCATAATGGTTCATTTAAGTTAATGTGGTTTAACACTTGATTAACTAAGTTAAAACAGGGATATTTAAGCTCATTTTCTGCCAGATTGCAACCCTAGAGACTAAGAATCACAGCAGCCACGACCAAAAAACCTCTCACTCTCTCATTTTGCATTTTTGCTTGATTGAAATTTTTCTGCTCAAAGCCTCAAAGACCACGAGCACTCTTGCTTCTTCCATGCTCTAGACATCCTTTTGAGTCATTTTCAAGCAACAAATCCCAACTGGAACTTCAGCTTGTGTTCTGTTTTTCAAAGCACATTTTCATGGCAACTTGAAATTTGAAGGATACCAAGCCTTGCTGAGTTGAATAGCTTCAAGGATCCTTCATTACCAAGCATTATCTTCTTCTGTTTCAGCTTATATCACTCCAAACAACACTGTTTTCATTTTTCTTCAAAAACAAGTAAGTGATTCGACCTCCTCTATTTGCCAAATTATGGGTTGTTTTAGATAGGTCTTTAACTGCTGAATCCACTGCAATTTGTTTCGTGTGAAATGGTTGTGATATGATGGAGAAATCTGAATTTACATTTTTGCATCTAAACTTGCTTTCCATCGATTTGCTTGATTGATGTTGTTTCACTACAAACCATGCTTGGATTATGACTATGTTAGCTTCATTGGTTCGATTGATACACTTGATTGTTGTTTCTGGGGATTTTGTTTATGGTCGATTCTTGCATGATGATGATGATACCCTGTAGCTGCAACCTTAAACTATGCCCAGAAATTTTCATGCTTGTGTTGGTTTGTTGTTGTGTTGTGGTTGCATGAAGAACTTTGTTAATCGCCATGCTGTGTGAGTGTTTCTATTTGAAATGTGTTGTTTGATGATGAACCAAGTGATGTTGCATTGCTGTTAAACCCTAAGTTGCTTGAAGCTTAAACCCTAGCCTTTTTCTCCAGAACAATGAGCATCGATTGGCTGTTGTTGTTGTATGTTACTGTTCCATTCAAAGGTAGCCAATCGCAACATTTCCCGTGTCCATTCAAAACTCTGCGTTTTGATTAATGAAACACTTAATTACAAAATTGCCATGCGCTGACCATGTTTGACCATTAATTCATGTCATTTGATCATGTTTCATCCAATTTATCACTCAACTTCAACAATTCATAACATCTTCATTATTCATCCAAAAATTCTGAAATTTTTTGCACAATGTTCACAAGAATGTCTAGTATTTTATTGTGATTTTTAATTAATTTTTGGTTGGCTGGATTTTAAATTGTATGAGTTTTCTTGTCATGTATGCCCAATTGATACCTTGTGCCAAAACCTTTGTGAAATAATGATGATGCATCCATTGCCCCCTGAAATTTTTTGTGGTGAAACTAGACTCATTTATCTTTGTTTCCATGTAAAGGTTGTGCATTTATCATTTGTGGTTTGCTAGATGTGAATTTTTGAACTAGGGTGTGACAATTTGTGTCACACCAATGATGTGCATTTTCTTGATTTTTGTTCACATGTCTCCTGGCCTCCAAATGACCCCAAATTTTGCACGATCCCTCCCTTACATGTCTAGTTCATGTGTGAATTTTCTGGGATTTAATGATGCTATTTCCTATTTGTTTGAGAATTTTCTTCCCTGCCTAGTCAATGGTTGACTTTATGTGATACATGTTGCCATTTCATTTGGGAAATTCTCATACCATATTGTATGATCATGAAATTTCATATGTGATAACTAGACATCTTGAGCTTTGCATTGGTGTTGATCCCATCCATTTCTCATCTGTTTTCAATTTGATATGATTTTTTGAAGTTGACCCATGTTTGTTGACCTTCATTGTGCATGCTTGAATTTGGTTTGACTTCTTGATTTTAATTGACTGCCTTCCTCTCATCCAAATGCAATGAAATTTGACATGCTTGCCATGCTAGATGTTAGGATTGAATGTGATTTATTTGATAATTTTTGGGATTGTTTGGGTTGACTTTTGAATGAGGGCTTGCTGTTGACTTCTATATGCTTTCCTTTGCCATGCTGTGCATTCTTTTGTGTATGAAATGACAATGATGCATGATATGAGTGTGAATCCAATTGAGATAGCTTCTTAAATGTTTGACCTTGACTTTGGTTGACTTTTCCTTGCTGTTTTGACTTTTTCTTTCATCTTTGACCCTAGGCTAGTCCTAGTGGTCTTTTGAGCTTACAGTTGAGTTAATGTTTCAGGTTAAGCACCAAGGCCTCAAAGGTCATTCAAATTTGATTGAGTTGGATTATATATATCATGTGCTAACCCTTGTTTTGTAGGTGTGACTCATATAGTTGAGTCTTGTGCTTTGCACATTGGTCCCTCTGTGGTTGACTGTTGTTTATCCTTTCCTTTTGTTTTAAACTGTTGAACTGTTTACTAATTGGTTTGACTTTTTCAGGTACTTTAGTTGCTTAAGTTCTTTGAACTTGCTTTGCTTTGCTATTTAGCATTTGCTTTGAGGTATAATTACTTCTTCTTCATGTAGTCTGGAGACCCGGTCTGTTATTTGACCGGGTAAACTGTCTGAAGTCCTCCTTAAGAGGCAATGCCTGTGTGTGTTTAAAATTGTCCCAAGCAGGAAAAGTCCTTCAAGTAAGGCAATTGGTAGATCAAAGGGATAAGTAGCCTATCCCCTACTATTCAGTGAGTCCTCTCCTTGCTCCCATTACATGGTTGAAGCATTGAGATAAAAACCCAAGATCTAATCGAGTCAATAATGTGGAAAGAGCTCCATCTTTCTGAGCTCCCACACTTTCTTATATGCTCTCCCTGATCAGGGATAGAAGCAATGAGGCACACCCCTCATCTCCTTTTCATCTGCTTCACCTTAGCCTCTCAATGGCAAGGTTAAGAGCGACCTTTACCTATTACAGTGGACTTTCACAGTCAAACCCTCTTGTATGAGCCCCCCTTGTTTGGCTATAGAGTGTGCTGTTTGATATTCATTGATTGATTGATTGCTTCATATGCACATGTTTGCTTGTATGTTATGCATTTATCATCATCAATTGCCATTAATGCATGATCATCTCATTTGTCTGTGTGACTGCTATCATTGTTGTTTGCCCATTGAGGACAATTGTAAGTCCATTTCTTCGGCCTTTGCTCCTAGGATATGGAAGGATAGAGTGTAAGACCTCATTGGTCACTCATATCTTCTGTTGTTTGTTTGTTTGATTGTGAGGATACAGTTATAAGTCCCTGTAAGTTGGCATCTGTTGTCCTGTGATCATAATTTGATCTGGTTGGTTTGTATGTGAGGTTGCAATTATAAGTCCCTGTAAGTTGGCATTTGCTTTCCTATGATCATATTGTTGCTTTGTTTGTTTGTATGTGAGGATACAACTGTAAGTCCCTGCAAGTTGGCATTTGTATTCCTAGGATCATACTGTGTATGTTAGAGTAAGTCCAGACAGATTGGCATCTGACATCCATGTTTTGCTTTCTCTGTTTATGTGAGGTTGCAACTGTAAGTCCCAGCAAGTTGGCATTTGCATTCCTATGACCATATTGTTGCTTTTGTTCTTGTATGTGAGGATCCACTATAAGTCCCTGCAATGTGGCATTGGATTTCCTAGGACCCTACTGTGGAGTTAACCTAAGTCCAGACAGATTGGCATCCGGTATCCAAGTTTCATTTTGTTTTAGGAGATTAGTGTAAGTCCATTGAGTGGCCTCTGATATCCATTTCTGTTTTAGGAGACTGGTGTAAATCCATCTATTGGTATCCGGTATCCGCCTTTCACTTCTTTGTTTGAGGAGATTAGTGTAAGACCATTGAGTGGCATCTGATATCCAATTTTGTTTTAGGAGATTGGTATAAGCCCAGTGATTGGCATCCGATATCCGCTTTTGTTGACTTTCTTGTTTGTTTGTTATTATCCATTGCTATTCCAAAGGACACACTTGAATCATCTCCCATATGATTTCAAGAAGTGAACCTTCTAAGAAGTTTTACTATCCATCTTCATACATTCATCATTCATTATGTCCTAAACCTTTTCACACTTTGATTTCAAAACTTGACATAGATATTGTGCAAACATCTTCATGTTTTCTAACTAAAAACCTGGACCCCAAGTCCTTGACTTTTTTTTCAAACTCCATTTCATAATACTTCTTTTGAATCAATCTTAATCATACTTTGACTTCACTTTCATAATCACAATCAATTAACTTCACTCATTCACTTGTTTTGGCTTTGTCCATTGTTAATCTTTTCACATTAGCCATAGGTTTCAATTATCATTGTGGTTGATGTAAATCTTGCCTATCCTTAGTGAGTTGACAGTAAGACTTCCGTACTGAAAACAGGGCTAACCCCTCTAGTACGTCGAAGCTATCCTCGCATGGTGGATGTTGTTTTTGGTCGAGTGTTCTCCCATTGATAATGAAAAGCCTCAGTGCTTGTGTTTAAAACTGAATCCACCAACTTTTGGAAATCTTTTAGCCGAACTACGGCGTTTTGATCCTTACCTTTGATGGAAGGTACGTAGGCAGCGGGTTCATCCGTTCAAACCCAATAACACAAAAATAACTAACTTGTATATTCTTTTCTCATCATCCCAATCATGTTTGCACAATGTTTATGTCATAACAAATAACAATCTTTTACAACAAGTGTGAAAAGGGCTCCCTAGGAGTACCTAGGACGTAGTGGGTGCCTAACACCTTCCCATTGCGTAATTTACCCCTTACCCAGACTCTCTGATCTTTTTATTAGTTTTCTACGTGTAAAACTTCTTAGGCTTTTGTTCGCTTTTTAGCCAGTCCCTTGGATAAATAAAAGTGCGGTGGCGACTCGAAATTTCATTGTATCTCTTACTTATGATTTAATCGATAGATCATATAGCGACGAATACACCGCTACAGAAAAGTGGCGACTCTGCTGGGGATATGATCGAATCCTTGGTGGTATTGCCTACTTTTCACCCTTGTTGTGCTATATTGTTATTTGTCATTTGACATATTTTTGTACAATTTGGGATCACTGTATTGATTGTAATGTGTGAATTGCTTGATATACAATTGCTGTTTGCTTTGGTGATCTGTGAGACGAGTTCTATACCCGAACTCGAGTGCACTCTAGGATAGGAGAATGGCATAGTCTTGTTGACTGGTGTGGAGTATTCCTTAGCCAGTTGACTTGCGAGCCCATTCACTTGGTGGAGGTCATGTTGAGCTAATAATGTCACACAAGTTATTTGTGGTTAGGCATTATTCTTTCAATCATGTTCCGCAGAAGCCAAGGACCTTAGTTTACCAAACCCATCTTGGCCTATTTTTAGGACCGTAGTGCGGAGGTCGTTCAGATGTCAGTTCTGATACGATTGTTACGCGATACTACACTCATAAGAGTTTCTCTTGAGAATATTCTTGGAATACGAGTATTCGTTCCTCCGATAATATTCGAAAGATGGAACGATGATTATGGGAACCTCTGATAGAACATGTCTGGCAGGTTTAAACCCTAGTACACTCCCTTTGGGTGGTTCTTAACCGAGACTCCATGCTCGTGACTCTCAGCAAACCCGTGATTCGTGGTTGAGTCGTTCAAACATTGTTAATATCAATGGATCCCGGATCAGGTGTAAAACCTAAAATCCACCAAAGCGGCTGGTTGATATTAAGGATGTTCGAGCCGGTTCACGTACCGTTAATATCAATGGAACTTGGGTGTCGATAAGGTGAAAACCTAAATCCACCAAAATGGATGATTGATATTAGGGATACAAGGAGCTTTCCCACGACCTTTGTCTGGCGTGCTTTGCTTGATCCTTGAGTGTGATTGTTGCATTCATACATTCACGCATTCATCTACATCCATGTCATCAGAAAAAGAAAATTTTCAAGGAACTCAAAGGAGTTTATTTGCAAAAATTTTCAAAGCATGAAAAAACCGGATTTTTTTTTTTTTGTTTTCACCTGATATATCTGATGAGATATTCTCATGTATGATCAAAATGCTTAAATATTTCAAAGTTTGCAAATAAAACCCTCGGGTTCCTTTGATATAAAAAACAAGCATGTGCATAAACACTTCATGCATCATTTGCATAAGCAGGTGTTTTGTTCCGGTCTCCCGTCCTATGGTCTGACCCTGCGATCTTCATTTATTTTGAAGACGCACTTCGCCGGTATTTTACCAGAGCCGATTCTGCCAGATTGATGGATCATCCTGAGCAAGAGAGTCGTGGACTCAGAGGAGGAATTTGCCAGACCAAGTGCTTTTGATGGATTTATTCCTAGTTAACCGATCCCGGGCTGGCATTGGCTACTGTTCTGGGGCATGTAATGAGCAAGGTTTGTTCAAGTGGAGGATTCATCCATGACGATCAACCTGAAGAAGAAGCTGTTGTTATCATTGAAGAGGACGCAGAAGACCTGAACAATTTCATCATACCTGGTGGTGTCTGCCACAATTGGGTCGCTGTGGATGTTCCTACGGTCATTCATAAATCAGCGTGATTTGTTCACTTTGTGCAAAACCCTTCTCCCATGCCAAAAGGAGAAGTGATGACATTGTTGGCAGCATTTAATACAATGATGTTTTCATTCAATTAATGCATTGTTAAACATTTGTTTTTCCTTTGTTTTCACTTTTTGCTTTTGCATGAAATCAGTGATCACAAAAAAAAACCATGAAAAAACAAAAAAACATTTTTCATCTGCATAACTGATTTGCTTGTTTAAATATCAAAAGCTTTTCATTATCCAGAATCATTATGCAGGGATTTCTAAACCCATTGAACATAATGATCCAACGCCATCTCCCAATCTTGAAGTCCTTGTATCTGAGGCAGAGGAAGATGATGTTGAAGGGGATTCCTGATGAGATTACTCGCCTTCTTGAGCACCAAAAGCAAGCTCGTTCAGCTGTATCATGAGAATCAGCAAAACAGTCAAACTGGGGCATTGCATAATGCAATCAATCAAAACAAAAAAATATATATAAAAAAAAAAAAAAAAAAAAAAGAAAGAGGGTGAAAAAATAAGGAAAATCAAAAACCAGGAAAAATTTCTCAAAATTTTTCCAAGGGAAAAAAGAAAAAAGTATACCCTCAAGTCCCTAGTTGACTGATGCTGAATGGATTCAGAGTCGTTATGACCAACTGAATTTGATCGAAGAGAAGCGGTTAACTGCCATGTGCCATGGTCAGCTATATCAGCAGAGAATGAAGAAAGCATTCGATAAGAAGGTCAAGCCTCGTGTGTTCCGAGAAGGTGACCTCGTGCTCAAGAAAGTTTTGTCTTTCGCGCCCGATTCCAGGGGCAAGTGGACTCCAAACTACGAGGGTCCATATGTTGTTAAGAGAGCCTTTTCAGGCGGTGCTTTGATGCTTACAACAATGGATGGGGAGGATTTCACTCGTCCTGTGAATTCAGATGCAGTCAAGAGATACTTTGCCTAGAAAAAAAAAGAGTATATGCAAATGAAAGAACAGAATAGCTCGCTAAGTTGAAAACCCGAAAGGGCGGCTTAGGCAAAAATGAGCGTCTCGGTGGAGAACCCGCAAGGGTAATCCAGGCAAAAATTAGAGACTTGAAAAAAAGAATATATTTGCATCCCGCTAGATTGAGTACTTCACCCTGGGGCAATCTAGGCAAAAATTAGGGATTTTGGCAAGTAACTGCATCCTGACAAGACTTTCTGTTCATCAGTCGTCATTTCGTCAGAAGATTCTCGATTCGTCGTCAACTGAAGCTTCGGATACATCGAGATTCAAATTGGTAGAGAAAGGATCATTATGTTCAATGTAGCCCTCTTCCAATATATATCACTGATTTCAAATTTGTACAGATCTATGGAGTCTTGCCATTTTGCAGGCTACCATTCTATCAAATCAATTTGAGCTTTTTATCCAATTATTTGCACTCTTATTTGTTTCAATTCAACAAATGTTTTGCATGTTTTAAATTGATAAAATGTCATTGTTTTAAACAAATCAAATTTTTCAAAGTTTTTGTTTTAAACAAAGTGAACATTCACAATATTGAAAGGATACTCAAGAATATCTCAGTGCTCTCCCGAGGGTGGCATGATTCCCAACAGGTAAGACATTCGTTCATATTCCTGGTTTGGTGGTATTTTCTTTCTTCAGATCTTTGTTGAGGTTGTTCCTCAAACAGAGTTGTTGTTGGGGTTGTTCCCCAGTATAGCCGCAAGCATAGTGTTGTTGAAGACTTCGTTTTCTCCAGCAGCAGTTTTCCCAGCATGGGTGTTTTCTTGTGAAGTTTCGGCGGTTGATGGTTTGTCATCTTGGTGCCCCGTCACTTTCTCCAGTGGGTCATATCCCCAGACTTGATTGATACTCCTCAGCGCAGCCATGAGTATAACTCTTGATTGATACTCCCCTCGGAGTCGCGAGTAGAGCTGTTATTAATATCCCCATTGGATTTGCGAGCAGAGTTGTTACCGCTTTTCCCCATGCAGTGTTGCCAGCGGAACTGTCTGTTTCCTCAGCATGATCGTTTTCTTTTTGAAGACTTGGTAAGTCAGTGGTTTGATACCCGGCACTTTACCTTTCCCCGGCGAAGTCGTCTGCGGAATTATTGCTATCTCTCCATCAGAGTTTTTTCTCTCTTCAGCAGAGCAGGATTTATTTTCCTACTCAGTGGTTGATTTGGGTTGACATCCCAGTGTATCGCAACCATCTTTTCCTCAGCTTAGTCTGCAGAATGTTTGCTGTGACAGTTTCGCCTGTTGAATACTCCTTCATTCCCGGTATGGTCGGATGATGGCTTTGGCCTCCAGTGAACGGATTAATTTCCTGACTATCTGTGATCCCCAGTAGAGTGGCTTATATTGCAGAATCTACTTGTTGTGATCAGTTTGCTTTGTGTATTCTCCCCAAGTGGAGTGGTTCGGTCCAGAATCTACTTGTTTGATCTGTCCTCCCTCAGTGGTTTGTTCCCAAGAGAGTAGCCGACAGTTTTCCCCAGTAGAGTTGCTTATGCAGTCAGATTCTATTTGGATAATATCATTCTCCCTCAGCGGGTTGTTCCCCAGTGGAGTTGTGTGGAGTTGCTTCTACAGCAGTTCGTGCTTATGCACCCTTTGTTTCTCAGTTGACACTGGGATCCCCTGCTTATATCTTTGGGACTTCTCTTGTTCCCCTACAGATTTGTCTTGGTGGCTGTTTTGCCCGTTGTGACTTTCTGTATCCTGATTGGGTTGTTTCCTGATATCTCCGACCCTCTGCTTCTTCAGCAGTACCTGCAGATCTTTGCTTTACAGCATATAGATCTCCGCAGATTTGGCTCTCCAGCTGGTTTTTCCCCTGGAAGTATAATACCGGACGTTTGGTTCCTGAACCTGTTTGTGTTAGAATTGTCTGTTTTGTCAGCATTCATCAAACATAAATCACGCATATTCATGCATATTCATAAAACATTCAGATATTCATGTCGCATTTCTCGCCATATATCTTTTGTTTGTCGTGTCTCCTGCTATGGTGATATAGATCTCTTTACAGATCTCCCCAAGCAGATGTTGGGTGTTTAAAATCTCTCCATATAGAGTCAACCCCATAGGCAGAAAATGTTTGTCTTTCCTTCTGCAGTTCCCCACCGAGATATACCCTCGTGGATGACGGTTTCTTCCGTTTCCTCCCAACACATATATTGGGATGGATTTTCCTATTTGAGTTACATCCTCATTAGGACGTATCTTGATTCAGTCCGTCTTTTCGGATCATTCCCGAATTGGCTATTTGTCAAATGTCTTGTGTTTCCCAGCGGGTTGTTCCCCAGTGGAATGTTTTTGGGCCTCTACCCTCATAACCGGTAGTTATAAGTCCTACTTTTCCTGGCTTTCTTGACAGAATTTGTGGTTATACACCTTTTATTCTCCAGCCAGAGTTTTTTTGGTCTTCTACCCTCATACCGGTAGTTGTAAATCCTATTTTCCTGCTCTTCAGCAGTTTGTGGTTTGTTATAAACCCTATCTTGGTTTCCCGTGCGGATTTGTGATTTGTTCTATCCCCACGCGGAGTTGTTGGTCTTCTACCCCGTATTCGGTAGATGTAAACCCTAATTTTGTGGTTATCTTCATTCAATATTTGATGATGATTTTCCTTTGCTTGTATAAGTTGCTCAGATCAGCACTTATATCCCTAGCAAGTCTTTTGTGGATAATTGCCGTATGCTAGCAATTTTATCCCCAGTGGGTCTTTTCACCGTATGCTAGTGATTTGTTCCCCGGATCATTGGTTGTATACCAATGCATCCCCAGCTAGTCCCTGTCGATAATTGCCGGATGCTTGCAATTTATCCTCAGCAGTTCGCCTTTCATTTACCCTTTTGTTGGTAATGTTTGTTGCTCCTTTTGTTTGGTCATCGTTATATACCTAGTCTGGTATCCCGATGCCTTTCTTTTCGGATTTTATCCTATAAACAACCTACAACCCGGTTAAGGATAATCTTCCGTGCGAGTTTATTATTCACGTTTTGACGGCTATGAATAATATATCTCATGCGCTCTTTAGTTGGAATCCTTTGTTGATTTTCCCCAACTGAGCAAGATTCGTATTCTTCGTAGAATCGAATATCCATCCTATAAACAAGTTTGCTGTTCTAGCTTTCTTCAGGATGATGAGTGTTTTGGAAGTGAAAACCAATTCACGATTTCGGATTTTATCCTATAAACAACCTACAACCCGGTTCAGGATAATTTTCCTTTCGAGTATATTATTCACGTTTTGACGGCTATGAATAATATGTCTCATGCGCTCTTTGGTTGGAGTCCTTTGTTGATCTTCCCCAGTCGAGTAAGATTCGCATTCTTTGTAGAATCGAATATCCATCCTTTAAACAAGTCTGCTGTTCTAGCTTTCTTCAGGGTGATGAGTGTTTTGGAACACACACCAATTCACGTTTTTTGTCCATCCTTAAACAAGTTTGCTTTTCTAGCTCTCTTCAGGGTGATGAGTGTTTTGGAACACACACCAATTCACGTTTTTTGTCCATCCTTAAACAAGTTTGCTTTTCTAGCTTTCTTCAGGGTGATGAGTGTTTTGGAACACACACCAATTCACGTCTTTTTTGTCCATCCTTTAAACAAGTCTGTTGTTCTAGCTTTCTTTCGGATGATGAGTGTTTTGGAACACACACCAATTCACGTCTTTTTATCCATCCTTTAACCAGTTTGCGTTTTGGATGATGAGTGTTTTGGAACACACACCAATTCACGCTTTTTGTCCATCCTTTTAACAAGTCTGCTGTTCTAGCTTTCTTCAGGGTGATGAGTGTTTTGGAACACACACCAATTCACGCTTTTTTGTCCATCCTTTAAACAAGTCTGCTGTTCTAGCTTTCTTTCGGATGATGAGTGTTTTGGAACACACACCAATTCACGTTTTTTGCCCATCCTTTAACCAGTTTGCGTTTTGGATGATGAGTGTTTTGGAACACACACCAATTCACGCTTTTTTGTCCATCCTTTAAACAAGTTTGCTTTCGCTTTCTTTCGGATGATGAGTGTCTTGGAACACAAACCAATTCACGATTTCGGATCTTATCCTATAAACAACCCAGTAACCGGTTCAGGATAATTTTCCTTTCGAGTATATTATTCACGGTCTGCCGGTAATGAATAATATGTCTCGTTCACTCTTGGGTCAATCCTTTGTTGCTTTCCCCTCAGAGTAAGATTCGTATTCTTTGTAGAATCGAATATCCATCCTTTAAACAAGTTTGCTTTTCTAGCTCTCTTCAGGATGATGAGTGTTTTGGAACACACACCAATTCACGTCTTTGGTCGGTCGCCTGTTACATACCTACAACCCGGTATCCTTGGTGTTCCTTCCTGAGTTTGTTACCCTTATGCCGTTAACATCTTATTTCTTTGATACTTCCTCAGTGAAGTTTTTTTTCTTGTTGCTTCTCCCCAGGAGTCAGCTTGTGTCTCTCCAATGGATTTATTTTCCTTTGGGATTTCTTTTCCCCAGTGTGAGTCCTTCACTCCCCAGTGAGGTCTCCAGTCTGTTTTCTGTTATTTCCTAATCAGAGTCGTGTCTTGTTCACGCTGTGTCAGTTTTGTTTATCCCCAACTAGAGTCTTGTCAGAGTCTCTGTTCCTGGTGAGTGTGTTACTCCGATGGATCGTCTTTTCTTCTGTGTGAACCATTTCCCCACAAAATTTGTGTCTTTTGCATACATACATTTGCATCATGAGGTCTCTTAGGGACCAAAATTTGTCTCATTACTGTTATTTAAGCCCATTCTACCACGTCGAGATGAAGATTTCTAAACTTCACTTCTCCGGCTAGAATGACCTTAAATAGGGGCATCTGTAAGACCCCAATTTTGGGCCCTCAGATCCCTCATGGCCCATATCATATCATATCATGACCTCAAGGATCATGGCATGCCCTAGCTTCCCTCCTAGTGGGTGTTTTGCCTTGTGGGTTGTTTCTTGATCACCAAGCATACTGTGCATTTGTATATCTTTGCTTTCATATGTTTATCATTCAAAAAGTACAAAAATATTGTCAGTCTAACCTTGTTGCTTGCAGTTGAAGCAATCATCAGCAATTAGGTCAAAGTCAGTCAACAGTCAGTCATTGCAATGGATGGTGGCCATTCTTGCAGAATTTGGGCACCATGATCAATAATCAAGAGCTCATATGACTTGGGACATCATTTGAAGTCAAGTTCTCAAGGAATTAGGGTTTGGAATTCATCAGAAATGCTTCAATCATCCAAAACCCTAGAAAAGTCAAACTTGGTCAACCAGCCATTTAATCAGTGATTTGATGGATAGAATTGATTTGAAGGAGTTCATTCATGCTCATACAAGCCTCATCTATCATGCCAAACCTCATCATGGAAGAATTTGAAGTAAAATCAGAAATTTCCCAAAATAGAAAGTGGACCTGTAATTTCAACTGCCAAAAATGGAAACTTCTTGATCTTAAACTTACATCATGATACAAGCTTCAAATGAATTTTTGCCCAACATGAAAGTGGAAGATTTTGTTCTCCCATTTTCAAAAAGTCCAAGAACTCTCAAATCCCATGTATGGTTGTCAAGATATGATCAATTCAATTTCAGAAATTTGTGAACTTCAAAGAGCCATATCTCATGAACCATAAGGCCAAATTTGGTGGGGTTTTTTCCTACAAACCACATTTTTCCTCCTCTTTCCAAAAATACAAATTTCATGAACCAAAACCTTGCCAATCAAAATGGCATTTTTGACCTATTTCATTTAAAAATCAAGTTTGACCAATAGTTGACTTTTTGATTCTTTGATTTTTTCTCACTTTGGCCAATTGGGATTTGTTTCATATGGTATTTGCAACATGCTCCAAGTCCAAGTTTGTGTTCATGCTATCACCATGCTACCATTTTGACCAAAAGGTGCAAACTTGGCAATTCTTGCAAATGGCTTCACATAAGTAAATCAAGGACAGCAATCCATCAGCAGACCAAAAACAGCAAACACAAATGTTACTTGCAGCCTGTCCAAAGGCCCATTTCGACCACAAACTCACACCTCCACTTCCATACTTTCCAAATTAGCAAATATGCATAATGGTTCATTTAAGTTAATGTGGTTTAACACTTGATTAACTAAGTTAAAACAGGGATATTTAAGCTCATTTTCTGCCAGATTGCAACCCTAGAGACTAAGAATCACAGCAGCCACGACCAAAAAACCTCTCACTCTCTCATTTTGCATTTTTGCTTGATTGAAATTTTTCTGCTCAAAGCCTCAAAGACCACGAGCACTCTTGCTTCTTCCATGCTCTAGACATCCTTTTGAGTCATTTTCAAGCAACAAATCCCAACTGGAACTTCAGCTTGTGTTCTGTTTTTCAAAGCACATTTTCATGGCAACTTGAAATTTGAAGGATACCAAGCCTTGCTGAGTTGAATAGCTTCAAGGATCCTTCATTACCAAGCATTATCTTCTTCTGTTTCAGCTTATATCACTCCAAACAACACTGTTTTCATTTTTCTTCAAAAACAAGTAAGTGATTCGACCTCCTCTATTTGCCAAATTATGGGTTGTTTTAGATAGGTCTTTAACTGCTGAATCCACTGCAATTTGTTTCGTGTGAAATGGTTGTGATATGATGGAGAAATCTGAATTTACATTTTTGCATCTAAACTTGCTTTCCATCGATTTGCTTGATTGATGTTGTTTCACTACAAACCATGCTTGGATTATGACTATGTTAGCTTCATTGGTTCGATTGATACACTTGATTGTTGTTTCTGGGGATTTTGTTTATGGTCGATTCTTGCATGATGATGATGATACCCTGTAGCTGCAACCTTAAACTATGCCCAGAAATTTTCATGCTTGTGTTGGTTTGTTGTTGTGTTGTGGTTGCATGAAGAACTTTGTTAATCGCCATGCTGTGTGAGTGTTTCTATTTGAAATGTGTTGTTTGATGATGAACCAAGTGATGTTGCATTGCTGTTAAACCCTAAGTTGCTTGAAGCTTAAACCCTAGCCTTTTTCTCCAGAACAATGAGCATCGATTGGCTGTTGTTGTTGTATGTTACTGTTCCATTCAAAGGTAGCCAATCGCAACATTTCCCGTGTCCATTCAAAACTCTGCGTTTTGATTAATGAAACACTTAATTACAAAATTGCCATGCGCTGACCATGTTTGACCATTAATTCATGTCATTTGATCATGTTTCATCCAATTTATCACTCAACTTCAACAATTCATAACATCTTCATTATTCATCCAAAAATTCTGAAATTTTTTGCACAATGTTCACAAGAATGTCTAGTATTTTATTGTGATTTTTAATTAATTTTTGGTTGGCTGGATTTTAAATTGTATGAGTTTTCTTGTCATGTATGCCCAATTGATACCTTGTGCCAAAACCTTTGTGAAATAATGATGATGCATCTATTGCCCCCTGAAATTTTTTGTGGTGAAACTAGACTCATTTATCTTTGTTTCCATGTAAAGGTTGTGCATTTATCATTTGTGGTTTGCTAGATGTGAATTTTTGAACTAGGGTGTGACAATTTGTGTCACACCAATGATGTGCATTTTCTTGATTTTTGTTCACATGTCTCCTGGCCTCCAAATGACCCCAAATTTTGCATGATCCCTCCCTTACATGTCTAGTTCATGTGTGAATTTTCTGGGATTTAATGATGCTATTTCCTATTTGTTTGAGAATTTTCTTCCCTGCCTAGTCAATGGTTGACTTTATGTGATACATGTTGCCATTTCATTTGGGAAATTCTCATACCATATTGTATGATCATGAAATTTCATATGTGATAACTAGACATCTTGAGCTTTGCATTGGTGTTGATCCCATCCATTTCTCATCTGTTTTCAATTTGATATGATTTTTTGAAGTTGACCCATGTTTGTTGACCTTCATTGTGCATGCTTGAATTTGGTTTGACTTCTTGATTTTAATTGACTGCCTTCCTCTCATCCAAATGCAATGAAATTTGACATGCTTGCCATGCTAGATGTTAGGATTGAATGTGATTTATTTGATAATTTTTGGGATTGTTTGGGTTGACTTTTGAATGAGGGCTTGCTGTTGACTTCTATATGCTTTCCTTTGCCATGCTGTGCATTCTTTTGTGTATGAAATGACAATGATGCATGATATGAGTGTGAATCCAATTGAGATAGCTTCTTAAATGTTTGACCTTGACTTTGGTTGACTTTTCCTTGCTGTTTTGACTTTTTCTTTCATCTTTGACCCTAGGCTAGTCCTAGTGGTCTTTTGAGCTTACAGTTGAGTTAATGTTTCAGGTTAAGCACCAAGGCCTCAAAGGTCATTCAAATTTGATTGAGTTGGATTATATATATCATGTGCTAACCCTTGTTTTGTAGGTGTGACTCATATAGTTGAGTCTTGTGCTTTGCACATTGGTCCCTCTGTGGTTGACTGTTGTTTATCCTTTCCTTTTGTTTTAAACTGTTGAACTGTTTACTAATTGGTTTGACTTTTTCAGGTACTTTAGTTGCTTAAGTTCTTTGAACTTGCTTTGCTTTGCTATTTAGCATTTGCTTTGAGGTATAATTACTTCTTCTTCATGTAGTCTGGAGACCCGGTCTGTTATTTGACCGGGCAAACTGTCTGAAGTCCTCCTTAAGAGGCAATGCCTGTGTGTGTTTAAAATTGTCCCAAGCAGGAAAAGTCCTTCAAGTAAGGCAATTGGTAGATCAAAGGGATAAGTAGCCTATCCCCTACTATTCAGTGAGTCCTCTCCTTGCTCCCATTACATGGTTGAAGCATTGAGATAAAAACCCAAGATCTAATCGAGTCAATAATGTGGAAAGAGCTCCATCTTTCTGAGCTCCCACACTTTCTTATATGCTCTCCCTGATCAGGGATAGAAGCAATGAGGCACACCCCTCATCTCCTTTTCATCTGCTTCACCTTAGCCTCTCAATGGCAAGGTTAAGAGCGACCTTTACCTATTACAGTGGACTTTCACAGTCAAACCCTCTTGTATGAGCCCCCCTTGTTTGGCTATAGAGTGTGCTGTTTGATATTCATTGATTGATTGATTGCTTCATATGCACATGTTTGCTTGTATGTTATGCATTTATCATCATCAATTGCCATTAATGCATGATCATCTCATTTGTCTGTGTGACTGCTATCATTGTTGTTTGCCCATTGAGGACAATTGTAAGTCCATTTCTTCGGCCTTTGCTCCTAGGATATGGAAGGATAGAGTGTAAGACCTCATTGGTCACTCATATCTTCTGTTGTTTGTTTGTTTGATTGTGAGGATACAGTTATAAGTCCCTGTAAGTTGGCATCTGTTGTCCTGTGATCATAATTTGATCTGGTTGGTTTGTATGTGAGGTTGCAATTATAAGTCCCTGTAAGTTGGCATTTGCTTTCCTATGATCATATTGTTGCTTTGTTTGTTTGTATGTGAGGATACAACTGTAAGTCCCTGCAAGTTGGCATTTGTATTCCTAGGATCATACTGTGTATGTTAGAGTAAGTCCAGACAGATTGGCATCTGACATCCATGTTTTGCTTTCTCTGTTTATGTGAGGTTGCAACTGTAAGTCCCAGCAAGTTGGCATTTGCATTCCTATGACCATATTGTTGCTTTTGTTCTTGTATGTGAGGATCCACTGTAAGTCCCTGCAATGTGGCATTGGATTTCCTAGGACCCTACTGTGGAGTTAACCTAAGTCCAGACAGATTGGCATCCGGTATCCAAGTTTCATTTTGTTTTAGGAGATTAGTGTAAGTCCATTGAGTGGCCTCTGATATCCATTTCTGTTTTAGGAGACTGGTGTAAATCCATCTATTGGTATCCGGTATCCGCCTTTCACTTCTTTGTTTGAGGAGATTAGTGTAAGACCATTGAGTGGCATCTGATATCCAATTTTGTTTTAGGAGATTGGTATAAGCCCAGTGATTGGCATCCGATATCCGCTTTTGTTGACTTTCTTGTTTGTTTGTTATTATCCATTGCTATTCCAAAGGACACACTTGAATCATCTCCCATATGATTTCAAGAAGTGAACCTTCTAAGAAGTTTTACTATCCATCTTCATACATTCATCATTCATTATGTCCTAAACCTTTTCACACTTTGATTTCAAAACTTGACATAGATATTGTGCAAACATCTTCATGTTTTCTAACTAAAAACCTGGACCCCAAGTCCTTGACTTTTTTTTCAAACTCCATTTCATAATACTTCTTTTGAATCAATCTTAATCATACTTTGACTTCACTTTCATAATCACAATCAATTAACTTCACTCATTCACTTGTTTTGGCTTTGTCCATTGTTAATCTTTTCACATTAGCCATAGGTTTCAATTATCATTGTGGTTGATGTAAATCTTGCCTATCCTTAGTGAGTTGACAGTAAGACTTCCGTACTGAAAACAGGGCTAACCCCTCTAGTACGTCGAAGCTATCCTCGCATGGTGGATGTTGTTTTTGGTCGAGTGTTCTCCCATTGATAATGAAAAGCCTCAGTGCTTGTGTTTAAAACTGAATCCACCAACTTTTGGAAATCTTTTAGCCGAACTACGGCGTTTTGATCCTTACCTTTGATGGAAGGTACGTAGGCAGCGGGTTCATCCGTTCAAACTCAATAACACAAAAATAACTAACTTGTATATTCTTTTCTCATCATCCCAATCATGTTTGCACAATGTTTATGTCATAACAAATAACAATCTTTTACAACAAGTGTGAAAAGGGCTCCCTAGGAGTACCTAGGACGTAGTGGGTGCCTAACACCTTCCCATTGCGTAATTTACCCCTTACCCAGACTCTCTGATCTTTTTATTAGTTTTCTACGTGTAAAACTTCTTAGGCTTTTGTTCGCTTTTTAGCCAGTCCCTTGGATAAATAAAAGTGCGGTGGCGACTCGAAATTTCATTGTATCTCTTGCTTATGATTTAATCGATAGATCATATAGCGACGAATACACCGCTATAGTTGGTTTGTGGGTCACGCCTGATCTATCCACATATGACTGAGCGCGTCATGCACCAGTTCAGGTATATGCAGTTGTTGTAACATCCCAACTCTTAAAGTGTATTTTATTTAATTGTTCGTGTGATTTATTTATTATATTTGAATTTTGATGTTTTTTCAGAGTGTATGAGTATTTTGGTAATTTACTAATTATCGGGGTTATGAGATTTGAGAGCAGATAAATTAAATATTATTATTGATGTTAATACAAATAATTGGACATATTTAATTATTTTGTAATAAGGCATAATAGTAGAATATATAGAAATTCTGATTTAATTATTATTTAAGTTAAATATTTATTTATTTTAAATATTAATTAAAATAAATAAATAGGAGTATTTGACCATTTGTGTGAATGGAGGAAAGTATTAGGCGAGAGGAGTGAAGTTGGGAGTAAGTTGGACAAAAATTATAATTTTGAGAAATAGTTAAAACCCATATAAATTCTAAAAGTTGGGAGAAGTTAGGTTTTTGGAGAAAACTTTTCAGTACGTGAAAAAGAGGCAAGAAGAACAAATGGGCTTTTAGGAAGGAGAGCAAAGTTTGAGAAGAGGAATCCAAAGAGTTGCTAGGAACATCATCTTTACTGGAAAAATAAGGTAAAGGGAGAATTATCTACTTATAGGTGATTTAGGCATGCAGGATAATGATGGTTCTTTACTCTTCTATCAGCGCCTTGAGATTTGTATGATTTTTTCTCAATTTTTCCCTTTTTCTTACGACCGTGTGAATTGACCAAATAAGGTTTGGACAAAATCTTATTGGTGCGATTGTTGAGAATACTTTTATATGTGATTGCTCTGACACCCTAAAAGAGGATTTAGAATAAATCCCCTAAGGTCTTTATAAGTGTTATTGTTTGTATGTTTATAACTTTGAGGTGGTGATGATTTGATCGTATGAGTTCTTTTGCTTATTTGGTTGATTATTGTTATAGATTTGGGATTTTCCCCCGGAAATTCGAACGACTCTGTTTGGGTTGTTTGGTTTCCCAATTTTGTAATGACCATAGTTTTTTGCCGATCTTTGATTTGATTGATCTGTGACCATAATTAAAGGTTATCTCATACATAGCATATGGTTTTGGTTATAATGTCTTTTGATAAGGCGGAAATATAAACCTGTCACATTTGAATTCCAATTATCCATGGTTAACCTTCTCTATTTTGGGGAGCTTGGGACTCAATTGAGCGAATTGGTCTAGCTTTTGATCTCTTAAATAAAGTGAAAATGCATAAAATTGCAGGTAGCCATAGAAGGGGATTTACCGCTTTATTTCAAGCATATTTTAAGTTTCGGGACTCGGATTAAGGTGCGGTTCAAAGTGTTGGAAAGCTAACATGATAATCTTTCTTTTGAATTAGAGAAATTAGGTCTATGGGCTCTATAACATAATTAATTTGTTGGTTTTTATATCAGAGGCGTAGTCAGCTTCATTCCTGCGTCGGTCATAATGTTTCAGGCATAACTTGAGTTTTATAAGTCCTTTTGGGATGGCGTTAGTTTTACTAAAAAAAGGGTTTAATATTATTTTCAATTGGAAAATTTCATAATTTTATCATAAGTATACAATTTTCACCGCCATTTTGAAGTCAGACAAAACATTCTACCCGACGTGAGTACCTGTTCTTGTTGTTTGGTTAAATTGAACGATTGGTGTATTAAGTCCTGAAATAAAAATCATATTCTTAAAATAGAATCTCTAAACTTTCCGGAACATATTCATTTGCTTGATTCCGACTCTGTTTGATATTTTAAATAATTATTCAAATATAATGTGTGACTAGTAAGAAACATGATTTTGGGGTTGTCTGATAAGTTTTAGAGTTATGTTGATAAGTTTAAGAGAGAGATTTGTTACCTTAGAGTGGTCAGAGTTACTATTTGAGTAACTCTGATATGTTTTAGAGTTCTGTTAGTATATCTTGGTGTTAAGGGTTATTATAATGTTGATGGTCTGACACAAGTAATAATAATATTGAGTTACTGTATTGATGAATTTTGAGACATTTTGAGAATTTTGAATTTTTGAGACATTTTGAGAATTATGAGTTTTTGAGACATATTGAGAAAAATAAATTTTTGAGGTATTTTGAGCTCCCTGAGTAATTTGAGAAATTGAGAACTTTAGGTGATAACATAATTTTACCTTTTTTAGAAGAATTAATTGAAATTGTTTTTAAAACATATTTTTAAGCATAACATTCCAGATATGGATTACAGTGAGAATTTTTTTTGGCAATTTGAGCATAGTAATCTAGAGAGGGTTTACAATGAGGCCTTTATTGGAAATTTGAGCATACTAATCCAGATAGAGATTACAATGAGTTATTTATTGGTGATTTTTAGTATAGTAATCCAGAGCGATTACAGTGATGGCCCGAGGATGGCGAATTATAGCTTTAAGAGTGGAACCTTATTTAGTATGTTTTGAGACTTGTGATTTTGTTATTTTGTGATTTTATGGTGTTGACGATGTTACATGTTTTTTTGTGTGTATAATCATGCACTCACTTATTTCGGAGATAGGTAGGACTTCGGTCTAGTGATGGTCTGGTTCAGAGAGGAACTATGACGGTCTCACATCCAGAGAGAGACACGGTTCAAAAAGGGACACAGTTCATAGAGGAACCTGAGACATAGGAATATCAGTAACATACCTCTGATCCTAGTGATTTTGGTACCACATGCATTTGAGAAGGAATTGGTGACATTAGCATTGCATTGCATTGTTATTTATTTTGATTGTGTTTGAGTGTGATTGAGATTATTTATAATTCATTATTACTATCCCGCTTTGCTGAATTTCGCTGTTAACATTTGTTAGATGTATTTGCACCCCCTATTTGTTGTTGTGGCATCTATGCTCTTCGCGAGTACATAGAATCAGATACATGAGTAACCGCTTGAGTTAGAGGATAACATCGATGCCTATTTATCTTTTACCATTGAGTCTTAGAGGACTCGCTCTGATATGTAGCAATGGGGATGTAATGTCATTCACTATTTATGTTATGCTTTATTTATGTTGTAGTCTTGGTTGTTGAGACTTTTATGTCGAACTTGTTTATTTCCGCTGCTTATTTTCA
This sequence comes from Lathyrus oleraceus, assembly GCF_024323335.1. NCBI lineage: Eukaryota > Viridiplantae > Streptophyta > Magnoliopsida > Fabales > Fabaceae > Lathyrus > Lathyrus oleraceus. Next base: position 477,468,846 of record NC_066584.1, read on the forward strand.
TATGACTATTTCATATTTGATATTTTTATGATATGGTGAAGCATGTGTGACACTCTAATCATGGAATTTTATTTGAATTATTTTATTAAATGTCGAGTCGAGGATTAGGGTGTTAGATAGTGGTATCAAAGCAGGTTGGTTCGTCCGACCAAGTTCTTTTTTTTTAATTTTTATCTATTTTCTAGTATGCGACATGTGTGAGAAACATTGTCGGTGCTCGTTTGTTTTTCTTACTTCTTGCTAGCAGGAGCGGGATTGAAATAAGTGGGGGATAAGCTCCTGCTTATCCAAAACATTTTAGGTGTGGATGATTGGTTCAGCGTGCCGCTGATTTCAAGAGTGCATGTGTTGTTGAGGCTATGATGTTTCTTGAATATGAAGAGAGTACAAATTCGAGTTTCATGTTTGTCGGAAAAGTTGAGATGTCATTGAGGAAGGACAATCAGGTGCTCGTGATGTGCACTTCCTTGTGAGTGGAATGCAATGTTATGGCTAGCGATATGATTGTGGTGCGTGAGTTCTTGATGTGTTTCCTGGAGACATTTGCAACTTGCCACTGGAGCGGGAATTTGAGTTCGCCATAGATTTAGTACCTAGTGCTATACTTATGTCGATGGCACCATACGTGATTCCTGCTTCAGAGTTGGTTGGACCAAAGAGTTAGTTAGAAGATCAACTTGATAAGAAAAGTTTTCAGACCAAGGGTGTCACCTTGGGGAACTCTAGTGTTATTTGTGAAGAATAAAGACAGTAATATGAGATTGTGTGTTGACTATCGTCATCTGAATAAGGTCACCTTCAAGATTAAGTATCCTTTTCCCAGGATCGATGAACTTATGGATTAGTTAGCGGGTGCCTGTGTTTTCAGTAAGATTGACTTGAGGTCGGGTCATCATCAAATTTGAGTGAAGAATGAAGATATCCCGAAGACTGCATTCAGGACACGATACAATCACTATGAGTACTCGGTGATGCTGTTTGATGTGTATAATACCCCTGGTGTGTGTAAAGAGTATATGAATAGGATCTTCCATCCCTATTTGGATCAGTTTATAGTGGCATTTATTGATGATATTCATGCATATTCTAAATAAGACGAAGACCATGTTGGGCATCCCCGTACTGTACTCCAAGTTTTGAAAGAGAAGAATTTGTATGCCAAGTTATTTCTAATATGATTTTTGGAGGCAAGAAGTAGTTTTCTCGGTTAGGTGATTTCTAGTGGTGGTATAGCGGTGGACCCTTCTGAGGTAGATGTACTGGTACAGTGGAACGCTCCAAAATTTGTTATCGACATCAAGAGTTTCTTTGGATTGACTGATTATTATCGAATATTTATCGAAGGCTTTTCTAAGTTAGCTCCGCCTTTAAATTGGTTGACTCAAAAAGTCAAGTCTTTGTGTGGGATATGCACTATGAGGAGAATTTCCGAGAATTGAAAAAAAAGTTGACAACAGTGCCAATGTTGATATTTTCGAGAATTTCTGAATATTCATTTTGGTTGTATTTGAGTATGACTAAGATGATTTATAATTTGTTATTACTATCATGGTTTGCTAAATTTCTCCGTTAACATTTGTTAGATGTATTCTCACCCCTGTTTGTTGTTGTGGTGTCTCTGTTCTTCGAGAATACTTACAATTAGGTATAGGAGTGGTCGCTTGAGTTAGAGGATGACGTCGATTCCTCTTTAGATTTTAACATTTGGTTTTAGAGGACTCACTCTGATATATAGCACTAGGGATAAGGTGTCACTCACTATTTATGTTATGCTTTATTTATGTTGGAGTTTTGGTTATTGAGACTTTTATGTCGAACTTGTTTAATTTTGCTGCTTATTTTCACATGACTATTTTGTATTTGATGTTTTTATGCTATGGTGAAGCATGCATGACACTCTAATCATGAATTTTTGTTTGAATTATTTTATTAAATTTTGAGTCAGGGATTAGGGTGTTACAGTTGTTCCTAGTGACCCCTCTAATTCTACTCCTCATATAGCCTGAAGAGATGCAAATGCCATGTATGATAATTGCCGTAATTATCTAGTACCAGGTGACGCATGATGCACCCTAGCTCATAGCGATTGGAGTTGTGCATATAACTATGTACATTTGTATTTCAGGGTGTCATATCCTTATATGACACCAGATGCTCTAAAAGATCCATCTATGTCAGCTTATCAGATGATACTAGAGGAAGAGTAGGCAAGGGAAAATAATGTTGTTGATGTGTTTCCTAGATTTTGGCGTACCATGGATCTTGTGCAGGAGGGTATAGACAGAGGAGTATTTCCGAGAGGCTCTGATGCAAGGGACATTGTAGATGTCATTCTTACTAAGGCACAGGGAGCACTGCAGCACATGAGGCCCCATAGGAACAGGAGGTCTGGCATACACAATATGGTAGTTTTTGTATTATGTAGTATTGTATTAGATATTGTGGATATTATTATCTTATGTTACTTTTTTACTATGATGTGACTATATTATTTATTTATTTATTCATACATGTCATTTTCACCATGTACATTAAATGTATGGTTTAATTTGCAATTTTTTTATTATAATATATATTTTTAAAACAAAAAGTATCAGTGTATTTCATCAAAACAAAAGGTCAAAATTTACTGTCAGAGGGAAATACGAAATTGCATCTCCGTAACTGGATACATAAATGCATTTTCGAATCTTTTTAAGGCAAAATTAGTGTGTCTTAGTCAGGACTTCCTGGGTTCGTATAGGTTAATACATAAGTGTATCTTCGAATCAATTTAAGGAAAATGAGTGTGTCTCAGTTAGGAATGCACGGGGTTCCCATAGGGTTAATACAAAAATGTACCTCTAGATCAATTTAAGGTAAAATATAAGGGTCTGGTTCGTTGGCGCATGTATTTGGTGTGCAATGGGTGTGTCTAGAAATGCATATCCGGATTCTAAGGGGGATTTTAGGATTTTATTATGGTGCTTCTCCACCACTTAGGGTGCGAGAATAAATCCCCACAACTTATCCTTATTAGGCCCTTTATCCAACTCGGACTAGTTTCCCTTTCTAATAGCCAAGATGGCCATGTAATGGGCTTCAGTATTTTCCTTTCTGCTTATGTGATAGATCTTACCCTCCAACATGCCCATCATCTTATCCCCAATGTTTTTCACCAACATTGCAATATGAGTTATGTTCTTTTCATCGTCGTTCTTCTCATTTTACAAAACCCATACTCTCCTCTTCACGTCTTTTCTCTTGTCACTGATCCTTCAACTGCTTGTTAACCATGTTAACCACTTCCTTGAAATTTGTATACACTTCATATTCTTTTCTCCTTTGTTCATAAAGATATCTAAGGCATTGTTGATTCCCTAAGCGACTTGCTTTCTCGTCTCCTCAACAAGGATTTCATTATTCTCTCCTTTGAAGATGGCTCCCGTGTTCCATGCTTTTGTTATTTCTATGTTAGCATCTGAATTTTTTTGAGGTTATCATTTTTCCAAATTTTGATTCCCATGTTGTTATACTTGTCTTGCATGTCCGTCTTATATTGATGATTATCTCTTTTTTTCATTCTTAGGAATGAGCTGGAGTTTGGGTTCAAGAGTTTTTTGCTCTATATACTTGGCCTCCTTCCTTCTGCTTTTATACACAACATTTTACTCCTGAACGATGTTATTCTTCTCTTGGTCCTTTATTTTCAAATGCTCTAGGTAAATGTTTTGATCGATATTGTTACTTTGATGAATTTGATGTTTAAACTCATTTTTTTTACTCTTCATCCTCTTCTTTTTGCGAACATTCACATCGAAGGTGTGCTTCTCCATGATGATTTGGAATTTATTTGAATTGGTACGCTTACTATGATCCTCATTTTCATGTCACTGCTTTACATTACCTTTGTTGCTTCCCTATCGATTCAACTTGGTATGAGGTCTGACTTTCTCTTTCATTTGACAAATTTTATCTTTTTCAGTCTTCTTAATGTTTTTGATTTTGTGCTTGCAAGTATCACAACATTTAGAATTATGGTGAGTTTTTAAGGTAAGATGATAATTATCTTTTTGCTTAATATCCTACTGCTTGGGGTTGCTCCTAGACTTGTGCATTATGCTGATGTGATCAATGTCTTGATTCAGGCTGATAAAGTTGCATGCGATTAACACCAACCTTTTGGTTCATTCTCCAATCTACTTATCTCCCCTAACACTGGGTTGAGGCTGGATTTTAGGTATTTTCTCATCACTTCCCTTATAAGATAAGTTGTCTCTAATATGAATTTGCTGATGTCTAATTTTATCTATGTTTTCCATCCAATCGACTTGCACTTGCTACAAAATATTCTAAGCTCTAAAGAATTCAACAATCATCTGCACATTTTGCTTCTTAGTCTTCATATATGTACTATGATGCTCTCTTTCCTCCTGATTCTTGCAAAATCCCCCCACATTATACAATTCCTAATGGAAACTAGTATAATGGTTCATCTTCTCATTTCCTTTTCTACTTTCTACGCTAATCTCCTTGTTATTCACCATACTTTGGGAGTTATTGCCCTAAAACCATTTCATTTATCTTGGATTTTCTTGATTGTGCAGTTTTATGCCCCTACAAGCAACACTCTTCTCTTTATTAAGTATTTTTACTTGGTGCCAATAACTTTTCCTATTACAATTTGATTAGTCTATATGTTAAAGTGCCAATTAGTTTTGTTATTATTGATTTGAGAAGCCTGTCTGTTGTTATTACTTTGAGTCTTATTCCCTTGCTTCTGCTCTCTACTACCTTATTTAAGAGGTTATTTATGTAATTAATAGTGCTCTCAATAGAAACGTTCACATCGTCAAATATAATTTTATTCGAAGCCCACCATATTCCATAGAGAAATGCAAATATGTTATTTATGGTATTTTATCTCTATCTTTGATGTTATTCAAAATTTATTCCATTGTAGTTACCACTATATCATCTCTAAAATTTAAGGTTAAAGTCAAGCCAAACCAAATTCTCTTGACTCTTCCACACTTCAAAAATTTATGGTTAAAAGTTGTAAGAACAATATTTGGTTATGCATCTGGGCATTAGTTTTGATACTAACAATGCATTTTTTCTTAGAGAATAATTTTGAACCCTAATGGTTTTGTCTAGCGTGTAGATTTTTCTAACAGGTTCTAATTCTGAAGATCTGGTGTGTGACGTCATCAAATTTTAGACTTAACACACTCTGACTCTGAAGAGATACAAAGGTGTTTTACAAGATGGTGTCAAGTTCTAGAATGCTCTTAGACAAAGGTTCTGATGAACGGTTATGCTAAATCTTCTGACTATAACTTTGATAGAAGAGCCTCTGAAGGTGTGTCAAGCCTTCAAGATTCTACGCTCTCAAGCTCTGAAGACCAGGTTCTGAGGAATTGTGTCAAGAATCTGAAGACCAAGGTTCTGAATATTCTCTTAACCAGTCTCTTGATCCTTCTAAACATGCTTCAACATTATTTATTCAGAAGCCTATGAAGATTAGAAGATAAGATCAAAAGGTTTTGCGTAAGGAAAATAGTACACGGTACAAGATTAAATATTCCTTCCACTATGCTGATTTTATGGGCGATTGTACTATTATACCATTCTTCTTCCTATTATGCTAGGCTACAAATGCATTTTGGTATTCCAATTCTACCCTCCAAGGTATCTTTTCATTGCCTATATAAAGAAAGACTTGGAAGATTGGACAAGCTGCTAATTCACACTACTATTCATTATGCTATTACACAACGCTTTTGTTGAACTAAATATTATTGTGTATAAAAAATAGAAACACACATAGAGCTTTTTTTCATCATTGTGTGAGAAATTCATTGTACTAAACTTGTGTTATTCTTCTTTCATAGAAGCAATCTTGTAAACACATTCATTTGTTTGAGTTGTATTCCTTTAGTGACTAGGGTTTAGTCAGATAGACTCGAGAAGACAAAAACATGTAGTTTTTATGTGTTTGTAATCAGTTTCGGTTATAGTGGATTAAGCCATTATTGATAAGGTAAAATCACCTTGGCGGGTGGACTAGAGGTAGCTTAGTTAACATTTAACCAATATAAAAATAAATGTGTAATTTTTCTTGTTTGTGTTTACTGTTTGATTGTGTTGGGCTAAAAACGTTTTAATCTTGGAAACCCAATTCAAACCCTCTTTCTTGTGTTTCTCTCCACCTTAAGAGTTTCTTCCCGACTAAGACAACTAGAGCAGAACAACATACATATAACTCCTTTTTTCCTCAATTCTCCTCTCACACGAATTTCCCGGTTGAGAATTCTCTAAATAAAAGCTTTAATCTTGGTTGGGTCTGAATGGTCCAAATATTTTTCCATACCTTTTCATCCTTCTTAAAATTATAATGACCCGACATATGTTGATTATGAAGTTGCATGTCTCTAATATATTTAGGGGGTACCCCAATACAGTTTTATGCTTGTCTTTTAAGCTTTTGATTCGTTTATTAATGTTTATTGAGTCTCCTTCTTAATTCCACATCTTTGAATCAAGTTTTGAATCGATTCGTTTTAGCATGCATAAATTTAATTATTTGTATTTGAGTATGATCATTATGGTTTCATTCATTTGCTTGAGTTAATGGAACAAGAACCACTTTTGAACTTGGTTCAAGTTATGTGGGAAGTGAAATCTCAAACTATTTTGAAAAACTTGAGAAATTGAAATTTGGTGTGTATGACTCGAGTCACTCACAATCCATGACTCGAATCAAATCAAGCAGAGGTGAATAGGGAAATCCTGGTGTCTGTGACTCAAATCACAACTTACACATGATTCAAATCATGCAACTTTGTGACTCGAATCACACTGTACATAACTCGAATCATATACCTCTTATTAGCCACTGCCTCATTTTATTCGAATCTCGCATCCTACATGACTCGAATTACAAGCTATTTCACTTTTTCCTGTTTGGTTATGTCAAATTTTACCCACGTCAAGATTTGTACATGACTCGAATCATGAACTTTCATGATTCGAATCAGAGTTACAACATGACTCGAGTAATAGGAAAATGGGTCATTTTTCTTTTTGAGATTTTGTTTCACTCTACTTTCTCATTTGACTCAAATCATAAAATATTCTTGAATTGAATCTAACAATCCATTTTCACCTATTTTGTGCATAATCTCCGGCACATATAAATTTATTTTGTCATCTTATATGTTAACAATCAATTTCATAATCTACATTTTATTTTGTGAAATCAACAATCCTCTCATTTTTGAAAACTCAAAAACTCTTACAAACAACAATTCTTTCATCTTCAAGCATTAGTTTTGATTTCATATCTTGAGTATGGGAGATTTGTAATTGTTAAGGGAGACGTGTCTTGAAAACTAATGTTCTTGAAGGTTTCGTAAATATTTTCAAGAAGCTTGCAATTTTTAGATTGTTGTCATTTGTAGTGACAATTTTCAATGAAAAGAATGATGTTCTTCTCTCCAGGTTGACCTTGGTAGTGCTGTGTGGAAGCCTACAAATATGGTAGGAGTTCGTCTCAATCTTCAGAAAGTTCATCACTCAAGAAATTGGTGGGATCAAGGGTGATTTCCACATACGAAGATTGTGAGCAGATTGGTGGAGCTGGAAGATTCAAGAAGCAAGAATTGAGTAAGTATTTGGTAGAGATTTTAGTGTCAAGTTGTATACAAGTCAAGATCTAGATAGGAGATTTATTTTTCTCAACATTATTATGGATTTGTGATTCTATGAACTCGTTTAATATTTGTCAAAACATAGTGGAAGAGAACAACTTCCAATGGGAAACCATTGAAGAATGGAGTATGCTCCTGCGAGGACGATAAAGTCGAACCACTATACATCCTGATATACACTCTTTCTCCCTCCCTCCCCCCCCCCCCCTCTCTCATTCATTTAATTTTTTATGCTATTGTATGTGTAGGTTTTTCATTTCTTAGCATAGTTTATTGTTAACTCATATTGGTAGTGACTTATTACATAAGTTTAGGTTTTGTTGAAATTGGAAACTAATTCAGTTTCATTGGTGATTAAAATATGCGAACTAGTGGTGTTAGAATCCTACAATAATTTAATTTTTGTAAATGACACATCTCGTGTAGTTTATAATTTATTAATTCAATATAGCTAGCGACTTTTTTTAGTATTGTCCTTGAACGATCTGCAATATTTATGAATTGTGTATCTGTAATCGTGATTGACTTCCAATAAAAGCATAAGCTCTCTATTTTCTTCTTTAAGACTTCCACATGTTTGAAAAACTTAGATATTACTTTTTCACAAAGCGGTCAATTTTTTTAAAAGGGTCTATTCACCCCTCTCTAGACCGTTTCTCTGCAGTAACCAATTTTAACTGAATATCTCCTATCCTTAGTAGCCATCCACATAATAGAGTCTTCCTCATACAAATTATCTAAGTAAATTTGAGCTATTATTTTCTTATCATAGGGCAAGATTATTTCATCAATGATGGGTTGATTCCATTTGTTGGATCTCTTCTCAATTAGGTCCCTAACCTAAAGCATTTTGAATTTCCAAAGCTTCCAAGTCAGGACTTTAAAGCAGCATTGAGAAGGGATCCATGGACCCTCCCACACATTAATTTATTTTCCACTACCCACTTTCCAACAACAACCTTGGATGAGATTATCTTTAACTTAGAGCATACCTTTCCAAATGTAGCTATCTTTTGGTTTAACTTTAGCTTTTTGGAGAGTGGTGTTAGCAAAATACTTAGCCTTTAAACACTTAAGTCCTTATAGGTTAGAATTCTCCACACTTATTTATCTATAAAGGCATCATAAAATATGGTTATGCTTCTAAAACCGAGACCTCCTTCCTCCTTGCCTTGAAATTTTTTATGGCAACTATAACAATTAATTTTCCTCTCATTTTTCTTAGTGCCCCACTAGGACACCCTATCAATCTCATTACATATATTCTTAGGAAATTTGAATACGCTTATAGTGTAAATAAGGATAGTTTGAGCCACAACTTTAATGAGGACATCTTTCCCTTCATAAGACATGTTTTTTCCTTCCATCCACTAATTTATTTTCTAATCATGTAAATAATGTAGTTGAAATCAACCTTCCTAGATTTGCCAAGCTTGGTATGCAACCCTAGGTAGTTCCCCATATGACTAGTAATTTTGATGGCCATTCATTCATTGATTCTCATTTTGATGTCTTCAGGCACGCTGCCACTAAAAATTATAGAAGAGTTAATGTAGTTTATAAGTTGACCCGAGCAGTTCTAATAAATATCAAAGAGTTTGTAAGTAAAGACCTCTCGCTTCTTACTCATTTTCCATAAAAAAATCATGTTGTCTTCAGAAAAAAATCATGCAATATTATGGGGGAATTTTAGCCATAGCTAGACCATGAGTTTTACCAAGGTGTTGTTTATCCAATATGAGTCTGGAAAGGAACTCAACGCATATAATAAACATATAAAGATATAACGGATATGTTGGTGCACAAGATGAAGAAGATGAAGATGGAAGAAGTGAGAGAAGATACATAGTTGAAATAACAAATTTCCATTACTCTTCCAAAACGGTTACAACAAATGGTTAAGCACACACCACTATTAACATCTACACTTGTTATATACACAAATAATAATGCCACGTAGATAAAATGCTAACCTACACTAGCTAGGCTACACTTAACAAAAACTAATACTATTACTGAATATGGATTACTTCTAACACCATCCCTTAATTCATATTCAGCTAATCAAAACTAACAACACCAACTCCATCCTTCAACTGGAGAAATTGACCAGTCTTCATCGGTTTCGTCAAAACATCTGTTAGGTTCTTCTGGGTGCTATAGTGCATAACTTCTAGCACTCCATTTTGAACCCAACTTCTCATAAAGTGATAATTAGTCTCAATATGCTTTCTTCTCCCATGTAGAACTAGGTTCTTGGAAAGATTGATTGCAGAATTGTTATCAATCATCAACTTTAGAGGCTTGTTTAACTTGATATTTAGATCCTACGGTAAATTCAGAAGTCAAGCAACTTGACATATAGCTACAACACCTATAATGTATTCAGCTTCACATGTTGACAAAGTAACAACTGGTTGCTTTTTGGAACACCAAGAATAAGATGTCATATATACTTAAACAAATATCTAGAAGTACTTCTTCTATCAAATGTGTCTCACACCAATCAGAGTATGAGTAACACATCAACTTTGAATTAGCCTTTTCACCAGAAAGAAATAAAACTTTATGCTTCAGAGTCCCTTTATCAGAGTCCTCTTAATATACCTCAGAATCCTGACAACAACTTGGTAATGAGACCACTTCGGTTTACTCATGAACCTACTAAGCATTCCAACTTCATAGCAAATATCAGATATGTTATTACACAAATATCTCAGAGAGCCAACCAACAACTTGAATGTTGTAGCATCTACATCATCACCCTCAAGATCAGAATCCAATTTGTAATTTGTTTCTACATGTGTGACTATAGCCTAACAATTCAGCAACTCAAATCTCTTCAGAAGCTCAAGTTCATACTTCAGTTGATGCAAAATGATGCCCTTTTCAAAGTACAAAATCTCCATCCCTAAAAAATATACCATATTTCCCATATCAGTCATCTCAAACTCATTCATCGTAACCTTTGTTGAACTTCTTTATCTCATATGAGCAACTTCCTGTCAGCAATATATCATCAACATAGAGACACACCAAAATCACATTGCCTTCAGAAGTATGTTGAACATAAATGCCACCTTCCATCTCACACTTTTTGAATCCTTGGAGCTTGAAAAATGAATCAATTTTCAAAGTCTAAGATCTAGGATCTTGTTTCATCCCATACAATGCTTTATGACACCTGTATACCATCCCTTTCTGATTCTTTTTCATAAATCCAAGAGGTTGTCACACATATATTTCTTCTTGAAATGGACTGTTCAGAAAGGCATATTTCACATCTAAATGCATCAGAGGCCAATTCATGTTAGCGGCTATCACAATCACTAGTCTGATCATCCCATGTCTCACTACAGGAGCAAACACCTCAAAGTAATCTAATCCGAGTTTCTGTAGAAAACCTCTTGCCATTAACCTTGCTTTGTGTTAGCCAATTGATCCATCTGGCTTCAGTTTCACCTTGAAAACCCATATGACGTTGATGGCTTTCTTGTCCTTTAGAAGCTAAGTCAACTCCTAAGTCTTGTTTCTTTCTATAGCCTCAAGTTATTCTTTCATGGACTTCATGCAAACTTTATTCTTAAGAGCTTCTTCAACACTAACTGGTTTAGAGTCTACTAACATGGCCCATTGAGTAACTTCTCCTTCAGAGTCCATTACAGTATCTTGCAGCATGTTAAACTCTACAAACCTTCTTGGAATGTTTCTAATTCTTTGTGGTCTCTAAACTTCTTCAGAATCTTCTTTGGAGGTTGTACCAGTATCATATGCTGGAACCTCAAAAATACCACATTCAGAGTCTAGAATATTCCCAGAGTCTGGGTCTCCACCAAAGTCTGAATTACCATCAGAATCTGGATCAGAATCAGATTCACTTTCAGAGTGAGACTCGCCTTCAGAGTCAGACTCTCCTTCAGAGTCACCTTCAAAATCTTCTTCTGATTATGACTCATCTTCATAACCTTCAGATTCTGAAGTATTTTAAGAAGTTAACTCAGGTGTTAACACCACACCAGAGTTGGATTGAGACTTGTTCCAAACCCACGCTTCTGATTCTTTCACAATGACATCTCTGTTAAATTCAAACTTGTTAGTGACAGGACAATAGAACTTATAATAACTTTTACTGTGGTACCCTACAAGCAACATAACTCTTCTGTCATCCAACTTCCTTCTCTTAACATCTGAAACATATTTGTAACAAGCAGAACCAAACACCTTTAGATGGCTCACAATTTTCTTATCTTTAGTCCACTTCTCTAAAGGAAAAATTTCCTTCAGCTTCTTGGTTGGACACATATTGAGCACAAATGCGGAAGTGGAAACAACTTCTCTCTACAAGGTGAGAGAGAGCTTCTTCTCCTTCAATATGCTCCTTGTCATATCAAGCAAAGTTTGGTTTCTTCTTTCAGCAAGACCATTGGGTTGAGAAGTGTATGAAGAAGTCACCTCATGCTCAATTCCATTCTTCTCACAAAAATTTCTGAACTCTGTAGAGTTATACTCACCTCCACCATCGGTTCTGAGAACTTTCAGCTTCTGACCACTCTGATTCTCTGCCATGATTATGAATTTTTTAAATTTAGCAAACACCTTATGTTTGAACTGTATAAGGGGTACCCACGCCATCCTTGTGATCTCATCAACAAATGACACAAAATATTTATTCCCTCCCAGTGGAGGTACTAGAAATGGTCCACATACATCAGAATGCACCACACCTAGAGCATGCTTTGCTCTTAGAGGCATTTCAGATGCAAATGTCAGTCTTGGTTGCTTCCCTTTCATGCACACATTGCATGACTTCTCTGCCTTCTTAAATGAAGGAATTCCATGTATCAACTTCTTTTAATTCAGGTGCCCTAAGCTTTTGAAATTCAGATGACCAAATCTTTTGTGCCACAACTCACTTTCCTTCACAACACTTGTTATGCTAAGGCATTTAGAGTTTGCAGTTTTAACATTCACTTTGAATGTTCTATTCCTTCACTGTTCTGACTTCATAATCAACTTTTGATCACATTCATATAGCTTGAAAAGATTGTCCTTCTTGGCAACTAAAAATCCCCTTCAATTAGTCAGATTTCTTTTCATGCCATATACTTTTTTGCTTCTTGGTTGAAATTGTCTGCTACTAGCTAGCACCACTATTATGACTCCTACAAAAAACACATCTTACCTCAGGCACGAAGTAGATTTTACCTCGGTTACACACGTGAGGTTACAAATACCGACATGAAAAGTTGTCACTTTACCCCTCGGTTTTTGAATAATAAAGGGGATAGTTGAAATAATCATGGATTCAATCCCCAGTGAGATCGTTTTTGGAATTTTTAAACGGCGAAAAAAGTTATCCCCTCGATTTTGAAATTCAATCGGCGGGTAAAACAAACTTGAGCTTATTATATCTAATATGGATTGGTTGTATCATTAGCCCTAGCTGAAAATATAACTTTTCAAATTGGCTTACAATTTTTTTTAATAACAATTATATTTGAAGAACAAATTATACTAATTAATATTTTTCGGGTATTTTGCAACTCAGCATTCATCTCACATTCTTTAATTGTTAAAATCTCTCAAATGCTTCTAGTTTTCTTTCAACTTACTTACATACTTGTTGAACGAACAAGTATGGAAGAAAGTTGAACGAAAACTAGAAGCATTTGAGAGATTTTAACAATTAAAGAATGTGAGATGAATGGTGATTTGCAAAAATCCCAAAAACATTGATTAGTGTAATTTTTCATATTATTAATTCCAAAAAAAAATTAATAGATTATATGTTCAAATAGGGGTTAGTGAAACAAACAATCAACATTAGATATAATAAACTAAACTGTATTTTCTATCACTATAATGTTCACTTGACATGTTCTGAGGAATAAGATGAGAACTGCACAAAGAATCACAAAAAACATAATCTTAGTCTCAATCTCAAACTCAAACTCAACAACAACAACTAAACCCTATACAAATAGATTTCAAAACTTTTTTAAGTATAACAACTAGACAACAACAACAATAACATCACCAAATATAAAACAACAATAAATAACAACAACATTAGCAATATCTCAATCTAAACAACAACTAACATTAAACAATAACTAAAAAACAATATCTCAACAAAAATACAACAACATCAATAATAAAGCTATAACATCAATATCAATAAATCTATAACGTATTTATTTCAACAAAAATAAAAACGTATAACATCAATCTTCGTTTAAACAACAACAACAAGATTAAACCTCTAACGGGTCTAAAAAACAACAACAACATTAAAACCTCTAAGATTTTGGGGGCTCAACAACAACAACACACAACAACAACAAACAACAAAGAAAACAACAACACCAACACCAACAACAATATTAATGTAACATGAATAGTAATATTAGACATTGCCAAATATGTGAAGAAAAAGTGAAGAAGAAGAAGAAGAAACAAACAAGAGCCTTAATCACATCATCTTTGTATTTTCTTGCTTTTTTAGAAGTTGGAGGATGATATGTATTTAGGACTCTCGTTGTTTAGACCTCTTCATTAGGGTTCTGTGGATGTTGTTTTATTATATGTTTTTCAGGTAAGTGAAATTAAACACTACAAGCCAAGCTATATATATATATATATATATATATATATATATATATATATATATATATATATATATATATATATATATATATATATATATATATATATATATATATCAGAGTAAACAATTTCACCTTGGTTGTTAAACAAAACTGATGTGACAAGTGGATTATTCATTTTATCCCTCGGTTTTATAAAATAACCGGTGTATGTGCGTTATTTCATCTTTCAATTTTTTTTTACCATTCATCATTTTCTTTGTTGCTGCAATATCCAATATTGTCAACTGAGGAAAGCAATAAACTATGAAGTGTTTTCTTTAATAGACAACATAAGAAGGTTATTCCAAAACATAACAATGACTTTGTAAAAGGTGGAAACAACAATGATTTGTACGAGTTTAGAGTGACTATAGATGAGTTGGAATTAGGGTAATACTTAATTTATGAGTGGTTTTATAGTAAAACATGATTATCTAACCCCTCAGTTATTAAATAAACTGAAGGAAAAAATCATTTAATTTATAAATAAATAATAAAATAAAAAAAGACACCACTTTTAAATATAAAAAAAAACATAAATTGCATTTACTGGAATTCAAAGCATGTTCTGAATTAGTTTTTCCCTCGGTTATTTTTGAAAACTGAGAGAAATATGATTTTTTTAAAATATTAATAAAACATGACGCGTCTTGGAATTATACCTCGATTTTCGTTCGGTGAGGTAAAAGTTTTGTCATAAAATGTATTATTTGTAGTAGTGTATCTTTATTCTTCACCAAGATCTCGATCTTCAACCTTTGATGGGCTTCAATCTTGATAACTTGCTGGTCTTCACTCGATCCTAAATTAAAAGTCTTGAGTTCTTCCATTCAACGGGTTGACAAATCCACATAAAAATCATCACCTACGGAGAAAAGATTCCTTCAATTTTTCTTCAATGAAGTTCACTCACTAAAATTTCTAAAGATCAAGACACCTGCTATGAAATCACAACACACTTCAAAATGCACAATTAGAACTCTAATGGTTTCTCACAATCCCTTATCATACACGCAATCCCTCATCAAATCATGTAATGCTTAGAACCGATTTATTCAAGGTTGAATTTAGTCAATTTATCATTTTATGCATGAAAACCACGTTAACTTGTACATATATGATGTGATTAACAAGGAAAATCACAATACATTAAACTTCAAATGATAAAGCATCAAAACATGAGATAAACCGATAATCCGTGCTTCGACAATTTCAATCTCCCAATTTTAATGTTTGACAAAAATTGAGTATTTGAGTTACTCATAGAGCTAAATCCCCCTGAATTGTACACTCATTGGATCAGTCGAATTTATATTTCAAGTTGAAATCCTTCTCCCCTTTGACAAAAAAAGAAGAAGGGAAGAACAAAAACATGTATTTCCATTGAGTGACTTAGTAATACAATGGAGAACACACCCTGAAGATAGGTCAGACTATAGACAACTTCTAATGAGGTCAGAAGAACCCGCCATAAAAGTAGTATCGATAAGCTACCTCATTTAGAAGGTCAGCTCACCCCTCAAGAAGCCAGCTTGGTCCAATCGATCTTCCACTCAAAGCACTTCGACACCACACGCCTCATACTTAAGGGACTATGTAATGTCATGGCCTTTAACTGAAAAAACTATGTCCCTTTCTTGGGGGTACTATGTATTATTAGACCTACTTTTAATTGAAGGACTTAGTAATGCAACGAAGAACACACCCTAAAGATAAGCCAGACTCTAGAAAGCTACTGAAAAAGTTGGAAGAGGTTGCCTTAAAAGTTTCAAGAGCAAGCTAAATGCAATCCACA
The DNA here is from genome assembly GCF_024323335.1 of Lathyrus oleraceus. Classification (NCBI taxonomy): domain Eukaryota; kingdom Viridiplantae; phylum Streptophyta; class Magnoliopsida; order Fabales; family Fabaceae; genus Lathyrus; species Lathyrus oleraceus. The sequence continues at coordinate 477,484,979 of NC_066584.1, forward strand.
GCGAAAAGGAGGAACTTTAACACATAGACGAGACATTTAAAGTAGATTAATAGCCATAATGGATTAGACTCAAACAAGAGACCAATGAACTTGATCCCCATTAATTGGTCTTGTACAGAAAAAGGGAGAATGGTCTTAATGGCCATCAATCAATCCTAATAACACATCGTATTTGGGTTCATATATATACTCACGACCATCGAAAATAGAGGAATTGGTACACAAATCACTTACAATACAACTTAGATTTTACTCACTCTCGCCAATAAGATTACCCAAATGGACTTTTATAAATACATTTTTAATATTGAAAGAGACAATCCCATTTTCTGATTTTGTAAGTGAATATAAGTTCAAAATTATGCGAACTAAAAAGATCATCAAAATTATGGAAAGAATTGGATAATATCAAATACTCTTTACACTTTTTTTTAACAGATTTCTTCCAAAGTAGATAATCATATTTTTGTCACTGTCAAAGATTGGGTAGGAATAGCATATCAACTGACTTGAAACAGTTGAACTAATAGTTAAAAGGAGGTAAAGGTTTATAGTTCAAGTTCTGGTAAGGGTGTAAATAATAATATATGCTAACAATTTATCATTATAAAAACTCTGCCAGCATACTTTCTTGTGAGAACAACAAGGGTGTTTAAAATTGAAATTATAATAATCAAACCGTTATGTTTAGTTAATGAATCGAAACATATTAAATTAGCAGTTTTAGAATGAACCATATAATAAATAAACGGAATGGAAATTGAAACTAAACCAAACTAAAACTGAAAATAAAAAATATTAAAAAAAAGAGATTTGAATTTCTTTTTTAAAAAATTTAAAAAATAGTTTAACGATTATGTTCTTTTAACAAATGATTTGTTTTGAAAAAATTATCTTCTAACGATTTGAAACTTCTAAATAGTATACTAAACCAATAGTTTTAATACGATTTGATTCTACGTAAATTAAAATAGTTTGGTTCGATTCGAATGAACTTTAACTATAATTTAATTCAATTTGGTTCGGTTTTTTCATAAAACCATACCATGAACAGTCTTAGAGAACAATTTAGTAGAGCCATGTGTGTCCTAACGTTGTTGATGTCTAGTTAGCAAGTGAGAGTAGCAGCCTGAAAGCTCATTAGTTTCAGGAACAAGTTACATTTATTTGGTATCAAACGCAACTCTATGTATCCAAATAATATGAAGTATAAAACTTCTAATAGCAAATCATGTCTAAAAAATTTTGTATGGTACTTTTTAATTCTTACGAAACATAGATTTCATCATGCTTTTAATAATGCTTTTGTTTGTCAATTTTGTTTTAATGTTTTTATTTGTATTTTAATCTAAATATATAGCTGTTATCATCATTGTTATTGACTATGACTGCAGTTGATATGGTGTACTGCTAGCATCACTCTTTCTATACTATCTGCCTGTTGACAACTTGATATACTTACACCAATTGCCCTACATGGCCCTTCCACTTTCTCTGGTGCTGTTCTCTTAATTTGTCCATTATGATCGAAGACTTTTTTCACACCATGTATTATGAACTCATGAATTTTCAACACACATCCACGTGCATTTTTGTCTAAAGGTACGATTAAAGTGATTATATTATGATAGTATACCATTATAGTACACATCAACTTGTTCTATAAGAAACAAAATGCATAGCAACTTGGAGCTTGGAAATGTATTCATGTGTGTAAGATGTAATGCACCCAAATGAACCCTTCACAGCAAGTACGACGGAGCGAGGAGGATTTGAAATATTAGTACTCTAACGTTCAAGAGATGTAGTTTGAGATTGAGATAATACCTGTAAATTAAACTTGTGTGTGGTAGGACTTGTATATAATCAGCCGTTAAAATCACTTTCGTCTAACCGGACATGCAATGCGGGGAGACGTCTGATTAGATCTAACGATGAACTATGTATCAATAGCTGGTATTAGATGTCTGGTCTTTTACCGAGGTCCCACGTGTTCCTCTATCTATAGATTATCGTAATTGATTATGAGTGCAGTTGATATGGTGTTTTGCCAGCATCACTCTTTCAATACTATCTGCCTGGTTGACAACTTGATACATACACCAATTGACCTACATGGCCCTTCCACTTTCTATGGTGCTGTTCGTTTAATTTGTCCATTATAATCTGAGACTTTTTGATACCATGTATTATAACTCATAAGTGAGTTTCCAAAAATGACTATATTATGATGACATGCCAAATTAAAGTGCATAGCAACTTGTTCTATCAATTATAAAAAAAGAGGTTTTTAAAAGAAAAACAAGTTTAATATATTGATAATTCTAGTTATTCATCATTTATATTCATACATCAAATTTAATAGTGTTGAGCGTGAGATAGTCTATTGAGAAATTCCAAATAACACGGTTGTTAAAAATATAGAGCGTAAAAAGAATTTATAAAGAGTGATGATACCTCTAAATTTACAAATCGGTTATGTAAAGATGAATTATGACAAAGTCAAATTCTAACATGGTATCAAAAATTTATCGATCGAATCATCCATCATTTATCAAACCTCAAATTGTAAGGATGAGTTATCTCAAACTCAAATTATAATAGTAATAAAGTGCATAGAAACTTGGAGCATGGAAATCTATTTGTGTGTGCATTATGTCATACATCCACATCAACCCTTCTTAACATTCACCTATGTCCTATTCAAAAATGAAAATGTCAAAAACACGCACATAATAACTAAGTCAAAGAGTTCATGGAAAATGTTTTGTTAAGGCAGTAAGAATTGTTCAAAATGGAAGATGATGAAGATGATGAAAATGTGAAAAACATGTTTTATAGATTTCAAACTTTAATATATGGACTTAAGATTTTGAAAAGAAGTTATACTTCTATTGATCACGTGAAGAAAATCTTCAAGTCTCTGTAAAAGAATTGAAGACCAAAGATAACTGTCATTCAAGAGAAAAATGTATTAGCTCTTGATGATATCATCCGATCTCTTCGGGTCATGAGATATAACTCAACGAAGATGAACCTTAGAGAAAATAAAATTCGATTACTTTCAAGTCTAAAAAGTGGGAAGGTCAAGGCGTTATGCAAGCTAAAGAATTTGATGATGAAGATTCTGAGAAGACTAAGCATCACATGATGATGGAATTTCCCTCATCTAAAGAAAGTTAAATTTTTATGGAATACAAGTAAGTTTTCCAATAAGAAATTCAAGTATTACAAAAACTCAAGAGGCAAGATGAAAGCTAACAAGAAGGTTATTTATTATGAATGCAAAGAACCTGGACACATTAAAATGAATAAGCTAAAGAAACAAATATCAAATAAAAGTCAATCTAGTGGAAAGAAAAGAGATATCATTGCTACATGTGATGACACTAACAAATCCTCTTATGAAGATGGTGAATATGTCAATTTTTTCTAATGGAACCGAGGTATGAGATCAACGAAGCCTATTTGAATACATGAGTTCTTTGAGGTTGAGTTGACATGATAGACTGAGTATGGTTAGATTAGTAGGTCGGATAGTCGGGATGTCATCCATTAATCAGAATACGGATAGGACATCAGATCTACTAATCAGAATCTGGTTAGAATATTCAAGTAAATAAGGTGGAGTTGACCTCCCATAAAGCCGAGAATGGTCTAATTAGTACAAGTCAGATACGATGACAAGGGCAGGATGTTATTTGAAGGGTCAGAGAAACGATTACAGGGTGATACATTATGGCAGAGAGTTATAATTAGTGAATAGACGGACATTACATGACAATTATAAATGCGGAAGACGTTGTTGATAGATGAATTTATGAAGGATATGGAGAGTCAAGCAAAATGGGGAGAGAATGAGATGGAGACCTATAAATAGGAGGATGTTTGGAGGGTAAAGGACAAGAAAACCGAGACAACCACACATAACAGATACCTCAACCATTCATTTTAGGCTCTCCTTGAGTTAGAACAAGGAAGTCATCCTTTTAGTCTTTATTAGCAAGAACATTTGGTGCCCATCGTGGGGCTTCAGTAAAACTTTCTCATGCCATACAAAACCATCATCAAAATCGTTAATACATCAGCTGGACGATGTCAGGATCATCTCCTAATCGAAGCGACTCACCCTTGCTGCCAAATATAACTCAATTGCTTGTGGTGGTAGAAGCACTTCATCAACAGAATAAAGCCTTGCAAGACAATGTCCAAGTTTTGCAAACACAAAGTTTTCAAGATGGGGATACATAGAAGGAGCCTCTAGACTGTCAGCCTTTATCCGAAGCTATTTGGGATGATCAGGTCCCAGAGAACTTCAAGCCATCACCGCTAGTATTTTTCAATGGTAAAACTGATCCACAAGAGCATATTATTGCCATTAATAATAAGATGTCCATAGTAGGGGCTTATGATCACTCAAATGTAAGCTCATGTCTGAGACCTTTAAGGAGGGTGCTTTGAGGTGGTATATCAGTCTACCCAGGTTCTCGATCATCAGCTACTAAGACTTAACCAAGAAGATGGTACAACACTTTTCGACAAGTAAGCATAAGAAGGTGTCGACTACTAGTCTATTTAACATCCGATAAAGGAACGCGAATTCTCTCTGAGTATATATGGAAAGATTCAATGAAGAAACAATTAAGGTATCTCATCCAAATCAAGAAATGTTTGTCGGAGTATTTCAGCATGGCCTTAAAGCCGAGCAGTTCAAAAAAAAATTAGTACAAAAATCGATGTCTAACATTGATGAGGTTAACACCCGAGCAGAATGTTACATCAAAGGAGAGAAAAGTAACATGGAAAAAAGATCCTGAAATGCAAAAGAAAAAATGGAGACCAAGGAAGAAGGAGCTATGCATATAAAAGGAATACTTTAAGTCGGGACCCAACGATCAACCAATAGCAAGACCATTTCGGCGACTGTTTGAAAAAGAGAAGAAGTAAACGCCATTAAACACTGGACATGAAGATATCTTGAAAGAGGTTTATCACCTCAAGCTACTCACCAGAACGTTACGCCCAAAAGAGATGTATACTGTGATGGGAAAAGACAAAAATGCACGGTATGCATACCATAGACTTTATGGACACCACACATAAAATTGTCATCAATTGAAGAAAGAAATTGAGATCTTAATTCAGAGAGGTCTACTATTATCATATGTTAGAGATGGGGGAGGTCAGTCCAGAAAGAGAAGTCCTTCCAAAAATGACCCAAGTTCGGAAAATACTGCACAAAAGAAAGGTAAGAATGCAGAAGAAGTCCGCGAAGCCAGGATAACATGTCATACACTAAGTACGATAGCATGGGGATTTGTGGGAGGAGGAGAAACTAGTTCTTCTAGGAAAAGGTATGCTCGATCAGTGATGCACATCGAATAGAAGTCGCCTTCAGATGGGAAAGAGGATTCAGTTGTGATCAATTTCTCCAAAAAAGACTCAGAAGGAGTGTTGGCTCACGAAAATGATCCCATGGTGATTAAAGTACAGATCTGTAACTGAATCCTAAGAAAAATTGAATCCTTTGGCATAATCGGTTTTGACCGGGTAATGTTTGATAAAATCTCTGGCCTAACTGAAGCCCAGGTGAACTTTAAGCCTCTGGCATAATCGGCTTCGGCCTGGTAACATTTAATAAAACCTCTGGCCTAGCTGAAGCCCAAGCAAACTCGAATCCTCTGTCATAATCGGCTTTTGTTAAGTAACTTTAAATAAAACCTTTGGCCTAACTAAAGCCCAAGTGAACTTGAATCCTCTGGCATAATCGGCTTCGGTCAGGTAACGTTTAATAAAACCTTTGGCCTAACTGAAGCCCAAGCAAACTTGAAGCTTATTGCATAATCAACTTCGGCCGGGTAACATTTAATAAAACCTCTGGCCTAATGGAAGCCCAAGTTGTCATATCCTAATTTTTAACCCTAAGATCCCACATATCATCTGCATCGTTGCATACAAACAAGATCACATTTTTGTCCATTCCGTCTCATCTTTGAGTTTACCTTTTTGCAGGGATCATCAGGCACTTCTTTATTAGTGTTTTACTCTTGTGTTTATGTGTTCATTACTCATCTAACCACTAATCAAAATAACAAAAAATATATTTTGTTGTCTTTAAAGTTTATTGTTCAAGGTAAAGATTTTCCATCAAGAGCATCAAGCATGGTTCCTCAACTAGGGTTTATTTTGATTCCTCGGGAAAGTATGCTCAACCATTGATTCTCAAGAGGCTATATCTCAATACATGATCTCTAAGGTCCTCAAGCATCTTGCAATCTCATTTGGATCAAGAGTATCTCAAAGTTTTGTGGCTAACTTCTCAAAGAAAGTCAAAGGTTCATGTGTTTACTTCCATGCCTTCTTCAACAAGTTACCTCAATCTTTAAGCAATCTAATCAATGGACATTCAAAGGCACCTTATTTTGAATTCATATTATCATTCATGTACTTTGGAATGCAAGAAAATTCCAAGTGCACAAGCTTGTTCCAAGTGGTTTGACCAAAAAGTCAACATTTGAAGTCAAAGTTCCAGGGATCATAACTCCTTCAATTCTCAACATTTTTGAATGCTTGTTTTTGCATATGAATTTTCTTAATATCCTCTACAACTTCTCTTAACATGACAAGAGCCAATTATGCTTGGAGGATCATCAAAAGTTTGGAGACATCATAGGTCATTTATGGACTTAGTGAAATTTGACATATTTTCAAGTGACTTTTTTTCAACTTTCAAGGATTACAACTTCTTCATTTTTAACATTTAAGGCTGATTATTTTTGCAAAGTATCATTTGTGATACGCTCTACAGGTTTGCTTCAAGGATCAAAGTCAAATTATGCTTGGAAGGCCATGTAATTCATTGAGACATTATAGGTCATTTTCAGGCATTTGGGACTTAGAATTTTCTAAGTTACATGACCAGTTTTTCGTGACAACTTCAACATGCCACTACTTTGTGCTCAAGCATCCAAATGCAACATTTCTTAGCATATTGTAATTTTTGTTATGATGTTAACATATTGCAAAAAGAATGGGATTAAAAAGCTTCCTGAGTAGGAAGCCCCATTGAGCTGAACATGGTGACTTGAAACTGAAGAAATCACCATGGTCCAAAACTTGAACTTCACTAATCTCAATTCCAAGCCAAATTAGCATGCGTTTTGGACCTAAACATGTTTAACCAAGTCTCTAGAAGTTAATTGACCCTTGAAACACATCATTTGGCTGAGTTGTGATGAGTTGCAAGTCACATTTTGCTCACTTCATGACCAAATTCGTTTTTGCACGAATTAAGCTTGATTCCACACGTATTTGGATCCAAGAACATTCTCTATAAATAGATGAAGCTACTGCATTCATCTCTAAGCTTTTGAGAGCCAAGAAATCCCGACTTCAATTTGAAATTTCCCAAAAAAAATTCAACTATCGTGTTTTGAATTCCAGCTTATTTCAATCCAATTTCTTGATTACATTAGCATCTTCGACCTCCTCTAAAACTTTTGCAACAATTCCCAATCTTTGAGAAGTGCTCTAACTAGATCGAGCTTCATCAACTTTTGACCACCATTTGGACAAGGTAGTTCTGAGCACCATTTAAACTCAAACAAGTTACCACAATATAGTCCTTCACTCTCTGATGCTTTCCCCTAACTTATCTGGTGTTTATTGATCGTGTTCATCATTTAATTTTATTTTTCATGGCTTGCTTGTTTATGAAACTTCTCTGAAATTCCCCGTGCTCAGTTTAGATAAATGAATTTGGAGCATGAGGTTGAATTCGTGATGATGAGGCAATCATATTGGTGGTGGTCTCGTGTTCTGAATTTACCAAATGATGAAACTCCTATGAGGGACCATCGGAGAAGACGATCGAAGTTTATCTCAGGTCATCTGAGTTTGGAGACACGTTGGACAAATGAAATATTCTGATTGGTTCAATTTGAATTGAATCCCGTGTTTTATTTTTGTTAAATTCCACTGTGTGCCCCAACTTGAGGATTGTTGGATCTGTCACGTCAATTAATGAGGCCAGATCCAACGCTCAGTGTTTTTTCTTATTTTATTTCATTTTCTATTTTCATTTGTAATTGCATTTTCTTTTAAAATTCATAGAAATTTCATTTTACATCCCAAAATTTCCAAAGTAATTTCTAAAATTCTCTTTTATTTTTCTTCATCTGATTTTTATTTTTCCATATTTTATTTTATTAATTTTCTATTTTTCTTGAAATTTCTCTTGTCTATTTTGTTTTAATTAGTTTAAAAATACCTTTCTGCATTTTTAAATTCTTAAAAATTTATTTATGTCTCTTATTTTATTTCGAACCTTCCATAATTTTCTTGGCCATTTATTTGGTGTTTTGAAGGACTTATAGATTTTCTCTTTTATTTCCCTATTAAAATTCATTTTAAAAATGTTTTTGATGTATTTTATTTTTTTTATTGTATTTTATATTTGTTTGACCTTTGTTTACTTCTGTTGGCAGTGGGTCATGGTTGTTTTGATCATAGGTCTCATCAAACTCAATGAATCTTGGGTGTTGATGAGGTAAAAACCCTAATAAACCAAAATGGATGAATGATTTTGATGATGACTTGATCAAGCCTTTGATCTAATTTGGGTGTGATCTCTCTTGTCCTCTTCTTCTTCATCTCTTTCTTTTCCTCTTAATCAATTGGATGACTTGTATCCATATTGTTCATGATGTATATATTGGTACTTGATGAACTTTCATCATTTCAAATCTACCTCCTAATTGATCATGGATCATTTAAGGTACTTTAGATTGATGCATAAGTTTATCCTAGGTGCTATGAAGTATGGATTGAAGTCCCTTAGCCTTTGTGCTTGATCTATCCTCTTTTCTTTTTTGTGTGGCATGGCTTTAGGAGAAAAATTTACATATCATGTCTTTAGCATGTATTAACACGAACATTATTATTGATCGGCCTCATATAGTTGTGATTTCTACATAAGTTCAATTAAGATTGTTTAACATAGCACTAAATTTGTCCCTAAAGAAAGTCATTTTTATAAGTGATATTGTAAGTCTCATACTCCCCATGGTATTGTGTGAAAATATTACCTTCTTTCCATTTATGAGAGCTAGTGGTATACTTGTTAATTTTAATCCAAGTTGGAGCCCTTCTCATAAATGTGTAGAGATTCATATTTTCATACTTATGGGTGAATAGTTGAGTGTTATCCAAAAGATAACAAAATCATTTTTCATTTTCATCGCTAACATTAGCTAACATATATCTTGCATTAATTTTACTTTAATGTTATTTATCTTATGCTCTTTATTCTTTTTTATTTACTTTATGCTTTTATTTTTAGCATCTCATATCGTATTATTTATGCTTATGTTATTTGTTCTTTGTTCTTTGTCCATTTGGACTTTCATTTTCTTTTAAAGATGTTAATAAAGAAAAAACCTAAAAAAGAAACTTGGTTCTCCTGATTCATCGACTTGTAGTTACTATCCTAAACATTTTTGTAGAGTTATGGACTTAGAACTATGATCTTGACCTTTGCATTGGAAGCTTGTGTTTTGAGACCTTGGGATTCATCTGATACCTTTGGCTTTGGATTTCTTTGTGAAGATTTGACTTGGTTATTTTGATTTCATCTGATGCATAACTATTCTTTGCTTATGTGGTTTGCTTGAGGCTTAATCCAAAGGAGGGAATTCTTTCTTGACTTATGTCATAAAGCTTGCTATCTCTTGGTTAAATATTTCCTCCCTAGATTTTACTTTGTGTTCTAGGATAGTCTCTTCTTCTCCTCCCCTTCTTTACATTTCAAAATCTTCTCTCTTTTCCAAAATCTTGTTTCAAATTCGAACCATTTTCTCAATAAACCTTGACTTTTGTCAAGTGATTTTCAAAACCTTTTTCTTAATAAATGCTAATACATCTTAAGCATACTCAGACCAATTTCAAAAGACTTAAAACGGCATGAACCCATTCAAACCACTTTGTTCCCTTTTGTGCATTTTTTTTCTTTTGAAAAACTTTTCTCAAAGTTTAGACATGAGTCATTTCCATAGTTGAGTTGTAATTCTCCTATGCCCATAGTATTGCTGATAATTCTTTTCCACTTAAGAGAGCTAGTGGCATGCTTGTTGATCTTTATCCAAGTTGGAGCCCTTCTCATGGTGATGAAAAGTTTTCATATTTATGGGTGACTAGTTTAGTATTCTCCTTAAAATGACAAAATGTATTTTCATTAAAATGAACCAAAACAAACATTTTTGTTATTTTTACCATGAACTACGAGGTTTTGATCCTCCATTGTACTTTGTTGATATGAAGGTATGAGACTCCAAAAGTCTTCACAAACATAAAATAAAAAAATATTTATTTTCTCATCCCTCCAATCTTTTGCAAACAACACCATTTTTTAAACCAAAATACATATTTTCAAATAGGTTCTTATAGAGTACTATAGATGTTTAGGGTGATAATACATTCCCTTTGCATAACCAACCCCCGGACCCTTATCTCTTTTTATTAGTTTTGCTTTAAAAAACTTCTTTGGATTTGTTCATACTTTTTCCCTTTTCCTTTGGTAATAATAAAAGCACGGTGACGGCTCTTGCTTTGCGAGTTAAGTTAATCAATAGCTTAATCTCAAAACTTTTACCGCTATAGAAAAGTGGTGACTCTGTTGGGGAGTAGTCCTTAGTGGGTTTAGCCTATCTTTGTTTATACGTGTATATTATGTTTGTTGTTGTTTGTTATTGTTTGTTCTGTCTAGGTGCTTGATGATCTCTGTGTGGTGAGATAAGTCCTATACCCAGACTTGAGTGCTCTAATGATAGGAGGTTGGTATAGTCTTAATTGGCTTATGTGGAGTTAATCCTTAATAAGCTGACTTGAGATCCCCCGCTCAATGGAGCCCCCTTTGGGATTATTGATGTCATATGAGGAGTCGTAATTCGCATTACTTTTTCCGACCTGAGAGCCCGAGAAGCTGAGGACCTTAGAACCCTTAATCCATCTTGGCCTTTTACGGCGTAGTGAGGTCGTTATTCAGGTGTAGACTTAAATTAGTTGTTACATGATACTACACTCGGACGAGTTTCTCTTGAGAATATTATTGGTTGGTGAGTAGTCGCTTAAGCTGATAATATCCAAAAGATGGAACCATGACTCTGGGAACTTTGTAGAACCTTGTTCTACAGATGATTATACCCTTAGTACATACATTGTGGGTTGGTTCTTACCCTTGGCTTCATGCTCGTGACTCCGAACCTTTGGACCTTGCTTGTGTGACTTGTGAGATCTTGTTTGTGGTTATTGCATCATGCATTCATTGCGTTTACGAGCATTATTCTCAGTTTTCAAGGAACTTATAGATTTTCTTTGCAAACATCGTAGATATTTTGACCATGGATGTTGAAAGAAGGACTACTCAGAAATACAGTTTCAGATGTATTGATCTTAAGCAATTGAGAAAGCTAGCAGCTTTTATGGATGATCCTAAGGATTTCATAGATCGTTTTGGAAGACTTTTGTCTGTTCTATCTACTGATGTTGAAGATTGTCTTCTTTGTACTCTGGTTCAGTCCTACGATCCCATCTATTAGTATTTCACTTTCCCATATTATCAGTTGTTGCCTACCATGGAGGAGTACGATTATCTTTTGGGTATACCAGTTTCTAATAGGGTTCCTTTTTATGGTTTGGAAGGGATTCTCGAGTCTCAAGTTATTGCTTAATCTATTCACCTGAAGAAATCTGACATAGATGCCAATCTCACTGTCAAAGGAGGTATTCGAGGGTTGAATTCAAAGTCTCTAGTTGAGAAAGCCTTTTCTTTTGCTAATGCTAGTGGAATTGTGGCCTTTGAAACTATTCTTGCCTTACTCATCTATGGTTCGGTCTTGTTTCCCAACATTGACAATTTTGTTGATGTTAATGTTATTAGGATCTTTTTGGTTGGGAATCATGTTCCAACTTTGCTTGGTGACACATATTTCTCAATTCATCATAGGAATTCTAAGGGAAATGGAACTATTATATGTTGTGCACCTTTGTTGTACAAGTGGTTTATTTTGCACTTGCCACAGTCTCTTATCTTCAAGGAAAACAGGGGTTGCTTAAGGTTGTCTCAAAGAATCATGTCTCTCACCAATGAGGACATCACTTGGTATTCTTATGTTTACAACAACGTCAAGATTATTGATAGTTGTAGGTATTTCTCTAATGTGCCTCTTCTTTGTATACAAGGAGGAATACACTGTAATCTGACTTTGGCGAGACTTCAACTTGGGTTTGCTATGAAGGACAAACCTAATAACACTTTGTTAGAAGGTTTATTTTTTCAAGAAGGGAAAGACACTCAAGGATTGAAGGCTAGGATGGTGCATGATTGGCACAACATTCAAAGGAAAGGAAAAAGTGAGCTTGGATTGTCCTGGAAAATACCGCATTTTTGATACAACTGTGAATATGGTCGAAGGATGTCCTGGAAATCTATTTCCTAAACATGGAGATACAACTGTGAATATGGTCGAAGGATGTCCTGGAAAATACCGCATTTTTGATGTCAATATGATCAGAAGATCCTTGGTCGAGATGCATGCAACTTTGTGTGAACTGAGTTATTATGAGCACGACCATGCTTCTTGCCACGTTTGTTCAAGGAACCCTTGAGAATGTGTTATGGTGAAAAGAGACATACAAGAAATGCTAGACCAAAATATTATTCATATTACGAGAGGTAGGGATGAAGGTGAGCATGAGGTAAATATCATAGTTCCCCATTTTAATATCCCAGAACCAGTTGTAATTGTGTACAACGGTCAAAAGTCAGTTGTTTCTCGATTGGTCGTTCGTTTGGAGGGTCCTACACCCTATGAATCTAATAAAGTTGTTCCTTACAAGTACAATGCTACCGTGTTGGAAGATGGTAAAAAAGTCCATATTCCTTCCTTTTCTTCTGTTGTGAACATTGTTGATGTAAGTGGTATGACCCAAAGTGGTCGAGTATTCGCTTCTGTAGCTCCTAAAATAATTGAAGATGCTTAAGTAGGGAATCAAATGAAGGTGGAAACTCCTATTGTGCAGTCTCGCCAGTCCAGCAGTGTGAACCAGAAGTATAATCATGATGAAATGCTGAAATTGATTAAGAAGAGTGAATTCAATATGGTGGATCAGTTATTGCACAACCCATCCAAGATATCTGTCTTATCCCTGATGATGAATTCAGAAGCTCACAGAGAGGCTTTGCAGAAGGTCTTATAGCAAGCATACGTAGATCACGATGTAATAATTGGTCATTTTCATGGCATTGTGGCTAACATTACTGCATGTAACAATTTGAGCTTCAGTAATGAAGAATTTCCCAAACAGGGGAGGAACCATAATTTGGCTATGCATATTTCCGTGAACTGTCAAGAAGTTGCTATGTCCAATGTGATGGTTGACACTGGCTCTTCGCTTAATGCTATACCCAAGTCTACTATGTCCAAGATCTCTTATCAAGGTGCTCCGATAAGGTTTAGTGGAGTTGTTGTGAAAGCCTTTGATGGCTCGAAGAAGAATGTGATTAGAGAGGTTGATCTCCCAATAAAATATATTAGTGCTTATTTCATATCACTTTTCAAGTGATGGACATCTATCCCGCCTATAGTTGTCTCTTGGGTCGTCCATGGATTCATGAAGTTGGGGCAGTAACGTTAATCCTTCATCAGAAGTTGAAGTTTGTGAAGAATGGGAAGTTAGTGATTGTGGGTAGTGAGCATGCCATGTTGGTGAGTCATCTCTCTTCATTTTCATACATTTATGCTGATGAAGCTCTGGGAACTCCATTCCAAGCTCTTTATGTTGATAATAATGTTGTTAAGAAGAATGGGTCATCCATGACTTCTTTAAAGGACGTACAATAAGTTGTGGAGAATGGTCAATCTTCTAGATGGGGACAAGTTGAACTCGGTGAGAACAAGAACAAAGTTGGTTTAGGCTTCTCGCCTGGCATAACCCGAAGAGATTTAAAGTGAATTCAAGAAGTTTTTCATAGTGCTGGTTTCATTCTATCCAAAGATCAGTCTGCTGCTGGAATCCTGGAAGATGATCAAGAGCAAGAATCGCCAAACTTTGTGACGCATAGATTAATATGCCAGAATTGGACTGTTGTTGTTGTTCCCTTTGTTATTCACTTGTCAAAGTAATATATTTTTTATTTTCAAAAAATCCTTTCACTATGCCCAAGGTAAAAGTGAATTTATGTGGGTTTTGTTTCAAATTTTATCATTATTAATAAAATGTTATTTCGTTTATCCATATTATGTTTTATCTTTTTTTCTTTTGCTGAAAAAAATGGTAACATAAAAAACCAAAATATAATAATCACTTTTTTATATATGCATCACAATGTGTGTTTATTTGTTCATATTCTAAAAACAACCATAAAATCATTGTGCAGATTGATTGTTAAACTCATTGAAAACAATTAGCCTATGCCCTCTCCCAACTTTGAATTCCCTGTGTTTGAAATAGAAGAAGAGGATGTTTAAGAGATTCATAATGAGATTTCTCGTTTGTTTGAGCACTAGGTAAAGACCATTCAGCCTCATAAAGATCCATTAGAGGTGATTAATTTGGGTTCTAAAGATAACAACAAAGAAGTCAAGATTGGGGCACTGCTTTGTCCAGATGTTAAGAAGAGGATGGTAGAGCTTCTTAAGGAATATGTGGACGTGCTTCTTAAGGAATGTGGTAGATTTTATCAAGATATGCCAGGTATTGATACTGATATTGTGGAGCATAAGTTACCATTGAAGCCAGAATGTCCGCCAGTTAAATAAAAGTTGAGAAGGACTCATCCCGATATGGTTGTTAAGATCAAAGAGAAGGTTCAGAAAGCAGATTGATGCTGGTTTCCTTGTTACTTCTGAGTATCCTCAATGGGTAGCCAACATTGTACCGATTCCAAAGAAGGACGGAAAAGTTTGGATGTGTTGTGATTATAGAAATTTGAACAAAACTAGCCCAAAGGATGATTTTCCTCTACCACACATTGACATGTTGGTAGATAATACAACTAAGTTCAGTGTATTCTCTTTTATGGATGGTTTCTCCGGTTATAATCAGATCAAGATGGCACCGGAGGACATGGAAAAGAAAACATTTATTACACACTGGGGAACATTCTGCTCTATAGTGATGCCTTTCGGTTTAAATAATGCTGGTGCAACCTACCAACGAGCCATGACTACTCTTTTCCATGACATGATGCACAAAGAGATAGAAGTCTACGTTGATGATATGATTTCCAAGTCGAAGACTGAAGAAGATCACGTCGAGTATTTGTTGAAGTTGTTTAAGCATTTGAGAAAGTTTAAAGTCCGCTTGAATCCTAATAAGCGTACTTTTGGTGTTCGTTCAGGAAAGCTGTTGGGTTTCATTGTCAGCCAAAAGGGTATTGAAGTAGATCTTGATAAATTCAGAGCTATTCAAGAGATGCCTACACCAAAGACAGAAAAGCAGGTCATAGGATTCCTCGGGCGTATGAATTACATCTCTAGGTTTATATCTCACATGACTGCCACATGTGGGCCAATCTTCAAGCTTATCCACAAAGATCAAGGTTGTGTTTGGACAGAAGACTGCCAAAAAGATTTTGACAACATTAAAGAATATTTGCTTGAACCTCTTATCTTGTCTCCTCCAATAGAGGGAAGACCATTGATTATGTATTTAACTGTGTCAGAAGAGTCCATGGGTTGTGTGCTTGGACAACAAGATGAAACTGGTAGAAAGGAGCGTGTCATCTACTATCTGAGTAAAAAGTTTACATATTGTGATTCTTGGTACTCCATGCTTGAGAAGACTTATTGTGCTTTAGTTTGCGTTGCCAAACGTCTACGCCAGTATATGATCAATCATACCTCTTGGTTGATATCCAAAATGGATCCAATCAAGTATATTTTTGAAAAGTCTGCTTTGACTGGGAGGATTGCTCGTTGGCAGATGTTATTGTCTGGATATGATATTGACTACCATACTCAGAAGGCGATTAAAGGAAGTATTATTACGAATCATTTTTCTCACTCGTCGACCAATGATTATCAATCCATCAGGTTTGACTTCCATGGTGAAGATGTTATGTACTTAAAAGCTTAAGATTGTGATGAACTGTTGCCTGAAGAAGGACCAGATCCTGGATCTCTGTGGGGTTTAATGTTTGATGGAGTTGTTAATGTTGATGGTAATGGAATTGGGGTAATCATTATTACTCCTCAGGGTTATCATATCCCTTTCACTGTGAGATTAATGTTTGATTGTACAAACAACATGGCAGAATATGAAGCTTGTATCATGGGTCTTGAAGAGGCCATTGATTTGAGAATCAAGATTCTTGATGTATATGGAGGTTCAACCTTGGTGGTTAATCAGATTAAAGGAGAATGGGAGACTCGTCACCCTGGTTTGATTCCTTACAAAGATTATCCAAGGAGGTTGTTGACTTTCTTCAACAAAATTGAGTTTCATCATATACCTCGTGAAGAGAATCAGATTGCGGATGTTTTGGCTACTTTGTCTTCTATGTATAAAGTAAATCATTGGAATGACGTGCCCAGTGTTATAATTATGCGCCTTGATAGGCCTGCTCATGTGTTTGCAGTCGATGAAACTCTAGTGAGGGACCACCGGAGAAGACTACCATAGTTTATCTCAGGTCATCTGAGTTTGAAGACATGTTGACAAATGAAATATTCTGATTGATTCAATTTGAATTGGATCTCGTGTTTTATTTTTGTTAAATTCCATCATGCACCCCAACTTGAGGATTGTTGGATCTTCCATGTCAATTAATGAGGCTAGATGACAAAACCATCTTTCATTTTCATCACTAACATTAGCTAACATATATCTTGCATTGATTTTACTTTAATGCTATTTATCTTATGCACTTTATTATTTTGTCATTTACTTTTAGCATCTCATATCATATTATTTGTGCTTATGTTATTTGTTTTTTCTCCATTTGAACTTTCATTTTCTTTTAAAGACATTAATAAAGAAAAAACCTAAAAAAGAAACTCGGTTCTCCTGATTCATGGAGTTGTGGTTACTATCCTTAACATTGTTGTGGAGTTATGGAATTAGAACTATGATATTGACCTTTGCTTTAGGAGCTTGTGCTTTGAGACCTTGGGATTCATCTGATGCCTCTGGATTTGGATTTCTTTGTGAAGACTTGACCTGGTTATTTTGATTTCATCTGATGCATAACTACTCTTTGCTTATGTGGTTTGCTTGAGGCTTAATCCAAAGGAGGGAATTCTTGATTGACTTATGTCATAAAGCTTGTTATCTCCTGGTTAGATATTTCTTCCCTATCTGTTACTTTTTTTCTAGGATAGTCACTTCTTCTCCTCCCCTTCTTTAAATTTCAAAATCTTGTGTCTTTTCCAAAACCTTCTTATTTCAAATTTGAACCATTTTCTCAATAAACCTTGACTTTTGTCAAGTGATTTTCAAGACCTTTTTCTTAATAAATGCTAATACATCTTAAGCATATTCAGACCCACTTCAAAAGACTTCAAAAGACTTCAAAATTTATGAACCCATTCAAATCACTTTGTGCCCTTTTGTACACTTTTTCTTTTAAAATACTTTTATCAATGTTTAGACATGAGTCATTTCCATGCTTGAGTTGTAAATCTCTTATCCCCATAGTATTGATGATAATTATTTTCCACTTAAGAGAGATATTGACATACTTGTTGATCTTTATCTAAGTTGGAGTCCTTCTCATGATGATGAAAAGTTCTCATATTTGTGGGTGACTAGTTAAGTATTCTCCTTAAAATGACAAAATGTATTTTCATTAAAATGAACCAAAACAAACATTTTTGTTATTTTTACCACGAATTACGAGGTTTTGATCCTCCATTGCACTTTGTTGATACGTAGGCATGAGACTCCAAAAGTCTTGGCAAACACAAAATTAAAAAATATTTCTTGTCCCATCCCTCCAATATTTGGAAAACAACATCATTTTTTAAACTAAAATACATATTTTCAAAGAAATTCCTATAAGTACTATAGATGTTTAGGGTGTTAATACATTCCCTTTGCAAAACCAACCCCGGACCCTTATCTTTTTTTATTAGTTTTGATTTAAAAAAATTCTCTGAGTTTTTTCATACTTTTTCCATTTTCCTTTGGTAATAATAAAAGCGCGGTGATGACTCTTGCTTTGCGAGTTAAGTTAATCAATAGCTTAATCTCAAAAAATTTACCGCTACACAAGCGAACTTGAAGCCTCTGGCATGATTAACTTTGGTCGGGTAACGTTTAATAAAACCTCTGGCCTAATTGAATTCCAATCGAACTTAAAGTCGTTGGCATAATCGATTTCATGGGCTATGCAAAATCATAGTCTCTGACTTTAAGCGGTGCGGTTAACTTATTAAATATCGAACGTCTGACATGGTTGATTCAGAACTAGTTGGTCTGTGTCCAAGATCTGATAAAATTCTTCAAAACATAAAGGCCCGACTCACTAGGGCTTCAAACCCACCTGGTATGAATTTTTCAGCCTAAAAAATAAACTAATTTGTTCGAAGTCGGCTAATTTGTCTGGGATTCAGGTGAACAAATGCATTGTCATCTATGAGATAAAAAACTCGTAGGCCATCGCAATTTTAATATAGATAGGTGTGGAGGTAGTAAAGGTCGAATTACGATTAGTTGAGCCTCATCGGGGTTCTCTGAATCCTCCATATCTAGAACTCATAAAGTTCTGGGACATTAGCAAGAACCCACTAGGGCTCCTCGTTTTCTTTGATTGACTACACCATAGACTATTCACTATTTTTTGTGACCAAAATTTTACTTGCATTCTCGGATGGTTCCGCATCACCAGCCCGACAGGGTCCTCCAGAATCTTAGAAATCATAAGTCATCGCAGGAAGAAAACTTTGGTCATGCTCGGCAAAGTCAAGGACCGTCAGTCTAAATTTTATAAGTAATTTATAACATACATACAAGCCCCTTTAAATCTCCTACTAGTTTTTCAAAATAGAAATACATAAATTAGCTCCTAAAAAGCTTTAAGTCATGCATTTATAAAACTTTGTAAGCACTCAGAACTTCTATAAAAACCATCTCAGAAAAACACTTGTAAAGATAAAGGCAATCAGTCACATTGAACAAAATATGAAACATCATCATGGTACATGTCATAACAGGATCCAAATACAAAACAAAAAGGAAAAAAAATATTCATGAAAATATTACAAAATGAACGACAGAAAACTACTCTTCATCTTTATCTTCACCCCCGACTTCAGGGTTACTAACAACAGTATGGCCTTCCTGGATCGGATCGTCACTGGGGGAGGACTTAACTTCTTCCATATCCATAAGATGACCATTAACCACAACTTTGAAGAAGTCCATCTCGGTCAAGTCAAGATAGGGATAGAAACATAATGCTTGAGATTTTCCCTATTAAAGGAAGCATCACATGCGTCAAGGACGTCAATTTAAGTTGTTTGCAAAGAGCTTTTCAATTGAGCGTTTGAATTTTGAAGTGATTTCATTTTCTCGGACTACTTGTTAAAAGCGGATCTCAACTCCTAATTCATAACCTCCAATTTCTCCCTCCTGGTTTTCTCCTCCAATAATTGCTTCTCCAGGTCAGGTAGTCTAATTGTTTTTCCTTTCTGTTGCTCCTTAAGTTGATTGATTTCTTGGTTCAACTTTATCTTGTTTTGCTCGCAATCATCCTCAGCTTGAAATAAATCGCGGGTTAAAACAACATATTTCATCATATAAGAGCTGATGTTTTGGGTTAGTTTCTGTCGCCTTATGGTCTATACATTGTTTACTTCTTCCATGACATTCAAATGATCATAACAGAACTCTAATCCGTCAAAACTGTTGCTCCAGAACTTGAATTCATTGGATGATCTGGTTTGGCCACTCCCATCGGTCTCGCACAACAAAGATGAAATTTCCCAATCGGACCTACAAACTTCATTACTCATCAGAGTTTTCATCTTCTTTGGAGAACTCGGGTGAAAACTCTTCAATGGAGAAAGAGTCAAAGGTTCGGATTCCGAGACATCGGGAATTTCCTTGTTTGGGACTAACTTTATTTTCTTCAGTAACCGGGTTTCTAAATCGGACAAGTCCCATTTAGCAGCATTTTGGCCGGACCTTCATCATATGTAAGGAATCCAAGTGGTACACAAAGTAAATAGATAATCATTACCCAAGAAAAAAATAATTTTTTCTTCATGTAGAGGCGATAGATCATGGACCCTTATCATACGGAAGGAATCTAAGATGGTCAAAGATCCAACCTCATGGTCGTTTAAGTTGTCAAAATCAAACCCAGATATCGAAAGAGGATTCCTGGTCCAATAGATAGGAAAACAATAAGACCTGTCTAGTGCGTATATTACTTGGGGACATCTCGTTCCACACCTAATTCGAAGAAATCGGTCGTTGAAACCTTTGTAGTTGGTGGTGTAAGCTTAGATAAAAATCTTACCGGGAAGGTCACTAATGGTCTCCCATCCACCCTTCTCAACACCTTTGATTTCAAAAAAGGATAAAAAATAAGCCTATGATGGGCTCTATATTTATGGCCTCGTAGACTATTTTGAAAGCCTTGATAAACCCCCCAACTATTATGACGAACTTGAGAAAGGGAGGCATTTAGAGTTTTTAGTAGATCGGATTAAAAATTGGTAAAGGAAAGGTGGATATTAAAATCTTCCAATATCCCGACATAGAAATGAAAATATTCATATTTAACCCCCCTAGGAAGAGCTATGCAAACACACTCCCCTTGAATACATGGCTCTAAAATAACATTGTCTTCATTCCAGTAGCAGATACATTCTTCAAAGACCGAAGTCTAATTAGTACAAGTCGGATTCGATGACAAGGACAAGATGCCATTTGAAGGGTCATGAGAAACAATTACGAGGTGATACATTATGGAAGGGAGTTATAATTAGTGAAGAGGCGGAAGTCACATGTCAATTATAAGGGCAATGTAAGTTATTAATAGATGAATTTAGGAAGGATATGGAGAGTCAAGCAAAATGGGGAGAGAATGAGATGAATAAATAGGATGATGTTTTGAGGGTAAAGGACAAGCAAAAATGAAACAAGCACACATAACAGACACCCCAACCATTCATTTTAGACTCTCCTTGACTTAGAACAAGGAAGTCAACCTTTTAGTGTTTTTTATCAAGAACATATACAACATCCTCTGGTGTGCAACTGGACGATGCAATATATGATTATGATGAAGAATAGTTATTTTCTAACTAATCTTATGATGAACTTCTTAATACTCTAAGTGACTTACTTAATAAGATTCAAATAGTGAGTTATAAATACAAAGATCGTTAAAATATATATGATCGATCATTAGAACATAACGAAACTCTGGAACAGGAGATTGTTGATTTGAAAGCTAAAAGCCATTCTTACAAATTTCAAACATCTCAATCTTCTAGGACGTATAAAAGTAAAAAGTCATTCATCTCTATTTTTTTCTATTACATTTGAATCAATAAACATTATTAAGACTTATGTTATGTAGTCTATCGATGTTATGAATTGCTTCACTAACAATATATATAGATGAATCACATTGAAGCTATCGTAATCCAAGAATTTCAAAACTAAGTGATCATATGGTATCGAAAGTGCATTTATGTTATCGTATGGTTTCGTTTTCTTTGTTGTGATGTTTTTGCTAATTTGAGTGTATATGATTGCGTTTATTCACTTATTTGTAATTTGCTTTTTATTCAAATGTTCGCGTTGTTGTAATTCGTTCGCAATTTGAATTTTATTATGTTTGTTTCGTCTATTTAGCATTGTACCATTAAGATCATTCATTATTCAAAAAATTAGAGTTTTGATTCATGATAGTGTTCCTTCTTTATCCTAGCAAGTTGGTGTTTGTCGTTTCATCAGGTGTTGCTTAAATCACAAGTTAGAACACCTAAATCAAGGTAATTAGTAATTTGATTCGAATCATGTGTAATGTGTGACTCAAATCAAGCATATTGTGAAAAATTTATTTGGCCTCTACATTATTTGATTTAAATTACTATTTGAACCTTACTTGCACTGTATCTCTCCATGAAAGTTAGGATTGGGCTCTGCCTAATTTGACTTGAATCATGAGTTAAATTGACTTGAATCACAACATTTTGCGATTGAAATAATAATTTCTTCTTGACTCGAATCATAGCTTCAAATATTCAACTTTCCACCTTATAGTTAAATATTTGTTTTTTTTATCCAAAAACAACATTGAAATAAAAATGAGTGTGAAACATATGTGGGCGAAACTCATTGAGACAAAATGTCAATTTGTCTCCTCTTTTCTAGTGTGTCTATTCCTAGCACCTTTGATTCTTTCTCTTGTTTGAAGAACAACTTCTTGAGTGTTAATCTATGTCAGATTCACTTCTTTTTGTTAGACATTGTTCTTGTGTAATTTGTTGTTGTTTGAGGGAAACCAGAAAAAAAGAGTTGATCAATCTTGTAGTGAGTTCATTCACTCTTATGAGAACCATCAAGAACCAAAACTCATTTATCTAAAAAATTGAGAGAATCTTGTGTGTGTGTGTGTGTGTGAGCGCGCTTGCATGCGTGCGTACGTGATATCTTCGACCATAATCATTATCCATTGTCATGGATCTTTATCTTTAAAGATTGAATGCTTAAGGGAGAATAGTGATACATTATGGGATATCTAATGTTTTTGTGTGAATTTTGTTGTTTGTAACAAGTGCATGGATAATTTCTTGAATGCAGTTTGCTTCTTATTTGTATCTATCGGGAAGAGATAGGGATCCCAACTACTTCCATAGACTTGTCAAAATTATACAAGCTTGGGATTATTAATATTATCATTCATGAAGACCAAGTTTTCCATAGCTCAAAGAATATCATTCAGGTATTCATTTCATGTTAAAAAAATATTTTTGCATTTGATTCTACCAACAACACTAGTAACTCTCTTTGCATCTGATTCTACCAACAACACTAGCATTCAATAACTCAGAGGATGTTGGTAATGGTCTTAAAGGCTTTTGGATTTTATAATATTTTATGTGGTTGGATAAATTATATTTTCAAATTCTAAGATCTATTTCTTTAATTGCTCTAGAGATTTTAGACAAGGGAATCATTTGCCGTGTCTTTAATTGCAGAAGAAGTGCTTAATAGACGTCTCTCCAATATTTCTTCCATGGGTAAGATTGTCAAGATGATAGCTCCTAGAGACATTATCATTCCTAGTCATGTCCTCTTTGTGAGAGATATCAAGCAATTTTTAGATACTCATGGAAATTCTTAAGATCAAACAATCAGTGTTATTTCACTATTCCTTCGACTTCATACTATTACCAACATCCTTAGTTTCACTACTATTTGTCTCCTTTTTTATTACCTTAGTATATCTATTTTAAAAGGCAAACTAAAGTGCATCCATTTGTAACCCATAGGTCATAAAATCTAAGCTAAGTTATCTTCTTGGAAATGACGGATCTTCTCCATAACTAGTAGAACTCAGTTTTTGAAATCTTTCATCCAAGGCACACTCATTTAAAGTTTTAAATTTTATCTTTAGTCTAAGAAGCTTAAAAAGCAAATGGACATATGGATACTAAACATTATCAATCTTTCATTCAAGGCACACTCATTTACAGTTTTAAAATTTATCTTTGGTCTAAAAAGCTTATCAAGAAAATGAACATGTGGATAATAAACATTATCAGGACAAGTTGTTTCAAAACTACGGAACTTGTCACCATATTCTAGAACAAAGTTTGTGCTCATGTAAAAGAAGGTAGATTGGGATTGTGATAAATATCCAAGATAAATGAAGCAAGTTTAATGAAATCATATTGAGAAATGCTCTTATCTAATCAATAATGAGCCTCTACTCTTAAAGTTAGATTCCTTAAATGCAATAAACTCTTTCAAACATAGACTTCAATTCCGGTACAGATTACTGAAATAAATTGTTGATAAAATTTTGGTGGGATTGAAAATAAATAACAACTACAATATTTGCAGAAAATAACTTTCAAGCTCTAAAATCTAAATTTTCAATTTCCCTCAATGTGAGAAGATAATTGCTTTTACAATAAGTGATTTTTCTGACACTTACGATAAGCTTGGATAATAATTCTGAGTCCTAAAAGTCCTATTTATAGGCTAAAATTTGTGCAAATAACTGATAAAATCGTGCTCATTGAATGGAGTGAAAATAGGAGTGGAGAAAACTGAAACAGGAAAGTTGCGAAATTTCTGGTCTGACCAAGCATGACGGGCGTCATGCTGGTGACGGGTCGTCCGTCGTGAATTAAGGAACGGTGACGGACGTCATGAGTATGGCGAGTTGTCCGTCATCCTTTTGAACTCAACTAACGACCCTCAACACCATGACGACCTTCCTGTCATCCACCTCAATTGTAAATTCTTCATTTTGTTGACTTTTCTATGATCGATTGACTACCTGGGAGGGTGAAGATCGTCATGGCACCCGGAAGGTCGTCATGACAGCAAAACACATGTAATTTTCTCTCGTTTTTCTATTTTTCTATTTTTCACCATTTTACTGCACATAAGCCTTCTTCTAACAATTACCTGAAATAGGAACACAATACCAGCATAACACTATAAAAATTTATAAAATCGAGATCAAAACGCATGCGAGTCAAGTCAAAAACACGATATATCTCCGAGTCATCAAACTCGCCCACAGCTAAACCCTTGTTTGTCCTCCAGCAAGCTAACTAGCATGATAAAAGAGTGAAAATGCAGCAATAGATGTAAAAATGACTTAGGAAACATAGCTAGATAACTACTCATACGTGGCACACAAAAATCAGATCGGCTAATGATTGATTCAATAGGTACTAACAACACACCAAGGATATTGTAAAGACACAATTCTTCTTTTCGCGGTCAAAAACTTCTCCCCCATACAAACCAATCTGAATCATGTCATTGTGCTAAAAATCTAATTCTCCTATTTATTTTTATCCTCTTTTGTTCGAGATAGTCTCATTAAGGCATTTTATCTATACTAATGTCCCACACATGGTAGGCTAATCGGTTAGCGTCTTTATTCACATTTTTGTAAACACTTTATTTATTTGGAATTTCTTTTAGTTTTCTTTCTTTTTTTTTCAAATTTTTGGGGTTCAACTATCGTTTGACTAATTAACCGGGTGAGGGTTACCCAACTTAGTAGACAATCATACCTTATTATTATTATTTTCCCCTTATATTCATCGACTAGCCTACTTAGTGTGCGACTCTAGATGGTGCATGAATGGATATAAAAACTACTCAAGGATTACTAAGAAACGGAAACTTAAGATTATGATACAACGAGTATTTAAATCGATTTTCGTATTTGAGAGGCTTGAGGTGTCGGGACAATACCGATTTAAAAAAAAATCCCAAGTCTCCTCAACCTTTGTCTCACCTAATTTGGAACCTATATACTTTCAAATCTAGCCATGGATCCTAAACATTTTCAAAAAAAATTGATGGGTTCAAGTTTTTGGGGAAATCCAATTACATTCTACTTCTCAGTTTTAATTTCAGGTTCATTTAATCACTTTATTTTTCTGCACTTGTTGTTGTTTTTGCTTCTAAGTTTTAAACGATATCATTATCATCATCATGTTCATGTCTCTACTTTGTATGCATAGTAATTATAACATGAATTTTGTGTCAATTATGTCCGGTTAAGTTATTTGAGTCCAGTATGTGAGGATCGTCATTCCGAAGGGACTCGGTGAATCATTTGGCATCTGTTTTAATTTTAATTTATCTCAGTTCTAAAATTTTGTTTTTAAAGGAAAATGTTTTACACAATAGTGAGAGCATTCAGATAGCGGCCAATAGCGCGACAGTGTGAGGCCGGTATCCGATCAAAAAATTTGAATATTTAATTTTTGAAAACAGCGACATCGCTTTATCAATTAATATAAAATTATCGATTTTCAAAAATTGGCTCGAATTGCAGTTCGAGAGCGAGAGCATAACAATTGTGGTTTCGAGGCATAAAGTGGGTTGCGCAAGAATGAGTAGTGTTTTTAAATCTGTATTTCCTCCGAAAATTATTTTAAACCAAAACAGAACGCCGAGATTTATTTGAGTTCCTGAAGTACAATTGGAAATTACATTCCGGACTCAGTTTTATTCGATTTTCCAAACAAAGTTTATTTTTAATTTCAGCTTACTTAAATTTTTGTCTCCCTAAGAATTGTAGCGTTAGATTTACATAGCATCGCTAAATAACGATAAGTTTGATTGTTGGTCGTTGTGAGTTCGATATCTTTAAAACTGCAATTGATTCCATACACTTGTGGATTGTCCATATCAGTATCACGCTACTTATAAAAAGGATTTAGTTAAACAACCGTTGTGAAATAATTTATAGTTCCTTGGTTCGAATCTCAGTCTCGCCATTCTTGCCTTGTTATTTTTCCCATATTCCTTTTTCATGTTCTTCATATGAAGTAGGCACTTGTGTTGCTTAAAA
Organism: Lathyrus oleraceus; assembly: GCF_024323335.1. NCBI lineage: Eukaryota > Viridiplantae > Streptophyta > Magnoliopsida > Fabales > Fabaceae > Lathyrus > Lathyrus oleraceus. Next base: position 477,511,548 of record NC_066584.1, read on the forward strand.
ACAAGAATCTATACACAGAAGATAAAAAAAGAGATAAGAAAGAATCTGAGTAAAAACAGAAATTAAATATTCATGAAATCTCAATGGTTGGAGAAAAAGGTAAGAAATTATCCACAATATTCAAGATAGTCAAAGTCAGATTCTGAAAGGCAAAGCATCCCAAGATGTATAATCTTTAAGACAAATTATACGTTATTTAAGATTTATTCTTATAAAAATAGACGTTTTCATAACCATCAAGATCACATTACTCTTCAGCTAAAATGAGTTAACAAAGGCAGTATAAGACTCAAAAGAGGGATTTTGAGAAGGAGATTGGGAAGCTGATAAAGGAAAAAGCAAAGGAAGAGAAGCAGAGGTCTGAGGAAGCTTCAAAGGTTTAAAAGTTTGAGGAAGTCTTAGAAGGAGTAGGTACAAGTGTTGGGTCCTAAAGTGGGCAGAATAGAGAAAACAATGATAAAGCCTAAGAGGAAGGAGGATCCAATGGAAGAAGAGTGGGATAAGAATAAAATTATCTAATGATTTAGGAATTAAAATGTAATTCCTTCTTGATGAATAAAAAAATTTCCTTCTCTTAGTCTTTGTTGCCATTTATTTCCTTTAACAACACCAAAACCACGACTACAATCAACAACCCAATAATGAGTTTGTAACACGAACAAAGTTATAGTCACAAAACATGAACAAAGTTATAGTCACGAAACATGAACAGAGTTATAGTCACAAAACATGAACAAGGAAACATGAACAATAGACATCACAATTTCATTATGTTAAAAAATATATCAAGAAATGAAACGTAACCTTAGTGAAGAACATAAACTTTTAGAAACCAATACTGTTATATATATATATATATATATATATATATATATATATATATATATATATATATATATATATATATATATATATATATATATATATATATATATATATATATATATATATATTCATTTTCAGAAATTATTTCGCTATCGTTGTCGTCTCTTACGCTAGGACACCCTTGTGTGTTATGAGCGAAATGAAGTACCTGTTATGATTTAATTTTGTGGGAAATAATTTCACAATGATTGCAAGCTTCCATAGTGAAATATGAAACATATAACCACATTTGAATCAAACAATCGTAGTTTTTATACTTTCAATTTTTAAATAACAATAAATGTGAAGGGACACACACTTATTTTTATTGAAAAAATGGAAAAATGTTAGAGTTGAGATTCGAAGCTTGTCATCCATGTTCTACGACCACTGTAATTTTCTCAGGAACCGTGATGAAAAGTTTCTTAATAAAAAAACACCCGCGTAAAAAATGTGATATGACTACGGTGGAAAATGGTCGTTGTAATATTGTGTCACCGAAGATACATTTTCTACTAGTGAGTTTTGACGGTGTAACTAGTTAATGGCTCTTGCATTCTCTCTATGATATCATCATCATTAGATCTAGATGTGTATCTTGAAGATAGATTAGTTTTACCAAGGCACCTCGATGGGCGCCAACTTTATTGAAAAAAAACAATATTTGTAACCACGCTCATGTAGGACAAGAAAAGCCTCAATTAGTTTGAATATGTGATTAAGTGATACCTTGCTTTGACTACTAACATTCCTCATATATATTCTCTTGAGTACTCTAGCCATCTAGCTTTTATTACATAATTATTACATTGAACATCATGTATTTCCCATGTCTGGGACATGTGCGACATACTTTTATGGTGGTTATTGTTATGACTATTACATAATCATGGTCAGTACCGTTATATTATTTTTTATTTAGGATCGTCAGTGCAACATGTAACTCCTTATGTGACTCATGGTTTAGTCATCTTTTTATCTTGTCATTAAGCCAAAATCTCATTGGAATGAACTTGTCCATGTAGTGTATTGTGGCTAGGTATTCAACATGACTCGCAGTTAAACCAACTCGCCCATATTGAGTTAAGTACTCCCTATGGGTTTGCGCACTTCAGGGCTAATGGGTTGGGTCATTTTAAAATTAAGCAGGTTTAGGCCTCTATGAACATATTGGTACAACTTCATTGTTCCAAAAAATGCATAGTGATATAAATAAATAGAGATTTATAATAAACAAATTTTTTAAAATGTTATATTCTTATTTTAATCATGTATATGTAGTAATTTTAAATCGAGGGTTGAGAAATTCGCAGACACTACCCTCACAAAAAGAAAATGTTAGAGACCCCACATGGGTAGCAACTCACCAACATTCAATTCAATAGGAAGTATAGAATTTATCTTGGCACCATCCAAATTTTACCTGATATTCCCCCTAAATTATTCTTTTACTATAATACCCTTTGGCCTAAAAGTAAAAATCACATATCATTTATCAATTTTTGGACCTCTCACAAAAAACGGGGCAATTTACTGCATTTTTCGAGTATTCTACTAGATTTTTACAAGTCCGTCCCTTTTTTCGTTAAAACTTTGAATTTTTTACCAAAAATTTAAGATTCTTAATTCATTTTTAGAAAAACCATGACTTTTACCTGCATTTTCGAACAGTTCAACAAAATCCCATAATTTACATGCAATTATATCCGAGTTTTTGAAAAATCCAATAAACAACATGAATTTTTACCGGAATTTTTGAAATGTCCGGTAAAAACGCATACATGCATACAATATATTTGAAAAAAAAAATCCATGGATATAAGTTGAATATATTCTCAAATATCTAAATGCATGATGAGGTAAGATAGATTGTTGTTGATGTCGTTCTACTTCGATTGGTGGATTGTTCCTTGATCATGCTCAACACTCCACTTTTGTCCCTATTTTATTGAGAAATGGAATAAGGAGACATTCTTCTTTCATATTCCATTTGGTGAGAGGAAGATTACCACAGATGATGTTTCATGCCTCTTCCATCTCCCCCTTGCAATTAACTTCTTCACCTTTCCTCTCATTAACAGAAGCTTGCATGTATTATGGATGAGCAGTACTTGGGGGTTATGAAGGCCATTTTCATGGAGGAATTCAGGTTTAACAGGGGGCCTCGGTTTCGCCTCTCTTGGCTCTGAGAGACGTATCAGAGAATGGTGGAACACTCCATGTATGAGGTGTTGCTAGGGTATTCATGTTGCATATTATATAATGGACTATCCTAGCTAATAAGTCTCATGTATACATCGATGCCATATACATCTCTCTATTTTTTTGAGCTTGAGTATGTCGATTTGGCAAGACGTGTGTTGCTTTTATGGTACTATATAGTTCCCTTGGAGAGGCGACTATCTTTAAGACAAGGTAGCTTTCCAATTATATGAGTCTATTTAAGGTATGAATATTTATTATGTTTTATTTATTTAGTTCTTATTTATCAAATATATTCTGTATATGAAATGTCTTCTTCTTGTGTAGTGATGGATATACGAGCATTTCCCATCTATTTATGACAGACGTGTTTATGTTCCTATCACTGGCTCCCCACGTGCCACCATATGGAGGGCCTTGCATTCGCATCCAGAAGGTATTCAGGAGTACAAATGAAGGATCGATGCACTGAACATAGACGATGTCATATGGACACCCTACGTGAAGCATATAGTGCATCAATACTTTGATGACACTTCTCTGTTTTCAGGTATCTGTGATGGGAGAGTTCAGTGGCTAGATATTTACTTAAGAGGTGTGTGCGCCAATTTGGATATGTTTACGACATCCCTCGACTAGTACCTGGTGTGTCATCTAAGGGCATTGATAGATGGTTTATGTTCAACATTGTCACCAGCGGCGTATGTAGGAGATAACACTTCTTTCAAATAACATCATGGGTTTGGAAAAACTAGATGGTGAGATGTATGTCGGGTTGTCTCAGATAGCACACATTGCCCGTGGTAGACATGGGTAGATTTTATTAGTTTGTTTATTTTTTGATGTTGATGACATTATTTGTATAATATTGACATCTTATCATATATTATCTTAACATTTCATTGGAAGAAAATTAGCATTACATTACTCAACACGAACACTGTTTAACATAAATTAACAAGAAAATAACATGAATAAAACTTAAATAGTACTAAATGATTCAGGACGTTTCAACATCTTAATAATATCGTTAACAAATGTGGCAATTGTTACATCCACCTCGATCAGACATTTTGTTTCATATCGGTGATATGTGTTCCACATGACTTTTAAATCTTCATTTGTCTTCAGCTCAAACTTATTGAAACTAATATTCTCTTTATTATCGATTAATGGAGAATGATACTCGATCTTAACCACATTTCTATTGTCGATATGGTGCACAAGATTATTCAATTTGGATTTTAGAACATCAATAGGAGTTTCCTATACGAGCCTAAAATCATTTGAAGGTTTCACGTCGTTGAAGTACACAAATGCGTTATATCAATATTGAGACATAATGAGGTGTTTTTTTAAACAACATATCATACATATTTATACAAGTTTGGAATCATTATGGACCATACAAAATTGTTTGTACAATCACAACCCTACAAAAGTGTCAGCAAAATCTCAACCATTGAAAATTAATACTACCAAAATTTTCAGTATTATTTGAAAAATTTGATAATCACCGAAGGTTTTTTAAAAACACCGGTATTCTCAGAAGGTTTTTTTTTTTGGAAAAACCAGTAAACTAACACTACTAAAATTTTCAAGGTTATAGAAAAAATCGAATAATCTCTAATACTTCTGAAAAAAAATCGATAAATTTTAACACGCATCAAAATTTTTAAAAAACCGTTAAAAATGCATACCAATTTTTTTTTATAAACTAACAGATTTTTAGTATACATACCACACACCACACTTTTTATTAATCTATCAGATTTTTCACACGACAATTTTAACATGAATATTTTTAATATTATGAAAAGTTGAGATGTATCCTATTTAATTTCATGGGTGCCACGACAAATTCTCTAAGAAGTATATTGGGTTTGTAAAAAGTTGGGTCCAAAACAAAAATAGTGTGATGCTTTTGGTCAAAACAAAATGTCCATTTCATGAAAATCGGACTTCATATCTCTCTTTTAGAAGTATACCCCCTCCAAATCATATGAACTTACTAAAGGATTCATGTGTTTTAAAAACTAAACTATAATAATTTTCCTTACAAAACTCTTTACTCCAAAATTATCAAAGTTCTAAAAGATTCAACTGCGTTTTTAATTTTTACTAAAGTTTAACTATATAATATTCCCACAGAAAATGCATAAAAAGTTTTATTGTTTAGTACTTTCAGTATAAATATTTAAATCAATAGTTTTCTTTTTTAATATTTTAGATCTGAAAGTTTTATTTATTTTTGGAAGTTCTGGTTAAAATATTCAATCCACATATACTTCTAATTTACATATTTAACTTGAAACTTCCAATGAAGGAAACATTTAAGTTATTTTTCTTTATTTATTTTAATTTTTTTATTTGTTTTTTATTATTTATTATTCATATTTAAAGAATGAATTTCAACCACTAAAAATTTTTTAAAAAATTTACAATTTGATTCCTTATTATGTCTCATTTAATAAATAATCATCTATTTTATTTTAAAACAATTTTAATCTCCCTTTCCTATTTATGGTAAAAACGGATGTAATGTGTAATTTTTTTAATAGGTGGAAATTGTTAATTATATAATAGTTATCATTTTTTATAATAGTATATTTATTATATTATATTAAAACCTAATTACAAATAAAATAAATTATGTCAACTAAAATAGGAATAGAAGTGACCTCAATTTAAACTCTATAACATTTAGGAATGCATCAGCTAGCAAATTCATTATGTATCCTCATCAATGTGTTTTCTCCATCCTCTTCTAGAACGATCCATATTCTTATTCACACCTCCTTTTCATTTCAATCTAAAATATTCATAAATCAAAATTTCTTCATTCTCAACTATATTTGTTTTCGGTGAAATCCATATTTATGGATGCAGTTAAAAATTAACTGAGTTCTTAACTCCAAATTCTTTCTTCATTCTCTTACTAATTTTTCTAAATTTATTCTTTAATTTTATCAAAGAAATAATTTTTTAATGCAAATATTATTTTGGTTAAGAGAACTTTGACACTGCGGAGGATGGTTAGGTCTTGCATGTTGCACCTGTCTTCTTTTGAAGGGTCGAGGTCTAGGCCTAAATTGATGACTTGGTCCTCTCTGGTTCATCTGGCCAACTCCATACTGATCAATCTCTCCTTGAACCTTTTTCAAATTATTCTCAGTCACACTATATTGTCTTTGCACCCCTACACAAGCAGGGAACTCTCTTTCCATGTTGGGTGTCCCCCCATAAGCCTCCACGGGATTTAATCCACCATGAAACTCAAGAGGATTCATGCGAAAGAAACACCAGAAATCCCAACCCGCAACTTCTTGTGGAGTCACTTGAGGTTGTTGACCACCATGCAACTGTTGCATCCTATGCTGCATGAATTGGTTTTGTGGTTGCTGCATCGGTTGCACAAACTGAGGCCATTGAAAACCTTCACTACCACTTGGCAGTTCGGAGTCTGAATTCTGAGTTCTGGGCCTACCACGACCTCTGCGTCTGCCAGCCATGATCCCTAATGTCATAGAAATAGGATTAAGTTGTTCAGGCTTAATACTATGAATATAACACCAATGACAATGATGACAACCCACATATGAGGCAGAAAGAAATACTTATAATATTTCATGGCTAGGTCGAGGATATGACATGCTCTGATACCAACTGTAACAACCACATATAATATATGTCTAGAATACATATTATACATAGTGTAAACTGGTACTGAAATACATAAGCGCCTAGCAGCACAATGTACATCTACATACATGCCCAAAATAAAACATAACATGGCACAAAATGTACACAAAAATGCTCAAAATAAAACTACTAGGAGCTAGATCACTAAACAATGATCCCAAAAATATCTACACAGCGGAAAAGCCATCCAGTCATCAGGTAAGCAAGACATCACTCTAGCTTGTCCTTACCTTTCGCCTGCTCAGAACCACCTGAAAAATAATCAACAACATGGGGTGAGATAATAATCTCAGTGGGTTCCCTATCTTATGGATCCACTCGGCTCTACAAGGTTTTCTAATCAATATTCAGTTTTTCTATCAATATTCAACTCAAGTCAACAAGGGAACGAAGACTTGAGCGATGGGGAACTAACTCGCAATGTATGGCAACATGCACCTGAGTTCTCACAACTCAACCACGATCATTATTCAGATCACGACACATCAATCCCCGAACGGACTTACGTCTAAGCCAGGCCCGGTTCATGCATGCTCGTAGGATTCGGCTTTCGCGGTGGATATTGGGTCCTCTATGAGGCTTAATCCCCAGTTCAAGCGACCGTCACCCGTATGGGCCTCTAACCCACTTAGGGTATCTTTCACCGTACGGGCCTCTAACCCATTTAGGTGTCCACCTTTCCCCCACGTCCGTCGTGGTTGGGGCTCAAACCCAATTGAGGATCAAATCATCAGTCTCATATCCCAATGCTTACTCATCTAAGCATACCAAATAGAGATGTGCACCATCAAAGAAAACACATATTCTGAATACATGATCGGTTCCACAAATCATCGGTTCCACGTACCATAACAAAATCCATCAATCACAGGTGACTTCATTCATCACAATACACAAACAATAACATGGCATGTTCCATACAATATGTCTCATTCTTAATCATGACAACAATTCGTCCACGACCTCCACATAAGCGTCGTACGAATGAATACCATCATTTAATATTATCTAAGTTATAAACCTCACACATGACCTAATACCAATCCCATGTTAACTTACTAGATTCATTATGTAATTTTCACCATTAGCATGTATTCAACATAAGCATAGCATCACAAATGATTAATGGTTGGAAGAATGCATTTAGAAACACTTAAGAAATGGATTTTGAAGTTTTTAGCATAAGTCAATCAATTGGTTGGGGAGGCCCAATTGATTAGTTCCTCTCACATTTCTGTTTTTCAGAGTTTGCTGAGGATCAATCGATTGATCCTGAGTGTCAATCGATTGGCTCACTAAAATTTTCCACTGTTCATAAACAGAAAGTTTGTGCAATCGATTGTAATGCACTGTCAATCGATTGGTCCTGTAAAAATCACATTTTTTCAAAACAAAAGGGATGTGCAATCGATTGGTTGTAGGGACAAATCGATTGGTCCACTCACATTTTCACTTTTCCATTTCACAGAACACCACTTTCTTTGTTAAACCATTTGCAACAAAACACCCACTCCTTCTTCCAACCAACCCATCACACTACAAGCTTATATGCACATATATAACAAGTTCATAACCACAAGGATTTCAAGGTCATAACCACAATCAATCCTCTAACCACAATCACAACAAATCATGTAATCACAACAATCATAAGAACACATCAAGCACATATCCATGGAAATCAACAAGAGCAAGAGAAATATTCATCATATATCATGGATTTTCATGATTTATCTATGATTCTACAACCCTAATCTTCTAGAAATCTAGGGTTTCTAACTAGAACCCTGTAGCGGGAAATTCATGATCATCAATCTATTGATAAGCTAGAGATCAAATAACAAGAGTCACCACCGCGCTTTTATTGTTTCCAAGGGAAAAGGGGAAAGTACGAACAAAACCTAAAAAGTAAGAAGTTTTCAAATAAAAACTAATAAAAGTCAGAGATCACATGTAAGGGGTTTGGTTACACAAATGGAAGGTGTTAGCACCCAAAGTGTCCCAGGTACTCCTAGGGAACTCTTTTTGTGTGCATATATATTTGGTACAAAATGATGTTTACAAACAAATAGAATGGGGGGCTGAGAAAAGAATTCATTAATTATATTTTTGTGTTTGACAAGACCTTCGGTCTTGTGCCTACGTACCAACATAAAAATGAGGGATCAAACCCTCGTAGTTCGTGATACAAATTTCAAAGTGGGTGCATTACTTTTAACAAAACTAAGTTTGAAAGGCACAAAGTCCAAAAAATGGTTTGATAGAGTTAGTTCTTTTTGGACTTTTTGAAAGTTTAGGTCAGGTATAGTTAAGTCTATTTACAAGTTTGATTTAAGAAAAGAAGTTTGAAAATGCAATGGCATAAGGCCAAAGTTTCTATCTTTTTTGCAAAAGTGGTCAAAGTTTAAAACAAAAGTAGTTCACACAAAGAAGATTCTGAAAAATAGAGGGAGAGATTTTAAAATTAAAGAAATTGGGAGAAGATGAAGAGACTATCCTATGTACAAAATTAAAAGTTTAGAGTTGAAAAGATCTGACCAAATGGGTAGCAATCCACTAGACAAAATTGTCAATAGAAACCCAGAATTCCCTTGGACTTTTTTAGAAGAATCAAGCAACACACAAATGCACAATTATATTATCTTGAAGAGCAAGGCATCAAATAAAGATGGCCACGTCCAAGCTTATCCATTCCATGATCTTCTTCAAAAATAACCCATGTAACAGATGAAATCCATAAGTCACAGGTTCAAAATAACAACTTCACAATAATCATGTTGCAGATGAACTCATAGAGGTCTTCAAAGATGTATCAGAGGAATTTCAAATTGCAAGCACTTGGTTTCTCAGCAAATTGGCATTGGCCAAGTCCTTTAGCTTAGGAAGGTTGCCTAGATTCTAAGTCCATTTGTCCAAGATCAAGCCAACAGTCCACACAAAAGTCTTTTTATGGTTTTTGTTGTTATTATGTACATTAATGGTCAAAGACCACACAAACAAGCAAAGTATACATAAACAAAATATATCACACAATATGGTCCAAGTGGACAAAGTGAAAATTACATTAACACAAACAACTAGAATGATATGAATAATGGCAAATGAAATAGAGCGCTAAAAGTAAATTGCATTAAAGTAAAAGCTTGAAATTAAAAGTTAGTAGTTAGTAGGTTAAGAGTTAGTGTTGTTTTTCTTTTGCTTTTTTTATTTCAAGACATTCTTTGGAGAACACTCAACCCACTTATCACAAGCATGGATCCTTGAACCAAAACATCTTCCAAAGGAAGGAAATAAGGCCAAGTTTCCACACAATATCATGAAAGAGGGGAGACTTACAATCTCACTAACTAGAATGCTTATGCCTTTTATGTCACAAATTTAGCACTATGTTAAGCAATCGTAATTGGACTTATGTAGAAGTCACAACTATTTGAGGCCGGGCAATAGAATTTTGGTGTTAATGCATGTTAGAGACATAGTATAATGGACTATGCTCATGAAACATACCACACACAAAAAGAGTATGCAAAAGGTGTGGCTTAATCTCATCCATACTCATGTTAATTTTTCAATAAACTAGCATTAGGACTTTGAGATATCATAGGCCAAATGGAATGAATGAATGAAGAAGGGGAATAAGATGAAGTTGGAAGGGGATGAATGAAATCACAAATTGGTCAAAGGAAGACTTTTACCAAATTAATATCATTCATTTATTTTGGGAGATGGAATGTACATTCCATCAATCCCCTAAATTCAATGATATTAATTTGACAAAGTCAAATCAACCTTGACCAAGGCCCAATAACAATAAGCAAATTCAAACAAGTCAATACAAATGGTCAACAAAAATTAATTGGCATTTATTCAATTAAAAATAATAAAATAGTGCATTTAAATCAAATATGGTTTGTCTAATTCCTAAAATCTCATCAAAACACCAAAGAAATGGCCATGAGATTTATCATAGGTCAAACAAGGTCAAAGGACCTTGGAGAAAAAATTTCATAATTTTGGACATTCAAAAAAATTTAAAATAATTTAAAACAAATGCAAAATCAATTAATTCATGAAAAATATTAATAATGATCCAAAAAATAATTTTAATTCAGAATATAAAATAGGAAAATTTTTGAAATTTTTTGGTGAGAGTCCCATATTTTTTGGATCAATATTGAATTTAATATGAATTATTGAAAATAATGCAATTAAAATAAAAATTCAGAAAAATTAAAAATACGTGGACCATCTGATCTCCCTCATTAATTGAGGTGGCAGATCAGATGGTCCCTATCGCGCGTTCCACATGGTCTTGAGTCAACAGTGCTGCACAAGTCGTAATTAAAACCAACGCTCAAGATTAAAACAAAAGGAATGGATCATGTGGTTCAGAGTCTTGCCAACGCATCGCCGGAGCCAGAGCTCCGGTCATCTTCTCCGGTGGACCTCACCAGACTGGTCCACCATCAACCATCACCAAAATGAAAAACAAGGACATGATCTTAAAGAAAAAATGGCAATGAGCTCGAATATGACCTCAATTCACTCTAACTCCAAGTATATTGAGATATACATGGAGTAGAAATTTGAGGTGCATGAACTGAGTTGCTTTAATTTGGCCTCAAAGCAACTCAATCTTCTTGCCTACATTGGTAGGACTTCAGACAACCAAAGAATCAATAGAGTTGAGCCAGAATTAGAGAAAATCGAAGACTTCAAAATTTCTGGAAAATACCTTCAATGTAGGTCTGGATTCAATTGATCTTGATCTTGCTTGTGCTTGATCTCACTCCACTTGCTTGCAGAAGAAGGATTAGATGCTTGAAAGGCTATGGATTCCTGGAGAATTGAATTTCAAAACAGTGGAAATTCAATCTCAAATTCAAGAGAATTTTTCAGGCTTATCCTTTGCAAAGTGAGGGTTTGAGATGGGGGATCAAAGCTGGCGCGAATGTCTGTTCATTTCTGAGCAATTGAAGCTCTATTTATAGCCAAAACAGTTGATAATTGCACACTTCAAATCACTTTCCAATTTTGGCAAATGGTGATCCAAGGGTGCATGGGCGCGCACAGACCCATGAAATGATTGCTTGAGGTCCACAAATGAATATTGGATGGTTTGAATTAAGCTTGGATTGCAAGGCAAGTGTGCATTGATGTTTGAAGTTTGATCCTTGCCAAGTGATATCACCATGTTTATGCCATGCGCAGCCTATGCATTTCTTGTCCAAAATGAATGAATTTGAGCTCTTTGGAAAGGTGAGATCAAGAGGAACAACTTTCATGTTTAAGAATTTTTCATTTGGAGCTTGGAACTTGGAGAAATTTTAGGTGGAAGTTTGGAAATTTTTGACATATCAAAATTTTTCTAAGTGTCAAGCCATATGTCTCAATATTCCATCTTGCATAACTTTTTATAGGAGCTTCAAATGAGAAACGTGTCTTCATCAAAGTTGTAAATCTATGAAATAACTTCAAAATGGTCACTAATTTCATGTCATTTGGATTTGAAATAATAGAGTTATTCATTTTTGAAGTTTGGAAAAATCACTTGATCAATGGTATAGGTCAAAAGTGACCTATAATGTAACCTCATATCACATGCTCAAAAAATTTGAATTAGCTCCCACTCCAAACATAAAAGTTGAAGTATAAATATTGAATTTAATTGTGCAACTTGTAAATATTTCATCTCATAAAATTTGAGAAAGTTATGGTCTTGGGAAGTTGACTTTCAAATTAGGGTTTAGACAAAACGACCTATAATGTTTCAACATAGAAAATGATTTTCCAAGCAAAACTAGCTCTAGATCTCAACATGAAAGTTGTTTATAATGACATTTAGATTAAGTTTTATCTTGGAATCATTTTCATATGGTGAAAATTGTAGGAGATAGGGTCTAGGGAGACCCAGTTTTGATCAGATGAATTCATCTGGCCAACCACCATCAACCAACTTGCTAACTTCCAATTCTCTTGACTTTCTTGGCTCATTGTAGGTAATATATGTTTAATATGATGAATTTTGGAGTGTTCCTTGAGAAATTTGATCAATTGGTGAGAAAGCTTGTTGGAGAAGTTACTCAAGATACCCAGTCAAACTAGGGTTTCCAAGGCAAATCACTTTCAAACTCTTGAAGAAAACTTGATCAATATAACATGCAGAGAAAATTGGGACTCATATATGATGTTTATAACCATTCTTGAATCAATTCTTGGTTGTGTTCTTTGTTCATGAGGATCTCAAATCCTAGATGTGAAACTTGGTGAATCAATGAGATCATGCCCTTTCCTACAAAAGAGTTAGGCAAATGCAAAGACATATTTTTGGTATTTTGGTTAGTGAAATGATAAAATACAAATATGATATGATCACAACGTGCTTGGTGATCTCTCCCAAAATAAACCCAATGAAAGAGGAGTAAGGAGAATGCCAAGACATGATCCCAATGCTAATGCTTATGATGGAATTGCATGAGGGATCTTAGGGTCAAAATTGGGGTCTTACAAACCCACCTCAAGAATGGAAGAGGGAAGTTTATGAACATGAGATGAGGATGAAGATGATGGTGTTGGTTCCAAGCTTTTGATCTTTCCAAGCTTTTCTTCTTCTTCTCCACTCGCTTGTTTTCTCTTCTCCTCTTGAGCTTCTCTTTTATTCACTAACCTTTCTGATACTTAGAGAAAATGAAGTGGCTTATGGTAGGTGGTATATCATACAAACATGTGGTGGTGAGTGAGTCAAATATTATCAGCAAGTGGCCATGAGAAATGCGTGGTAAGAAAGTGGTCACTAGTAGCAACAAATATCTCAAGTGGCATTAATCTTGTAATATTTGTTCTACCAGAGCTATTGACCCATTATTAGTGTTACCAAAATGTCCCAATTAATAAAAGGTCAGTCCCAATTAATATTAATTAAGTCAACCTGAACTCACTATTTACTCTATTAATCCCAATTGACAACTTTTAGAGCACATAGGAACTCATTGACCTCAATTAATAGGAATTTAGGTATTTAAGGAAATACGGGGTATTACATCCTCCCCCCTTAAATAAAATTCTTCCTCGAATTTAAATATTACTTGGAAGAGGTGAGGGTAAGCTTCTCACATTTCTGACTCCAGTTCCCATGTAGGATCGCCCGGATGTGATTCATCCCACTGAACCTTAACAAGAGGAATCTCCTTATTTCTTAATACCTTAACTTCTCGTCCTACAACGCGACTTAGTAGAGGTTCGAAAGTCAGGTCTGCTTCTACTTCTATTGAATTTGGAAGGATAGGCTGAAGAGAATCTGGAATGAACTTTCGAAGTTAAGATGTGTGAAAGACGTCATTTATTTCTAATAGAGAAGGTGGTAAAGCTAATATGTAGGCTAATTCTCTAATCCTTTCTATAATCTGGTATGGTCCCATATATCTCGGGCTTAGCTTCCGTGACTTAAATGGTCCTTTCAATCTTAACCTCGGAGTCACCTTCAAAAATACATGATCACCCTCATCAAATTCCAATGGTCTTCTCCTGTGATCCGCATAGATCTTTTGGCGATCTTGCGCTTTCCTCATCTTATCACAAACCATCCTTATCCTTTCGGTAGTCTCTTGAATAATCTTCGGCCCTAAGATCCTTTCTTCACCAACTTTTGTCCAACATAAAGGTGTTCTACATTTCTGTCCATACAAGGCTTCATAAGGAGCCATCCCAATACTGGCATGATAACCATTGTTATATGCGAATTCAATCAATGGTAAAAGCTCCGCCAATTCCCTCCACTTTCAAGTACACAAGCTCTTAACATATCTTCCAGTGTCTATATCGTCCGTTCAGTATGACCATCCATTTGAGGATGATTAGAAGTACTCAAACACAACCTCGGTCCCATAGCTTGTTGGAATGCCTTCCAAAATCTTGAAGTAAACTTTGGGTCTCTATCGGATATAATACTATTTGGAACACCGTGCAGTCTAACAGTTTCTGAAATGAACAATCGTGCAAGATGAATTGCCTTGTAAGTAGTCTTCAAGGCCAAGAAGTGTGCAGACTTAGTCAACTGATCCACAATCACCCAAATTGAATCATAACCACCTAGGGTCCGAGGTAACCCTACTGCAAAATCCATTGAAATACCATCCCATTTCCAAACTGGAATCTCTAAAGGTCACAATAAACCACCTGGCTTCTGATGTTCGATCTTTACCTGCTGGTATACAATGCATTCCGACACATACTCCGCAATATCCCTTTTCATTATAGGCCACCATTAGTCCTTCTTCAAGTCTTGATACATATTTGACGAATCTAAATGTATAGTAAAAGCCCCTTTGTGAGCTTCCTCCAAAACTTTTCCTTTCAGCTCGACATCATTCGAAACATAAATCCTTTGATTAAATAGAATGACTCCATCCGGTGACTGAGCGAAACCAGGTTGAGTCGACATCTCTTGCAACTTCTCATCTATCATTTGTCCTCGTCGGATATCTTCCCTTAGGTTAGAAGTAACATTCAAATTTCCCATTATCACACCATTCTGCGTCCAACTAAACTGAAGATTAAGATCTCGGAACTTTTCCAAAAATGCGTATTCTAACATCATCAACTCAGCTTTATGCATCTCTTTCCGACTTAAGGCATCCGTTATTCGCTTTCCCCGGGTGGCACTTAAGCTCACAATCAAAATCCTTCAAATACTCCATCCATCTCCTATGTCTCATGTTTAACTCTTTCTGGTCTAATAAGTATTTCAAACTCTTGTGATCACTAAACATATCAAAATGCACTCCATACAAGTAATGTCGTTACACCTTCAATGCAAAAACAACAGCAGCTAGTTCAAGATCATGAGTCTGATAGTTCTCTTCATGAGGCTACAAATGACGAGAGGCATAGGCTACAACCTGACCACTCTGCATTAACACCCCTCTTAATCCTTTCTTAGAGGCATTACAAAATACTTCATAAGACTTACTAGGATCAAGGATGACTAAAACAGGAGCAGTCGTTAGCTTTTCCTTCAAACTCATAAAACTCTTCTCACACCTCGAATCCCATTTAAAAGAAACTTCCTTTCGGGTAAGTCTAGTCATTGGTAATGTTATCTGCGAGAACCCCTTCATAAACCTTCGATAGTAACCTGCCAAATCCAAGAAACTTCTGACTTCGGAAGCATTCTCCGGTCTTTCCCAATTAATAATTGCTTCAACTTTAGATGGATCCATTGCCACTCCTTCTTGTGATATTACATGACATAGAAACTTCACTTCGTTCATCCAAAATTCACATTTACTTAACTTGGCAAAAAGTTGCTTCTCTTGCAGTACTGACAGAACAATCCTTAAGTGTTCTTCGTGCTCTTGGGGAGTATGAGAATAAATAAGAATGTCATCAATAAAGATCGCCACGAACTGGTCCAAGTATGGTTGAAATATCCGATTCATATAGTCCATGAAAACAGCAAGGGCATTCGTCACACCAAACGGCATTACAAGGAACTCATAATGGCCATATCGGGTTCTAAATGCGGTCTTTGGTACATCCGAACTCTTAACTCTTATTTGATGATATCCCGATCGTAGATCAATCTTCGAGAACACGCAGACTCCTTTCAACTGATCTAACAAATCGTCTATCCTTGGCAGATGATACTTGTTCTTAATGGTAACTTTATTCAAATAGTGATAATCAATACACAACCACATACTACCATCCTTCTTCCTTACTAATAATACTGGAGCTCACCACGGTGAGACACTAGGTCGGATGAAATGCTTGGTTAATAACTCTTCCAATTGATTCTTCAACTCTCTCAACTCGAGTGGCACCATGCGATACGGAGAAATGGAGATTGGAGTAGTCACATGTATTAGATTAATAGGGAATTCCACTTCCCTTTCAGGAGAAAGAGAGGTGACATCCTCAGGGAAAACTTCCGGAAATTCACAAACAACTAGAATTTGCGTAACACTCGGATTATCGCTAGATTCATTGGTAAGTACCAAGAAAACTAACTTTTCATTCTCAAATAAGAAATTGACCATACCAACCGTACCTTCCAAGATAGTAGTTAGCACATCCCTTGGAGTAGCTTCACTAGATGGAATAATAATCAACTTCTCTTCACATCCAATAAACACTGAATTGGCGGAAAGCCAATCCATCCCCAAAACCACGTCAACCTTCTTAAGTGGTAAAAAAATAAGATCAATCTGGAAAATTCTAACATTCACCGAGAGCGAACAATTTTCACATGTCAACGGCATCTCAACCATATCATCCATGGCGGTAGTAACCACCATAGGAGGAGACAAGGGAATTGCTTGCAATCCAAGACGCTTCATGCACTGAATTGATACAAAAGAACGTGTCCCCCATAATCAAACAATAAAAAACAAGGATGATTATTGACGAGACACTTACCAACAATTAAGGCATTGTTGCTCTTAGCCTTCTTTGCACCCAACATATAAACTTGATCGATACTCTTTCACTACATCTGAACCTTATTTTATGGACACTCTCTAACCATGTGACCTTCTCCTTGACACTTAAAACACCTAATTCCACTTCTAACACATCTTCCAGAATGAGACTTCTTACATACTTGACATTGTGGAGGATGATTAGGTATTGCATGTTGCATCTGTCTTCTTTTGAAGGGTCGAGGTCTAGGCCTAAACTGATGACTTGGTCCTCCCTGGTTCATCTGGCCAACTCCATACTAATCAATCTCTCCTTGAACATTTTTCAAATTATTCTTAGTCACACTATATTGTCTTTGCACCCCCACATAGACAAGGAACGCTCTTTCCATGTTGGGTGTCCCCCCATAAGCCTCAACAGGATTTAATCCACCATGAAACTCAGGAGGATTCATGCGAAAGAAACGCCAGAAATCCCCACCCGTAACTTCTTGTGGAGTCACTTGAGGTTGTTGACCACCATGCAACTGTTGTATCCTCTGCTGCATGAATTGGTTTTGTGGTTGCTGCATCGGTCGCACAAACTAAGGCCATTGAAAACCTTCACTACCACTTGGCGATTTAGAGTCTGAATTCTAAGTTCTGGGTCTACCGCGACCTCTGCGTCTGCCAGCCATGATCCCTAATGTCATACAAATAGGATTAAGTTGATCAGGCTCAATACTATGAATATAACACCAAGGACAACGATGACAGCCCACATATGAGGCAGAAAGAAATACTTATAATATTTCATGGCTAGGTCGAGGATACAACCTGCTCTGATACCAACTATAACAACCACATATAATATATATCTAGAATACATATTATACATAGTGTAAACTGGTACTGAAATACATAAGCGCCTAGCAGCAAAGTGTACATATACATACATGCCTAAAAGAAAATATAACAGGCACAAAATGTACACAAAAATGCCCAAAATAAAACTACTAGGAGCTAGATCACTAAACAATGATCCCAAAAATATCTACACAGCAGAAAAGCCATCTACTCATCAGGTAAGCAAGACATCACTCTATCCTGTCCTTACCCTTCGCCTGCTCAAAACCACCTGAAAAATAATCAACAACATAGGGTGAGATAATAATCTCAGTGGGTTCCCTATCTTATGGGTCCACTCAGCTCTACAAGGTTTTCTAATCAATATTCAGTTTTTCTATCAATATTCAACTCAAGTCAATAAGGGAACGAAGACTTGAGCGATGGGGAACTAACTCGCAATGTATGGCAACATGCACCTGAGTTCTCACAACTCAACCACAATCATTATTCAGATCACGACACATCAATCCCCGAACGGACTTACGTCTAAGCCAGGCCCGGTTCATGCATGCTCGTATGATTCGACTTTCCCGGTGGATATCGGGTCCACTATGAGGCTTAATCCCTAGTTCAAGCGACTGTCACCCGTATGGGCCTCTAACCCACTTAGGGTATCTTTCACCGTACGGGCCTTTAACCCATTTAGGTGTCCACCTTTCCCCCACGTCCGCCGCGGTTGGGGCTGAAACCCAATTGAGGCTCGAATCATCGGTCTCACATCCCAATGCTTACTCATCTAAGCATACCAAATAGAGATGTGCACCATCAAAGAAAACACACATTCTGAATACATGATCGGTTCCATAAATCATCGGTTCCACGTACCATAACAAAATCCATCAATCATAGGTGACTTCATTCATCACAATACACAAACAGTAACATGGCATGTTCCATACAATACGTCTCATTCTCAATCATGGCAACAATCTGTCCATAACCTCCACAAAAGCGTCGTACGAATGAATACCGTCATTTAAGGTTATCTAAGTTATAAACCTCACACGTGACCTAACAACAATCCTAGGTTAACTTACTAGATTCATTATGTAATTTTCATTGTTAACATGTATTCAACACAAGCATGGCATCACAAATGATTAATGGTTGGAAGAATGCATTTAGAAACACTTAAGAAATGGATTTTGAAGTTTTTAACATAAGTCAATCGATTGGTTATGGAGGCCCAATCGATTGGTTCCTCTCACGTTTCTGTTTTTCAAAGTTTGCTAAGGATCAATCGATTGATCCTGAGTGTCAATCGATTGGCTCACTAAAATTTTCCACTGTTCATAAACAGAAAGTTTGTGCAATCGATTGTAATGCACTGTCAATCGATTGGTCCTTTAAAAATCATATTTTCTACAAAACAAAAGGGATGTGCAATCGATTGGTTGCAGGGACCAATCGATTGGTCCACTCACATTTTCACTTTTCCATTTCACAGAACACCACTTCCTCTGTTAAACCATTTGCAACAAAACACCCACTCCTTCTTCCCACCAACCCATCACACTACAAGCTTATATACACATATATAACAAGTTCATAACCACAAGGATTTTAAGGTCATAACCACAATCAATCATCTAACCACATTCACAACAAATCGTGTAATCACAACAATCATAAGAACACGTCAAGCACATATCCATGGAAATCAACAAGAGCACGAGAAATATTCATCATATAGCATGGATTTTTCATGATTTATCTATGATTCTACAACCCTAATCTTCTAGAAATCTAGGGTTTTTAACTAGAACCCACCTCAAGAATGGAAGAGGAGAAGTTGATGAAGATGAGATGAGGATGAAGATGATGGTGTTGGTTCCAAGCTTTTGATCTTTCCAGGCTTTTCTTCTTCTTCTTCACTAGCTTGTTTTCTCTTCTCCTCTTGAGCTTCTCTTTTATTCACTAACCTTTCTGATACTTAGATAAAATGAAGTGGCTTATGGTAGGCGGTATATCATACAAACATGTGGTGGTGAGCGAGTCAAATATTATCAGCAAGTGGCCATGAGAAATGTGTGGTAAGAAAGTGGTCACTAGTAGCAACAAATATCTCAAGTGTCATTAATCTTGTAATATTTGTTCTATCAGAGCTATTGACCCATTATTAGTGTTACCAAAATATCCCAATTAATAAAAGGTCAGTCCCAATTAATATTAATTAAGTCAACCTGAACTCACTATTTACTCTATTTATCCCAATTTACAACTTTGAGAGCATATAGGAACTCATTGACCTCAATTAATAGGAATTTAGGTATTTAAGGAAATACGGGGTATTACAGAAAGTCACTAGGATTATCGAGAGGTATAAAACTTCATAATGTTTGAAGGTTCTTATAAGAATAATTGTTCTAATTCAAAATAGTGAATTTCCTTTCTTGGGTAGAGTGTCCCCCCAGACGTAGATGTGGTTTCACTGAACTAGGTTACCTATCTTGTGTTATTTGATAGCTTTTTGCATTATATATTATTGATGTCAAACTGTTCTTAAACTGGTTTTAAAATTTGTACAAGTTGTCTCAACATCTGGTCCAACATTTGTCCCCTGACGAACAAAGTTCCAGCTTCAAATATTTTTTTGGTAGCATCAAGTTCCGTCATAGCTATCTCTTTCTCTAAAGTAGAGAATTCCAACATCTTCTCTAAGACGTCCCTTTCTTCACGAAGCCTTCCTAGATCCATGACTTCACATTTTTCAAAAGCTCTAAAAGAAAGTTAGGTAATAGTTATATGCATATGGAAAGTTGTATCAGTTATCATCTCACAGTTGGAAACCTTAGTCAAACTAGATATGTATACATATTCATTCTCCAGGATAATATTCTAAAGATCCTTGTTCGTTCTAGGCCCTTGTATGAACAAGACAAATGATAACTTAGAATAAGGGAGAGAGCAATCATTTACACCCAATGCTTATCTATTTAGATTAGGAACTTCTCTTTGTTTTTTTCTTTGTAGGTTCAACGTCAATGTGCCTTTTTCTTGTATCTTACTAGTATTATCATCACTGACAACTCTCAAAGACACCTTCTCAATAGGTTACGATACCAGTTCAGTAACAAGTTTCTTTTGAGCGTTTATTTCCTTCCCAGCATCGCCTCTTTGATCATATTCCCCCTCTTTTCAAGTTCACCCTTCTTCCCAAGTTCACCCTTTTACCGAGATTAGTTCTTCTTCTAGACATCCATAACCTCATGGTCTTGTTTAGATTCTCCTCCACGAGATCCTCCATCTGCATGACCTCAATGACATTAGCTTCAAGGAGAGTCTCTAGAATCACAAATGGGGAAGGAATGACTCTCCCTATTTTCTTAATCCCATGAATAATGTCAAGATGATCCATAACATTTGCAACAAGAAACAATAGAATAAATTCACAAGAACAAAGTAACTTGGAAGAAAATAAAAACAACATAGTTAATAGTGCAATCACTCATTTCCAAAGAGTTTCTTTCTTTTGAATTTAGTACCCACCTCAAGTAGAAAATGAATATCAATGCAATAATTTTTCTTCTTGGGATGTTTAACTCACTTGGGGTCAACTTCATCCATAATTCCAATATTGTTTCAGAATTTTGTAATGGTTATATTCAACCTTGCCTCCTCATCAGATATGTCACCTTATTTGTATACATGTGTCCCCGAAATCTAAAGAAAATGATTATGCATCCATAACTTTAGAAACTTATCTACACATGGTAGAAGGGAATGAAGAGTGTTAGAGGAGAAGGGGAATACCCTGGAAAATAATATTCTTCTCTCTTTGAACTAAATATTGTAACACCCCGAATTAAATAGGAGGATTATTTAATTAAGTTAATAATATATTTAATAATTTAATTAAATAAATTGAATTATTGGATTATTATTATTATTATTATTATTATTATTATTATTTGGAATAATAATTAGTGGAAAATATACAAGTTGGAATAAGAGAAAAAGGGTTCATTGTTGGTAAAGAGTTTTCACGTGAAACAGAGAAGCGGCTGAAAGGTGAAAAGTGGAGAAAGAGCAAAGGTTGAAGAACGGAAAAGCTTGAAGCTTAGAAATTGCCGGATTATCTCAGGTAAGGGGGGTTTATCGTCGCTTAATGGGTATTATAGATTAACATGTCATGGGTAGTGAGAAACCGTTGAATTGACCCTAATTGGGATTGTTGAATGCTGAAAAAATTGTGATGAATAAACTGGGTTTAAGCTGTAATTGAGTCCGTAATTGTGTGAGTCGTGTTTCCCCGAACGTGTAGCTTTTTACGGAAATTGAATCGGAGGTCCGGAAGTCCTCCAACGGCGGAAAATGCGGAGAATTCTGCATTCTGCCTTGTGTTAGCGCAGGGACTGCTGTTTTGCCTGCGTTAACCGGTTAACCCAGGGCGTTAACCGGTTAACACTGTTATATTTTGTGGAAATGTGCTGTTTTGCCTGCGTTAACCGGTTAACCCAGGGCGTTAACCGGTTAACACTGTTGCGTTTTGCCAGAAAATGTATTTTGTCCTGCGTTAACCGGTTAACCCAGGGCGTTAACCGGTTAACACTGTTGGAAATTAGAAAAATGGGTATTTTAATGTTGTGAATATAATTGGGGATTGGTCTATTATCGTTAATTTTGATGAGTAATTTTGTTGAGTTGATGTTATGAAGTGTTGATACAAATATGTTGATAAGTTGATTTTGTTGAAAATACTGAGTTGTAGGCTTGATGAGCCAAAGTTGATTATAAGTTGATTATGTTGAAAACCTTGTTGTGTTGCTATTATTATTATGTTGTCGGAATTGTAAAGTCGTGTATGCCATGTACATTCATATGCATTAAGTCGGAGCCTTGCTCACACCACGTTGGCCTGGATTGGCAAAATTTTAAGTTGAAAGTTGAAGGCTTATGCCTTGATGCCCACTAAAATGGCAATGATTTTAAGTTGGGAGTTTTACTCCGAATGGTACCACATGCATGACGAGTCGAGTCTCATTTGAGTTGCATTTTATGTTGTTCTTGAGTATGATATTGAGTTGATAACTGCCGTTGATGTATGTGTAATCTGATTTGGGTGATGAAACGTGTTAAATTACTTAGCATTACATGATGAATTATAATGCTTATTATATTGATTGAGAGACTCACCCTTACAGTTATTTTTCAGGTAACGAGCAATGAGTCGAGTAGAAGCTAATGCTTGGAGTCTAGTGTAGTCGCTTTAGTGGGTCATGCTCTGATAGATGTAACATCGGGACGGGATGTTTTAATTATTTTGTTGTCGGTTGTTGAACTATTTTTCATGTAATATGTTATACATTTTAATTGGTTGACATACTTTCTATCCGCTGCGTATTTTTGAAATGTTTTATGGTTGATATAATAAAAGAGCATGACAGATGTTATTTTCGAAGATGTGACACCCTTGTTTTGGGGTATTTACTCTGATATATACCTGTTGTTGTTATTAAATATTTGGGATGTTTAACTCACTTGGGGTCAACTTCATCCATAATTCCAATATTGTTTCAGAATTTTGTAATGGTTATATTCAACCTTGCCTCCTCATCAGATATGTCACCTTATTTGTATACATGTGTCCCCGAAATCTAAAGAAAATGATTATGCATCCATAACTTTAGAAACTTATCTGCACATGGTAGAAGGGAATGAAGAGTGTTAGAGGAGAAGGGGAATACCCTGGAAAATAATATTCTTCTCTCTTTGAACTAAATATCATCTTGAATGCATTCTTGGAAACGGTGTGTTCAGAAATAACCCCTCGCCTTTCTCCAGCCTTGAAGTCCCCTACTAGAATCTCATGGAGACTTTAGGGAGTATCATGATTTATAGGATCAACAATGTAATATGTATCCTTGAATCCTTTGAAGTTATCAATATATACTTGAAACATTTTACAACCCTACTTCAAGGATATCAACCCTTAAAGGTGGTCAGAATCAACAGACTTTTGTAAAATAGAAACAAATGAAAGAATAATGTCAACATAGGAATGCTACTCTTAAAGGATACATAGGTTTTTATTGTTTCTTGCAAAAGTCACCTACCAATCCGAAGACAGACCCATGTCGTGGTAGGCATACTACATTCTAGTTTCATCATCTACCCAAGGATATTAGCAACATCACCAGGTAGCTCAAGTGTTGGTGGCGTCATCCTTCACATGTCATTTTCATTGTTCATAGATAAAAAATGTTTATCATACATATTACATCTTGATCATTCCTCCAACCACCACCTTACCTCATCCTAAAAAACCTCACGTTTGAACATACACCTTAAACTCCTAGTGACACTTTATGCCTTATGATCCTCTATAAGATTTGTCATAGGTGTAGGGCCACTCATAATAACTTCACCAAAATAAAACCCAACATTAACATGTCTCATTTCTATCCTAGGGTAGACTCCCAATCTCTTAGCTTATTAAGGTCAACAATGGGAATACCTAAATTCGGGTCCGCTAAATCGACCATTTTCGAATTACTAGAAAATATTAGAGATGAACCAGGGGGAAGAAAGGAAGTACATTACGTTTTAAATGCATGTATGAAGAGTTCAAAAGGAGTTCAACTTGATTCAATCAAAACGATCTAAAATCTAAGAAATTTCAGCCACAAACTTGTAGGCAAAACCCCGTCTCTCTGATAACACTCAAGAACAAAGAAGAAGTCCAAAAAATGGAATTGAAGTTCAAGTTCATAAGTCATACGCATAAGCATCCGCCAAATAAATATTTTGTGTGCACAAGGAGCATTAAATGCACATGTTCCCTATGTCAACTACCCACACTCAATGTCATAATGAAGCTCTCTCTTTCAAGGGCAATTTCTCAATGGAGAAAGATTTCTCAACAATACATATTCTCATACCGCTCTTACAGATTTCTATTTTAACACTCTTCACTTCAAATCTATACTAAGGACTTCATTGACAACTGTTATGGGTTGTCCAAAGGCCCACCAAACTCAACCAATCTCGCAAAGGGCGTTCCACTCACTAACGCACATGTGGACTCTCACAGATGGACACCGCATAAGAGCATAAGTTCCCCCTCATCTCAACTTTAACCACATCTAACGTCCTTTTGCATTGTGTAAGACCCTAATTTTGACCCTAAGATCCCTCATGGCATCATATCATTGCTCAATGCATTGCCTCAAGGATTATAGCATGTGTGGCTCCTTAACCCTAGGGGTGGGACTTGTGTGAGTTTGTTTGAGATCACCAAGCATGCTTGTATTGTATATTATTGCTTTTTTTTATTGTGTTTACTAACCAAAAGCACAAAAATATGTCACTAACTCTTTTTGTTTTGAAGCTCAAGCGATCATGTGCTCCCATGCTCCTAGGAGGCTCCTAAGCCCAATGCAATGGCTAGATGAAGATGAGAAAAAGCACGACAATGGTCCAAAAAGTTCTTAATCATCATATATGTCTCCAAAGTATCTCAATTTTCCAAGTTGATCAAGATAACCGAAAGGGCTTGAGGATTGTTTCCCAAGGAAACCCTAATTCAATTGTGCATTGACTATGCCTTGCTCATGAAGCAACCTTAACCTATGATTAAATTTAATAAAGGGAAGTTATTTCATTCATTACTTTATGCATATATGAGCTTATGTGAGGTTCCTCAATCATTCATTCATCAAGATTTAAAGTTTGGCCTTGAGAAGTTGACCAGTCAAGTCATCTGACTAAACTGAGGATCACTGAGATACAACTTTTGATGTGTTTGTCAAATGAAGATTACCCCAAGATAAACAATGTTATTAAGAACCATATAAACAACTTTCATGTTCATCAAAAATCCATTTGAAACTTGTAAGGTCATCATTCATTTCAAAATATTATAGGTCATTTTGACTTAAACCCTAATTTTGGGTCAACTTCCCAAGGACCTAACTTACTTATTTTTTATGATTTTTAGGTGAGACCAAATGAATTGGAAATATTAAGATGTCTAATTAAAATGTTATGTTGGAAAAAATTTCATAATCCTAAAATAAATACATGTGATAATGCAAAACATTATAGGTCACTTTGGACCTAAGTCATTGAATTTGAAAAATTCCCAACTTCAAGTGCCCATAACTTTCTCATGAAAAATCCAAATGATGCAAAATTTGAGTCTAAATTGATCATCTTGAAAATATCTACAAATTTTATGTTGGAGGTTGTTTCATTTGAGGCTTTTATCATTGAAACAGAAGGTCTTGAAGATGCTTGCTTTTGGTAAAAAAATTCAAAGGGAACCTAGACATGTTTTGTACCCAAACCTTCACAGCCAGTTTTCATAAATTTCCAATTTCCAAATGAATTTTTTCCCAAAATGACTTTTGTTCCTTATTTCAAGGGCTTTCCAATCATTACTCACATTAATTTTTTGGACTTTCCATGTGGGAGTTTCAAAGAGCTTCATATTTATGTTCATTTTTGCATTTCACATTATAACTTCATGTGCAAGCAAATGCCAAGCCAATTGCACGTCCAATTCACTTCCATTTGAGTTCAGCATGGATTTGCAATCATTCTTGGGCCTTACATGCACCTGTACAGGCCCATGCAAGGAGAGTTCAAACTTCATGCACACGAGCCAAGCATTGTCTTGCATCACATTCCAGCTATAAATAGAAGTGCAATCTCATTCAAATGGTAACCAAGAGGAGATCTGAATTGCTGCTGAATTGAAAACCAAACCCTCACCAAAGGAATTTTCAGTTTTCATTCTCTTTTTCAAGCTTGAATTTCAACATCATTAGTTGATCTTCAAAGCTTAATTCCTTAACCTAGCATCACCATCACACTTCTAGAGCAAAATTGGATCAAAAGCTTGGAGAATTCGTGTTGTTTGAAGCTCTATATCAGAGGTAGAACACTGTCATACCCCGATTTTGACTCTGAAATTTTTTCCCATCAAATCAGTCATTTGCATTTCTCTTCATGACCACTTCACGTTTAATGATTTCTACGAAGTCATTCATCTAGAAAAACAAGTAAGTTTAAAATTGAAGAATAAAATTGGAGAATGAAAAGAATGGTACTCCTATGAACCGTGCAATATTTATGGAAACACAATCTCGATGATTTCTTCTATGTCTATCGGTAGTGATGATCGATTGATAGCACTCTTAGTTCTGTTACTGATACCAACAGTTCTTGGTTGGGGAAAAGAGGGACACTATGTGGTTTGTAAAATTACACAGGAGTATCTTAGTGAAGATGCTCTTTTTGCAGTGAAACAACTGCTTCCAGATTCTGCTCATGGCGATCTTGCTGCACTTTGCTCTTGGCCTGATGAAATTCGCTTCCATTATCATTGGAGTAGTGCTTCTCATTATGCTGATACACCTGATTTCTTGTGTAATTATCAATACTACAGAGATTGTCATGATTCTTATGGACGGAAGCATAGGTGTGTTACTGGAGCAATTCACAATTATACGATGCAATTAAAATTAGCTTATGCGGATGCTTCATCTAAATTTAACTATAATTTGACAGAGGCACTTTTGTTCTTGTCACATTTTGTTGGGGATGTACATCAGCCCCTACATGTTGGTTTTACCGGAGACCTAGGTGGAAACTCGATAACAGTTCGTTGGTACAGGAGGAAAACAAATCTTCATCATGTATGGGATAACATGATTATTGAGTCTGCTCTGAAAATGTTCTATGGCTCAGATCTTTCAACTATGATACAGGCTATTCAACGGAATATTACTGATATTTGGTCAAATGATGTATCTATTTGGGAACATTGTGCACACAACTACACAACATGTCTAGATTGGTATGCTTCTGAGAGCGTTAGCTTGGCATGCAAGTTTGCGTATAGGAATGCTACACCGGGAAGCACTTTAAAAGATGAGTACTTCCTTTCTCGACTGCCTATTGTGGAGAAAAGGCTGGCTCAAGGTGGTGTGCGACTCGCAGCTATTCTCAACCGCATTTTTACTTCCAAGACTGGAATAGCTCAAGCTTGAAACAAATTCAGTACATATTATGATTAAAAAAAAACACACGGTAATTACTGATATAATTCGCTTACAAAGCCAAAAGCTAACCACTTACAAAAGTAATATGTTACTATTTGAAGAACAAGTTAAAAAAATCAACAAAAGGCAATAAAGGCACATGAGCGCTCAAGGGCTCAAATGATGACTTTCACGGTTGTTTCGTCGCCGCCAACACATATTCTTGGCTCCACAAGGGCGCCCTTTCTCGCAAGCACTGATCTCTGCAAAGTTGAACAAGAGAACAAGTTGCTAAGGGTTAGAAAAGATCATCTTGAATGTGCAGATGAACATGATTTGAATGGAAATTCTACAGCTGCCTATGAATGCAACCAGAAGGCTGTTGATGTTTTTACCTGTGATGGCGTGAGAACTAATTCAGTCGAGCATCCGACATGTTTCAGTCTTACTTTAGACAGCAGTCCTGGATAAGTGAATGCAGCTTTTACAAACAACACGTATTGCTCAACCGGATGCGAGAACTTCAAAGGCAACGTTCGTGGAGAGAAGCAGATGTTGCAAGAACAATACAAGTATACATTAAGGGACCGGTTGCACGGTACAGGTTCTAAGGGTGTAGCTCCCAGGAATATGTCATACTCAAAATCCTGCATAACACCAATTACAACAATTCTATATAAGTTCACCAATCCGTAACACACACGAAAGGTCTCATCAAGATCATAAGGCTCACCAATTGCAGCAGAATCAACAGAAGCTGCAGGCTGCTTCAAGTTCTATGCATTTGCCTGCTTCTCAAACTGGACCGTCTTCGCACCAAATGGGTGCACAAGTTGCAGGATCTTTCATTCAAGATCCAAATAATCCCACTTGCTGAAAAAGCGCAGGCTGGATATCAAACCAGATGATATAATGCAGCAACAACACACATACGGCGAAGTTCGTGAACCTGCATCCAATTATTTTGATGGTCAAAGCAGGGCTGATACGTGGAGGGAAAAGATTGTCAGTGAAAGAAATCACGGATACTTCGTAAATAACCACAACAAGCTTGCAGCAACTTAAAACCGTTCCAACAATCATCACCAATAGCACGACAATTCAGCACCTTAATTACAAGAAACCGAAACAGAAAAGAAAAGAAATTTGGTTAAGGAATTTTACCAAACATTTGGTGTGCGAGTTGCAAAGTGGCTGATACAACACCAATTCTCCAAAAATTCTCCGACCACAACGAGATGACAGTGTCACAGACCTGCAATCAAGAAGTTTCAAGGTAGAAAAGCGAAAGGTTTCGGTTCATACATTTCACCCAACACTTGGTGTGTAAGTAAGTTATGAAACGTCAATTCACAAGGCAAAACAGAGCTCCAATCAGCAACAACATCACGGTGGAGAAGGAAAAGAATTTGAAACACAAAACAAACTCTAAATCGTACCGAAATTGTGCTTGAACCGTACCAAAATCGCACCGTTGAACCGAGTTGTATACCGTAACAGGATTTCACAAAGAAATTTGAGCTGAACACATAACGAATCTTGGTTTCGAATATGAAACTCTGAACCAAAGCTTACCAATTTCACTGCAGTAAAAAAGGTAGGGTCAATTGGCAAGCGTTAAAAGTCAGAAAAGTTCCCAAATTAGAATTAAGACAAAAATAAGGAAGAAAGCACGAGCTCAGAATACCATTTTCGGTTTTAGCATTAACAGGGCGATTTGATTCTGAGAACATCCAAAGTGCTTTGCAGAGTTACTCTTCTGGAACATCAAAGACACCCTTTGAAACCCTAATTTGTGAAGCATAAATAGAAAACGAATCAGTGGAGGGAGAGGAGGAATTAACAACGAAAATCGGAGGCGGAATTGAAACTTAAAAGCAAATCAAAACCCTAAATCCCAAATCAAAAAAACCGGTATTGGAAAGGAGGAGGAAGATTTAAGCTCACCTGATTCGTCGTCGCCAAAGGTGAGATTTCTTTTGTTGAGCATTTGAGTTTGAATGAGCGTCTGAGTTTGAGAGAGATTAGTTGAGGACGATTGAGCGATTTT
The DNA here is from genome assembly GCF_024323335.1 of Lathyrus oleraceus. Lineage (NCBI taxonomy): Eukaryota > Viridiplantae > Streptophyta > Magnoliopsida > Fabales > Fabaceae > Lathyrus > Lathyrus oleraceus. The sequence goes on from NC_066584.1 coordinate 477,541,658, forward strand.
GAGAGAGAGAGGGTTGGACGCGTTTGAGAGACGATTGGGTGAGGTTGAGGACGATTGAGTGAGATTGAGAGCGAAAGGGAGATTGAGATGGAAGCGGCTACGTGGTGTGAGAGAGGTTTCGTTGAGGTTGATAAGCGAAGGTTGAGGACGATGAGAGAGAGAGATTCTTTGAGTTTGATAGAGAATTCGTGAGATTGTGAGAAAGGAGACGGAAGTGTCTTCTGCTTTGGTTTCCTTATTTTCTTTTTTTAAAATTTATTTTAAACAGAATAAGTTTTTTGAAACATTAAAGATTTTTGTTTAAAATTCCTAGGTTATTTAGTTAATAATTGTTTTATGTTTTCAACTTATCCCCCATTGTAAACCCAACAGCCAGGCGGCTGGGTTTAATTAGGTTAGTCCAACAGTTTTCTTTTTTTATTAGTTTTTTATTTTAATTCTGATTTTTAATCCGTTTTAGTTTATTTATCCAATCTAGCATCAAAATAATAACTAGTCATGAGTGGTCTGGTGGGGAAGGGTAGTATCATAGTCTTGAGTGGGGTGGGTTCAATACTCATATGTAGCATTTTCTTTTAGCATTTTATTTTCTTTTAGCATTTTTTTTTCTTTTAGCATTTTATTTTCTTTTAATATTTTTTGTTATGTTTATGCTTTATTATTTTCATAGTTCATTATCATAACATAGATTTGTTTTCTTTTAATTTCATCATTCATTCAAAACCATTTTAAAACCATAAAAAATCATATTTTTCTCGATTTAATATCGAGCCCATTTTTCGACACCCTTGTAAGTCGATTGCTTTTTAAGCGTCGCCATCAACCTCACATAGCTTACTCTTGGGCTTTCTTACAATGAGCCGGTTCTCTTGCACTTACACTCATATTTCGCATCATTTGTTGTTTGGGCCTGATCTAATTATTTCATGATTTTGAATCCCCATTTGACAAAATGTACCCCACTTCCCCAATGTGTATATAATGTTGTATTGTTTTATTTCTCTATTTGTTTTAGACACTAACCTAAGAGTAAAATCCACCATTTCTGAAAAAAATACAAAAATATGACTCGATCCAACGTCGAGTATTTTCTCAATAAACAAATCAATTCATTTCGCCCTCCTATTCTATTCCTTTTCTTTCAAACTTTCATCAAATGCTTGATTCAACGTCAAGCCATTTTCTCTAATAAAAACTCAAAAAATATTAATTCATAGTCAAGACTTTTTTCAATAAAGATGGAAGTGGAACGTGGTGTATACCACGCACTCCTGAGACTAGGATTCGAGATGTATATCTCGCCAATCCTAGCTCTCGCCATCATCCAATTTACCCACTTTGTTTTCTCAAACACTCATTCAAATCTTTCTCAAACGTCCATCAATACTTGATCTAGGTCAAGTCATTTTCACAACAAAACTCAAAATACCTAATTCTTATTTAACACTTTTTTCAATAAAGGTGGAAATGGAACATGGTGTATACCATGCACTCCTGAGACTAGGATTCGAGATGTATATCTCGCCAATCTTAGCTCTCGCCATCGTCTAAAATTGTCAATGCGGTTTCTTCAAACCCTTTCTCAATCAAATTCCAAAATACTTAATTCCTATCTTAACCCTTTTTAATAAAGATGGAAATGGAACATGGTGTATACCATGCACTCCTGAGGCTAGGATTCGAGATGTATATCTCGCCAATCCTAGTTCTCGCCATCACTCAAAGCACATCCAACCAATCAAACTCTTTTTTCTCGCCGCCGTGCGACCAATCAAAAACCTTTTAAAATGAAAGATATATTGCCTTAAGAGATACAAAACAATGTTTCGGCCACGATTGTTGAGTAGAGATAAATGACGCTTTTCCGAATGTAGATTTGTAAATCCTAACACCTAAGTACATATTGCATGACAACTCTAGGGCAGAACTTCCCCATTTCTTTTAGACCTTCCGTGCGTCTCCGATCTTGTGGCATGTCAATCCATCCTATTGCAAAGAGGTAACTGCCTAAGACTCGATTCAGCGAGCTGCGACACCTACTGCTAGGATGTGGACGCATTGCCCACTCTCCTTTGACACAACTGGTGTCCTCCTTTGTAAGTCCATGTTCAGATGGCAATCCCTATGTAGCCGAACTACGGCAACTCTGATTCTCATGTTCAGATGAGATACGTAGGCACAAGATGCGATGTCTTGCCGAGTTTGACTAACGACTAACAACTAATCCTTGTTTGTTTTCGCCCTTGTTGCGATCCTTTCTCTCGCCCTCGTTGCGATCGAGACATTCCCTTTCTCTTGCCCTAGTTGCAATCGAGACCCTTACTTCCGTAGTTAGCTGAGCTACGTTTTGCTCTGATTCTCATTCCCGATGAGATACGTAGGCATAAGACGCGATGTCTTAGCGAGCACACATCTCTTTCACCCATAGGTAGCCGAGCTACGAAGACTCTAATTCTCATTCCAGATGAGATACGTATGCAATGGATGCGACATCCGTGCAAGTCATTTTCTTTGACCCTTTCTTTTAGTAAATAGTACATTAGATAAACACACACCCTTTAGACAAGAAACAACAAGAGTGGATCCCGTAGAGTACTACGGATGCGTAGGGGTGCTAATACCTTCCCTTCGCATAATCGACTCCCGAACCCAAGATTTGGTTGCGAGACCTTGTCTTTTCCTTTCCTCTCTTCAGGTTTACTTCGAGCGTTTCCTTTCCCTCCTTTGGGATAAATAATGCACGGTGGCGACTCTTCTGTCATTTTCTTTCGCCGGTTGTTTTTTTCGCACCTCTATATTTTTTTAGACCGCGACAGCTGGCGACTCTGCTGGGGAGCCGATTTCCCTAAGCGAGTCCCTCCTAGCTTTTGTAGGTGTCTTATTTGTTGGGTGTTTATGCTTTTGTACAGTTATTTATTTCCAAGCATTTATCTGCTTTATCTTTTGCATTGTGTACATATCATTGTTGTGTCTGTTGGCTCTGTTGGGTTGTTTGTTTGTTGGGGTGGGGATGTTCTATGAGAGATAAGCCCACTACCCAGGCTTGAGCATACACATAAGTGTTAGAGTGGATAGTCATGAGGCTTGCGTGGCATGTTGCTACGTTAAGTCGTTCATGAGACCCACATTCCAGACGAGGTTTCTGTTGGATATATTTTGTCCTATGGGTGTTCCATAACGATAGATATTCCTTTAGAAATCGTCGACTCTGGTGACCATTTCCCGAGAACTCAGTCGAGGCCTCTCCTCCGAGACGTGATTATGTTAGCTCTGGTGGGCGCATTCTCGTTGCTCAATCCGAGGACCCCGAGACTGGGAACTTGCTTTAGGATATCCTGTTGAGGGGAGTCAGCAGAGGTCTTTTATCCCGTAATAATGCCAAACCTTCAGTGGTAAATGTATTATTCTCGACTGAAGGGCTAAAGCTGACAAACTTCTGTTCTTAGAACCTTAACCTCCAACCAACCCGGTTTTCTGGAGCAGAGTTTTGATCTTATATTATATTCTTCAGTGGGTTTTCTCTTCAGACAGTGCAACCCGACAGATGTTCAAGCAGATACAGCAGTCCTGATTTCCATGTCACTGCATTGCATCACATCATTCCGCATTCATATCATTTAACACATGTTTATCCATTTCTAGGGGGTTTACATCTTCTTCTTGATTCCGGTCGGTTTTTTCTGGTTCTCTAGAGATGGATATTGGCATAAAGAGACATGTCGCCTACAAGTTTTCGGTGGTCTGTCTGGAGCCTATTCAACAGTTGATGAAGTTAATGGATCCTGATTCTCTAGAAGGATTCCGAAAGGATTACGGTTTGATTCTAAGTTTCGTCACGGTTCTTTCCAAGGATCAACATGACGCTCTATTCACACTGCTGCAGTTCTATGACCCTCCATTGAGGTGTTTCACATTCCCGGATTATATTTTGGTCCCTACTTTGGAGGAGATTGCCAGTTTTCTCAGAGTTCCTATCAAGTCACAGTTGTTGTTCTACAGTTCTGAGTTTCTGCCCGATCTCAGCATGGTTGCTTCGGCCACATGTTTGGGGAAATCAGTCTTGAAGGCTAATATGTGTCAGAAGGGAGGAGTCAGTGGTTTTCATTTGAGTTTCTTGCTGGGAGAAGCAAAGAAGAAACTTGAAGATGGTGAGCAGAGGGGTTTCAATGCTGTGTTGGCTCTTTGTGTGTATGGGATTGTCCTGTTCCCTAATGTTGCCAAATTTGTGGACATGGACGCAATACGCCTCTTCGTGTTGGGAAATCCAGTGCCGACCTTGCTAGGAGATTTCTTTCATTCGGTGCACCACAGGAATGAGAATAGAAAGGGAGGATTATTGAATTGTTGTGCGCCTTTGTTTTATAAGTGGTTCAGTTCTCACCTACCCAAATCAGGAGCGTTCGTTGATGTCGAGGACTCGTTGAGTTGGTCGAAGAGATTGATGGGGTTGAGAGCTGAAGATATTTCTTGGTGGTCTGACCGGAGCTTGCTTCGGGCGGATATTATTCACAGTTGTGGGAACTTCCCAAATGTACCGTTGGTAGGAAGAAGAGGAGGAATCAACTATAATCCTTCTCTAGCAGTCAGACAGTTTGGATATGCTTTAAGAACTCCGCCTTTGGAAAAGGATGTGGAAGAATCTCTGTTTTTCCATTCTTCGCCTGATTTGACTGTATCCCGTAAGGCAGCTGAGGCCTGGCTCAAGGTGATCAAGAGAGGAAGAACTGTGCTTGGAAAAGGAGATTGTAGAACTTATGCTCAGTATGGAGAGTGGCTTCAAGGAAGAGTCGAAGAGTTTGGTCTGCCGTTTCCTATTGAAGAACCTTTGTATCCACCTACTCCTGCGCAGTCAACAATGGTGAGCCGAGAGGAGTATGACAAATTGAAGAAAGCCATGGAGGAGCTTCAAATTGAAAACTCGGAGTTAAGTGTGAAGTTGCAAGACTATATGCATCAATTCCATGAGGCAGAATATCAGAAGGGGGAAGCCGTCAGATTGCAAGGGGAAGCAGAAAGGAAATTAGCTGTGGAGGTGGGCTTCTTCAGGAAGACAGACAAGGCCTTGGGATCATCCAGTTCTGAGTTGAAGCGAGTCAAGTAACAATTAATGGATGCTCATGGTAAATTGGCAGGGTGGCAAGAGCGATGGGATGCATTTTCAACTTCTCGGAAGGAAAAGGAGGAGGAGATGGTGACCGAACTGACTGGTCAGATGGAGAAATTGAAGACTTTGCTGAAGGAGAAGAACAATGAGCTTCTGTGCGCCCGTTCTACCAATGGTTACATCACCGATCAACTCAATGAGGCTCGAGGACAGATGGAAGAACTTAAGGTGTTGGCAGGTTTGAAGAAATCCAGACTTGAAGAGGTATTCGGAGAAGATGATGGGAATTACTACAGAGAGCACATCAACGAGTTGGATGGAGTTATTCACCAAAGGAATCTGCTTATCCGGCGCTTGATAGAATTCCCAGATCATCCTGACACGATAGCATTGTTGGCTGAAGTGAGGAGCAGTCCTCATGGTTTGTACACAGGAGGCTGAGTCCTAATTATTGCTCCTCCTTTTACTTATTGCTTTGTTGTTGTGTGGTGATGATCCACAGGCTTGTGGTGGAGATCCTCTTTTGATGTACTTTCGGCTAAGGCCCCTTTCCTTGAACTTGTTTGTATGATGGTTTCCCTTTATTGCATATCGATCTCAGAAGTTTATCCATGACTCGGTCTTCTTGCACTATTCACCTGATGTGAGACTGGAATCAAGGGGGTAGAATACCTTTTGGATTTGATAAACATGTCATTGCATTTACATATTCATTTTCATATCTTGCATAACAGGTACCGCTGCGGTGTTCTCATATTATTTGGTGTTCCACTAGCAGGATAGCTGATTCAGGAATTCACCGGTACGGAACCCGCAGAAACCAGCAGAAAGCAATGGAAAGTCTACAAGCAGAACTTGCTAAGATGAGGGTCCGCATGAACCAATTCATGGATGTGGTTCAGGGAGTAGCGCAAGGACAGCAAGAGATTAGACAAATGATACAAAGGAATCCCGCAACTACTCAACCAGAGGTCGTGACTGATCCTCCAATTGCAGAGGTTAATGGACCGGGGCCTGTCCCGATCCCACATAACAACCACGATCAACAACCCATTCACGATGATCAAGATGATCAGTTCTTGCTGCCAGAAGACTTTGGTTTAGGCCATGGCATGGATCCCATGTTCAGGAGATTAGAGGAGAGGCTGAAGGCGGTAGAAGGACAAAACCCCCTGGGGGTAGATGTTTCTGACTTGGGATTGGTCCCAGGCGTGAGGGTCCCACCGAAGTTCAAAGTCCCAATCTTTGACAAGTACAATGGTAGCTCTTGCCCGAAGACCCATGTGCAAGCCTACTTCCGAAAGATGGTTGCATACTCTGATGACGAGAAGCTACTTATGTACTTCTTCCAGGACAGCCTAGCTGGGGCATCCCTGGAATGGTACATGAGGTTGGATAGAGCCCACATCCGTTGCTGGAGGGATTTGGCGGAAGCTTTTGTGAAGCAGTATCAGTATAATGCAGACATGGCTCCGGACAGAACTCAACTTCAGAGTCTGTCTCTTAAAAGCAATGAGTGCTTCAGGGAATACGCCCAACGCTGGAGAGAGACAGCTTCTCGTGTTCAGCCTCCTATGTTGGAAAAGGAAATGACCAACATGTTCATGAATACGCTGCCTGAACCTTACCTGGAGCGTCTGATGGGGTGCAATGCCTCCAACTTTGCTGATGTGGTCTCTACCGGAGAGAGGGTAGAGAATTACCTGAAGACCTACAAGAGCCACAATGGAGGTGGATCTTCATCAGGAGTAAAGAAGCCATTTATGGGAGGACAGAAGCAGAGGGAGGGGGGTGTGAATTCTGTGTCTTCATATCAAAACAGGAGGAATAATTTTCAAAACTATCATCAGCAACCGTATGTTGCAGCTGTGACTATTTCGGCTGCAGCACCACTACGACAACAACAACCACAACGTCATTAAACTCAGTATCAACAACAACAACAGCCAGGTAACAAACCCGCCTATCAACAGAGGCAGAGGATGATGGATCGGCGTTTCGACACTCTTCCAATGTCGTACGCTCAGTTGCTTTCTAGTCTTCAACAATTACAACTTGTGCAATTACGCACTCTGGCTCCTCCTGTTGGTAGGCTTCCAGTGGGTTACGACGCCAACGCTAGGTGTAGCTTCCACTCTGGGGCACCTGGCCATAACATTGAGAACTGCAAAGCTTTTAAGCACGTAGTTCAGGACCTCATAGATTCAAAGGCCATCAACCTTGCACCATCTCCTAATGTCGTCAACAATCCCATGCCACAGCATGGTGGTGCAAACGTGAATATGCTGGAAGAAGAAGCCAAGTCCATTAAGGATGTGTTGAAGTTGAAGACTCCGTTGTTGGAAATTAAGGAATGCTTGCTGAAGGTCGACGTTTTCCCCGGTTGTGGGAAAGGTTGTTTGGATTGTGTAACACCCCGATAAAAATAAGATAATTATTTAATTTAAGTTAATATTATATTTATTAATTTAATTAAATAATTGGAATTTTTGGATTATTATTATTATTATTTTTATTGGAATAATAATTATTGGAAAATATATAAGTTGGAAATAAGGAAAAAAAAGTTCCATTTGGGTAAAAAGAGTTTTCACGTGAAAACAGAGAAGCGGCTCAAAAAGAGGAAAAGGGCAAAGAGGCAGAGCAAGAGGAAGAAGGTTGGAGAAGAGAAAAGCTTGAAGCTTAAAGATTCGCCGGATTAACTCAGGTAAGGGGGTTTATCGTCGTTTAATGGGTATTATGGTTTAACATGTAATGGGTAGTGATAAACCGTTGAATTGACCCTAATTGGGATGTCGAATGCTGAAAAATTGTGTTGGATAAGTTGTGTTAAAGCTGTAATTGAATCTGTATTTGTGTGAGTTGTGATTTCCCGAACGTATAGCTTTTTACGGAATCGGAATCGGAGGTCCGGAAGTCCTCCAACGGCGGAAAATGCGGAGAATTCTGCATTCTGCTTCGTGTTAGCGCAGGAACAGATTTCTGTCTTGCGTTAACCGGTTAACCCAGGGTGTTAACCGGTTAACACTGTTATGAATTGTGAAAAATTGCTGTTTTGTCTGCGTTAACCGGTTAACCCAGGGTGTTAACCGGTTAACACTGTTGTGATTTCTGAGAAATTGCTGTTCTGTCTGCGTTAACCGGTTAACCCAGGGCGTTAACCGGTTAACACTGTTAAGTTTTGCCAGGAAGCGTGTTTTGGTCTGCGTTAACCGGTTAACCCAGGGCGTTAACCGGTTAACACTGTTGAAAAGTGGGAAAATTGGTATTTAAATGTTGTGTACATATTTGATGGTTGGCCTATATCGGTATGTGATATAGTAGGGATCATTTCCCATTGTTTTGAGTAGTATAGGTATTAGTAGAGGGTGCTAATACTGTGATTGACTTATTTGACATGACATGATATGATTATGTGATAAATATGCTGATGATGTGTGAAAATATGCATAATGTTGCGAATGTATATATATATTGTATGTAATTGTGGATGGACTGTTTTATGGCTTAGAGTGTGAGCATATGTCCATTGTGGATTGTGGTTGATGTTTGCATGACTAAGTGATTTAGCTTGCATATTGTGGCCTTTATGGTGGTAGCTAATTCCCATGGTGAGGAATTAGTGAGTAAATCATTGTGGATTGTTGTTGATGTTTGCATGCTAGGTGATTAGCGTGCATAGCATGGCCCTTGGGGTGGTAGCTAATTCCCGTGGTGAGGAATTAGTGAGTGAGTCACTAGGTCTCAAATGAGTGGGACTAGTGGGCTTGGTAGCCGTATCTGGATTTGATCGGTGAGGTGAACTATATGTTCACGAATAGTCGGTACCGCATGCATGGAGTCTCATTGCATAATGTATGTATGGCGTATGATATGAATGGATGTATTCCAGTATTATACGTGTGTTGTGTGTTGTGTGTTGTGTTGATGCTGAGTATGATTGCGTTGATATTGTCGTTGCTGAATGTGTAATCTGAATTGGGTGATGAAATGTGTTAAATTACTTAGCATTTCATGATATGCTATAATGCTTTTTATATCGATTGAGGAACTCACCCTTACAACTATTTTTCAGGTAACGAGCAGTGATGAGTAGGAGCTAGTACTTGAAGTCTAGTGTAGTTCCTTAGTGGGTCATGCTCTGGTAGATGTAACATCGGGATGGGACGTTTTAAATGTTTTGTTGTTGGTTGTGAACCAGTTTACATGTAATATGCTACATGTTTTGCATGATTGATTTAATCTCTATCCGCTGCGTATTGTGCAAATGCTTTATGTTTTGAATTAATAAAAGAGCATGACAGTTATTATGGTGAATGGTGTGAAATGATTGTGTGACACCCTTAATTGCATAATTACTATGATTGATATATTGCTATTTTAATTAAATATTTGGGGTATTTTAGAAGGGTGTTACAGATTGCGCTACACAGGGTAAGGATTGCTTGAAGCTGCAGCAGGGTATCCAGGTCTTGCTTGACAATGGTACCCTCCAAGTTGAAGACTTGTCTGTCAAAGAGTTTGCTGAAGGGGTAGTTGAAGAGGTGTTTGAAGATGCTGTTGAAGAATACACAGATGTTATTCCTGCTGATTGTGTATTTCCCATTGATGTATTTAATTTTTCAAATGTTGTTGCTGATATACCAAACAATGTGTCTGATTTTGATGTAACTGAACTTGATTCCGGTGTTCCGGATGTTTTTGTTTCAATGAATGAGATTCCTGAGTATGACTATGATGTCGCTACTATCACCATCTTTTACCCGACTAATCAGATTAGTGTGCCAGAAGCACAACCAGTGCCACCAGTGCGACCGGCCGCTATGACAATCACAACCCCTGGTCCTTTACCTTTCACAAGCGATAGGGCCATTCCTTGGCATTATGGGGGGAGTGTATACACGCACGATCATGGGGTGGAACAACCATTGAAGGTAGAAGAGGGTCAGAAGTCTGAACTCGAAGTTGAAGGTCTCGCAGTGGACAATGTTGGTGGAATCGGGCGATTCACCAGGAGTGGCAGGCTATTCTCGCCGCCTGTTACCCAAAATAATAGTGTTGATGCCGCGGCTAAGGCCAAAGGCAAACAAGTTGTGAATGAGGGTACCTCTGCACCCCAGGCTGGCTCAGAGCCTACTTTCTCGAATGATGTGGACGAGCTCTTAAGAATCATAAAGAAAAGCGACTACAAAGTAGTCGATCAGTTGATTCAGACGCCGTCTAAGATATCCATTCTCTCACTCATGTTGTGTTCAGAGGCACACAGGGAGGAACTTCTGAAGATCCTTAATGCTGCATATGTGCCTCAGGAGATCTCAGTAAACCAACTAGAAGGGATCATTGCAAATGTTCATGCAAGCAACGGGTTGGGTTTTACTGATTCTGACTTAACACCAGCTGGACGCAACCATAACAAAGCTTCGCATATCTCAATGGAATGCAAAGACACCGTGTTATCTCATGTTCTGGTGGATACAGGTTCCTCTCTCAATGTGCTACCCAAGAGAGCCCTATCAAGGTTAGAAGTAGAAGGTTTGATCTTGAAACCTTCCGATCTCATGGTGAGAGCCTTCGATGGTTCTAAGAGGTCGGTGTTTGGAGAGGTAGAATTGCCAATTCAGATTGGATCACAAACCTTCAACACCGTATTCTATGTGATGGATATCAGTCCCTCGTACAGTTGCCTTCTGGGTCGTCCTTGGATCCACAATGCTGGGGCAGTCTCCTCAACACTGCATCAGAAGATCAAGTTCCCAATCAATGGAAGAATTGTCACCGTCTGTGGTGAGGAGGACATTCTGATAAGTAACCTGTCTACCTTCAAGTACGTAGAGGTAGAAGGTGAAATTCATGAGACTCTCTGTCAGGCCTTTGAGTCAGTTCAGATCAAGGATGCAGCTCCGGTGGAAGGGGTTAAAGCAGGAGCCCCTATCTCATCCTTCAAGCAAGCGCAAGCCTTGGTGGATTCAGGTATTGCTCCCGGTTGGGGACGTCTGTTGGAGTTACCAATGAAAGACGACAAGTTCGGGATTGGGTATCAACCAGCACTGACTTCTACAACTTCAGCACTTCAGACTCGTCAGGGGCCGATTACTTTCTCTAGTGCTGGCGTCATCCAATATGGCCAGATCTCTGCGATCAACGATGAAAATGGAGATAGTGATTGCGACATCGACAACTGGGTGCGTCCGAGGATCCCTGGTGAAGTCATCAACAATTGGTCTTCCGAGGAAATTGTCCAAGTCACTCTTCTAGAGGAGTAATTTTTCTTTGTTTATTCATGCATGTCCAAGTCTTACGTTCCGCCCAGGGCGTAATGACTCATTGTAGGGCTCATCTATGTGAATACCTGCATTGTTTATCATAAATGAAGGACGTCTTTTGCATTCAAAATCTTGTTCACTGTTTTTCTATTTTTACAATTTTCAAAATTTCAAAAGAATAAAAATATTTGGCAATGTTTTGTTTAGTTTTCACTCACTGTTCACACTCATAAGCACATACCATCACTCATGCAGATGCACATCACCGGATCCTATTGATAACAGTTCTGCTATGGCTCGCTTCGACTTCGAAAATCCAATCTTCCAAGCTGAAGAAGAGGGTGATGAAGACTGCGAACTCCCTGAAGAACTTGCCAGGATGTTAAAGCAAGAGGAAAGGGTCATTCAACCGCATCAAGAGTCTACTGAAGTGATTAATCTCGGCACCGAGGACGCCAAGAGAGAAATCAAGATAGGGGCTGCTTTGGAAGATGATGTAAAGAAGGGGTTGATTGAATTGCTGCAAGAGTATGTTGACGTCTTCGCTTGGTCTTATCAGGACATGCCAGGGCTTGACACAGACATTGTGGTACACCGTTTGCCTCTCAAAGAGGATTGTCCTCCAGTCAAGCAGAAGCTCAGAAGAACAAGACCAGAGATGGCTGTCAAGATAAAGGAAGAAGTGCAAAAACAGTTGGATGCAGGGTTTCTAGCAGTTACCAATTATCCGCCATGGGTTGCAAATATCGTTCCAGTACCTAAGAAGGATGGAAAGGTACGGATGTGTGTTGACTACCGGGATTTGAACAGAGCTAGCCCTAAAGATGATTTCCCATTACCTCACATCGACGTTTTGGTGGATAACACAGCTCAGTTCTCGGTATTCTCCTTCATGGATGGATTTTCTGGCTATAACCAAATCAAGATGGCACCAGAAGACATGGAGAAGACAACTTTCATAACCCCGTGGGGCACCTTCTGCTACAAGGTGATGCCGTTTGGTCTGAAAAACGCTGGGGCAACATATCAACGAGCTATGGTGACTCTATTCCATGATATGATTCATCATGAAATCGAGGTTTATGTGGACGATATGATTGCCAAATCTCAGACAGAAGAAGAACATCTGGTAAATCTGCAGAAGCTGTTTGAGCGGTTAAGGAAATTCAAGCTGAGGCTTAATCCGAACAAGTGCACTTTCGGGGTGAGATCTAGGAAGCTACTGCGTTTTATTGTTAGTGGAAAAGGGATTGAGGTGGATCCTGACAAGGTAAAAGCGATACAAGAAATGCCTGAGCCAAGAACAGAGAAGCAAGTCCGTGGTTTCTTAGGAAGGTTGAACTACATTGCAAGGTTCATCTCTCACCTAACAGCCACGTGTGAGCCAATTTTCAAATTGTTGAGGAAAGATCAGGCTATCAGGTGGAACGACGATTGTCAAAGGGCTTTTGAAAAGATAAAAGAGTATTTGCAGAATCCTCCTATCCTTATGCCTCCAGTCTCAGGGAGACCGCTGATTATGTACTTGACAGTACTTGACAATTCTATGGGTTGTGTTCTCGGTCAACACGACGAGACAGGCAGGAAAGAACATGCCATCTACTACTTGAGTAAGAAGTTCACAGATTGCGAGTCGAGATACTCAATGCTTGAGAAGACATGTTGTGCACTTGCATGGGCTGCTAAGCGATTGAGACAATATATGCTGACTCACACAACTTTACTGATCTCCAAAATGGATCCAGTCAAGTACATATTTAAGAAGCCAGCTCTCACCGGAAGGGTTGCTCGTTGGCAAATGGTACTGACAGAGTACGACATCCAGTATACATCCCAGAAAGCCATCAAAGGGAGTATTCTGTCAAACATTCTTGCTCAGCAGCCGATTGATGATTACGAGCCGATGAAGTTTGATTTTCCCGATGAAGACATCATGTTCCTCAAGATGAAAGACTGTGAAGAGCCAGTTGTTGAGGAGGGACCTGATCCAGATGAAAAGTGGACTTTAATGTTTGATGGGGCCGTCAATGCCAGAGGAAGTGGAATTGGTGCTGTCATTACAACTCCGAAAGGTGCCCACATGCCTTTCACCGCTCGTCTGACTTTCGAGTGCACCAATAATGAAGCTGAGTACGAGGCCTGTATCTTGGGTATCGAGCAAGCCATTGATTTGAGAATTAAGACTCTGGACATCTTCGGAGATTCAGCTCTGGTGATCAATCAAGTGAATGGTGATTGGAATACTCTCCAGCCCACTCTGGTCCCCTACAGAGATTACACGAGAAGACTGTTGACTTTCTTCACAACAGTAAAGCTGTATCATATACCTCGTGATGAGAACCAGATGGCAGATGCTCTTGCTACTCTATCCTCCATGATCAAGGTGGTTCGGTGGAACCATGCTCCTAGGATCGATGTTATGCGCCTCGATAGGGCCGCGTATGTGTTTGCCGCTGAACTAATGGTCGATGACAAGCCCTGGTATCACGATATCAAGTGCTTTCTGAAGAATCAAGAGTACCCTGCAGGGGCATCCAACAATGACAGAAAGACTTTGAGAAGATTGGCAGGCAGTTTCTTCTTGAACAAAGACGATGTGCTGTACAAGAGGAACTTCGACATGGTTTTGCTCAGATGCATGGACAAACACGAGGCGGACATGTTAATGCAGGAAGTTCATGAAGGTTCCTTCGGTACTCATGCCGGCGGACATGCAATGGCTAAGAAATTGTTAAGGGCGGGTTATTACTAGATGACCATGGAATCAGATTGTTTCAAGTATGCTCGGAAGTGCCATAAATGCCAGATTTATGCTGATAAGGTGCATGTACCGCCGAATCCTCTGAATGTGATGTCTTCGCCGTGGCCGTTTGCAATGTGGGGCATTGACATGATTGGAAAGATTGAGCCGACTGCTTCCAATGGGCATCGCTTCATCCTTGTTGCCATCGACTATTTCACCAAGTGGGTCGAAGCAGCGTCGTTCGCGAATGTCACCAGACATGTGGTTGCCCGTTTCATCAAGAAAGAAATCATTTGTCGCTATGGGATTCCCGAAAGAATCATTACTGATAATGGTTCCAATCTCAATAACAAAATGATGAGGGAGTTGTGCCAGAACTTCAACATTCAGCATCACAATTCTTCCCCCTATCGTCCTAAGATGAACGGTGCTGTTGAGGCAGCAAATAAGAACATAAAGAAGATTGTGCAGAAGATGGTCGTTACGTACAGAGATTGGCACGAAATGCTACCCTTCGCCTTGCATGGGTACCGCACTTCAGTACGTACGTCGACCGGGGCGACCCCTTACTCCCTGGTGTATGGTATGGAAGCAGTTCTACCTGTTGAAGTGGAGATTCCTTCTCTAAGAGTCCTGTTGGATGTCAAGCTAGATGAAGCTGAATGGATTCGGACAAGGTTCAATGAGTTGAGTCTTATCGAAGAGAAGCGAATGGCAGCCATTTGTCATGGGCAGTTGTATCAGAGTCGGATGAAGAGAGCCTTTGACCAGAAAGTGCGCCCTCGATGTTTCCAAGTCGGAGATTTGGTGTTGAAAAGGATCCTTCCTCCTCAGACGGATCACAGGGGCAAGTGGACTCCTAACTATGAGGGACCGTATATCGTCACCAAGGTTTTCGATGGTGGGGCCTTAATGCTTGCAACGATGGATGGTGAAGATTTCACTTCCCCGGTAAACTCAGACGCAGTTAAAAAATACTTCGCATAAAATAGACCCGCTGGACAGTAAAAAGAATAGTCCAGGCAAAAATGGGCATCCTGACGAACCAAGAAAATGAAAAGGTTCGGGCAAAAATTAGGGATTTAAAAATGAAAAGATCGTACACCCGGTAAGTTGAAAACCTGAGAAGGTAACTTAGGCAAAAATGGGTATCCCGGTGGATTGAAAACCCGAAAGGGCGATCCAGACAAAAGTTGGGGATTAAGCGAATGACTGCGTTCTGAGTAGTTCTGAATCTCATCTCATGTCGATGACTGGAAACTTTCAAAAGGAAGAAAACAATCTAATCACCTTTTCAGAAGGCTGATCATCTGGAAGATCTTGAAGACGGGCAAGTCATAGCAGAATTGGAACCCAATAGAAATCCATTTCACATTGCCATTAGATTAATTCTTGTTTTGCGATTACCTCTTTCCAGGGATTGCTTCCTGATGTAAACGCCTATTTAGAGGCCATTCAATCAATAAAATCATGTTATTCAGTACATCTCTGTGTTCATTTTCATTTTACTGTTTTGTTTGCAAAAATGACGTCCGAATTTTTGATAAACATTGCATCATGAAACATAAGAGCTTTACAGGTACATGCTCAATGAACATTTAAAATTGCTGTAAATTTTAAGTACTTTGAATCGTCTATTCAGAACAGGTACACTTGGGGCATTTCCTTAAGATTCCAGCAGGTTCTCACTATGGTGCTTCCCCAAGCATGTGATTCAGACTATACACTCCCCAATAGAGTTGACAGTGCCAGACTATATATCCCCAGCGGAGTTGACAGTGTCAGACTGTATCTTCCCAGCAGAAGCATCTACTCCTCAGAGTTCGATGCCAGATCGATGATCTCTTTCCTTGAAACATAATCTCGGTACCGTATCGGTGTTTCCCCCCCCCCCCCTGCTGAGTCATCTCTCGTAGATTATGGTTGCCATAACCACTATCGCTTTCCCCAACAACAGGTTTTCAGCGCCGTTCTCTCCCCAGTCAGAGTCTCGGAATCTCGTCATTGCTAGAACACCGTGTGGCGGGTCATTTCCCCACATAGTCCTTTGCGTTGTGCATCTCCAGCAGCCTTGCCAGGGTCCAGAAGATTGTGATCATTTCCCCAACAGGATTCCTTGCTTCGGCTTGGCATCCTCCCCAGCATTTCGCATCCCTGCATGTAGAATCATATTGCATTGCATCCTCCCAAATCGCGTAGCATTTCCATTTTCATGGAGCATTACACCATTGAAAAATTCAAACATACGCATGTAAGCATGAAACATTCTCGGTATCCCCAATGATAAGCCAGAAGTTGCTTCCAGTATTCAGACTGAAGGTTGTTCTTGACTTATTATCCCCGGCGTAGGTCGTTGGCCCACGTGCCGCCTCAATTATCATTTTCCCTATTTCTGCCGAGGCTGACAGGCATGAAGTTTCCGGTATCCAGACCGAAGTGGCATTCAGGCCAGTTTCCGATTTTCAGATCGAAGAAGTTTCCGACGATCAGGTCGAAGTACTTGTGGCATTCAGGCCAGTTTCCGATATTCAGATCGAAGAAGTTTCCGACATTCAGGTCGATGCAACTTGTGGCATTCAGGCCAGTTTCCAGTATCCAGACCGAAGTGGCATTCAGGCCAGTTTCCGATATTCAGATCGAAGAAGTTTCCGACATTCAGGTCGATGCAACTTGTGGCATTCAGGCCAGTTTCCGGTATCCAGACCGAAGTGGCATTCAGGCCAGTTTTTCCGATATTCAGATCGAAGAAGTTTCCGACGATCAAGTCGAAGTACTTGTGGCATTCAGGCCAATTTTCCGATTTTCAGATCGAAGTGGTGTTCAGACCAGATTTCCGGTGATCAGACCAACATTGATACTCTCATATTCTGATGCTTAGTGTTCAGACTAATGTGCGGCGTTCAGGCCATGGGTATTCCTGTGTTACCATTTATTTTGGTATCCAGATCAACTTTCTGTTTCGGTACTCAGGCCGATTTTCACCGTACCAGACAGATTCTTCTTTGAGCTCTTTCTATTTGGAGAATGAAAAGAATGGTACTCCTATGAACCGTGCAATATTTATGGAAACACAATCTCGATGATTTCTTCTATGTCTATCGGTAGTGATGATCGATTGATAGCACTCTTAGTTCTGTTACTGATACCAACAGTTCTTGGTTGGGGAAAAGAGGGACACTATGTGGTTTGTAAAATTACACAGGAGTATCTTAGTGAAGATGCTCTTTTTGCAGTGAAACAACTGCTTCCAGATTCTGCTCATGGCGATCTTGCTGCACTTTGCTCTTGGCCTGATGA
This sequence comes from Lathyrus oleraceus, assembly GCF_024323335.1. Taxonomy (NCBI): domain Eukaryota; kingdom Viridiplantae; phylum Streptophyta; class Magnoliopsida; order Fabales; family Fabaceae; genus Lathyrus; species Lathyrus oleraceus. The sequence continues at coordinate 477,559,065 of NC_066584.1, forward strand.
AATTCGCTTCCATTATCATTGGAGTAGTGCTTTGCATTATGCTGATACACCTGATTTCTTGTGTAATTATCAATACTGCAGAGATTGTCATGATTCTTATGGACGAAAGCATAGGTGTGTTACTGGAGTAATTCACAATTATACGATGCAATTAAAATTAGCTTATGCGGATGCTTCATCTAAATTTAACTATAATTTGACAGAGGCACTTTTGTTCTTGTCACATTTTGTTGGGGATGTACATCAGCCCCTACATGTTGGTTTTACCGGAGACCTAGGTGGAAACTCGATAACAGTTCGTTGGTACAGGAGGAAAACAAATCTTCATCATGTATGGGATAACATGATTATTGAGTCTGCTCTGAAAATGTTCTATGGCTCAGATCTTTCAACTATGATACAGGCTATTCAACGGAATATTACTGATATTTGGTCAAATGATGTATCTATTTGGGAACATTGTGCATACAACTACACAGCATGTCCAGATTGGTATGCTTCTGAGAGCGTTAGCTTGGCATGCAAGTTTGCGTATAGGAATGCTACACCGGGAAGCACTTTAAAAGATGAGTACTTCCTTTCTCGACTGCCTATTGTGGAGAAAAGGTTGGCTCAAGGTGGTGTGCGACTCGCAGCTATTCTCAACCGCATTTTTACTTCCAAGACTGGAATAGCTCAAGCTTGAAACAAATTCAGTACATATTATGATTAAAAAAAACACACGGTAATTATTGATATAATTCGCTTACAAAGCCAAAAGCTAACCACTTACAAAAGTAATTATGTTACTGTTTGAAGAACAAGTTAAAAAAATCAACAAAAGGCAATAAAGGCACATGAGCGCTCAAGGGCTCAAATGATGACTTTCACGGTTGTTTCGTCGCCGCCAACACATATTCTTGGCTCCACAAGGGCGCCCTTTCTCGCAAGCACTGATCTCTGCAAAGTTGAACAAGAGAACAAGTTGCTAAGGGTTAGAAAAGATCATCTTGAATGTGCAGATGAACATGATTTGAATGGAAATTCTACAGCTGCCTATGAATGCAACCAGAAGGTTGTTGATGTTTTTACCTGTGATGGCGTGAGAACTAATTCAGTCGACCATCCGACATGTTTTAGTCTTACTTTAGACAGCAGTCCTGGATAAGTGAATGCAGCTTTTACAAACAACACGTAATGCTCAACCGAATGCGAGAACTTCAAAGGCAACGTTCGTGGAGAGAAGCAGATGTTGCAAGAACAATACAAGTATACATTAAGGGACCGGTTGCACGGTACAGGTTCTAAGGGTGTAGCTCCCAGGAATATGTCATACTTAAAATCCTGCATAACACCAATTACAACAATTCTATATAAGTTCACCAATCCGTAACACACACGAAAGGTCTCATCAAGATCATAAGGCTCACCAATTGCAGCAGAATCAACAGAAGCTGCAGGGTGCTTCAAGTTCTATGCATTTGCCTGCTTCTCAAACTGGACCGTCTTCGCACCAAATGGGTGCACAAGTTGCAGGATCTTTCATTCAAGATCCAAATAATCCCACTTGCTGAAAAAGCGCAGGCTGGATATCAAACCAGATGATATAATGCAGCAACAACACACATACGGCGAAGTTCGTGAACCTGCATCCAATTATTTTGACGGTCAAAGCAGGGCTGATACGTGGAGGGAAAAGATTGTCAGTGAAAGAAATCACGGATACTTTGTAAATAACCACAACAAGCTTGCAGCAACTTAAAACCGTTCCAACAATCATCACCAATAGCACGACAATTCAGCACCTTAATTACAAGAAACCGAAACAGAAAAGAAAAGAAATTTGGTTAAGGAATTTTACCAAACATTTGGTGTGCGAGTTGCAAAGTGGCTGATACAACACCAATTCTCCAAAAATTCTCCGACCACAACGAGATGACAGTGTCACAGACCTGCAATCAAGAAGTTTCAAGGTAGAAAAGCGAAAGGTTTCGGTTCATACATTTCACCCAACACTTGGTGTGTAAGTAAGTTATGAAACGTCAATTCACAAGGCAAAACAGAGCTCCAATCAGCAACAACATCACGGTGGAGAAGGAAAAGAATTTGAAACACAAAACAAACTCTAAATCGTACCGAAATTGTGCTTGAACCGTACCAAAATCGCACCGTTGAACCGAGTTGTATACCGTAACAGGATTTCACAAAGAAATTTGAGCTGAACACATAACGAATCTTGGTTTCGAATATGAAACTCTGAACCAAAGCTTACCAATTTCACTGCAGTAAAAAAGGTAGGGTCAATTGGCAAGCGTTAAAAGTCAGAAAAGTTCCCAAATTAGAATTAAGACAAAAATAAGGAAGAAAGCACGAGCTCAGAATACCATTTTCGGTTTTAGCATTAACAGGGCGATTTGATTCTGAGAACATCCAAAGTGCTTTGCAGAGTTACTCTTCTGGAACATCAAAGACACCCTTTGAAACCCTAATTTGTGAAGCATAAATAGAAAACGAATCAGTGGAGGGAGAGGAGGAATTAACAACGAAAATCGGAGGCGGAATTGAAACTTAAAAGCAAATCAAAACCCTAAATCCCAAATCAAAAAAACCGGTATTGGAAAGGAGGAGGAAGATTTAAGCTCACCTGATTCGTCGTCGCCAAAGGTGAGATTTCTTTTGTTGAGCATTTGAGTTTGAATGAGCGTCTGAGTTTGAGAGAGATTAGTTGAGGACGATTGAGCGATTTTGAGAGAGAGAGGGTTGGACGCGTTTGAGAGACGATTGGGTGAGGTTGAGGACGATTGAGTGAGATTGAGAGCGAAAGGGAGATTGAGACGGAAGCGGCTACGTGGTGTGAGAGAGGTTTCGTTGAGGTTGATAAGCGAAGGTTGAGGACGATGAGAGAGAGAGATTCTTTGAGTTTGATAGAGAATTCGTGAGATTGTGAGAAAGGAGACAGAAGTGTCTTCTGCTTTGGTTTCCTTATTTTCTTTTTTTAAAATTTATTTTAAACAGAATAAGTTTTTTGAAACATTAAAGATTTTTGTTTAAAATTCCTAGGTTATTTAGTTAATAATTGTTTTATGTTTTCAACTTATCCCCCATTGTAAACCCAACAGCCAGGCGGCTGGGTTTAATTAGGTTAGTCCAACAGTTTTCTTTTTTTATTAGTTTTTTATTTTAATTCTGATTTTTAATCCATTTTAGTTTATTTATCCAATCTAGCGTCAAAATAATAACTAGTCATGAGTGGTCTGGTGGAGAAGGGTAGTATCATAGTCTTTTAGCATTTTATTTTCTTTTAGCATTTTATTTTCTTTTAGTATTTTATTTATTTTAACATTTTTTGTTATGTTTATGCTTTATTATTTTCATAGTTTCATTATCATAACATAGATTTGTTTTCTTTTAATTTCATCATTCATTCAAAACCATTTTAAAACCATAAAAAATCATTTTTTTCTCGATTTAATATCGAGCCCATTTTTCCACACCCTTGTAAGTCGATTGCTTTTTAAGCGTCGCCATCAACCTCACATAGCTTACTCTTGGGCTTTCTTACAATGAGCCGGTTCTCTTGCACTTACACTCATATTTCACATCATTTGTTGTTTGGGCCTGATCTAATTATTTCATGATTTTGAATCCCCATTTGACAAAATGTACCCCACTTCCCCAATGTGTATATAATGTTGTATTGTTTTATTTCTCTATTTGTTTTAGACACTAACCTAAGAGTAAAATCCACCATTTCTGAAAAAATACCAAAATATGACTCGATCCAACGTCGAGTATTTTCTCAATAAACAAATCAATTCATTTCGCCCTCCTATTCTATTCCTTTTCTTTCAAACTTTCATCAAATGCTTGATTCAACGTCAAGCCATTTTCTCTAATAAAAACTCAAAAAATATTAATTCATAGTCAAGATTTTTTTCAATAAAGATGGAAGTGGAACGTGGTGTATACCACGCACTCCTGAGACTAGGATTCAAGATGTATATCTCGCCAATCCTAGCTCTCGCCATCATCCAATTTACCCACTTTGTTTTCTCAAACACTCATTCAAATCTTTCTCAAACGTCCATCAATACTTGATCTAGGTCAAGTCATTTTCACAACAAAACTCAAAATACCTAATTCTTATTTAACACTTTTTTCAATAAAGGTGGAAATGGAACATGGTGTATACCATGCACTCCTGAGACTAGGATTCGAGATGTATATCTCGCCAATCTTAGCTCTCGCCATCGTCTAAAATTGTCAATGCGGTTTCTTCAAACCCTTTCTCAATCAAATTCCAAAATACTTAATTCCTATCTTAACCCTTTTTAATAAAGATGGAAATGGAACATGGTGTATACCATGCACTCCTGAGGCTAGGATTCGAGATGTATATCTCGCCAATCCTAGTTCTCGCCATCACTCAAAGCACATCCAACCAATCAAACTCTTTTTTCTCGCCGCCGTGCGACCAATCAAAAACCTTTTAAAATGAAAGATATATTGCCTTAAGAGATACAAAACAATGTTTCGGCCACGATTGTTGAGTAGAGATAAATGACGCTTTTCCGAATGTAGATTTGTAAATCCTAACATCTAAGTACATATTGCATGACAACTCTAGGGCAGAACTTCCCCCCTTCTTTTAGACCTTCCGTGCATCTCCGATCTTGTGGCATGTCAATCCATCCTATTGCAAAGAGGTAACTGCCTAAGACTCGATTCAGCGAGCTGCGACACCTACTGCTAGGATGTGGACACATTTCCCACTCTCCTTTGACACAACTGGTGTCCTCCTTTGTAAGTCCATGTTCAGATGGCAATCCCTATGTAGCCGAACTACGGCAACTCTGATTCTCATGTTCAGATGAGATACATAGGCACAAGATGCGATGTCTTGCCGAGTTTGACTAACGACTAACAACTAATCCTTGTTTGTTTTCGCCTTTGTTGCGATCCTTTCTCTCGCCCTCGTTGCGATCGAGACATTCCCTTTCTCTTGCCCTAGTTGCAATCGAGACCCTTACTCCCGTAGTTAGCTGAGCTACGTTTTGCTCTGATTCTCATTCCCGATGAGATACGTAGGTATAAGACGCGATGTCTTAGCGAGCACACATCTCTTTCACCCATAGGTAGCCGAGATACGAAGACTCTGATTCTCATTCCAGATGAGATACGTATGCAATGGATGCGACATCCATGCGAGTCATTTTCTTTGACCCTTTCTTTTAGTAAATAGTACATTAGATAAACACACATCCTTTAGACAAGAAACAACAAGAGTGGATCCCGTAGAGTACTACGGATGCGTAGGGGTGCTAATACCTTCCCTTCGCATAATCGACTCCCGAACCCAAGATTTGGTTGCGAGACCTTGTCTTTTCCTTTCCTCTCTTCAGGTTTACTTCGAGCGTTTCCTTTCCCTCCTTTGGGATAAATAACGAACGGTGGCGACTCTTCTGTCATTTTCTTTCGCCGGTTGTTTTTTTCGCACCTCTATATTTTTTTAGACCGCGACAAACACCAAACTTTATTGATCTAGATCTTGCAATATAATGTGAATCTCTTTGGTTTGTGTGGTTTTATGAAGCCCTCATGCTTGAGGCAGGCCAGTGGTGGTCTTAATTTTGCAAATCGTGCCATTTCAGTTCATGTACCATGATCTTCAAGCTCATGTTTCTCTCTAAATAGGAACTGTGAGGATGATCCATGGTTACAGGGGTAATGTACATCACCTCAGCTTCATTTTGATATCCTCAGTTTTCATTTTCATTAAACTTCATTTCCCTGCGTGTGGTGGCCGGATCTGGTTAGATCACCGGAGAAGAAGGTGGTTTTCACCACCATCCCCATGTGGCAGCTTCAGAGCCCTTGGATCATGATGAAACGTTTTAATCTTGGCCATTGCGTGTATTGACTTATTTTAAATCCAAGTGTAGCGCGCTTGACTCAAGAGTTTCGTGTATCCGCGCATTAAAACCACATGATCATTGCCACGTCAATTAATGACACCATCTGAGGGCGCTGGATTTTCCTGATTTTCTTATTTTTGTTTTAATTTCATTTAATTCCTTTTATTTTCAAAAATTCATAAATATTTTATTTGAAATCACAAAAATATGAGACCAATGCCAAAAAAATTCTTGAAAAATCTAGTTTCATATTTTGATTTTAAATTATTTTTGTGACTTTATTTAATATTTTTTGTGAATTATTTGGTTTTTAATAGTTTTAATTCATTTTAAAATACTTTTTGATATTTGAAAAATCCAAAAATATTTTTCTAACACCTATGGATCATGATAAGTCAATGAAAAATAGTCTCATCAATTTCTTAGTTGATTTGAGATTTATTTGAGATTTTAATTTATATTGTGTTATTTTCCATTATTTTTAATTCTTTTTAAATAGTTTCTGGTTTCAAAAAGTGTTGAGAAAATTTGTCGAAGTTTGCTTCACAATTTTAGACCTATGAGAATTTAATTGGACTTGTTGAAGTTGATTTGAATTAAATTTGAGGTTTGACCATATTTTGTTTATTTTATTTTGCATTTATTTTTAATTCCAAAAATACCAAAAAAATGTGATTGACTTGTTGACTTGTGATCTTCATTTCTCTTCTTTTTAGCATTGATTGATGATGATTTGATTCACATTTGATCATTTATGTTTGATGCTTGAATGTTTTTTCCATCCATTTCATCTTCACCCCATTCTTTTTTCCAATTTGGCCAATGAGTTAATGTCTTATGGTTGGTCTTGACAAATGAGAGGTTTAACCTTCTTTGATCCAAACCAAACTCAACTTGATCCAAGATCAAGTGAGTTGCTTTGTGTCCAAGATAGGTTGCTTCTTGGTCAAGCAAAAAAACCTAAAGTCCATACAAGGCTTTTCCCCTTTTGTTTTGGCATGGCAAGTTTTAGGAGCTTGGCTTACTAGTCATGATCTTTAACTTGTTTTATTTGCCTATAGTTTATTGACCGGCCTAAGATAAGTGTGACTACTACATTATTCCACTTACGATTGCTTAACATAGCGCTACATTGCCGTATGACAAACTAACATAACTTCACTAATTACTAACTTTAATTTTAGCATTTAATTTGAGCATTTAATTTCTTACAATTTACTTTAATTCCATTTATTTCTTGCTCATTTATTCATATTGCTTTTCATTTTTCTCACATGAGCACATATTTTATGTTTATGTCATTTTCTGTTTGCTCATTTGAGCTCATTATTGTAGAAGAGCAAACTTGTTGAAGAGCAACTAGGCCTCATGCCTTTAGAATGCTAAACTTGTTGAAGAGCAACTAGGCCTCATGCCTTTAGAATGCTAAATATCAAAGTTGACTTCAAAGGACTTCCTTTCCAAAACTTATTCTTTGTCCATTTCCCTTATTGTGTTGTGAACTTTTTAATATTTGCTCTTGTGTGATAGGGATTCCATCTTGAGATAGTAAAGAGGACCATTGTCATGGATAGCCAAGTTAAGAGAGACAAGCCAATGGAGATCCTAGGAGATTGAATCTAAATTGTTTGATTGCTTGATTGTGTGCTAAGTCCAAAGGAAATGAGTATCTTGAATCATCTCTATGATTTCAAGATAAGGAACTCCAAGGGTTTTATCTTCTCTCTTATATTTGTATGCTTTAGGACTAGCCCTTCTCTTCTTCTCCTCACTCTAACCTAAGCCAAAATCTTTTCTTGCAAACTTTGACTTTGTTTCAAACTAGAAACCTAGGCCTTATGCCTTTGACTTTTCAAAACCATTTTCATAAATACTCAATTGTGAATAAACCTTAATTAAACTTTGACCTCATTTTGTAAATAAATCTAACTTGTAAATACAACTCACTTCAAGTTGTTTTTGTGGTTCCAATGACCACTTTGTTAAAACCTTTTCATAAACATTAGTCATAGGTTTGAGTTATCATAGTGGTTGATGTAAATCTCACCTCATCCTTAGTGATTGGATTATAAGTCTTCCATACTTATTATAGGGTTAACCCCTCACTAGTATGTTGAAGCTCTCCTCACATGGTGGATTGTTTGTTTAGGTTGAGTTTTCTCCCTTTGATAACAAAAGACCTTAAGACTTTTGGTCAAATCAATTCACCAATCTTTGTGATTTCTGCCCCGAACTATGAGGTTTTGATCCTTCTTTGTGATGGTACGTAGGCAATGGGTTCATCCATTCAAATAAAAAAATTGTAAATATAATTTATTCTCTTCTCATCCCCTCCAATCTTTTGCACATATTCTCACAAATACCAACCTACAACACATATTTGCAAAGAGAGGTTCCTTTAGAGTACTAAGAATATTTTGGGTGTGTAAAACCTTCCCATTTCATAACCAACCCCCTTACCTAGATCTCTGACATTTTTATTAGTTTTTTATTTGATAAAACTTCTTACTTGGCTTTGGTTCGCTTTTTAGCCTTTCCTTTGGACAAATAAAAGTGCGGTGGCGACTCGAATTGTATGTTTACTTTTGGTTTAGTCAATTAACCTAAAGGTAACGAAAACCCCGCTACAGAAAAGTGGTGACTCTGCTGGGGAAGGACACCTAATGGGTTAAGCCTACTTTTTGCCTTTGTGTGTTGTATCTTTATATTTATTTGTGACATATTTTTGTGCAAATTTGGGATGAATGTATTGTTTGTAATGTATGAATAGCTTGATATATATCAATTGCTTGTATGCTTGGTGGTTTCTTGTGAGATGAGTTCTATACCCGAACTCGAGTGCACTTATGATAGGAGATTGGCATAGTCTTATTGACTTGTGTGGAGTTATTCCTTAGCAAGTTGACTTGCAAGCCCATTCACTTGGTGGAGGTCTTATTGGGACCAATAATGTCACACGAGTAGTCGTGGTTAGGCATTACTCTTTACAATATAAACCTTAGAAGCCAAGGACCTTAGATACCTAGCCCATCTTGGCCTATTTTAGGACGTAGTGTGAAGGTCGTTCAAGTGTAAGATTTGATATGATTGTTACGCGATACTACACTCATAAGAGTCTTTCTTGAGGATATTTTTGGAGGACGAGTAGTCGTTTTATCCAATAATATCCGAAAGATGAGATGATGACTATTGGGAACTTTTTAGAACATGATTGCCAGGTTTAACCATAATACACTCCCATTGGGTGGTTCTTAACCGAGACTCCATGCTCGTGACTTACAACAAACCCTTAATTCGCGGTTGATCCGTTCTTGTATATCCTCAATATCAATGGAACTTGGGTGTTGATAAGGTGTAAACCATAATCCACCAAAATGGATGATTAATATTGATGATGACTTGAACCATCCCGTGACCTTTGTGTGGTGTGACTTTCTTGATCCTTGAGTGTGTTTGTTGCATCCATGCATTCATTCGCATCCATATCATCAACAATGAAAGTTTTCAAGGAACTTAAGAGGTCTGTTTGCAAATTTTCAGAGACATGGATAAGCAAAGAAGGAATACGAAGAAGTACAGTTTCAGACAACCTGATTTGAAAGAGTTAAGGAGTTTGACATCTTATGTATTAGAGCCTTTGGAGTTCAAAGCTCGTCATGGGAAGCTTTTGTCTATTCTTTCTACCAAGGTGGATGAAGGTCTGATGAGCGTGTTGGTGCAGTTCTACGATCCTCTGTATCAGTGCTTCACTTTTCCGGATTTCCAGCTTTTGCTTACACTTGAGGAGTATGCCTATCATGTGGGTATACCTATTCTGGATCAGTTGTCGTTCAGTGGTTTGGAGAAGGTTCCGTCTTCTCAAGAGATTACTGATATGCTTCACATAGATGTATCTGATATTGTTGATCATATGACTACCAAAGGTGGAATTCAAGGTCTCCCATCTGATTTTCTTATTGCCCAAGCTACTTTGTTTGGGAAGGTCATGAGTGAGGACGCCTTTGAGGCCATATTTGTACTTCTCATCTATGGGCTAGTGTTATTTCCCAACATCGACAATTTTGTGGATGTGAACGCTATTAGGATTTTCTCTTCTCTTAATCCCGTTCCGACTCTGTTGGGTGACACATATTTATCTTTGCATATGAGGAATGCAAAAGGTGGTGGATCCATTGTGCGTTGTCTGCCTCTGTTGTACAAGTGGTTTATTTCGCACTTGCCTCAGACGCCCGTCTTCAAGGAGAACAAGGGATGTCTACGGTGGTCTGCGAGACTCATGTATCTCACTAATGATGATATCTCTTAGTATAATCGTGTTTATGATGGTGTTCAGATTATTGACTCTTGTGGTGAATTCTCCAATGTGCCTCTTCTTGGTACATGTGGTGGAATTAACTACAATCCTGCTTTGGCTCGCCGTCAACTTGGGTTCCCCTTAAAGTATAAACCTAACAACATTTTATTGGAAGGAGTGTTCTTTCAAGAGGGTAAAGATCCCCAAAACTTGAAAGGTAGAATGGTCCGTGCCTGGCGCAAAGTTCATAAGAGGGGAAGGAATGAGCTTGGTCAGAAGAATTGCATTGCTTTGGAACCTTACACTGCTTGGGTGAGGAAGAGAGCTCTTGAGTACCCCATACCCTACGATTATCCGAGACCTACCCCTATGGTTATGGTTGGGCCTTCAACCCTTCCTAACCAAGAAGTAGAGGAGTTGAGAGGTGAAGATCGGTCGCGTGCATGGGTTCGTGAGCGTGAGGAACTTCTTCAGCAGCTCAGAGATAAGGATGCAGTCATAGAATTTCTAGAGTATCAGGTTATTGATGAGCCTGATGATGTGGTTACTTCTCTTCTTCCTCACTCATATAGGTTTTGGAAGAGGAAGTATGATCAGCTCGCCAAGGAGAAGGCCGATATGGAAGCAACTTACGAGAGAGAGGTGAAGAGGCTTCGTGCAACTTATCTACCGATCTCTAGGGCTTTGAACGATTATTTCTAGGGCTCCATAGGATGTTCATTCTCCTTTTCTCTTGTATTATATTTGGTTACCAAAACTGTATTACTTCTTTGGTGTAAAAAAGTTTCCAAATATTATTGCTATGAGTATTCCATATATGTCTTAAAAGTTAAATATTTTTCAAATATTTGCAAATATATCTCTATAAAGTTCCTCAAATAAAAAATAAATCATATGCACAAACATTGCATGCATCATATGCATAAGCAGGTTTTGTTCTGAGCTCTTGATCAGTGGTCTAACTCTTTGCTCTTCATTTATTTTGAAGACAAGCTGACGCACCGGTATAATACCAGAGCCAATCATCAGAGGATAATGGATCATTTAGAGCAAGAGAACAGGGACTTGAAGGAAGAGATTTCTAGGCTGACTACCATGATGAAGTCAGTCCTGGCCGCCCAAAGCCAAGCTTAGCCAACTCCTGCTACTCCTCCCGCGAGGACTGTTATATCTGAGATAGCAACGTCAATTGGGCCTGCTGCAACAGCCCACTTCGCTCTATCTATGCCAGTCGGGTTCCCTTGGGGAATGCCTGCTAATTTCGTGCCCGAGGGTTTTGCTCCTACTCTCGCTTCCATGCCGGCATCTAGCCCGGTCCTATCTGCTCCACCTCCCGTTGTGCACACCTTACCCCGTGTTGAAGACACCATCTATCAATCCGAGCCATCTGAGGGCCCGGACGTTTATGAGAAGATGGATGAGATGAAAGATCAATTCCTTGAGCTGTGCAAGGAACTAAAGACTTTGAGGGGGAAGGACCTCTTTGGTAAAAGTGTTGTTGAGTTATGCCTAGTGCCCAACATGAAGATCCCTGTTAAATTCAAAGTGCCTAATTTTGAGAAATATAAGGGAAACACATGCCCGCTCAGCCATCTTGTGATGTATGCTCGCAAGATGTCAACACAAACTGATAATGATCAACTGATGATCCACTACTTTCAAGATAGCCTGACAGGTGCTGCGCTCGGGTGGTATATGGGGCTGGAGAGTGCGAGCATCCACTCTTTCAACGATCTAGGTGAGGCCTTCGTCAAGCAATATAAATATAATATGGATATGGCTTCGGACAGGGACCAGTTGAGGGCGATGTCGCAGAAGGATAAGGAGACCTTCAAGGAGTACGCCCAGAGATGGCGAGAATTGGCAGCTCAGGTAGTGTCACCCCTAGAAGAGAAGGAGATGAGAAAGATCTTCTTGAAGACTTTGAGCTCTTTCTATTACGAGAGAATGATTGCCAATGCTCCCTCAGACTTCACCAAAATGGTGAATATGGGGATGAGATTAGAGGAAGGGGTCCGCGAAGGACGTTTATCCAGAGATGATAGTTCCTCAGCAAATAAGTATGGAGGCTTTGCTAGGAAGAAAGAGGGAGAGACCCATGTTGTGTCCTCCCATGTTAAAAGAAGGCCCTCTGTAAGGAGGAAGGATGTGCGCCCTGCCATCAACCAACACCAGGTGGCTCATATAGCACCTGTTTTCCGAGAAGTTCATCATCAACAACAACAACAACATCGTCAACAACAGCAGGCCTACCAGCCTCGCAACAACAATAACACCAGCACCAGCAACTACGAGAGGAAAGGGGTAACTTTTGACCCAATTCCGATGACATATGTTGAACTTTATCCTTCTTTGGTATACAGAAAACTGATCACTCCACGAGACCCTCCTAATGTACTAGCTAACCCTCAATGGTGGTATAAGCCTGAGCTTCACTGTGTATATCATTTTGGTGCTCCCGGACATGATGTGGAGAACTGTTACCCGTTGAAGACCAAGGTGCAAGACCTTGTGAGAAGTGGGATATTGTTTTTTGAGGACGTAGGTCCAAATGTAAAGAAGAACCCATAGCCCGAGCATGGGAAAGCAGCTATTAACATGTTCCAGGGGTGCCCTGGAAAATATAAAGTCCTGTATGTGAATGACATAAGGAAATCTTTGGTCGAGATGCATAAGTTGTTGTGTGAACACATCCATTACGAGCATGACCATGATGGGTGCCAGGTGTGCACTATCAATGAGAGAGGATGTCGACAAGTAAGAAAGGACATCCAAGAGATGATTGATCAAGGGATGATTGAAATACTTCAGAATTGTAATGAGCATGAAGTTGATGTTATCACCCCAGTGTTTTAATTTCCCGAGCCTGTTGTCATCAAGTATGATGGCAACAAGAAGAAGGTATCACCAACTCTTGTAATAAAGCCAGCGGGTCCTGTCTCATATGTATCAGATAAAGTTGTTCCCTATTGATACAACACAGTCATGCTGGAGGATGGGAAGGAGGTGTCATTGCCCTCAACTTCTGTTGTAAGCATTTCAGACGTCAGTGGTGTGACCTGTAGTGGTCGTGTTTTCTCGACGCAGCCGAAATCCCATGAAGATGTCATGAAAAGAACAGTTGTTAATCCTGCCGGTCCCGTGGGGACTTCTTCTTCTTCTAATAATCCTGCTCCTGTTGTGAAGGGTGTTGACCCTGTTGTTGTTAATAATACTCCTATCCTGGTTGGCCAGTCTGGCATTTTGAAAGAGGATGGTGACGAGATGCTGAGGCTCATCAAAAGGAGTGAATACAATGTTGTTGATCAGCTGCTACAAACTCCATCAAAGATATATGTCTTATCTTTGTCGATGAATTCTGAGCCACACCGCGAAGACTTGCAGAGGGTGTTGGACGTGGCATACATGGACCACGATGTCACAATAGAGCAGTTTGGTAGCATTGTTGCAAATATAACCGCTTGCAATAATTTGAGCTTCTGTGATGTTGATCTTCCCGAGGAGGGAAAAGACCACAATTTGGCTTTACACATTTCAATGAACTGTAAGGATGATGCCTTGTCCAATGTGTTGGTGGACACAGGATCATCACTTAATGTGTTGCCAAAATCCACTCTTGCTAAACTTTTGCACCAGGGCCCCCCCATGAGGCAGAATGGAGTGGTTGTGAAGGCGTTTGATGGATTGCGCAAAATTGTGATCGGCGAATTAGAACTCCCGATCAAGATTGGACCTAGTGATTTTCAGATCACTTTCCAGGTCATGGATATTCATCCATCTTACAACTGTTTGCTAGGCGCCGTGACATCCACCCTACACCAAAAGTTGAAGTTCGTGAAGAACAAGAAGTTGGTGGTGATAAGGGGAGAGAAGGCTCTCTTGGTCAGTCATTTATCTTCCTTCTCCTATATTGATGCTGAGGATGAGGTTGGGACTCCGTTCCAAGCCTTATCTATTGCTGAGCCTTCGAGGAAAGGACTTTCTTCATTTGTCTCCTACAATGATGCGAAGTTGGCCATTGAGCATGGTGCAACTACTGGTTTGGGGAAAATGATAAAGTTGGAAGATAATAAGTCCCGAGCTGGCATAGGGTATTCTTCTGGTGTTTCCAATGAATGTGGGTTGTTCCAGAGTGGAGGTTTTATCCACACCGTTGAAGATCATGAGGCTGTTACCATTGTTGAGGATGATGAAGAGGAATACCTTGGCAACTTTGTCATACCCGGAGGAATCTACAATAACTAGGTCACTGTTGATGTTCTAACAGTTGTCCATAAGTCAACGTAATGTGTTCATTTTGTTTAAAAATCCTTCTCCCATGCCAAAAGGAGAAGTGATGACATTGTTGGCATAATTTGATTAATACAATGATATTCATTCAATAATCACATGTTAAATGTTTGTTTTTCAAATTATTTTTCCTTTTTGCTTTTTGCATGAAATTGGGGATCACCATAAAACCCTAAAAAAGAGAATAAAATCAATCTTTTCATCTGCATAATGATTTGCCTTGTTTGAATTCTGAAATCTCTTTTATACTCAAAATCATTATGCAGGTTAATCAAACCCATTGAACATAATGATCCAACACCGTCTCCCAACTTTGAGTTCCCTGTATTTGAAGCAGAAGAAGATGATGTTGAAGAGATTCCTGATGAGATTACCCGTCTGCTTGAGCACGAGGAGAAGATTATTCAGCCGCATCTTGAGAATCTGGAAATAGTCAACTTGGGGTTTGAAGACTGCATTCGTGAAGTAAAGATTGGGACACTCCTTGAAGAGTCTATTAAGAAGGGGTTGACCGAGTTGCTACGAGAATATGTCGATGTCTTTGCCTGGTCATATGAAGACATGCCTGGTCTAGATACTGATATTGTGCAACATTTCTTGCCGTTAAAGCCTGAGAGTGTACCTGTGAAGCAAAAGCTCAGAAGAACTCATCCTGATATGGCAGTGAAGATTAAAGAAGAAGTTCAGAAGCAAATTGATGCTAGGTTTCTAGTGACTTCTACATATCCTCAATGGGTGGCCAATATTGTGCCCGTGCCTAAGAAAGATGGAAAAGTCCGAATTTGTGTGGATTATCGTGACTTGAATAAAGCTAGTCCGAAAGATGATTTTCCTCAACCACACATTAATATGTTGGTAGACAATACAACTAAATTCAATTTCTTTTCATTTATGGACGGATTTCCCAGTTATAATCAGATTAAAATGGCAGCCGAGGATATGGAGAAGACAACATTCATCACACCTTGGGGAAAATTCTGTTATCGAGTGATGCCCTT
The DNA here is from genome assembly GCF_024323335.1 of Lathyrus oleraceus. Lineage (NCBI taxonomy): Eukaryota > Viridiplantae > Streptophyta > Magnoliopsida > Fabales > Fabaceae > Lathyrus > Lathyrus oleraceus. The sequence continues at coordinate 477,574,541 of NC_066584.1, forward strand.
CGATTTGAAGAACGCCGGAGCCACGTATCAACGAGCTATGACTACCTTGTTTCATGATATGATGCACAAGGAGATTGAGGTGTATGTTGATGATATGATTGCAAAGTCAAAAACGGAAGTTGAACATGTAGAGCACTTGTTGAAGCTTTTCCAGCATTTGAGGAAGTACAAGCTCCGCTTGAATCCAAACAAGTGTATATTTGGAGTCCGTTCCGGCAAGTTATTGGGCTTTATTGTCAGTGAAAGAGGTATTGAAGTTGATCCTGCCAAGGTCAAAGCAATACAAGAGATGCCTGCACCCAAAACTGAGAAGCAAGTCCGAGGTTTTCTTGGTCGCTTGAATTACATTTCGAGATTTATATCCCACATGACTGCCACATGTGCGCCTATATTCAAGCTCCTCCAGAAAGATCAGCGTCATGATTCGACCGAGGATTGCCAAAAGGCCTTTGATAGTATTAAAGAATATCTGTCTGAGCCTCCGATTCTGTCTCCGCCTGTTGAAGGGAGACCTTTGATTATGTACTTGGCCGTGCTTGATGACTCCATGGGATGTGTATTGGGTCAGCAAGATGAATCAGGGAAGAAAGAATATGAAATATACTACTTGAGTAAGAAGTTTACTGATTGTGAGTCTCGATACTCAACGCTTGAGAATACATGTTGTGCTTTGGCTTGGGCCACTAAGCATTTACGCCAGTATATGTTGAATCATACAACTTGGTTGATATCCAAAATGGATCCAATCAAGTATATCTTTGAGAAGCATGCCTTAACTGGGAGGATTGCTCATTGGCAGATGTTGTTATCTGAGTATGATATTGAGTATCGAGCTCAAAAAGCTATTAAAGATAGCATCTTGGCTGACCACTTGGCACATCAACCAATTGAAGATTATCAGTCTGTGCAGTACGACATCCCAGATGAGGAGATTCTGTATTTGAAGATGAAAGATTGTGATGAGCCTACACTCGATGAAGGGCCAGAGCCTGGTTCCGGATGGGGTATGGTGTTCGATGGTGCTGTCAATCAGTATGGAAATGGTATTGGGGCAGTGATTATTACTCCTCAAGGCATACATTTTCCTTTTACAGCAAGGCTAACTTTCAAATGCACGAATAATATGGCGGAGTATGAGGCTTGTATTATGGGATTGGAAGAGTGTATTGATCTTAGGATCAAACATCTTGATGTTTATGGTGATTCGGCCCTTGTTAATCAGATTAAAGGTGAATGGGAAACGAATCAGCCTGGCCTCATCCCATACAGAGATTATGCGAGGAGGATTTCAACTTTGTTTACTGAGGTTGACTTCCATCATATTCCTCGAGATAAAAATCGATGGCAGATGCTCTTGCTACGCTTGCTTCAATGATTATGGTGAAATATTGGAATGAAGTCCCCAATATTACTGTGATACGCTTGGATAGACCAGCTCATGTATTTGCAGTTGAAGAAGTGAAATATGATAAGCCATGGTATTATGATATCAAGTGCTTTCTTCAAAGTCAGACTTACCCGTCTGGGGCATCTGTTAAAGACAAGAAGACTTTAAGGAGATTATCTGTCAGTTTCTACCTTAATGGTGATGTGCTTTATAAGAGGAATTTTGACATGGTTCTGCTCAGATGCGTGGATAGACACGAAGCAGACCTGTTGATGACTGAAGTCCATGAGGGTTCATTTGGTACTCATTCCAATGGACATGCCATGGAAAAGAAGATGTTGAGAGCAGGCTACTATTGGCTGACAATGGAGTCTGACTGCTGCAAATATGTGAAGAAATGCCACAAGTGTCAGATTTATACGGATAAGATTCATATTCCCCCGACACTTATGAATGTTATTTCCTCACCATGGCCTTTCTCCATGTGGGGAATTGACATGATTGGCATGATTGAACCAAAGGCGTCAAACGGTCACCGTTTTATTCTCGTAGCTATTGATTACTTCACCAAGTGGGTTGAAGTGGCATCATATGTGAATGTGACCAAGCAAGTGGTTGTGAAGTTTATCAAGAATCAACTCATATGCCGATATGGTGTGCCAGACAAGATCATTACCGATAATGGATCTAACTTGAACAACAAGATGATGAAAAAGCTATGTAGCGAGTTTAAGATTGCGCATCATAATTCTTCTCCCTATAGACCCAAGATGAATGGGGTTGTTGAAGCTGCTAACAAGAACATCAAGAGGATTATTAAGAAGATCGTTGTTACGTACAAATATTGGCATGAGATGCTGCCATTTGCTTTGCATGGCTATCGTACATCAGTTCGCACTTCAACAGGGGAAACCCCTTTCTCTCTTGTATATGGCATGGAGGTTGTGCTCCCCGTGGAGGTTGAGATTCCATCAATGAGAGTCTCGATGGAAGCCAAGTTGACTGAGGCTGAATTGGTTCAGAGTCGTTATGACCAGTTGAACTTGATAGAAGAGAAGAGATTAACTGCCATGTGCCATGGTCAGTTATATCAGCAAAGGATGAAGGAAGCCTTTGATAAGAAGGTAAAACCTCGCGTGTTCCGAGAAGGTGACCTCGTGCTCAAGAAAGTCTTGTCTTTCGCGCCCGATTCCAGGGGCAACTGGACTCCAAACTATAAAGGTCCATATGTTGTTAAGAGAGCCTTTTCAGGCGGTGCTTTGTTGCTCACAACTATGGATGGGGAGGATTTCACTCGTCCTGTGAATTCAGATGCAGTCAAGAAATACTTCGCCTAAAAAAATCAAAACAGAATAGCTCGCTAAGTTGAAAACCCGAAAGGGCGGCTTAGGCAAAAAATGAGCTTCTCGGTGAATTGAAAACCCGAAAGGGCGGTCCAAGCAAAAGTTAGAGATAAAAAAATTGAATATATATATCCCGCTAGATTGAGTACCTCACCCTGGGGCAATCTAGGCAAAAATTAGGGATTTGGCAAGTAACTGCATCTTGACAAGACTTTGCTCTACAACTATCTTCTATCAACGATTCTCGCTCAGTCATCGTCAACTGAAGCTTCAAATACATTGGATTCAGAGTTGGAGAAACGGTCATTATGTTCAATATAGCCCTTTTTCCAATATATATCACCAATTTCAAAATTGTAAAGATCCATGGAGTCTCACTATTTGCGGACTACCATTCCATTAAATAAATTTGGGCTTTTATCCAATTCTTGGCACTCTTATTTGTTTCTGTTAACAAACGTTTGCATGTTTTAATTAATGAGTATCATTTGTTTTAAGCAAATAAAGTTTTATAAAACTGTTTTAAACAAAATGAACATTTACAAAGACTAAAAAGGATAAATGGAATGTCTTCAATGCTCTCCCAAGGATAGTACGATTTCCAAAAGGTAAGACATTTGTTCATAATCTGGCATGTTGATATCCTCTTCATCAATTTTCAGTTGTTTCATCAGCAAGAAGTTGTTTAGAACAGTTGGTGAAGGATTTGAGTCCCTTTTCATCCCCAGCACGACATGTATGGACGAAGGATTCATTTCCGATTCCCTCAGCCAAGGTATCTCCTTTGAGAATGTTGGTAGTCTATCCTCAGTATGGTCGCCTACAGTTCACCCCCTGCAGGTTTGGTAATTTGTATCCCCTCCATATCTGAAGTTTTCTTCTAAGTATTGAGGAGATGAGGAAGATGTGTTGTTTCCTTCCCTAGCGAAGCAAATTGTTCTTTCTCCCCTTGGCAAAGATGTCTCTCCAGCGGTTAGAAGGAAGTGTTTTGATTGATGGGTATCTGTTTGGCGGTTGTTCCCCATAGAGTTTCACATCATACCTTGATAAGCTCCCCAGTAGAGTTTCTTCTACGACGGATCTTATCCGTTTTCAACATCCTGTCCCCGAGACTTGTGGGGAAATCCCTGGCAGTCGGAAGTTGTGACCTTTGCCTACCCTCAGCGGTGGTCTATGTCTCTTGGTATTAGATCATCCCCACCAGGGCGGAGTTCTCCTGTGGGCCTTGTCTTTCTTTTTGAAGATGTTATGCCGGATGTCCGTTTGTGATTCTTGGACTTGTTTGTGTTAGATATGTTTGTTTGTCTGTCAGCATTAATCATACATAAATCACGCATATACATGCATAATCATAGCATTCAGATATTCAGGATTGCATTCTTTGCCATATATCTTTGCTTGTTATTTCCTGCTATTGGTGAAATATTCTTCCCCAAGCAGATGTTTGTGTCTGATCTCTCCATATAGAGTCATCCCCATAGGCAAAAAGTGTTTACCTTTCCTTCTTTATTCCCCACTGAGTTATGTCCTCGTGGATGATTATTGTTTCAGTTTCCTCCCCAGTTGTGTATTGGGATGGAATTACTCCCCTGAGTTATATCCTCATCGGGTTGAGTTTTATTTGATTGTGTCTTTCTAGTTTGTTCCTAGATTGACTCCTTTCTTGTTATCCCCTGCAGTTCCCTGCGGTTTAATTGTTCAATTTCTCAGTAACCAGTAATTGTCCATCTTTTCCCCAGTGTATCTTGTGGCCTTCTACCCAGTAACCAGTAGTTGTAAGTCCTATTTTTGTGGTTTTCTACCCAGTAACCGGTAGATGTAATCCCCTTTGTTGGTTATCTTTACCCAGTAACCAGTATTAATACTCCTTCGTTTTTTAGTATACCACCCAGTAACCGGTGATATATCTCTAGATAATTGCTTCTGTTAAGAAATTCATCCCCCGCGAGTCGCCTTTCATTTACCCTTGTTCGGTAGTGATTGTTTCTCCTTTTGATTGGTCATCATTTTATACCCAGTATCCGGTATCCCGATGTCCTTTCTTTTCGGTTGATTTATCCTTTATTAACCCAGTAACCGGTTGCGGATAATCTTCCATGTGAGTATGTTATCTACGTTGTAACGGTAATAGATAATATATCTCATGCACTCTTCCGTTGAAGACTTTTTCTTCCCCAGTCGAGTAAGATTCGCATTTCCTTGTGGAATCGACTGCCCATCCTGTAAGTCGAGTTTGCTTTTTCAACCCTCCTTTCGGATGATGAGTGTCTTGGATATGTTCCCAATTCACGCTTGGTTGGTCACCTATTATATGCCCAGTAACCGGTATCCCTGGTGTTCCTTCCTTCTGCTCCCTATTATGACTTTTTGTCCCCCGTGGAGTTAGATTTTCCTGAGTTGAGATGTGCCTTTTGGATCCTCCTTAGAGGTTTCGGATGATTGATATCTCTCACCCTTATACCGGTCTTAGATATTCTTTCTCCCTGAGCATGTTGGTTCTCTCACCCAGTAACCGGTGTTTTGATAACATTGTCTCTCTTTGAGTTTATTACCCAGTAACCGGTAATATCTCACTGTTTCTTCCTCAGCTGAGTCCGTTGAGGACATCCCCGTTTAAGTTCGAATTTTTATCCGATGTATCCTTTGTGGATAGTTTCGCTGTATTGGCATATTCCCTAATACATGCATCTTTGTGTCAGCTCGAGTCTTTCCATCGATTTATTTTCATGGAATCCCTTCGTGTCTCCCAGTAAGTTTTCAAGTCGTGACCTGCTCACGCATTTTTACCCTATTTCCCCCAGAGTCTATGTCTCCCTAGTGAGTATGTTACTCCTATGGATTTTTTGGTTTCCCCCGATTTCTTTTCCTTTGTGGCAATTATTCACCATGAAGGTTTTGTTTTGCACGCATACATTTGCATCATGAGGTCTCTTAGGGACCAAAATTCGTCTCTTTGTTTTTATTTAAGCCCATTCTACCTCGTCGAGACTAAGATTTTAACCTTCATATCTCCGGCTAGAATGACCTTAAATAGGAGCATCTGTAAGACCCTAATTTTGACCCTAAGATCCCTCATGGCATCATATCATTGCTCAATGCATTGCCTCAAGGATCATAGCATGTGTAGCTCTTTAACCCTAGGGGTGGGACTTGTGTGAGTTGGTTTGAGATCACCAAGCATGCTTGTATTGTATATTATTGCTTTTCTTATTTTTTTTACTAACCAAAAGCACAAAAATATGTCACTAACTCTTTTTGTTTTGAAGCTCAAGTGATCATGTGCTCCCATGCTCCTAGGAGGCTCCTAAGCCCAATGTAATGGTTAGATGAAGATGAGAAAAAGCATGGCAATGGTCCACAAAGTTCTTAATCATCATATGTGTCTCTCAAGTATCTCAATTTTCCAATTTGATCAAGATAAGCCAAAGGGCTTGAGGATTGTTTCAACATGATCAAATTTAATCAAGGGAAGTTCTTTCATTCATTATTTTATGCATATATGATCTTATCCGAGGTTCCTCAATCATTCATTCATCAAGATTTGAAGTTTGGCCTTGAGAAGTTGACCAGTTAAGTCATCTGACTAAACTGAGGATCACTGAGATACAACTTTTGATGTGTTTGTCAAATGAAGATGACCCCAAGAGAAAACATATTCTTAAGAACCATATGAACAACTTTCATTTTCATCAAAAATCCATTTGAAACTTTGAAGGTCACCATTCATTTCAAAACATTATAGGTCATTTTGACTGAAACCCTAATTTTGGGTCAACTTCCCAAGGACCTAACTTCCTTATTTTTTATGATTTTGAGATGATACCAAATGTATTTGAAATATTAAGATGTCTACTTAAAATTTTATGTTGGACAAAATTTCATAATCCTAAAATAAATACATGTGATAATGCAAAACATTATAGGTCACTTTGGACCTAAGTCATTAAATTTGAAAAATGCTCAACTTCAAGTGCCCATAACTTTCTCATGAAAACTCCTAATGATGCAAAATTTGAGTCTAAATTTATCATATTGAAAATATCTACAACTTTAATGTTGGAGGTATTTCCATTTGAGGCTTTCATAATTGAAACAGAAGGGCTTGGAGATGCTTGCTTTTGGTAAAAAAATTCAAAGGGAACCTAGACATGTTTTGTACCCAAACCTTCACAACCAATTTTCATAAATTTCCAATTGCCAAATGAATTTTTTCCCAACATGACTTTTGTTCCTTATTTCAAGGGCTTTCCAACCATTACTCACATTAATTTTTTGGACTTTCCATGTGGGAGTTTCGAAGAGCTTCATGTTTATGTTCATTTTTGCATTTCACATTATAACTTCATGTGCAAGCAAATGCCAAGCCAATTGCACGTCCAATTCACTTCCATTTGAGTTAAGCATGGATTTGCATTCATTCTTGGGTGTTACATGCGCCTGTACAGGCCCATGCAAGGAGAGTTCAAACTTCATGCACACGAGCCAAGCATTGCCTTGCATCACATTCCAACTATAAATAGAAGTGCAATCTCCTTCAAATGGTAACCAAGTGGAGATCTGAATTGCTGCTGAATTGAAAACCAAACCCTCACCAAAGGAATTTTCAGTTTTCATTCTCTTTTTCAACCTTGAATTTCAACATCATTAGTTGATCTTCAAAGCTCAATTCCTTAACCTAGCATCACCATCACACTTCCAAAGCAAAATTGGATCAAAAGCTTGGAGAATTCGTGCTGTTTGAAGCTCCATTTCAGAGGTAGAACACCAAACTTTCTTGATATAGATCTTGCAATATAATGTGAATCTCTTTGGTTTGTGTGGTTTTCTGAAGCCCTCATGCTTGAGGCAGGCCAGTGGTGGTCTTAATTTTGCAAATCGTGTCATTTCAGTTCATGTACCATGATCTTCAAGCTCATGTTTCTCTCTAAATAGGAACTGTGAGGATGGTCCATGGTTACAGGGGTGATGTACATCATCTCAGCTTCATTTTGATATCCTCACTTTTCATTTTCATTAAACTTCATTTCCCTGCGCGTGGTGGCCGGATCTGGTTAGATCGCCGGAGAAGATGGTGGTTTCCACCACCATTCCCACGTGGCAGCTTCAGAGCCCTTGGATCATGATGAAACGTTCTAATCATGACCATTGCGTGTATTGACTTATTTTAAATCCAAGTGTAGCGCGCTTGACTCAAGAGTTTCGTGTATCTGCGCCTTAGAACCACATGATCATTGCCACGTCAATTAATAAAACCATCTGAGGGCGCTGGATTTTCCTGATTTTCTTATTTTTGTTTTAATTTTATTTAATTCCTTTTATTTTCAAAAATTCATAAATATTTTATTTGAAGTCAAAAAAATATGAGACCAATGCCAAAAAAATTCTTGAAAAATCTAGTTTCATATTTTGATTTTTAATTATTTTTGTGACTTCATTTAATATATTTTGTGAATTTATTGGTTTTTAATAGTTTTCATTCATTTTAAAATACTTTTTGATATTTGAAAAATCCAAAAATATTTTCCTAACACCTATGGATCATGATAAGTCAATGAAAAATAGTCTCATCAATTTCTTAATTGATTTGAGATTTATTTGAGATTTTAATTCATATTGTGTTATTTTCCATTGTTCTTAATTGTTTTTAAACAGTTCCTGGTTTAAAAAATTGTTGAGAAAATTTGTCAACGTTTGTTTGACCATGTTAGACCTATGAGAATTTAATTGGACTTGTTGAAGTTGATTTGAATTAAATTTGAGGTTTGACCATATTTTGTTTATTTTATTTTGCATTTATTTTTAATTCCAAAAATACCAAAAAAATGTGATTGACTTGTTGACTTGTGATCTTCATTTCTCTTCTGTTTAGCATTGATTGATGATGATTTGATTCACATTTGATCATTTGTGTTTGATGCTTGATAGTTCTTTTCATCCATTTCATCTTCATCCTATTCTTTTTTCTAATTTGGCCGATGAGTTAATGTCTTATGGTTGGTCTTGACAAATGAGAGGTTTAACCTTCTTTGATCCAAACCAAACTCAACTTTATCCAAGATCAAGTGAGTTGCTTTGTGTCCAAGATAGGTTGCTTCTTGGTCAAGCAAAAAAACCTAAAGTCCATACAAGGCCTTTCCCCTTTTGTTTTGGCATGGCAAGTTTTAAGAGCTTGGCTTACTAGTCATGATCTCTAACTTGTGTTTATTTGTCTATAGTTTATTGACCGACCTCAGATAGGTGTGACTACTACATTAGTCCACTTACGATTGCTTAACATAGCGCTACATTGTCTTATGACAAGCTAACATAACTTCACTAATTACTAACTTTAATTTGAGCATTTAATTTCTTGCAATTTACTTTAATGTCATTTATTTCTTGCTCATTTATTCATATTGCTTTTCATTTTGCTCACTTGAGCACATATTTTATGTTTATGTCATTTTCCGTGGGCTCATTTGAGCTCATTATTGTATATAAATATATTGTTGTCTTGTGTTGGTTTTGTCTTTGTTTTTGTGTGAACCTAATGCAAAAAAAAGAAAGGACTTAGAATTAGGACTTACCTGTGCTTAAAGGAGTTCAAGAGCAACTAGGCCTCATGCCTTTAGAATGCTAAACTTGTTGAAGAGCAACTAGGCCTCATGCCTTTAGAATGCTAAATATCAAAGTTGACTTCAAAGGACTTCCTTTCCAAAACTTATTCTTTGTCCATTTCCCTTATTGTGTTGTGAACTTTTTGATGTTTGCTCTTGTGTGATAGGGATTCCATCTTGAGATAGTAAAGAGGACCATTGTCATGGATAGCGAAGTTAAGAGAGACAAGCCAATGGAGATCCTAGGAGCTTGAATCTAAATTGTTTGATTGCTTGATTGTGTGCTAAGTCCAAAGGAAAAGAGCATCTTGAATCATCTCTACGATTTCAAGAAAAGGAACTCCAAGGGTTTTATCTTCTCTCTTATCTTTGTATGCTTTAGGACTAACCCTTCTCTTCTTCTCCTCACTTTAACCTAAGCCAAAATCTTTTCTTGAAAACTTTGACTTTGTTTCAAACTAGAAACCTAGGTCTTATGCCTTTGACTTTTCAAAACCATTTTCATAAATACTCAATTGTGAATAAACCTTAATTCAACTTTGACCTCATTTTGTAAATAAATCTAACTTGTAAATACAACTCACTTCAAGTTGTTTTTGTGGTCTCCAATGGCCACTTTGTTAAAACCTTTTCATAAACATTAGTCATAGGTTTGAGTTATCATAGTGGTTGATGTAAATCTCACCTCATCCTTAGTGATTGGATTATAAGTCCTCCATACTTATTATAGGGTTAACCTCTCACTAGTATGTTGAAGCTCTCCTCACATGGTGAATTGTTGGTTTAGGTTGAGTTTTCTCCCTTTGTTAACAAAAGACCTTAAGACTTTTGGTCAAATCAATTCACCAATCTTTGTGATTTCTACCCCGAACTACGAGGTTTTGATCCTCCTTTGTGATGGTACGTAGGCAATGGGTTCATCCATTCAAACAACAAATTTGTAAATATAATCTATTCTCTTCTCATCCCCCCCCCCCCCCCAATCTTTTGCACATATTCTCACAAATACCAACCTACAACACATATTTGCAAAAAGAGGTTCCCTTAGAGTACTAAGGATGTTTTGGGTGCGTAAAACCTTCCTATTTCATAACCAACCCCCTTACCTAGATCTCTGACATTTTTATTAGTTTTTGATTTGATAAAACTTCTTACTTGACTTTTGTTCGCTTTTTAGCATTTCCTTTGGACAAATAAAAGTGCGATGGCGACTCGAATTGTATGTTTACTTTTGGTTTAGTCAATAAAATTAAAGATAACGAAAACCCCGCTACACATTGCATGTTGGATCAATTGAGAAAAGTTTTAATTGTCTCATGTATATAAGCATAACTCTGAGTCACACTCATTTATTCTTTTCACTCACACTTGTAACAATATTGTCTCTCATATATACTTATTTGAGCATTAGAGTAATAATTTTGCAAATATCCCCTATTATCACAGAAGAATGTAATCACCATGTCGTTAGTGTGTTTATTTTCAACCTTTCATCTACTCTCTTTTCTCTTTACAGAATAGTCTTCTTTATCTTTTTCTTATAAGTTTATTTCTCTACTTATTTTAGGTTCTTAAAATTAGAGCTGGTTTGAATGAGTTTTAGTTTTTAAAAATCTTTTTAAATCAATTTTAAAAAATATTTTAAAGACAAAAAAATAAAATAAAACATGTTAGATAATCTTATTTTTAAAAACCGTTTTAAAGTTGTATAATATTATAAATTTGTCACTAATAAAAAGTGTACCATTTCTTTTTCTTTTTAAATTCTAAAACTAAAAACCAAAAGTCAAAATGTCTAAAATTTGTTTTACTTTTTAATTTTTAAATCTCGTCAATAAATAATTTTTAAAAAAATAGTTTTATAAAAATACACTATCAAACAAGCTTTATTATTTTTAAATTTTAAAAAATTAAAAATTATTTTACAAAACCAAATCAAACAAACCTTTAGTTTTTGAACTTATTTTAGTTAGACATAAAACTAATAATCCATACTACATTATATGATCTCCACTTATCAAATATAAAAAAAATTCCCTTAATCCTCCGAGAATTGAAAGTTAAAAACTCCATACATTACAATGGCTTTCTGTGATTATGGATAATCATTGTAAAAACTAACAAGTTATTTTGTTCAATAATGTTAGTGGTAATTATTGTTTATTAAAAAGACACTTTTTCTTTTGCTTTTGGTGAGGCCAAACCAAACTCATCAACTTTACCTCTGTTATCTAGACTAGAAGAACGATTAGTACAATTTGTCTAATAAAAAGTCTAATCTTTTTATCATTTTTCAAAAAAATTGTAATTATTCTGACCTTTTTACCAGAAACATCAAAATTCAAAAAACAATCAAACATATATTTATTTGTTCAATTATATCATCTTTCAAATGTATCTTTGATTCATTTCTTGCCAAATAAATAATGCTGGAATATTCATTAATCATTCTTGTCATTTAAAAATAGAAATCAAACAAAGAGTGATTAAAAACACAAAGTGCACAACAGCTTTTTTCATCACCAAAGTCATACTCTAGCTTTTTCTGTTGCTTTACTTCTTTCTCATTTTTTATTATTATTAATTACTTTTGAACATTTGGCATCTTATATATTTTTCTATTACTTTGTTTCTCCTCATCGAAAGCAAAAATAATAACATAAAGCATGTTAGAGCAACACAATGAAGAAGAGAAGAAGAAGAAAGTAATAATTTCTTTTAATATAGAACAAAACTCATAACAAAGCATAGTACATTGATGAGTGTAAGTGATGCATGCCAGCAGCATTAATTAAATGCTTAATTAACCTCCTTAATCCCATTTAACCAAACCAGCAACCTCGTATGCATCTCTTACATCCCATGATACCATCATAACATAAACACAATAAAAATATTTATAAAAAATGACAAACATGAAGAAAATACAACATAGAAAATTAAATAAAAAGTTAAAGGTAATTCGGACCGCTACCCTCAATTCCCCGCAATGCAATATTCACACTCTCCCGATTCTGATGAGTTAGAATTTCGGGAGAGTGTAATTGCAAAGCTTTTGTTGTGTTGGTTCTTTCATCGTCAACTTCTACACTTCCATAATACACCGCCGCCGCCATCTTCGACCGGGCTACCTTCCTTCGCCACCGCCTTAGTAGCTATCAAAGAAGCATACTTATAGGCCATGTTAGTTATTTTGGTGGTAGGAAAAAAATTTGAGATTGATAATGTAAATGGCTAAAGTATAGAAGGAATGGTTGAAAGTGGTAGTGAGTGAGAGTGAAGAAGGTTAGGGACAAGGGGTGACATGATGGGTCGTATATAAAGGCGAAATTTTAGCTTTTGGTTTATCATTATTATTTTGATTTTGGATATTTGTCTAAATAAAAATGAATGAGCATGTGAGTGAAGAAAAGAAATTAAAGTAAGAGTTGAAATTGTTGGTCTAATATGGTTAAGGGCATGTTTGTGGGGAAAGGCAAAAACTCCACTAACTCGGTTTCCAATGCTCTTGGAATTTTCATATTGAAATTTTCATGGTTTGAAAGGGAAAAAATTGTAGGGTTTGATGGGGTTTGTTTGTCATTGTATGTGAACATGGGTTTGTTTGTGGGAGTAGAAATATTTTTCACTAAGCTCAACAAAGAAGCTTTTATGGGCAACTTTTTGGATTTATTAGCTTATTATTGAAGGTTGGGAAAGGGTGTGTAGTGGAGCATTAACCTAGATTGGAGTGAATGGATATGAGGGAGGGTGATTGGCCCAAGATGAAGCTAACCCCACCAATTTGTGCATCCTATTTTACATGGATGATTGAGTAATGAGCACCAATCTTACCTAATACTCCATTTCTTCTATCATTTATAATTTTATACACTAAAATATTTGTGTCAATTAGTATAATAAAAATATTACCATTTTTTTGTAAAAGTAATAAACATTATTTTCAAGATACGAATATTTCTCCTCAATTAGTCCTTGGAGAAGAACTTCCATCTGATCAATCTGCTCCATCAAACTCAGGTACAAATATTTCTTCCTCTTCATTGTTTCATTAAATCATGTGTCTAATGCTTCTAAAGGTAACACCATTATCACAGGATCCAAAAATAATATCCTTAAACCAAAGTGTATATACATTGTCACCAAATATGTCTCGTTAGAAAATCTTTAATCACTATAGAAAAAAAGCGTTTTAGCTTAAATAATTTAACGTCGGTCCCGACCTTAATAGCATAGATTTTATCTCGCTAAAGACAAGCGCTAACATATTTATTAATTTAATATTAATTTTATAGTATTTTTTTAATTATAGCGTCGCATAAAACCGATACTAAAATTTTATATTTATTTATTATTTATGTCTCTAGGGACCGAAACTACATAATTATTTATTTTATATTTATTTATTAAAACGGTAGCGTCGTTTTCAACCGACTCTAGGTTTTTCAAAAGTCATATATTATTTTATATTATTTATTTATTAAAATGCTAAGTGTTTATTTATTTATTTATTAAAGTGGTAGGGACGGTCATAGCCGACGCTATTGAATTCTCCCAAAAATTTATTGGTGGCAAAAAAAAATTATTTCCCCTCTATGTTTCATTTCCCTCTTCTTTTTTTTCTTGAGATAAAAAATAAAAAAATTCATTAAAAAAAATATTTAAACAAACAAAATTAAACATTTTGTGACTATGTTCTCTCTTCTCTAACACAAAGAAAATTTCCCCTCTCAAAATCAAATGAGTTTTTCTCTTCTCTTCTCGAAATCACCGACACCCTCCAAATCATCTTCGAGAAGCTTCAGAGATTTCATTCTTCTAAAGACCAAGGCAATATTTCCTATTCTTTAGCAATTATTTTAATGTGTGGTTTCTCTTTGTAATTATTAATATACTCTTGTATTCACATTGAGAAAAAAAAACATACCATCTATTTAATATAGATATCCTACTTATTTTCACAAAACAACTTTATACAACACTAACATTGTACGTTTAATTCTTCTATCAGAAGTTTCATCCATATCATATATTTCTTATGTTATAGCTCTAAATTATGCTTTATCACTTGAACAAGCAACTCCGATTCATTTCTTACTCTTCCAAACAACAAGGTTCTTAGACAACAATGTACAATAGTAAAAAATATATCTTTTTAGTAATAATTTTATCTATGGGTGGCTTTGAGATTATAAAACATGGTCTACAACATGCAAATGACATGGCATTGGATCATGCATAAATGTGCTCACATCATTAATTGCATAAACCATATTTGACCTAATATAGTATTAGAAAAAAATAGGTAAAAGTTGTTGTATTTTATTCCCTAGCCTTAGGCTGGTTTATATAGTGAAGATACAATTATTACACTTGATTTTGTCCTTAATGGAGAATAAAGAAAAATAAAGGTAATAATAAAACCGAAAATAATATATTTTCCGACACCCCCCCCCCCCCCCTAAAGTTGGTGCATAGATATCTGTCATGCCAAACTTGTCTATCAAATACTCAAAAGTAGGTCTTGCCAAATGTTTGGTCAGGATATCCGCAGTTTGCTGACTTGAAGTCACAAGGGTATACATATGATTACAACATCTAACTTCTCCTTTATGAAGTGTCGATCAATCTCGATATACTTGGTTCTGTCATGTTGAACTGAATTATGAGCTATTCTAATAGCAGTTTTACTGTCAGAGTACAATTTCAATGGAAGCTCAATTTTCATTTTAAGTTCTTCTAGGACTCTAAGGATCCATAATCCTTCACAAATACCTTGATACATAGCTCTAAATTCGGCACTTGCACTACTCCTTGCTACAACTCCTTGTTTCTTACTCCTCCATGTCACAAGATTACCCCAAACATATGTACAATATCCAGAGGTTGATCTTCTATCTGTGACTAAACCTGCCCAATCGATATCGGTGAAGATAGACACATTTCTTTCACTAGTCTTCTTAAAAAATAATCCTTTTCCAAGATTTCCCTTCAAATACCTCAATATCCTATAGATTACCTCAAGATGTTCCTCGAAAGGAGAATGCATAAACTGACTCACTGTGTTAACTAAGAAAGCAATACCAGCTCTGATGTGTGACAAATAAATCAATTTCCTAACCAATCACTGATATCTTCCAGTATCAATAGAAACATTACTTTCTCCCCAAAGTTTAGCATTAGGATCCATTGGGGTATCTGCAGGACGACTTTCACTCATTCATGTTTCTTTCAACAAGTTTAGAATGTATTTCTATTATGAAACCATAATACCATTCTTTGATCGAGCAACCTCTGTACCTAGAAAATATTTCATGAATCTCAGGTCCTCGATTTCAAAGTCTACTGCCAATTTCTCTTTTACTCTTGCCATTTCCATTATATCGTCTCCAGTAAGGACAATATCATCATCATAAACAATCAGGACATCAACTTTTCCATCATGGGAGAACTTTGTGAACAAGGTGTAGTCAGCCTGTCCTTGGATGTACCCTTGTTTCTTCATGGACTGAGTGAATTTTTCAAACCAAGCTCTAGAGGAATGCTTTAATCCATACAAAGACTTATTTAGTTTGCACACATTTGATCTAAATTTTCTTTCAAATCTAGGAGGAATATCCATATATACTTCTTCTTCTAGATCGCCATTAAGAAAAGCATTCTTAACATCTAACTGATGCAAAGGCCAATCCATGTTAGCAGCAAGAGACAACGAATTCTGACAGTGTTCAATTTTACAACAGGAGCAAATGTCTCTGAGTAATCTATACCATAGGTTTGAGTAAAGCCTTTATCCACTAAGAGGGCCTTGTACCTTTCAATTGACCCATCTGAATTATACTTCACAGTAAACACCTATTTGCACCCAACTGTCTTCTTCCCATCTGGTAGGGACGAAGCACTCAAAGTTTTGTTCTTTTCAAGAGTTTTCATCTCCTCAAGTATAACTTCCCTCCACTTTGGAATTTATAGAGAAACCTGTACACTTTTTGGAATTTCTACACTAGATAATTTTGATGTGAAGGCATGCATAGATGAAGACAAATTTGAATATGATATAAAATTGGACATGGGATGTTTAGTGTAAGATCTGATAGGTTTTCTAATGGAAATAGGATCATCTATATCAGGATACAAAATACGACTCTCAGAAATAAATATAGACTTACCTTTCATTTTGTTAGGAAGTTGATCATTCCCCTATTCAGATTCCTGGAAGTGTTGAGATATGGACTAGTCCCTTCCTTTTATGGTGCTTTTTCACAAAAACCTTTCCTTTGCAAGTCTTGTTTCCTAATTCAATTTTTTTTTCTTGAAGTGACTCATTATTTTGTGGTATTTCAATTAGATCATCATTATCATCGTTTTCAGTATTTTCATTATTTTCTATAAGAGAAAATGTAGGCTCTGATTCACAAGGTTCCTTACTCATAACAAGAGTTAGATTAGATAAAGAATCATGGTCATTTTCTGTTGGTGCAGGTGTAAAAGTCTCAGAATTTTGTGATACTGGCAAAGATAAGTTATTTAAAAAACTCATGTCCTCAATTTGAAACAAGTCTTCGTCTATCTCCCCCCTTGAAGATGAGTGTCATCAAAAAAAGGTTTATTTTCAAAGAATGTAATATCCATAGTGACAAACGTTTTCTTATTTTTTGGATCAAAATATTTATATCCTTTTTGGGTTGGGGAGTATCCAACAAAGACACATTTTATAGCATGTGGCTTAAGTTTTCCAACATTTTTATGTTCATGAACAAAGGTTATGCAACCAAAGATTTTTAAAGTCAAATCAGTTAAAACACGAGTACTAGGAAAACATTATTTGAAGACATTAATTGGAGTTTGAAAATTGATAATTTTTTATGGCATCCTGATAATTAAATACATGGTTGTTAAAACAACTTCGCCACATAAATAATTTGGTACTTCATTCGACAAAAGTAGAGCTCTAGCAACCTCTAGTAAATGTCTATTTTTCCTTTAGGCCACTCCATTTTGTTGAGGAGTATTAGGACATGAACTTTGATGTACAATTCGATTTTTTAGAAAAAATCATCTAGGATAGTGTTAAAATATTCTTTGCTATTATCACTTCTAAAGACTTGGATATTTGTTTAAAATTGGTTTTGCACCATTGAAAAAAAATCTTTACAGCCTCACAAACATCTGATTTCCCCTTTAACCAGTACATCTAACATACTCTTATATGGTCATCAATAAATGTGATAAACCATTTTTTTAGAGAGAGAGAGAGAGGGGTGTGTGTGTGTGTGTGTGTGTGTGTGTGTGTGTGTGCGCGCGCGCGCGTATATGTACGGTTATGGACCCAAACATCATTGTGAATAATAGAAAAAGGTTTTCATGGTTTATAATACTGTGTTGAAAACTGGGAACAATGATGCTTTGCAAACTCACATGCTTCACATTTAAATGAATAAAAATTCTTATTGTGAAGTATCTTAGGAAACAAGTGTTTTAAGTAACGAAAACTAGGATAACCTAATCTTGAATGTCATACCATAATGTTGTCATCTTTATTATTCAAAATAGAAAAATACTGAAAGCAGGAACTTGTTATTTTTTAAGGTAGTTGTGATGCATATCCAATGTCAAGGTAGTAGAGTCATCCATTCTCCTTAGCACTGCCAATCATCTTCCCCGAGTTCAAATCCTGAAAAACACACTGAGATCGGAAAAAATTAGTTTGACAATTTATATTTTGGGCTAATTTACTGACGAATATTAAATTAAAAGATAAGTTTGGAACATGAATGACATTTTTAATAGTTAACATTGGAGAAAACACAGCTGACCATCTACCTTCAATGGTTGAAAAAGAGCCATCTGTGATTTTTATTTTTCGATTACCTATACATGGACTATATGAAGAGAACAAAGTAGATTCACTTGTCATGTTATCGTAGGCACCTTAATCTACTACCCAAGTATGACTGGGTCTGACACTAAGAAATGCATAATTACTTTTTGTTGTTATAGAGAAAGAAGGGGTTGGAGACTCAAGGAGTTTATACAGTATGTCAAATTGTTGCACAATTGAATCTGTCAAAACCTATTATGAACAACATTAAGTCATTTGTTTTCTTAAGGGGTTGAATAATTGTTTCTTACATATCAAATATCATATCATGTTGATTGTAAGACCCCAATTTTGACCTTAAGATCCCTCATGCAATTTCATCATAAGCACTAGCATTGGGACCATACCTTGGCATCCTCCTTACCCCTCTCTCATTGGGTTTGATTTGGGGAGAGATCACCAAGCACCATGTGATTGTATCATACTTGTATATTATCATTTTACTAACCAAAATACCAAAAATATGTCTCATTTGCCTAACTCTTTTGTAGGTAGGGCATGATCACATTGATTTATCAAGTTCATAACTTGCTCATATTTTATGAGATGAAAGATTTCCAAGTTTCACAATCAAATTCAATATGTCTAATTCAACTTTTATGTTTGGAGTGGGAGCTAATTCAACTTTTATAAGCATGTGATATGAGGATACATTATAGGTCATTTTTGACCTATACCATTGAACAAGTGATTTTCCTCAACTTCAAAAATGCATAACTCTATCATTCTAAATCCAAATGACATGAAATTGGTTACCATTTTTAAGGTCTTTGAAGTAGCTACAACTTTTATGAATACACTTTTCTCATTTGAAGCTCACATAAAAAGTTAAGCAAGATAGAATATTGAGATATATGGCTTGACACTTAGAGAATTTTTCAACATGTTGAAATTTCCAAACTTCCACCTTCAAATTCACCATGATCCAAGCTCCAAATGAAAAAGTGTTCAACATAAAACTTGTTCCCTTTGATCCAAGCTTTCCAAAGAACCCAAGTTCATGCATTTTGGATGAAGTTTGCTAGGGTTGCACATGGCTTTAACAGAGCCGCACCATTGGAGGAAATCAAAAGTCCAAAACTCCATTTCACATTACCTTGCCAATCAAGCATCATTTGAACTTCAGTACAGTTGCAATTGGATCAAAATGGATTACTTCATGGGCTTGTACATGCCCATGCAAGCTTGTGTATCACATTGCCAAATTTAGCAAATTTTCAAGTATGCAATTATCAATCCCAAATGCTATAAAAACAGGCCCTTGAAGCTCAATTAAAACACACCTTACGCGCCAGCTTTGCCCCCCAATTGAAACCCTCTCATTCTAAAGGAAAACCTGATAATTTTCAATCTGAAAATTGAGTTTGAATCTCAATTGTTTGGAGATTCAAGAACTCCAGGATCCAAAGCCTTGCACCATTGCTAACCACTCCCTGCAAGCTTCTCAAGTGTGATCAGATCGTGTTTGAAGCAAGCAACCTCAAGTTTTGCACATCATTGAAGGTAATTTTCAGAAAACTTCATCTCTTCGATTCTCACTCAATTCTCATCAATTCTCTTGGATCTTTGGTTGTCTGAAGTCCTACCAATGTAGGCAAGAAGATTGAGTTGCTTAGACGTCAAGTCGAAGCAATTTTATTATTGTATTAATCATAAAAATATAGATTATTAACCACATATTTTTTTTATAATTCATTAACTAAGTTTATTATTTCATTAACCAATAAAATACATAGTATTAATCAAATTCTGTCATAAAATTTGATTAAAAATTATGTTATATTTTATATTTTAATGTCAGAATTTGGTTAATACTGTATATTTTATTGGTTAATAAAATAGTAATTTTGGTTAATAAATTATAAATAAAATATGTGATTAATAATCTATATTTTTGTGGTTAATACAATAATAAAATTGATTAATGATAAATTTTATATTTATGTTATAAAAATAATTTTAAAAATAAAAATAATTTTTTATAAATATTTTTATTTATTTATTAGAAAAACAAAAACACTATTCACCGTCTTTTATATGTTTGATGTAAAATTTGGGTGTAAAAATTGATGTAGGAATAACAAAGCTCGTAATAAAATATCCTTTCTTTTTATCTCAAATTCTCAACATTAATAATAATCAAATACTTTTAGGTTTGATGTCATGATAGGTGTCGAGGAGCTCTTGTTTGTTATATAAAAAGACCATCTTAAAGTTTCTGTGAAGTCATTATACTTTTTTTCATCTGTTTTTAAGTATATGTTCATTCTAAAATGAAAATGTTAGGGAGATTCTTATGTGTATTAAGTTAAGTGTTGATTTGCATTGTGTATTGTATTAAGTGGTTTAGAAAATGTTGTATCACTCTAATCGTTATCACTTGATGTTCAGTATACATATAAGAATTAGATCTATAGTAGTGTTTTTATATGATATATGACACATGTTATATAAATTTGATAATTAGTGTTCAACAAAAATTTATTTTTTTATTTTAACATTCTTGAAATTTATACTTGTATGACACTCTTATGTATAGTGTCCAAAAAAAACTCTTTTCCTTTATGCACTATTTAGACATTTTGCTTTATGCATTATTGAGACATTTTATAAATCTTAAAAGTTCTAAACAATATTAATCAATGAAGAGGTAAACAAATTAAAGTTTATTAAAATCTTTATTTATTTTTAACAGTAAATGGATAAATAAATTGATATATATATATATATATATATATATATATATATATATATATATATATATATATATATATATATATATATATATATATATATATATATATATATATATATTATAGGTTGTGACTCACAACTCACATGCATTATGAATACACAATCAACTTCTAAATCATGGCAACAATAATTATCTTAGTCTACCTAGCCAATGTCCATTAACTAGGAGTACTCCACAAGAAATTAAACGTCAACATTTTGAACTAAGATATCACAATGGCATGTGCATTTGGAATTTTAGGAATAGTTTGCACTAAATAGAGAAGGCGGAAAGAAAAATTGACACATGCAAATTCTTCCCTTACCTCATGTAATCTTCTTTGTCTTTCTTTAAGATTTTATTCTTTGCTTAATTATGCATATAGTAGTTTATTATCTTTAGTACTCCTAGTTATTAATGTATAATCAAATCATTAAATTAAACTTATCAATAAATTTCGGTTAAAGATTATAATTAAACCTTAACTAAAACATTCTTTCATCACATAGGTCCCACTCATAATTGTCTAAAAAAATTTGATGGGACTTTATAAATTAGAGATAGTTCAACCTTTTACGAATTAAGTAAAGGGTTCTATTTTGCGGTGATATAATTGTCATAAATATTTTATGAAGTTTTCTTAATTGTAATAAATTTAGACTCTATGCATTAATCACCTAATTAAATCAAACTTCTAATTAATTGAAACTTTTTTCTATAAATAAGAAGGTAAGAATAAAATTAATTAATTTGATCAAACTATTTATATCTATATGTATTCTTAAAATTGAAAAGAATGCTCCTAAAATTACGGTGCCTGGTTATTTATAAACATATATTCCCAATTATTGTGTAATGATCGTAAGGTTGTTGAAAAAGTTGAAAATGGTTTGTTTGGTAGCAAGGAGCAAAAGGGTATATGAGTGGAATGAAAATGAAGTTAATGGACACCAAAGTCTTTGTCTACCACATTGCTGGTATGATAAAGACTAAATCATGAGACAAATAGAAACACACTTTTGATCATGATAGAGAAAGAACACACATGTACTATTTAACCAAATGTGATGCACAATCACTTTACTTCAGATTTGGCCACCATAGTAGAAAAAAGCATATGTATGAATAAGTCAGCGATATAGATTCCTTTTTCTTTTCTTCTCTATCTTTGTGTTTGTTGGTTGAAAATTTAAGAGGAAAAAAAAAGGTAATTTCTTCTAGAATAATGTAAATATTTACATGAGATTTGATTGATAGCTATCTTCAATAACATTGATTTTCTTTTTCTTTTAGCTAGTTTTCTTATTTTTTTCTCCCTCGTTGTCTTTCTCTAATTTGTTGTTTGAAAATTTAAATTATAAGAAAAAATATAATTATTTTTAATGAGTAGACAGTCCAACGATTTCTTTTGTTGATTTTATGGTAAATATTAAAGTGGAATTAAATCTCATTGATTTATTAGTTCGTTAATTTTATTAAAATATTATTATATTAGATCAAGTTTATTAATTAAATTGGACTAACTAAATTGCGCTAACAAATACATAAGAGTTTCTTCAATTTAAATTAATTTTTCTTTGGTGAGTCAATTGGACTGACATGTAAGTCACTCTTTTTTTAGTCGCGGATAAAAAGTCTATTATAATTTTTGAATTTGGTAAGATGTTTTTTTCTTCCCAAGACGATTCTAGGGTTTTCTATTCCCTCCCCCGTCATTTAAATAGTCACTCGAGTCAGATTTAAAGGATATATAATATAAATAACATTGCTCAGTAAGCTAAACATTAAGCTTCAAATCCATCATTTATGCCATTAAAAGATTATTCTCTCCCTTTCTTAGCTAGGTAGCGGTTAGCATCATTTCACTCCTCTCTCCTCTATCTTTTAACTAGTGTCGATGTTACATTAAAACTAACCATTCAAAGTGGATTCCCAACAATTATGTTTGACCTTTTTGTTTTCTCTTATTCTTAAATTGTTTGTTTTTTTTATTAATTTGCATGTGATTATCTAGATTATGAAGTTGATACTTATTTTAGATTGAGTTACATTTAGGGATAGCAAAAAAAAATTGTACCCACATATATCTGCAGATAAAACCCGTCATGGATGTGGGGCAGGTAGCTCAATGGATATCCCCATAGGATATTTAAATACCCATTTATTAATGGATATGGATGCATGTTTAACGATACCTATATCCGCGAATATCCATATCCGTTAATTATAAAAATTATTAAAATATCATTAATTTATTATACCTTATCTTTTTATCTTCTAAAAAAATTAATTTTCTTAAATTTTATTTTATTTTGAAATTTTCTTTTAAGAAAACATTTCACATTTCATACAAATTTTATTAGTCATTTCATATTTAAGTTCTTCAATACTTCATACCTCACTTCAACAATTCCACCGTCCAACCAACTATTGTCGTCTTTTTTCTATTGAACCAGTACTTCATTTCCTACTTCTCTATCATCCGATCTTCTATCAGGACTCACAATCTCATTATCTTTTATTTGTTTGGTTAAAAATAAAATGTATGGATATTATATTTTGATCTTATTATGTTTTGGTGAAAATAAATAAATTAGTGTGATGAAATTTTATTGTTAAATTAAGAGCGAATTGTATGGATATTATGTAATAATAACTGTGTCTTTAAAAAAAGTTAAAAATATTTTTAGAAAAAAAATATTATTCATGAATATTTGTAAATATCTATGGGTGCCATAAAACGCGTGAATTACACGTTTAACGAATATCTGTATGGATATGGGGTGAATACAAATATCATATTTATCCATTGGGGCGGATACGGATATCATAGTATCTGCCCATGAATATCCATTTATATCTCTAGTTACATCTATTTCTTCTTGTGACTCTTGTCGGTTACATTTTGATTCTTATCTTTTTCTTTCATTATGTTCTCCTTATGGTTAACCATATTCAATCTTTCTCATTTTTCAATGGAATTCCCTATAGGTAATGTAAGAGTGTGTTTATTTCAATGATTAAAATTATATTCTTAGGATTCTTTTTTGGGGAAATTTTATTCCCGCCTATGTGTTTTACAAGTAATTTAATTTCTCTAAAATATTTATAAAATTTATTTAATTTTAAATTTAATAAAAAAATAGAGGAGTTAAAATATTCGGTATTGGGAAATAATAGGTGATTACTTCTTATTCTCGTGAGAATGTAAGATTCCCATGATATAACATGGAATAAAGAGTGAAAAACTATATCTAAATTAAACTTTCACTAATAAAATAGTATCAAGATATAATTTATAAAAACTTGAAACAAACATGAAAATGGAAGAATTTTCATTCTACATTCCCAAGAATAAACCTGCAATTCAAGAAATAAACGTCTTATAAGTAGAAATCTAATGTTTGTTATCCTTTGTACATTTTTTTTTTATATTCACCATCTTTGAGGCATGAGAAGCAATGAAATTATGCATGTTGAAGTATGCCTTAAAATTTTAAGTGATGAAGAGAAAGAAAATTTGTTTTAAGATTACATAGATTAGAAAACCGAAGAAAAAGAAGCTAGAGGGTTTGTATAAGGTATTGAAAAGTAGATAGGTCGATGACAGTGGTGCAAAGAAAACTGACAGTAGAGCCAATGTAGTGAATGAAGGTGGTGAATGGTGGTCCAAGGATGAGCAACAATGGTCTATGGAGAAACTCCAATAATTGGTGGGTTAGCGACGGGTCGGGTCTGGCAGGCGATTCGGGTATGTTGGGTATCAGATCTGGTCTAGGCCGTTTTCTTGTATTGAGCCTGGTTGTTTCGATTTGCGGATCAATTTGCTAATGGGTTGTGTTTTGAGTCGATTAGTATTCGTTGGGTTTTAATATATATATATATATATATATATATATATATATATATATATATATATATATATATATATTATATATATATATATATATATATATATATATATATATATATATATATCATTCATGTCTTTCACAATCTTTAGAATTTTGAGAGCTAAAGACATAGAGAAGGATTTATGAATCCTAGTGGCAATCTTAAAGAGGCAATAGTAAACTCCTATGAGTGAGTTATTGAAATTTAGGAAACGTTTATAGATATCTAAGGGGATTGGGAAACACTTAAAACACCATGGACTTATAGGATTCATATATAGAGAGTTGGAGAGAATGAGAAACACTCTAGTAAAAAATAGGGGTTGTTCTTGGAAACTTGGGTGACTATTATCTTGTAACTCGTTTGTAATCTTTTGAAACAACCTTTAGATGCATATTGAATTAGAGTCTCTTCCATAGAATAGATCGTTCGATTGAACTGGAGAAAGAAGTTATTTTATTTATTGTCTTTTAACTTTTTCTAATAAGTTAACTTATTGTCACATTGCAAAATAGAGTTATTTTTGGTTAAGGACATTTATTTTGATTGTCATTGTTATTTGTCCTCACACATCAAATATTTTGGTGTGATTGAACCTTTCAATTTCACAATGAGTGACGCTTATCACGGGGCAAAAGGATTTTGTTTACAAGTGAGCACTATAGGTTTTAAATGGAAGATCGAGAAGTATTCTAGAGACAACAATTTTTATTATGGAAATTGAAGATGCATGCAATTTTAAATCAAGAAAAGTGTATTGAAGCATTGAAGGGTGAGACATTGATGCTTGAAAGCATAACACAAGCAAAGAATACTAAAATAATGGATAACACCAAAAGTGTCATTATATTATGCGCCAAGGATAAAGTTCTAACAGAAGTTGCCTGCGAGAAAGTGACATCTTTGATGTGGGAAAAACTTGAATCGTATATGACCAAGTCTCTGGATAATAGATTGTGTCTGAAACAAAAAATTCATTGATTCCAAATGGTAGAGAACAAATCCATATTGGAGTATTTGACATTATTTCACAATATCGTTGATGATTTAGAAAATATTGAAGTGAATATTGAATATGAGGACAATACTCTACTCTTGTTGAGATCATTAACCAAATACTTTAATCACTTTAAGTATTTCATTTTTATGATAAGGAATGTATTATTACTTTGGATGAAGTTCATACAACTATGAGATCCAAAGAATTTTTAAAGGTGGAATATTTGAAGATTGACGATAATGTTGAAGCCTTGAGTGTCTAAAGAGGATAAAGTTAGCGTAAAGGTATGTTCAAATAAAAAGGTTTGACGAGTCAAGTTTAAAATGTTTTATTTGTCAAATTTTTGGCCACTTCAAAAGGGATTATCCTGAGAGGGAAGACAATGAAGATTATGTTCAAATTTATGTTAAACTACATTGCCTTATACACTCTTGAGGACCGCTTCATGCATACTGATGACCTTGTCCATCTTAATAATTAGGAATATTTTTATGTTATCATATGGTAGAATAATGCATACTGTGAATTTTGAGAGTAAAACCCATAAACACTTAAGAGATTTTATAAGAGTGTGTACATATAGATTGCAGTTGGGATATATTCATCAAACACAATGGAGAATATTTATCCGAATTAGGGAAAGTTATAAACTAGAAGCATCGGCAAAAGAAGATTATGAAAGAGTAAGTGAATAGTTTGAAAAGAAACTACAAGTCATACTGAAATTTAGTAGGTATTTTTTTATACAAGTTGCTTGAGGACAAGAAGCAAGCAAAGATTAGGGTTACGATTAGTCATCAAATAATTAATTTTATTTGTATATTCTTAAATACTTATTTTTATAATTGTCTCATTTGTGTTTAGTATTTGAAGTTTTTAGTAAGAATTTGATGTTTATGTTTACATTGTAATATTTAAGTATTTCTACCTAATACTATATATTAATATATTTATAAAGGACCCACAAGAGGCAACATAAAAGATTCACTGAGGGGAGGCGACATAACATGTCATGCATACAAGCTTTTTAGCCGTCAATTTATTGGAACAAGCGTTTCTCATGTGGTTATGGCGCCCGTTTTCCATATCACTCTCCTTTCTATAAATACATGGAGGTGACATGTCTTGTGATAACATGCGTTTTTACCATTTTAAATGACACAATTGTTATTTTTTTAGTGTCTTTTAAGTTACTTTTGCTTTGGTTAGTTGGCTTTTTACTTTGCATTTTAGGCACAAATGATTTCCACCCGTTACAGTAGAAAGTGATGGAAAATGGGGAAAAGCATATTGTCATACCCCAAAATTTGCCCGTTAATCTTGCAAGACATTTTTCAAGGCACTCTAACTCATTTCTCAAGGCATTGATCTTAAAGGAACAAAGACCCAGCACACAGGTGGTCAAATCCAGAAAATGGCTTAAAATGGCTTGCTCGCTAGGCGAGCCAAATCATTCGCCTAGCGAACTCTTCGCTGCGCCACTCGCCTAGCGAAGCTTGCGAATACCAGAATTTTTGGGCTTCATTCTGAGCCCATCAGGTCACAAAAACTATTATAAATACCAAGACCTCATTCAGAAAAAGGGGGATCAGTCAGAAAAAAGGACAGAAGGAGACGGACAGAAACCCTAGCAAGGAAACCCTAACAGAAGCAACCGAGCAAACCCTGGAGGCTAACCCAGAGAATTCAGAGCAACCCTAAAGGAAACCCTGAAGGAAACTCATCTGCATAAAGGTTACCTCCGCCCAACTCAATCCGGCATCAACCCTAAGCGCGTTCTGCCAATTCAAGGTTGCAATTCAATTGCAAACAGGTTCGCATTACTATTATCGTTTTATGTTCCCAATTTACATGTGATATTATAATTGAATTCATAAATATATTTGGGGTTTTGCATGTGGATTTAAATATGCCTGAATATCTTGAATGTTTAACCATGTAATTTCTGTAATGGACGCCATAGGGTTTGGAGCTAGCTGAAATCGTACTGTTCTAAAATTCAAAACTCGCAGCCGTTCGCTAGCACATCGCTAAGAGAACATGTATCGAGCGTTCGCTAGGCCTTTGCTAGGCGAGGCAGCAGCGAACATGACAGTCGCTGACTTTTCTGTTCTGATCTTTGCTCATCTGACATGTTTTATTATCACCATGCATTGTTTACCTGACATCATTACTGTTGTGATTCCTTTTGTTTGGTGCAATTCTCGATTGCACCCTGATTTGGTGTTCTGACCTGTTTGCTGAATTTTGTAAGGGTTCACATACTCCCGGAATAGGTAGCTTGCTAGGTATTCCACTTTATTTGTGGGATACCCTTGTGGAGATTCATCCTAATTACCTAATTGATTACAACTACCTAATTGATTGTAAAATATTACCTTTGAATATGTGATCTTGGACCTCTCTTTGTTGCCTTACGATATTACGGTATTACGGTCATGTCCCGCGAATGTGGGGATACACTTAGCAAAGACCCTTCGATTAAATCATCATGTCCCTATAAGATAAATCATAGTCCCTCGGATGCTGCCTGCGAATATATGATTTTGTCCCTCGATGACCCGTCGCTGTAGCCTACGGTTAAATGATGATCGTCCCCTCGAATGCTAAGGTATCCTTACAAATGTTGCCTTCAATGGCCAATCGATGACCCTACGATGTCCCTTACATCCAAAGGACAAGACTACTTACTTCTCAATAGTAAGGACAGTTTTACCCTCATAAGGATAGGAAATACCTATAAAGACCTGGGTAGGTATAACTCTTAATTGCTGACTCACAACTTAAAATATTTTTCACACCCCACAAATTTGCAAAATATCTATTAGAAAATCACCACTTGGCATACATTCGTACTAGGATCATTGCCAAGTTATATTTTTCTAAACAACTTTCAAAATTAAACGAGATAAATACTTTGTGTACATTCGTACAAGAATCATTACAAAGTTAAACTTTCTCTTCAAAACATTTTCTAAGCAGTTCACAAACACTTTTTTTTCAGACAAGAAAAATAACATAAGTGATCAAGCAATTAAGAGCCCATGGATAACCATGGATACAAAGGGTGCTAACACCTTCCCTTTGTATAATGTACCTCCCGAACCCAAAATCTAATCAAGGTCTTTCCTGTTCTTTTCCGCCTTTCCTTATTGGATAAAAGAAAAGTCGATGGCGACTCTTGCTAACCGCGACATTTGCTTTCCAAAGCAAAAACACAAAAGTCCAGTTCACCGTATGACAGAACTGGCGACTCCACTGGGGATAACAAAGAGAGGTTGCCTTAAAAAAAAAAAAGATCACTTATTGTCTGATTTACTTTTAAGGGATTGCTTGGGTATTCTATGCTTGAGTGAAAGATCCTACACCCGGATCTAGTGTACCTTAGGTAAGTAGCAATAGATCATCGCGACTATCCGGGGTATACTGGAATGGTTAAAATGATGGCTACGGTTAATGTGACACTTTGGATGTCCTGATGTTCCTCATGTTTACTTGAGGAGAAATTTGGCGTCTGCGTGGTGTCATCAAAGCATTAACCAGACCTTTAGAACCCTAATTGACTCATCCTGGCCATTAGAAAGTAGTGAGATAACTGACTTCGGTTCCGACTGGGGTTGGTTGAGACTCGATACTACACTCTTTGAGATTGGACTTTAGGGAAGCTTTGGTCAACCGCTTGGTGTTGCACTGAAGTGGACTTAAAGAAAGGTCAATGATTTGAGATCCTTCTAGAACCCGGTTACTATTCTAGGACAGGTTGAACCAACCAAACTTCAGTGGGGAGGATACTTACCTATGGAACTCATGCAAGCCTTAAAACTTAGGGATGATTGTTGTGTGACTTGTTTGTGCTTACTACCTGCTTACCATCATAACATCATAACATCATAACATCATGACATCATGGCATTGTACTAACCATTTCAAGGACTTAGGGATTTAGCTTTGCTTTGTTAAACAGGGCTATGGCTTCCAGGAAGACTATCCGGATTAATTTCGTAGTGACCTCTCCTCAACTAAAGAATTTAGTGTCAGAACTTCCTGATCAGGCTCAGTTCATCAAGAAACATGGTTCTCTCCTCAATTTAGTTACCACCGGTTTCAAAGAAGATATGATGAGAGTTCTATTCCAGTTCTTCGATCCTAAACATCATTGCTTCACCTTCCCAGATTATCAGTTGGTACCCACATTAGAAGAATTTTCCAGGCTGCTTGGGATACCTATCCTTGATCAAACACCTTTCAGTGGTTTGGAAAAGATTCGGAAGTCTGAAGAAATCGCCGCGGCTTTACACATGACAAAATCCGACATTGAAACCAATTGGGTAACAAGAAGTGGAGTTAAGGGTTTACTTGCCAAGTTTCTGATAAATAAGGCCCGAGAATTCTTAAAAGTTATGGATGTCCATGCTTTCGAAGATGTCCTAGCATTACTAATCTATGGTTTGGTATTATTCCCTAATCCAGACCAATTCATAGACATGAATGCTATTAAGATATTTCTCACTCATAACCATGTGCCTACCTTGCTTGGAGACATTTTGCATTCCCTTCACACCCGTACTATGAAGAGGCAAGGGACTCTCATGTGTTGCGTACCTTTATTGTCTAGGTGGTTTATTTCGCACCTTCCTCAATCAGTCTTGAAGAACGAGCAGAATTTGAAATGGTCTTAAAGGATAATGTCGCTCTCCCATTCAGACATCCGTTGGTGTCCTCATCTCAAAGAAAATGTTATCATCATTGACCGTTGTGGAGAGTTCCCTAACATACCACTCCTAGGAACAAGAGGAGGTATTACTTATAACCCGGCCTTAGCCCTACGTCAGTTTGGTTGTGCTCGAAGAGATGGCCCACATGAAATAGTTATCCAAGGCACTGTGTTCGACTATGACAACGATTCTCAAAGTCTCCGTCAAAGGTTTGTACGAGCTTGGGGCATGGTGAAAAGAAGTACTTTAGGACAGAAAAACTATATTCCTATGGAACCTTATCTCAGATGGGTAAGCGCAAGAGCTCGTGAACTTGTCATGCCATATCTTGCAGTCGGACCATTGATTGTTGAACCAGGAGTTGAAGGAGGTACTCCTCAGATCATTCCTTATCCAGATATGCCTATCGATGTTGAAGAATTGAAGAGATCCTGGATCCAGTTGAGAGAGGAAAGGGATACTTTTGAAGCCCAGTTCTGTGCTGAAAGGAAGAAAGTGTTAGAACTTACTAGCCAGCTTAATGAGGAACGAAGACTCAATGCATATCTTCGCCCAAAAAGAAGCCGTCCCTGGGAGACCTGAGCTTTCATTGTATTTTATTATTTTGTTGTAATGAACATTGATTAAAGAAATTATTAATAAAAGTTCCTCTCTTTTTGGTGGTTTACGCAAAGTTAAATTCCAAAAGTCCTTGAAAACATTTCATACATTGCATAGCATAACATAACATTGCATAACAGGTATTCTAAAAGATCAATGTTCTCACGGTCTTCCTTCTAAACAGAAAAATGGCCCTCGAACAAACTGTCAAGGATCTCCAGGCTCAGAATGCTCAATTCCAGGAGATGATCTTGAGCTTATCCAAGGGGCAGGAGGAACTGAAGGCTCTTTTGCTCGAGAAGAAGAAAGACAAGAAAGCTGTGAGTTACATTAACCCGGGAAGAAGGCTTAAAGGACAGGCCGCAGGAGTCAAGATCAGAATGCTGAAGGATCAAGAAGAGGAGACAGAGAATGATTCAGAAGAGGAGAATGTTGATCTCTTCAACCCTGAGGACGACGATGAAGATTATGAGAATGAACAGTACTCTCCAAGAGATGGCAAGTACAAGTTGCTGGAAGAACGTATGCTAGCTATGGAGGGCCAGAAGGCGCCCGGTATGGATTTTGAAAGCTTGGGTCTGGTCTCTGATGTGGTCGTTCCCCGCAAATTCAAGGTCCCCGCTTTCACTAAGTATGATGGTGCATCTTGTCCTCAGATGCATCTGAGAGCTTATGTGAGAAAGATTCAGCCGTATACCACTGATAGGAAGCTATAGATCCATTTCTTCCAAGAGAGTCTGTCTGGCACACAGTTAGAGTGGTATTATCAGCTCGAGAGCTCTAACATCCACACCTGGACTGATTTAGCGACAGCTTTCTACAAGCAGTACCAGTATAATTCTGAACTAGCGCCTACTCGACTACAGTTGCAGAATATGACTATGGGACCTAAAGAAGGCTTCAAAGAATATGCTCAAAAATGGAGAGATTTGGATGGCAGAGTCAAACCCCCTATGACTGATCGAGAATTAGTAGACATGTTCATGAGTACACTGACGGGCCCATTCTACAGCCATCTACTGGGAAGTTCTTCATTGGGTTTCACTGAACTTATATTGACAGGTGAACGTGTTGAAAGCGGAATTCGAAGTGGGAAGATACAGGCGGCTACCTCTGCAAGCACCAAAAGGTCCTATCAGGGGAGGAACGAATCAAATGCTGTGTACGGTCAAAGGGGTCGTAGCAAGAAAAATCGTGACCATACCATTGGAGCAGTTACGATTGCAACACCGCCATCTCAAAACTTCCAGCACAGACAAGACAGGCTAAGAAGGCAGTTTACCAAGATCAATATGACTTTAGCACAGGCACTGCAGGGTATGCTAAAAGCAAAGTTGATTACCCTCAGAGATCCTCCTACGAATCCCAACACTACTTCTCCTCGTTATAATCCCAATGCCAGGTGTGCATATCACTCTGATAGCCCCGGGCATGATACAAACGATTGTTGGTTGTTGAAGAATAAGATTCAGGATATGATCGAGGCTGGAGAAATTGAATTTGATCCTCCAGAGACTCCTAATGTCATCACTGCACCTATGCCTAATCATGACAAGACTGTTAATGTTGTGGATGACAATTCTCACATTTCTAATGTAGCTGACCTAGCATCTCCTCTCCTGACCATCAAGAAGAATTTATTGCAAACTGGTTTATTTCCAGGTTGTGCTGAAAATTGCGATCTCTGTATACTCCGACCCAATGATTGCTTGAAGTTGAGAAATGGTATTCAGCGGCTGATGGATGATCGTACAATTCTCTTTGAAAAGATTCCTAGGGTGCCTGTGAGGATTACTGCTGAGCCCAAGGTAGCTCCCCTAATCATTACCGCACTTGGCCCAGTACCGTATTCCTCAAGCAAAGCCATTCCGTGGAATTATAGAGGTGATGTTTACATCCATGGCGTAAAGCAAGTTGATAATTCTGCTAATCCTAATGACATTGTTGGGACTAGTAAAATTACTCGAAGTGGAAGGATCTTCTCTCCATAAATATCACCTCCCGCCCCTGAAACTCGAGGAAAGGAACCAGTCAACCCTTCTTAGTCAGAGACACCGGTCGAAGTTACTACTGAAGATGTTGCCAAACAAGAAATGGAAGAAGTGCTGAAAATCATCCGCAAGAGTGATTTTGATGTGGTAGAACAGTTAGGGCATACTCCGTCTAAGATCTCGATGTTATCCTTGTTGTTATCTTCTGAATCTCATGCCAATGCATTGATAAAATTCTTGAAGACTGCTCATGTACCTCAGGAAACATCTGTCGATCAGTTCGAAAATTATGTTGCTCACTTGGCAGTTGACAATGGCCTAGGCTTTTCCGATACTGACCTGACACCAGCAGGAAAGAATCACAATAAAGCTCTGCATATCTCCATTGAGTGTAAGAGGATCACCTTGTCTCATGTGTTGATCGATAACGGCTCTTCTTTGAACGTGCTACCGAAAGCTGTGCTCGATAAACTTGACTGTAAAGGCATTGAACTGAAACCTAGTGAGGCTGTGGTGCATGCTTACGATGGTGCGAAGAGCGTTGTCCACGGTGAAGTGGTTCTCCCTATCAAGATAGGACCTCAAGTCTTCAACACTATCTTTCACGTAATGAACATTCGTCCTGCCTATTCCTG
The DNA here is from genome assembly GCF_024323335.1 of Lathyrus oleraceus. Taxonomy (NCBI): domain Eukaryota; kingdom Viridiplantae; phylum Streptophyta; class Magnoliopsida; order Fabales; family Fabaceae; genus Lathyrus; species Lathyrus oleraceus. The sequence continues at coordinate 477,608,317 of NC_066584.1, forward strand.
CTTGCTGGGACGCCCTTGGATTCATGGGGCAAGTGTTGTAGCTTCGTCTCTCCATCAAAAGCTGAGGTATCCAATAGAGGGTAAGATCATCACTGTGTGTGGGGAAGAAGAGTATATTGTCAGTAGTGTGCATACCTTCAGATATGTCGAGATGGATGGTGAATTCTTTGAGACTCCGTCTCAGTCATTTGAAGTAGTTCCTCCGACTAATCCTGTCCTTAAGCCAACTTCCTGTGTGACCAAGGTTATTCGTGCTCCTCCTGCTATGATTTCTCTAAAAGACGCTCAAGCCGTGGTTGAAGATGGTGGTCGTACTGGCTGGGGTCAACTGATCGATGTACCATACAAGTCTGATAGATTCGGCCTGGGATTTAGTTCTGAGAAAGTAGTCAAGAGTCAGATTAATGTTGTAGAAGATGCTGATAGCGATTGCGACCTGGATAGCTGGATTTTCCCAACAATTGGTGACGGACTCAATAATTGGAAGGCTGAAGACACTATCCCGATTTCCTTTAGTCAGGAGTAATTGTTTTTGTCTATTTTAGTGTTGCAAATTTTTAATTTTTACAATTGAACTTCTTAAAGCATTGTGTCTATGCCCAGGGCACAAATAGCTAATTTGTTAAGGGTTTTGTCATTTTCATAAGCATATTCACATTCAATAAATCAATGGACTTTTTGCATTCAAATATTGCGCTCTTTATCTTTCCTGTCATCTTCCAAACAAGCTATGTTTTCTTACACACACTCACGTAACAAATTACAGATCCATACCCACTCTGGATCCTGTTGATAATAGTTCTACTACTGTTCATTATGACTTTGAAAATCCGATCTACCAAGCCGAGGATGGAAGTGAGGAAGATTGTGAAGTCCCTGGAGAACTTGCCAGACTGTTACTGCAAGAAGAAAAGACCATACAGCCGCATGAGGAATCAATTGAAACCGTAAATCTGGGTACCGAAGTAGACAAGAAAGAAGTCAAAATAGGAGCAGGCTTGGAAAATAGTGTCAAGGGAAGATTGATTCAGATGTTACATGACTATATAGAGATTTTTGCTTGGTCTTATGAAGACATGCCGGGACTGGATACTGATATAGTAGTGCATCGTTTGCCAATGAAGGAAGATTGTCGTCCTGTTAAGCAAAAGGTTCGCCGCATGCGTCCTGAAATGTCTGAGAAAATCAAAGCCGAGGTTATGAAACAATTTGATGCAGGTTTTCTGGCTGTTACTTCTTATCCTCAATGGGTTGCTAATGTGGTGCCAGTGTCAAAGAAGGATGGTAAGGTGCGAATGTGTGTAGATTACAGAGATTTGAATAAAGCGAGTCCCAAGGATGACTTTCCACTTCCACACATTGATGTTCTGGTGGATAACACCGCTCAACACAAGGTATTCTCATTCATGGATGGATTCTCAGGTTATAACCAGATTAAGATGGCGCCTGAGGACATGGAGAAAACTACGTTTGTGACGCAATGGGGCACTTTCTATTATAAAGTAATGCCATTCGGTTTAAAGAACGCAGGGGCAACGTACCAGTGTGCTATGGTGGTTTTGTTCCATGATATGATCCATCATGAAATAGAGGTATATGTGGATGACATGATAGCCAGATCTCATACTGAAGAAGAACATCTCGATCATTTATACAAACTGTTTGAGAGGTTGAAGAGGTACAAGTTGAGATTGAACCCGGACAAATGCACCTTTGGAGTAAGATCCGGTAAGCTCTTGGGCTTTATTGTCAGTGGTAAAGGAATTGAGGTAGACCCGGCTAAGGTGAGAGCTATTCAAGAAATGCCAGTTCCCCGTACAGATAAAGAAGTCAGAGGTTTCTTGGGACGCTTGAATTACATTGCCCGATTTATCTCCCATTTGACTGCTACCTGCAAACCCATCTTCAAACTACTAAAGAAAAATCAAGAGATGATATGGAATGATGAATGTCAAGAAGCTTTTGACAAAATCAAAAAGTATCTCCAAGAACCTCCAATTCTGATGCCACTAGTTGAAGGAAGACCTCTAATCATGTATTTGACCGTGTTAGAAAATTCAATGGGGTGTGTGTTGGGGCAACATGACGAGTCTGGTCGAAAAGAGCATGCCATATACTACCTTAGCAAAAAGTTTACCGACTGTGAAACAAGATACTCACTGCTTGAGAAAACTTGTTGTGCTTTGGCCTGGGCTGCTCGCCGACTAAGACAGTATATGTTAAATCACACCACTTTATTGATTTCTAAGATGGATCCTATCAAATATATATTTGAGAAACCTGCCCTCTCCGGAAGAATAGCAAGATGGCAGATGATTTTAACAGAGTATGATATCCAGTATACTACCCAAAAAGCAATCAAAGGAAGCGTGCTAGCTGATCATTTGGCTCATCAAGCAGTGAATGATTACCAGTCTATGAATTTTGAGTTCCCAAATGAGGATGTCATGTTTGTTACTGATTATGAAGAACCTGGACCGGATGAAGGACCCGAACTGGGATCCCGATGGACTATGGTTTTTGATGGATCTTCTAATGCATTGGGCAATGGTGTTGGTGTTGTAATTATTTCTCCCAGGGGTTGCCATATGCCTTTCACTGCTAGACTATGTTTTGATTGTACCAATAATATGGCTGAGTATGAAGCATGTATTTTGGGACTCAAGGCTGCTATAGACTTAAGAATCAAGTTTTTGAGTGTGTACGGAGACTCAGCATTAGTAATCAGTCAGATCAAAGGAGAATGGGACACTAAACATCCAAATCTCATCCCTTATCGAGAGCGGGTGTTGACATTAATCCCATATTTTGAAGAGATTACATTCGAACATATTCCACGAGAAGAGAATCAGTTGGCAGACGCATTGGCTACCATGTCATCTATGTTCAGAGTCAGATGGGACAGTGAAGCTCCTAGGATCACCATTGAACGATTAGATGAACCAGCATATTGTTATGAACTTAATACTGAGGGAGTAGAGGAGAAACCTTGGTTCCACGAAGTGAAAAGATATTTAGAAACTCAGGAATACCCTGAAGGGGCATCCATCAATGACAGAAAATTCCTGAGGAAGTTCTCCGCTAAATTCTTTTTGAGTAATGGAGTATTATACAAACGTAATCATGATTCGACTTTGCTTCGCTGTGTGGATAAAAAGGAAGCAGAAAAGATTATGGAAGACATGCATGACGGTATTTTTGGGACTCATTCTAGTGGACATACGACGGCCAAGAAGATTCTGAGATCAGGGTATTATTGGTCTACCATGGAAGCTGATTGCCACCATCACTCCAGAACCTGTCACAAGTGCCAGATCTATGCGGATAAAATACATGTGCCTCCTGCTCCATTAAACGTGTTGACAGCCCCTTGGCCCTTTGCAATGTGGGGCATTGATATGATTGGAGAGATTAAACCTACTGCTTCTAATGGACATCGTTTCATTCTTGTTGCTATTGATTACTTTACAAAGTGGGTAGAGGCAGCCTCATTTTCTTCTGTTACCAAGAACGTGGTGGCACGGTTCATCAAGAATAGTCTTATTTGTCGATATGGCATCCCTGAAAGAGTTATCACGGACAATGGCACCAATTTGAACAACAAGATGATTACTGAACTCTGCACGCAGTTCAAAATAAAACACCATAACTCTTCTCCGTACCGGCCAAAGATGAACGGCGCCGTGGAGGCTGCTAATAAGAATATCAAGAAGATCATACAAAAGATGACAGTAACGTACAAAGACTGGCATGAGATGTTACCGTTTGCTCTCCATGGTTATCGCACTTCAGTGCGCACTTCGACAGGGGCAACTCCGTTCTCTTTAGTCTACGGAATGGAAGTTGTTTTACCAGTGGAAGTTAAGATTCCCTCTCTAAGAATCATGAAAGAGGCGGGCTTAGATGAAGATGAATGGATTCAGACTCGACTCGATCAGATAAATTTGATTGAGGAGAAGAGACTTGCGGCTGTTTGTCATGGGCAGATATATCGGAAGCGCATGACCCAGGCATTTAACAAAAGAGTCAAGAGACAGGTGTATCAAATTGGCGACTTGGTGATCAAGCGTATCATTCTACCACAAGGTGATCCCAGAGGCAAATGGACTCCCACATACGAAGGGCCATTTGTAGTTAAGAAGGTATTCTCTGGTGGAGCCATGATGCTTGCTACAATGGATGGCGAAGATTTCCTGCATCCTGTGAACGCGGACATAGTTAAAAAATACTACGCATAAAAGAGACCCGCTAGGTCGACGTATCTAGGCAAAAGTAAGGGCATCCCGGCGAACCAAAAGGGTTCGGGCAAAAATTAGGGATAAACATATAAAAATGTACACCCGGCAAGTCGAAAACCTGAAAAGGCGGCTTGGGCAAAAAAGGGTATCCTGGTGGACTGAAAACCTGAAAAGGCGGTCCAGGCAAAAATTAGGGATTAAAGCGTATGACTATGTCCCGTTCTCAGTCAGCTTCACCCAAGTTCAAAGGACAGAACAAGCTAATCACTTTTATCCGACCGCAGGAGATGAGAGGCTTGAAGACATAATGACAGTAGTGGAATTAAAATCAATAGGGCTTTTTCTGCATAGCTTTCTCTTTGTTTTCTTGACAATTTCCTCTTACTAGGATTTCTGTCTCCTTGTACGCAAATTGCCTGTTTATAGGCCCTCTTTCAAAATCAATACAATTTTATTTCGAAAAAAATGCTTTTGTTTTACTTCCTCTATTTTGTTTGCGTAAACGTCCATTGATTTAGTTTGAATTAATGTATGCATTTGAATATGATCGATGTTTATCAAAAATACATGCATAAAATAGCAATAGCAATTACTAAAAGACTTCAGGATCGAGGAGAAGGTCTAACCATGCGTTCCAAGGAATCCGGTTGCTAATTCTATTCCCCAACAAAAACCAGCTATTTCCCAGAAGAGGTCGGCATCACCAGACAGACGGGTCATCTCTTCCATCCCCAGCCAGGCTCTGTTGGATATTTCCACCATCAGACAGAAATCAAGTATCCCCAACTAAGAAAGGGTCATCAATACAAGTATCTCCAACCAGAATATTGGGATTTATTTTCCCCTGGAAGAACTTTTCAGACGCATAATTCATTCATTACATCATTTCACAACATACGCATGCATACATTGCTCGCATTTATTTTCAGAAGCATAAAACATCTCATGCATCATGACATGGCATGAAGCTAACTTTATTTTTCAGGTTAATTATCCTCCGGATACGGTCAAAATAAAGATCCATTCAGACGGACATCTTTATCGATTACATTTACATCTTTCAGATATAATCCACATGAACATCCATTCCGACAAGCACTCTGATATCCTCCTAATGGTGGCATCTTTAAGCCCATCCCAGACATTTATTGCAAATACAACATATACAAATATTGTCAGACATAGCCTAACGTACGGTTCATTCTGATTCAGCCTAACGTATGGTTCCTCCAACTGTTCCAAAACGGTCTAGCGTACATCCCATTTGGATGTTCATCCCCTCAGATACGATCTAGTGTATGATCCATTCTGATCTTTATTCCTCAGATACTACCTAGCGTGCGGTACATTCTGAAACGTGGTCTAGCGTACGACTCCCCTTTCATCCTCAGATACAGCCTGATGGACGGCTCATTCTGCGACTCAGATACGATCTAGCGTACGATCCATTCTGATCTTTCATCCCCAGTGAAATCACCCGCCTAAGGGACGGCTCATTCTGCTATTCAGATACGATCTAGCGTATGATCCATTCTGATCCTTTATCCCCAGCAGGGTATGACCCATTCAGATCCTTATCTCATCAGGTTCAACTCACCCTAATACCACTTAATGGATGACTCATTATACAGTCTAGTGTATGACCCGGCGTGGCACCCATGTCTTCAAATTGGTCTGATGTACGACGCACTCTGAAGCTCTCATCATCGAACTTCCTGGATGACATCTTTAAGCCCATCTCCATCAAGACTAATTGACAAGTGCAAATTTTTGGGGCATTCTAAGTGTTCAATAATCTTCCACCTCCAGACCACGAATGGCGTACATACCATTCTAACTCTCTCTGTTCAAGAATATTGAACAGGGGCAGCTGTCATACCCCAAAATTTGCCCGTTAATCTTGCAAGACATTTTTCAAGGCACTCTAACTCATTTCTCAAGGCATTGATCTTAAAGGAACAAAGACCCAGCACACAGGTGGTCAAATCCAGAAAATGGCTTAAAATGGCTTGCTCGCTAGGTGAGCCAAATCATTCGCCTAGCGAACTCTTCGCTGCGCCACTCGCCTAGCGAAGCTTGCGAATACCAGAATTTTTGGGCTTCATTCTGAGCCCATCAGGTCACAAAAACTATTATAAATACCAAGACCTCATTCAGAAAAAGGGGGATCAGTCAAAAAAAAGGACAGAAGGAGACGGACAGAAACCCTAGCAAGGAAACCCTAACAGAAGCAACCGAGCAAACCCTGGAGGCTAACCCAGAGAATTCAGAGCAACCCTAAAGGAAACCCTGAAGGAAACTCATCTGCACAAAGGTTACCTCCGCCCAACTCAATCCGGCATCAACCCTAAGCGCGTTCTGCCAATTCAAGGTTGCAATTCAATTGCAAACAGGTTCGCATTACTATTACCGTTTTATGTTCCCAATTTACATGTGATATTATAATTGAATTCATAAATATATTTGGGGTTTTGCATGTGGATTTAAATATGCCTGAATATCTTGAATGTTTAACCATGTAATTTTTGTAATGGACGCCATAGGGTTTGGAGCTAGCTGAAATCGTACTGTTCTAAAATTCAAAACTCGCAGCCGTTCGCTAGGACATCGCTAAGAGAACATGTATCGAGCGTTCGCTAGGCCTTCGCTAGGCGAGGCAGCAACGAACATGACAGTCGTTGACTTTTCTGTTCTGATCTTTGCTCATCTGACATGTTTTATTATCACCATGCATTGTTTACCTGACATCATTACTGTTGTGATTCCTTTTGTTTGGTGCAATTCTCGATTGCACCCTGATTTGGTGTTTTGACCTGTTTGCTGAATTTTGTAAGGGTTCATGTAACACCCTTCTAAAATACCCCAATAATTAATTAAAACAACAAAATATAAATCAGAGTAGATATGCAATTTCAGGGTGTCACACTTGTCACTTCACACCATTCACCAAAATATCTGGTCATGCTCATTTATTACTCAAAATAAAACATTGCACAAATCGCAGCGGATAGAAATCTAACAACATGCAACCATGTAACACATTACATGTAAAATTGTTCAACAACCAACAATAAAATAAAGTAAAACATCCCGTCCCGATTTACATATACCAGAGCATGACCCACTAGGGAACTACACTAGACTTCAAGCACTAGCTTCTACTCAATCACTGCTCGTTACCTGAAACATAGTTGTAAGGGTGAGTTCCTCAATCGATATAATAAGCATTATAAAATATCATGTAATGTTAAGTAAATTAACACATTCATCACCCTAATCATATCACACATTCAGCAACGACAACATCAACTCATAATCATACTCAACACAACCACAACACACACGTATAATATTGGAATACATCCATTCATATTATACGCTATACATACATTATGAAATGAGACTCCATGCATGCGGTACCGACTATTCGTGAACACATAGTTCAACCTCACCGATCAAACCCAGATACGGCTACCAAGCTCACTAGTCCCACTCATTTGAGACCTAGTGACTCACTCACTAATTCCTCACCATGGGAATTAGCTACCACCATAAAGGCCATGCTATGCACGCTAAATCACCTAGCATGCAAACATCAACAACAATCCACAATGGACATATGCTCACACTCTAAGCCATAAACAACTCACTAATTCCTCACCATGGGAATTAGCTACCACCATAAAGGCCATGTTATGCACGCTAAATCACCTAGCATGCAAACATCAACAACAATCCACAATGCATACATAATAGATATATTCACAACATTATGCATACCATCATACATCATCAGCATATTTCTCACAGAATCATATCATGTCATGCCAAATAATAAATCACAGTATTAGCACACTATACTAATACCTATACTGCTCAAAACAACGGGAAATGATCCCTACTATATCACACATCAGCTAAATTACATCACTCAGCTGAAACGACCAAAACTGCACAACAACAGCTCAGAAAAACCAAACTTCTGCCCATACGCGTATGCCTCATGCCCATACGCGTATGGCACATTTCCTAGCCAAGCCCATACGCGTATGGCCTGTCTCATACGCGTATGATACGCGTAATACTTCTCCCATACGCGTACCAACAGAGACAAAACCACGTTAGAACGTTCATCTTCTTCATTCATACGCGTATGGCCTCACCCCATACGCGTACCACTCACAGGCTACGCGTAAGTACACGCGTATGGCGCGTATCAGCGCCATTCTCCTCCCCTCCAGGCCATCTCATACGCGTATGGCCTAGTGTCATACGCGTATGACCAGAAACCAATTTTCCAGATCTGCTATGGGTTTTTCTCTGCTACGAGATTTCCCAGATCCAACCTTCCACAGTCCAATTTTTACACAGCATTCGTTCATATTATCTAACACAGAGCATACTCATTCAATTTCACAATTTCTAACCTTATTACATCTAATTCCTACGAATTTTCTTCAATTATAACCCATACCTCATTCATCCGTAAGTTCACAATTTGCAACATTCATCATCCTGATTAGAGTCGATTCAATGGCTTATTACTACCCATTACATGTTAACCCATAATGCCCATTAAACGACGATAAACCCCCCTTACCTGAGTTAATCCGGCAAATCCTTCAACTTCAAGCTTTTCTCTTCTTCAACCCTTTTTCTCTTGCTCTTCCTTTTTGCCCTTTTTCCACTTTTCAGTCGCTTCTCTGTTTTCACGTGAAAAACCCTTTTTACCAAATGGGATTTTTTTCTGATTCCAAAATCGTTCCAATTCCAACTTTATTATTCCAATAATAATAATCCAATAATATTCCAATTATTTAATTAAATTAATAAATATACTAATAATAATATATATGAAGGGTTTATCTTTTATTTTGAAAAATAATACCCTCTTATTCATATTATCATCATAATATACTATTAAACTTAAATTAAATAATTATCACATTTTATCGGGGTGTTACAACTCTCCCCCACTAAAAGAGTTTTCGTCCTCGAAAACATACCTCAAGCGAATAACTCTGGATAAGACTCCTTCATCTGACTCTCAAGTTCCCAAGTCACATTGCCACCTGCTGGTCCTCCCCAAGCTACCTTTACCAAAGCAATCTCTTTACCCCGCAACTGCTTCAACTCTCGATCCTCGATCCTCATAGGTGATGTTTCAACAGTCAGGTTATCTCTCACTTGTACATCATCTACTTGGACCACATGCGACGGATCAGGAATGTACCTCCTCAACTGAGACACATGAAAAACCTCATGCAAATTCGCAAGTGACGGCGGTAAAGCGATACGATAGGCTACCTCCCCTATCCTCTCCAAAATTTGATAAGGACCAATAAATCGAGGTGTCAACTTCTTCGACTTCAAAGCTCGACCAACCCCAGTTATCGGAGTAACACGAAGAAACACATGATCACCCTCTTGAAACTCAAGTGTCTTCCTCCTCTTGTCGTGATAACTCTTCTGACGACTCTGAGCAATCCTCATCTTCTCCTGAATCATCTTAATCTTTTCCGTAGTTTGTTGAACAATCTCCGGTCCAACCACAGCACTCTCACCGGACTCATACCAACATAAAGGTGTCCGACATCTCCTACCATACAAAGCTTCAAACGGTGCCATACCAATGCTCGAATGAAAACTATTGTTGTAGGTAAACTCAATCAAAGGTAAATAACAATCCCAAGCACCTCCCTTTTCCAAAACACAAGCCCTCAAAAGATCCTCCAGTGACTGAATCGTCCTCTCAGTCTGACCATCAGTCTGTGGATGATATGCAGAACTCAATCTCAGCTTAGTTCCCAAAGCCCTCTGCAAACCTTCCCAGAACTTCGATGTAAATCTAGGATCTCTGTCCGAAACAATACTCGACGGAATACCATGCAAACTTACAATTTTCTCAATATACAACTCAGCTAATCTCTCTAACAGATAATCCATTCTGATCGGAATGAAATGGGCCGATTTTGTCAATCTGTCAACAATCACCCAAATAGCTTCAAAATTCTTAATTGTCCTCGGTAAACCAGAAACAAAATCCATACTGATACTATCCCACTTCCACTCTGGAATAGCCAACGGTTGCATTAGCCCAGACGGCTTCTGATGCTCAATCTTTGACTTCTGACAAGTCAAACAAGAATAAACAAAACTCGCAATTTCTCTTTTCATTCCCGGTCACCAAAATAACTTTTTCAAATCATGATACATCTTCGTAGCCCCAGGATGAATACTCAGGCCACTACGATGCCCTTCCTCAAGAATACTCTTCTTAAGTTCGGTAACATCCGGAATACACACCCGATTACCAAATTTCAAAACACCATTCTCATCAACTCTGAATTCACCACCTTGACCTTGATTCACTAGAGTCAACTTATCAACCAAAAGCACATCGGATTTCTGACCCTCTCTAATCTCATCCAGAATACCACTCGTTAACTTCAGCATTCCCAATTTAACACTATTGTGAGTACTCTCACACACCAAACTCAAGTCTCTAAACTGCTCAATTAAATCCAATTCCTTAACCATTAACATAGACATATGCAATGATTTCCGACTCAATGCATCAGCCACTACATTTGCTTTACCCGGATGGTAATTCAAACCAAAGTCATAATCCTTCAGAAACTCTAACCATCTCCTCTGTCTCATATTCAGCTCTTTCTGATCAAACAAATACTTTAAACTTTTATGGTCACTGAAAACCTCAAATCTTGACCCATACAAGTAATGCCTCCATAACTTCAGAACAAATACCACAGCTGCCAACTCTAAATCGTGTGTCGGATAGTTCCTCTCATGAACCTTCAGTTGTCTCGAAGCATAAGCTACAACCTGCTTATTCTGCATCAAAACACCACCCAAACCCAACAATGAAGCATCACAGTAAACCTCAAATGGTTCCGACGGACTTGGTAATATCAGAATAGGAGCAGTAGTTAACCTTCTCTTTAACTCTTGGAGACCTTCTTCACATTTTGAGTCCCAAACAAATGCTTGCCCCTTTCTAGTCAACATCGTCAACGGTAACGCCAACTTAGAAAATCCCTCAATGAATTTTCTATAATAACCTGCAAGTCCAAGAAAACTCCTTATCTCAGAAACTGACTTCGGAGCTTCCCACTTAGATACCGCTTCTATCTTAGAAGGATCAACAGCAACACCACCTCTTGAAACCACATGACCAAGAAAACTAACCTCTTCTAACCAAAATTCACACTTGGACAGTTTAGCAAATAACTTCTTTTCTCACAGAACTTCTAAAACCACTCTCAAATGTTCAGCATGCTCTTCTTCAGATTTCGAATACACCAAAATATCGTCAATAAACACCACAACAAACTTGTCTAGGTACGGATGGAAAATCCTATTCATATACTCCATAAATACCCCAGGCGCATTAGTCACACCAAAAGGCATTACAGAATACTCATAATGTCCATACCTTGTTTTGAAAGCAGTCTTCTGAATATCCTCAGTTTTCACACGTATCTGATGATACCCCGATCTCAAATCTATTTTGCTGAACACACTCGCACCAACTAACTGATCCATCAAATCATCAATCCTCGGCAAAGGATACCGATTCTTGATCGTCACTTTATTCAGTTGCCTGTAGTCCACACACAACCTCATAGTACCTTCTTTCTTCTTAACCAATAACACTAGTGCGCCCCACGGTGACACACTCGGACGAATAAATTTCTTATCCAACAGACTCTTCAATTCAGTTAACTCAACAGCAGACATACGGTACAGAGCCATCGATATCGGCCTAGTACCAGGTACCAAATCAATCGAGAACTCAACTTCACGCTCTGGCGGTAATTCATTCACTTCTTCAGGAAACACATCAGGAAAATCACACACCACGGCTAGATCGCAAATCACCAGTTTATCTTTAGCCTCCAAAGTCGCTAACAGCATAAACAACTCTGCCCCATCTGCTACTGCCTCATTCACCTGTCTTGCTGATAGAAACAAACTCTTTCCTTCCTCAATCTCAGGAAAGATCACAGTCTTATCAAAACAGTTGATATAAACTCGGTTAAACACCAACCAGTTCATACCCAGGATAACATCAATCTGCACTAGTGGAAGACACACGAGGTCCATCCCAAAGTCTCTACCAAAAATACTCAAAGGACAATTTAAACAAACTGAAGTAGTAGTCACTGAACCCTTCACAGGAGTATCAATCACCATACTCCCATGCATCTCAGATATCTCTAATTTAAGTTTCACAGCACAATCCAAAGATATAAAGGAATGAGTCGCACCTGTGTCAATAATAGCTACAAGAGGAAAGCCATTAATATAACACGTACCTCGGATCAAACGATCCTCTGCAGAAGTCTCAGAACCCGATAAAGCAAAGACCTTGCCTCCCGACTGTTTCTCCTTCTTCGGCTTAGGACACTATGGACTGATATGACCCACCTCTCCACAGTTGAAACAAGTCATAGTCTTCAACCGGCACTCTGCAGCCAAGTGACCACCTTTTCCACACTTGTAACACTTCTTCTCAGTACTGGTACACTCATGGATACGATGTCCAGCCTGACCACATCTGTAACACTTAGCAGGGGCACTGGAGTCTCCACCACTAGGTCTCTTCATCCCGCTCTGTCTCTGGAAACCTTTGCTAGCTGCATACGGCTTCCCACGATCATTCTGATTCTTGCCTTTCCTATCAACCCTCTGCTGATAGCTCTCCGCTCTGGCCTTGGTATCCTGTTCAAAAATCCTGCAACAGTCGACCAAGTCAGAAAACACTCTAATCCACTGATACCCAATAGCCTGCTTGATCTCGGGACGTAACCCGTTCTCAAACTTCACACATTTTGAAAATTCCCCAGTAGCCTCATCATAGGGAGTGTAATACTTCGACAGCTCTGTGAACTTAGCAGCATACTCAGTAACAGACCGGTTGCCCTGCTTCAATTCTAAGAATTCTATCTCTTTCTTTCCTCTGACATCCTCTGGAAAGTACTTCCTCAGGAATCTCTCTCTGAACACCGCCCAAGTGATCTCAGCACTCCCAGCAGCTTCCAACTCAGTGCGGGCAGCAACCCACCAATCATCTGCTTCCTCTGATAGCATATGCGTACCGAACCTGACCTTCTGGTTATCGGCACACTCAGTCACTCGGAAGATCCTCTCGATCTCCTTCAACCACTTCTGAGCACCATCTGGATCGTATGCTCCCTTGAACATTGGAGGATTGTTCTTCTGGAACTCACTCAGTTGACGAGCAGCTCCCAATCCCACAACATTCGGATTCCCTCCAAGTACTCCAGCTAGCATACCCAGAGCCTCAGCAATCGCAGCATCGTCTTTACCTCTTCCAGCCATCTCTATTCTGAAAACTCAACAAGCTAAAACAATAAGTACGGATAGGGTTACATAACACCTATCACATACAGGGAAACAGAATATTTACGACTCGAACAACCAGGCTCTGATACCACTAATGTAACACCCTTCTAAAATACCCCAATAATTAATTAAAACAACAAAATATAAATCAGAGTAGATATGCAATTTCAGGGTGTCACACTTGTCACTTCACACCATTCACCAAAATATCTGGTCATGCTCATTTATTACTCAAAATAAAACATTGCACAAATTGCAGCGGATAGAAATCTAATAACATGCAACCATGTAACACATTACATGTAAAATTGTTCAACAACTAACAATAAAATAAAGTAAAACATCCCGTCCCGATGTTACATATACCAGAGCATGACCCACTAGGGAACTACACTAGACTTCAAGCACTAGCTTCTACTCAATCACTGCTCGTTACCTGAAACATAGTTGTAAGGGTGAGTTCCTCAATCAATATAATAAGCATTATAAAATATCATGTAATGTTAAGTAAATTAACACATTCATCACCGTAATCATATCACACATTCAGCAACGGCAACATCAACTCATAATCATACTCAACACAACCACAACACACACGTATAGTATTGGAATACATCCAATCATATTATACGCTATACATACATTATGAAATGAGACTCCATGCATACGGTACCGACTATTCGTGAACACATAGTTCAACCTCACCGATCAAACCCAGATACGGCTACCAAGCTCACTAGTCCCACTCATTTGAGACCTAGTGACTCACTCACTAATTCCTCACCATGGGAATTAGCTACCACCATAAAGGCCATGCTATGCACGCTAAATCACCTAGCATGCAAACATTACAACAATCCACAATGGACATATGCTCACACTCTAAGCCATAAACAACTCACTAATTCCTCACCATGGGAATTAGCTACCACCATAAAGGCCATGTTATGCACGCTAAATCACCTAGCATGCAAACATCAACAACAATCTACAATGCATACATAATAGATATATTCACAGCATTATGCATACCATCATACATCATCAGCATATTTCTCACAGAATCATATCATGTCATGCCAAATAATAAATCACAGTATTAGCACACTCTACTAATACCTATACTGCTCAAAACAACGGGAAATGATCCCTACTATATCACACATCAGCTAAATTACATCACTCAGCTGAAACGACCAAAACTGCACAACAACAGCTCAGAAAAACCAAACTTCTGCCCATACGCGTATGCCTCATGCCCATACGCGTATGGCACATTTCCTAGCCAAGCCCATACGCGTATGGCCTGTCTCATACGCGTATGATACGCGTAATACTTCTCCCATACGCGTACCAACAGAGACAAAACCACGTTAGAACGTTCATCTTCTTCATTCATACGCGTATGGCCTCACCCCATACGCGTACCACTCACAGGCTACGCGTAAGTACACGCGTATGGCGCGTATCAGCGCCATTCTCCTCCCCTCCAGGCCATCTCATACGCGTATGGCCTAGTGTCATACGCGTATGACCAGAAACCAATTTTCCAGATCTGCTATGGGTTTTTCTCTGCTACGAGATTTCCCAGATCCAACCTTCCACAGTCCAATTTTTACACAGCATTCGTTCATATTATCTAACACAGAGCATACTCATTCAATTTCACAATTTCTAACCTTATTACATCTAACTCCTACGAATTTTCTTCAATTATAACCCATACCTCATTCATCCGTAAGTTCACAATTTGCAACATTCATCATCCTGATTAGAGTCGATTCAATGGCTTATTACTACCCATTACATGTTAACCCATAATGCCCATTAAACGACGATAAACCCCCCTTACCTGAGTTAATCCGGCAAATCCTTCAACTTCAAGCTTTTCTCTTCTTCAACCCTTTTTCTCTTGCTCTTCCTTTTTGCCCTTTTTCCACTTTTCAGTCGCTTCTCTGTTTTCACGTGAAAAACCCTTTTTACCAAATGGGATTTTTTTCTGATTCCAAAATCGTTCCAATTCCAACTTTATTATTCCAATAATAATAATCCAATAATATTCCAATTATTTAATTAAATTAATAAATATACTAATAATAATATATATGAAGGGTTTATCTTTTATTTTGAAAAATAATACCCTCTCATTCATATTATCATCATAATATACTATTAAACTTAAATTAAATAATTATCACATTTTATCGGGGTGTTACAGTTCACATACTCCCGGAATAGGTAGCTTGCTAGGTATTCCACTTTATTTGTGGGATACCCTTGTGGAGATTCATCCTAATTACCTAATTGATTACAACTACCTAATTGATTGTAAAATATTACCTTTGAATATGTGATCTTGGACCTCTCTTTGTTGCCTTACGATATTACGGTATTACGGTCATGTCCTGCGAATGTGGGGATACACTTAGCAAAGACCCTTCGATTAAATCATCATGTCCCTAAAAGATAAATCATAGTCCCTCGGATGCTGCCTGCGAATATATGATTTTGTCCCTCGATGACCCGTCGCTGTAGCCTACGGTTAAATGATGATCGTCCCCTCGAATGCTAAGGTATCCTTACAAATGTTGCCTTCAATGGCCAATCGATGACCCTACGATGTCCCTTACATCCAAAGGACAAGACTACTTACTTCTCAATAGTAAGGACAGTTTTACCCTCATAAGGATAGGAAATACCTATAAAGATCTGGGTAGGTATAACTCTTAATTGCTGACTCACAACTTAAAATATTTTTCACACCCCACAAATTTGCAAAATATCTATTAGAAAATCACCACTTGGCATACATTCGTACTAGGATCATTGCCAAGTTATATTTTTCTAAACAACTTTCAAAATTAAACGAGATAAATACTTTGTGTACATTCGTACAAGAATCATTACAAAGTTAAACTTTCTCTTCAAAACATTTTCTAAGCAGTTCACAAACACTTTTTTTTCAGACAAGAAAAATAACATAAGTGATCAAGCAATTAAGAGCCCATGGATAACCATGGATACAAAGGGTGCTAACACCTTCCCTTTGTATAATGTACCTCCCGAACCCAAAATCTAATCAAGGTCTTTCCTGTTCTTTTCCGCCTTTCCTTATTGGATAAAAGAAAAGTCGGTGGCGACTCTTGCTAACCGCGACATTTGCTTTCCAAAGCAAAAACACAAAAGTCCAGTTCACCGTATGACACATATAAAAGGGCATGTTGATTGAGGCCATGATGCCAATCATGCTCCTCATTGAACTAGCCATCATGGCCTCAAAGGAAAATAAAGGGTGTTTGCTTGAAGTCCATGACGGGCAGACCTTCAGCCAAGCTAACGCACATCATGCGTCCTGCACTCAGACACTCATCCTTTAGCACGCCAGGACAGTTAGGTCGTCATGCACCATGACACCCTTTATGACGCCCAGATCATTCACGTTCCTGATTTTTCTCAACTGCTACATCCACGATTCTGGGATGTTTTACACAATTTCTACACGACTTTAGCCACTTTTAGAGTGCGTATTTTCATATATATATATATATATATATATATATATATATATATATAAGGAGTGAAGAATCTCAACATTAGGGAAAACGTGGAAAGTGCTTGAAGTTAGAATCATTAGCTAAGCTGGAAAACTTAATGGATAAGAACAAGCACTACAAGACAGAACTTGCAAAAGCTGCCCATCGTTGAATTTTACGCGATGCATGTCTGTCGGTGCAGCAGGTCTGCCTCAGAACATATTGTCCCCTACATGGTGAAATATACTACCTATTACTGGTACAAGAGGATAAGAAGAAGGGATATGTTGATTTTTTCATGGGTCAAATCAATGGATAATCACAAGGTCCATGATCCAATGACTAAAGGGAACCCTAACAGCTAGGAGGATATAAAAAAACCACCTTGAAGAAATGAAAGGCAGTTCAGAAGTTGAGAGACTTGAGAAATAACTTAGAAAAATATCTTGTTTGGAGAAAAAGAAGTTTGAACCAGAAGTGAAGAGATCCTTTCATCTTTCCTTTCTTGAAGAAGTGTTGAGCTACCAGGCGTGACATAACTTGTCTCTTGTTGAATGAAAGATTGCAGGGAATGGAAGTGTTACACTTAGGTTTTCATATTCTTTTCATTAGTGTTTAGAAAAGTTAACTTTGAGAACTTGTGTTGATGCATTTCTTTTGATCACCATGATATAAACTCTTTATGTTGAGCAATGTAAAGTTTAATGAAAAGTAGTATTTTATGTTAGATTATGTGATTTGAAGTGATGCATTTTATCATGTGAAATAATGTTATATATCTTTTCTCTGTTTGATCACCTTAGAAATAGGTAAAAGCCGGTTAATGATTGAGAGATATGTTAACTAGTGGAACTCATGGTAAACATGGTTGAAAATAGTAAGATAAACATATTCACTATATTAGTCACTTTAGACATGAATAACTACAACCAAAGAGGATCTGAAGTTAACCAATACATGATTTAATGTTATTGTAAGAGTTGGAGATTTGTTCCCCTGACTTAATGTATATGCTTGGATGTTCTAGATGTACACCAGATCACTTTATGCCTCATATATCACGACAGATCTCACCAGACACACACAAGATATGAAACTCATTAAATGGATCATTACCCAACAATGTCTCTCACTATCGATTTAACTAATTTACTCATATATATTACTGCTTAACCTAAATTTGTGACAACCAACCATTATTTTTGTCCTATGCTCATGGCTATTCACAAAGTTTTGCATTGAGAATTAACTTAAGTTACTACAATCTTTGTGGGATCAATACTTTTACTTTACATCACTTGCTACTATTTGATTGTGTATACTTACACACATAAATAGCACAACATGTTGGCGAGCCATCCAAGGGGCATATGGGTCATCTCCTCCTCCTTAGAACACGACTCCAAAATCATGTCATCTTCGTGTCCGATATTGCAAAGTCCAATTTGCTGCCAAAAAGCAATGTTTCTCTCCTCACTAGAGTATACAAACATAAAGTATTTGATGTTAAAGCATTTAGAATTTGTCTCCGCCAATGGTTCTTGATAAAAATAGGAGGAGCAAGAGATTCACTATCAGAACTTCCAAGTCTCTCATGACTCCTACAATGACATTACACAAGCACTTCTTAGCGTTTTAAAACCTAAATAACTACCATTAAGATAAAAAGAAATGGAAGAATGGTAGAATCATACCTATAAGCAAAGTTAAGAATTTGTATATGGAACAATTAAGAACGGGTGTACTCTACACTTGAAGAGCTCTTAAGAAAATGGATGAAAAATTGGAAGATAAAAATACAGGAAAATGATAATGAGGAAAAGATGAAATACTTTTTTAGGAGTGGGAAGTCTAATTGTATGGGTAATCAACAATATCCCACTCAGAATCCCAACAATTAAAAAATATTCCTCATGTCAATGACATGCATGAGGAATTAAGGCCGAATTGGCTTCCTAATATTAAATGATCATCGATTGCATTAAATGTCACACATGATTTTCATCTCAATTTACATTTGGGGTTTACCTTGGCTGATGTTTAAGGATTCACCTCATTGACACCTAGATGTTTATCCCATGCTTGAGGGACTCTCCCCATGCCAGAGAGACTCATCTAGATAAGAAGGGGAAACTAATCTAAATCACGTATACCTTTCCATGCCATCATACTTGAGGGATTGTATATTGGTATATTTGTAAGGGACCCACAAAAGACAGTGTAAAAGATTTACTAAGGGGATGTGATGTAACATGTCACCTACATCACCTTCCTAGAAGCCCATTTATTGGAGCAAGCGTCCATCATGTGGTTATGGTGTAAGACCCTACTTCCCGACTCGACCAATAATTAAATATAACATGTATAACACGTAAATCCTTCAAGTAGGATGCTACTCATACAATGACAAAACATACAGGAACCACATAATTGAAAATTGAATCATTTGATAAGCAACGAAAATTATAAAACAGTTGGCATAAAAATCCTTAACAATAATAACTTTGAAAAGTGGTTCAACATAAAAATAAAAGGAAATATATGCAATGTAAAACAAATAAAAGAACAACTTGTTCCCCTCATATTACATATCAGAGTGACTCAAACTATAGACTTGATTGACATTCAACTAAAGAGGCACAACACAATCCTCAACTTAAAGCTCCTACTGAGGATTGTGTTGTACTTCAGAGGAGCGCACACACAATAATACAAAAATGGGTGAGAATACATTAAAATAATAATTGATACACAAGGAAATCAGGGTAGATTCACACATCACAAATCATATACATATCAAACATGCACCACAATGTCACATATTCATAATTCACCCACGTTACGATCAATCACCAATCACTGTGTTATTCATCATATTCAAAATCACATAATTCCATACGAGGGTATTCAACAATACACATATCAAACATCTCATTTGCACAACCGTTATGTAATGCAATGCAACATCAAATCGACTCATGCTCATCACAATCATCTCTCTGAGCTGGACTCGTAACTCAAATCTATATACATACGGTACCGATTCAATAAATGGTTCTTCATATGAATCGAGTCCCTTCTCTGAACCCCGAGCTCGCACTCTGATCCTGGGATAAGTCACTAGTCCACTCTCTGAACTCGTGACTCACCTCTTCCACAACAACGAGAATATATTATGCATGGTGTATAATAATGCAATGACAATAACACAACAATGAATACAACCTCACTTATACTGTAAACAATCATGCAACAACAACATAGAAATGAATATAACTCTACTCTGATTGTAAATAATCATGTAATAACAACAACATAGTAGTGGTTACAACTCCACTCTGACTGTAAACAATCATGCATTCAATTCATCACCAGTAGTTCTCACTCCGAACTTCTCATCTTATCAATCATCAACAAACATGTACAATAATTCACATAATTTAAACTTGCACTCCACAGCATATATTCACATATTGAACATACATTGACGCATCACTCAACATATCAATTTAGCTCACAAGGCACTACCATGAGGTAGTTATGCATGTTAGTGATGACAGTCTATCATTACATATATTTAGTCGAATAATCAGAGCAAAATAAGTGAAAGTTGAGCAAATATGAGGAAGAATAACCAAAGAATAAGGGGAAATAACTAAGTGTGCAAATTGTTAATTTAGTGAAATTTTAGTGAAAAAGGAGCAAAAAAGAGTGAAGCTTTGGAAATAATTACATCCAACATCGCGCACGCGATATGGCATTAAAAATTGCATCGCGCATGCGATGTAGATTATCACGTGTGCGATGATCACTTTTCTTGGCCTTTTTCTGACGTGTTCTGGTCCATTCCAACGCCTTAAAAAGGGGATTTTCTTCACTTTCAAAAGGGTTACGATTTTGGTAGATTGAAGCACGAATTAAAGAGCTGAAGTGGTGTATTTTGGAGCATTGGAAGTCATTGGATGCCATATCTTCAAATGACTTCTTATGTTAGCTTTGTTTATCAATTGTGATATTTTTAATTACACTATGAGTAGTTGAATTCTTCTAGGTTAGGTTGTGTTATGATGAACCTGTTTCTCAATTGTTGGATTCTATGTTGACCTGACCACTGTATGAACCTATTGATCTATACTCTTATTCAATTGATTCTTGTTCGTAATATTTTTTATGTGAGATACTCTTTTAATCTGATTTTGGGCATATAGGGAATACTGACCATTAGTTTATGTGTTGGACCTAGGGAAATTGTTGTACTTACTCTAGTTGAATATGGATAGGAGACCTCGAGTAGTGGCATAAAGATTTAACATTCTATACATCACCTAACCCTGCTTATGCTTCCGAACTAGGAATAAAAAGCTCCAAGTAGTGGTTAGTGAGTTATTTTATGAGGGATAAGCTATAACGGTTTTGTTAATTCGCTGTGAGGTTATAGTGATTAGACAATTCATACAGGGCATCAAATATCAACAAGAGAGGAATGAGGGATCCTACAACACAATCTTCCCGCTTTCGTGACATTGTTACTCGTGTATTTACTTTTCGCACTGAAACTCAAAAATCCCCCTTTTTACTATTTTTTATAAAATGCACATATTTTGTCTTGTTTGGAGGAAGTCCACGTGGATTCGATCTTTTTTATTACTTTGACAGTATCAGTAGACTTGCCGAGAAGTCATCAAGTTTTTGGCGACGTTGTCGGGTACTGTTGATTTTTCAACAAGGCGACGTTAGTGCAATTTCTTTTTTTTAGTATTTTTAATTTTTGTTTATAATAGTGATTTTTCAACAAGACGGCGTTCGTGCAATTTCTTGTTTGTAATAGTGATACTGAGGTATTTTTTGTTTGTGTATGTGCAGTTCAGGATCACCATTAATTCCATTGGATCCAAAAATTGAAAGAATCATGTGTGCTCTCAGAAAGGCAGTTAGAGAAGCAGCTCTGGACAGAGGAATACCATAAGAAAAGCAATTATAAAGTTATTCTGACTTTGAAGAAGAATTCATGACATTTGTACAACCCCTAACTATGGGGGACTACTGTAAATGAACTGATCAAGGACAAGTTTCTAGGGGGTTTGTACCGACAGACCCTAATAATTTTGATATTAAAAATTATGTACTTTCAGGTTTAATAGAAAATCTGTTCGACATGAACATGATTAGAGACCCATGGGTGCATCTTGCACGCTTTTATAAAACAATTTCAATGTGAAAACCTACTGATGTCACGGAAGGTCGGGTAAAATTGAGGTTGTTTGGGCTCTCATTGATTAGAAGGGAGAACGATTGGTTACTTTGCCTTCCGAATGGAACAATCCGGGCTTGGAAGTAATTAGAGGGTAAATTCCTAGATTTTTTTTACTACTACTCAGTTTACCAAGTGCCGAGCAGAAATTGTTAATTTTGAGCAGCAGGAAATTGAGTAACTTTATGACGCTTAGGAAAGATTTAAGCTTTTGTTGCACATATGCCCAAATCACAACATGAATAATATGGAATAGGTGCAAAACTTCATCAAAGGTCTCAAGATTCAAAATCACATGTTATTGGATGCTTCCGTGGGAGGTACTATCCGCTAAATGACTGAACCACAAGTAAAATACCTCATTGAGAAGATGTGTATGAATGAGTACCGTTTAAAAAGTGAAAGGTCGGCCAAGCTGGAAATTATGAGCTCTCCTAAAGGTACGTTACCTCTTGATACCCATACTGCTCTTTTAGCTCAAATTGAATTGTTGAATAAAAATCTAGCTGAAAGCAACTTAGGTAGAGGTAACGTGAGCCAGGTACAAGCACTTAGGTGTGATTTATGTGGAAGAGGGCATGTGAATGGAAGGTGCTCATTAAAAGGGACAAGTGAGGAAGTCTGGTTTGCAGGTTTTGAAAAGAATAACCTATATCCTAACACATATAATCCGAGTTGGAAAGATCACCTCAATTTCCATTGGAGCAATAATCAAAATCCAAATGCCAACCAAGGGATGCAACAAATCCAACAAGTTTTGTTTCAAAGTAAGTCATCACAGTTGGAAGAAACCTTGCAGAATTTTATTAAAGCCACTTAAAGTAGCCTTGATTAGATAAATAAGAACCACGAGGAAACGAGTAGAAACCAGGATGTATCTATCAAAAATATAAAGATGAAGATTGGTCAATTATCCAGGTAATAGTTGTTTTGCCAAGCTCAAGTGGAGGATTCACCGGTAATACCGTAGACAATCCTAAGAATAAAACATGCAAGGTTGTTGATACAGGTGTAAGGGAAATTATTGAATATGATAAATATGAGACAACTAAATAAGGTGTGATTGAAAGAGAAGAGAGTGGAAATCAAGGTGCCAAAGAGGAAAGAGGTGTCACTCTTGATCAACTCATTGATAAGAACTCTCCTTGGAGAAGGACAAAGAAGTAAATCCTTACTGAATAAAATCATCCTTTACCGGATTATATTAAACCATTATATCCTATAATTAAGAAGAAACTATTTCAAGAAGATGAAGCAGTGATGTTTGCAAAGTTTAAGGAAATGCTAGATACTCTCCAGGTAAGTATTCCATTCCATGAAATTTTATAACTCATACCTAAATTTGTTAAATTTATGAAGGAATTACTAAAAGGGATGAAAGAGAAAGCAGTCAAGGAGCTTGTCAACATGACCGAAAAGGATGAAGTGGTAATATCTCAAGCTTTTCAACCAAAATTTAAAGTTTCGGGTAAGTTTACTATTTCTTGCAATATCGGTGGGTTAAAAACCCCACATGCTTTATGTGATTTAGGATCAAGCATCAATGTCATGCCGCTGAGCAAATTTAAGGAATTCGAAATATGAGAGATCATACCGAGCAACATGACACTCACTTTGGCCGATTCATCGGTGACTCGTCAACTTGGTATTGTACAAGTTCTTCTAGTTCATGTGGATGGTTTGACCTTCCCCGTAGAATTTGTGGTGATTGACATGAAAAATGATTCAGAAGGTTCAATGATTCTTGGACACCCATTCTTGGCAACCGGGAAGGAAAAAATAGACGTGGAGACAAGTGAATTAATTTTGAAGTTTAACAAGGAGAAGATAGTGTTTAATGCATATCAATGGACAACATAGATGGAAGATCTTAAGACGTGATATCAATTGAAATAGAAAGGTAGTGAAGATCATAAGATAATGAAAAAATGAGTTTTTACCGGCGTGAGGGTATCCCTTGTGCCTGACATGTTTTAAGAATAAGAAGTCAAGCTACTGACGGAAAAAAGGCGTTGGATGGGAGGCAACCCATTATTTTTAATTAGTTTTTGTTTTGCAGAATTCATTTTACTTTATTCAAGAACATACCAAGAGGAAGTAGCCATTCAAGCATAACTTTTCCATGAAGATCTAAATTGTCTTTAATAAATAAGTTTGCGGTTGTTTATGTTTTTTTTCAGATGCAAGTTTAGTACTTTAGCATTGAACAAATGATCCAAAAGAAACTTGATCATCACAATAGCAACTAACAACTTGAAGTCGAAGGATGAGAAAAGAATCAACAAACTTGTACTCAACCTACAGATACCTCATCTAGTAAGGTTTGAGCCAAATATTTACGTTGTTCACTTTTCTTTCTTTATGAGTGTATCCATGCATTATTCTTTTATCTGGTCTAACCTATTTCCGATTAAGTTATATGGTTTGAATAACACACACTGATGCAATTTTTTGTTTATAACTTTGAGCCTTTGTAAACCACCTTTTAGTAATAGGTATATCAATTGCTAAACACTTTGAGCCTAAGCCTTTCTTTCGCTGACGTAACCTAAAAAATCTTAGCCATATTACTTGAAAGATCTTTTTTTTTCCATCCTCTCTTAGAAGTTAGGTAGAAGTATAGTCTTAAAGTATATGAAAAATATGAAGTTATTGGTTGCTCTTGGAAGTGAGCAAAGTTTTAAGTTTGCGGTTGGGATACTAGAGAATATGATCCAAAATTCCAAAAATTATTGTGAAAAATAAGTTGAAAAAGACACTTCTTCAAAAAAAAAGAATGAAAAATGAAAAGAATGATATTATAAGAAGGATAAAAACTCTTTAGTACTAGCAAAAGGGAACAAAGAGGTGTGATGATAGAAGGAGAACAAGGAACCTAACTCCAAAGGTTTATACCTAATTTCCTAAAAATATCCTACCCTAATTAAATTCCTTATAATTATAATTTTGGCCCAAATAAACATAAGCCTCTCTCCACTTAGACACCAAATTTCCATTATTTACATAATCAGCTCAACTTTTAATATTCTACCAATCTCTCATTATTTAATTAATTAAGTTCCACAAAAATCTAATTAACCCGCACACTTCACCATAAATATCGTCATCGGTCTAACAAGTCATAAATCATATAAATCAATATTTAAATAAATTAAATAATTAATTAATTAATTAATTAAACGATTAATTAAATTGGGGTGTTATTTATAACACCTATTTCCTAAATCCCCTGCCTTTCTATGAATATATGTAGGTAATGTGCATAATGGTATGGGAAAGAGAGTCAAATGAAGTTAGTCACATTTCCAAATAAGCAAGGGAAATAACTACCCTTTTCCTGGTCTTGAGAATGAGAGTAGGGAATATATTTTTTTGGGATCCGAGAGTTAGACCCACAAGGGATTTCTTATAAATACCTATATCGTGAGAAAGAAAAGGACATTTGATTAAACACCACATATAGAGCTTCTCTCCATCACTCAGTGAGCTTGCTCTAACACCACAACAACTCTAAATATCAATAATAATCCTACACATAAGGGGGTTCTCGTATATTGTACTTTTTGCAACTACATGTTGTTTGAGTTACTTTAGCATATGATATATATCTAATAAATTTATGAAAACTATATAAGAAATTCAACCAACTAGCATACATACTATAGATCCAACATACATACATACTCATGTCATCATTTATAGTCTAATTTCCCCTTCATCAACATACTTATAATGGTTCAAATGTCAAGCCGCATCTATACGCCTTGGCCAATATTTATATGTCAGTTCAAAATATGAGGCTAGCGTATGTTCACCCAAATCAGCGTACATATGCTAGTTCAAATTTCATGTCAGTATATGTACACTCATTTTCCACTTTATCAACATACATAGGCCCAAATATCGTGTATGTATGCTTAGAATTAGCTACCAAGAAAAAATATGATTGTTTTACAAATGTTCAAAATTTTGACGTTTGAAGACACATTTTAGAGTAAGAGATGTTGAATTGTAATTCCTTGTGTCGAAGCAGGTTGCTCCACAGAGCAAGGAAGTGTCCAACCATCTAGTGTGTTAAGTAGTGTTAGCTATTTTGGGCTTTTATAATTTTGGGCTTTTATAGTTTTGGGCTTTGGCTTGAGGTCCAAGTTAACCTAAATCTATAAATAGAGGGAGTAACCCTTATTTTCATATAGAAGTGAATAGAGCATTCATAACATTGTATTCACAATATTTTGCAGTTACAAAGTGAATAAGAAGTTTTCCACAATTTGTGGGCAGAGAGAAACTCTGCAGAATTATATTACTCTTCTCCTTCATCGTTCTATACACTCTCTCTTTCTCCATTGTTCTTCTCTTTTCATTGATATTGTGTTGGTAATAACAATCTTGTTCATCAAGATTGATTGAAATTCTCCATAGGTTTTGGGGGATTTCCAAGATCTGGTATCAAGAGCTCCAGTTTAACCGATTCATGGGAAGAAAATCACCATGGCAACGAATCATCCAAACGGGCATTTTCCAGCAAATCTTCTGATTCTGAAGAATAACAATTATGAGAATTGGTGCAAGCAGATGAAGGTTGTGTTCTGTTATCAAGATCTTTGGGATCTTGTGAAGGAAGGAGTAGCAACGCTTGCAGAAGCCGCGACGGATCAAGAAAAGGTTGCACATAAAGAATTGAAGAAGAAAGATTATAAAGCTCTCTTTATAATCCATCAATGTGTTGATGCGGATAACTCTGAAAAGGTTAGTGATGCAGAGTCAGCGGAAGAAGCATGGGAAATTATGGAAAAATCGTTTGGAGGCGCGGAGAAGGTGAAAGAGGTGAGGTTACAAACTCACAAAAGAACATATGAATTGCTTCAAACGGAAGACAATGAAAGCATAACTGATTTCTTCACCAAGGTTACGAAATTGGTGAATCAAATCAAGGTATGTGGAGAAGTGTTGACATCAAGATCTGTTGTTGGAAAGATCTTGAGGTCGTTGGCTCTAAAGTTTGACCACATGGTAGTAGCCATAGAAGATTCAAAAGATCTGTCAAAATTGACAAAGGAAGAGCTTCAAGGGACGCTTGAATCTCATGAACAAAGAATGGTTGAAAGAGATGCAGGAAATTCGAAGAGTGATATGGCTTTGCAGGCTCAATCAGCGAAAGAAAAAAAAGGCAAAGGAAGCTGGAATGACAATAAAGGTAGAGGAGGCTGCAACAATTCGACTGGTCGAAATCAGCAAGAAGGAAATTGGTCAAATCAGAGAAAACCCTGGAACCAAGGCAACCAAAGAGGTGGTGTTGCAGGTAGAGGAAGAGGTGGTGGTCAAAAGCCAGACAAGAGTCACATTCAGTGTTACAATTGTCAGAAGTATGGTCACTATTCTAGTGATTGTCTAGAAAAGCATAAGAATTAAGAAACTTATGCAAAGTTGGCGAAACACGAAGAAGAAGAGACGTTGTTGATGGTTACAACAAGAGAAGAAGAGAGATTCAAGGACTAGTGGTACTTGGACTCGGGATGCTCATCATACATGTATGGAAGAAAAGATTGGTTTGTCAACATAAAGCCCTCAATGAAGAACGTGGAGAAATTTAAAAATGATAACACTCTAGCAGCTGAAGGTGTTGGTGATGTTCTGATTATGAGGAAAGATGGCAAGAGGTCAGTAATTTCAAATGTGTTATACATACCAGGCATGAAGAGTAATTTGCTCAGCATATGATAGTTGATCGAAAAGAACTACAAGGTGTCGATCGAAGACAAGATGATGAGAGTTCTCGACTCAAATGGAAGGTTGATCTTGAAGGCTCCAATGTCTCAGAATAGAACCTTCAAGATTGAACTAAATGTGATGGAGCATAAGTGCCTTGCAACAGCAGTCAGCAGAGATGAATGGATATGGCATTACAGACTTGGCCATCTCAATTTTAAAGACATCAGAGATTTGAAGAGAAGAAATATGGTTTCAGGATTACCAAAAATCGATATTCCAAACGAAGTGTGTGAAGAATATGTGCAGACAAAGCAACATAAGAACAACTTCAGTAACAATGCAAGAAGCAGGTCGAAGGCAATTCTTGAAGTCGTATACTCTGATGTATGTGGTCCTCTCCAGGTGGATTCGATTGGAGGTAATTGATCCGCTCTCGCACGCGGAGCAAAACGAGTAGTTTTTCAAAAATGTAGTTTAACGACAAATTGGCTCAGATTATCGTTCTCACAATGATTCTTGAATGAATTAACCAATGATAGTAACGATTAATGGGGTTTTGGTTGGTTTACGATTCAATTAAAAAAAATAGATTAAAATAAGTGATTATTGAAATAAGCTGTAGCAATAATTTACTGATTCGGTCCTTGCCTATCATCGACTATCGTAATTCCAACCGCAGATTAACTATTCCTATTCGATTATAATATCAACTGACAAGCATAATTGATAGTATAAGTTGTATGTTCCTATTATCCGAATTAAGCAAACGGGATTAAGTTTAATGAATTAAGCAAACATGAATTAAACGGACTCGATAACGAATTAAGCAAACGAAATCGTGACTATAGTTAGGAGCACACAATCAATCGGATTAAATCAATATAGCATATGTAAATCGGATTAAGCAAATAAAATACATATATTAATATTGAAAGGAATAAAAAACCTGAATAAAAATTACTAAAATCTCAAGGTATCGGAACCCGAATACAGCAAATTGTTTGGATCGATTAGTTCTTCATGAGAATTCTTGTCAAAGCTTTCAAGTCTTTCGTGAATAGTCCTTCCCTAATGTTATGCGGCTGCTAGGTATATGGAAAACAAGGAATTTGGTTTACAACCCAACTGGATCGAAAACATAACCCAAGCCCAAAACTAATGACCCAAAACTTAAATAAAACTAATGCTGCAACTTCAACGAATTTTCTGTCCCTGTTACAGGCCGAATCAGCTTCTGACTTCTTCGTGAAAGTTGTAGATCTTTTTCTTAGCTTTCCATTGACTGGTAGCACGTCTCAATCTGATACTCCTAGCTCAAGATATGATTTTTCTCGCGAAAGCTGCTAATGCTGAAAATAAACTGCGAAAAACAAATAAGTGTAAAAATAAGATAAATTATAAAAACACGTTAAAAGGGAAAAATAACCAAACTAAAACATGGAAATGCATAAGTATAAATATAGAAGAATGTGTATCAAAATGCACTGATCAAATTCCCCCACACTTGAACTTTTACACTCCGAGCAAAATTTAAAATAAAACAAACAAAACCCAAACACATCATTAGTTACTCATCCTAGGCTACAAGTCTTCTTCGGTTAAGTTTGCATCGATAGGTACTAATCCACAATTATGCAGTCATAAACCTCTTGAATACACAAATCAACTCGAATCATGTTATTATGTTAAAGCCTAACTTACTCATCCTTCTTTTTGCTCTTTTTCATTCAGGCGCAATCACATTAAGCCCGTTATCTCCACACACCCATAGCAAGGCGACCGGTTAGTGACTCTGATCCTTTTTACACGGGATTCTAGTACCTACGTGGCATAACCCTTTGCTTATTCAGTTGTAGTTGCGGAGGATCGAACCGTAATCCGCCCTACCAAGTTCAGCACCAGAAACCGCTGAACCAACTACAAAAGAGTCTTATTTTCAAAAAAAAAATTGAAGGTTCTACATCCGTTGGGTTAAGTGACCGGGTGAGGGTCACCAAACTTAGAAGGTGCATTCCTTTATATTTTTCTCTTTTTTTTTCGGAACACTCACTTATATTCATCGGCTTCCCTGCGTAGAGTGTGTATGAGATGGTGCTGACTGCTGAAATAAACTACTCAAGAGCTGTCAGAGGATGAGAATGTAAGGCTAAAACATAATAAAAATTCAACTCAATTTCCATATGCAGGAGACTTACGGTGTTAAAACAATACCGATCTTGTGAACTTTTCCCAAGTCTCTACAAACCAACCTCAAATTATTCTATAGCCTAAAACTTTCAACAAAAATGCAATTTTTTTTAGAAAGAAAACAAAAACAAAACAAAACAAAGAACAAAAACAAAGAAAAAAAAGTATTCCCTCCCCCACACTTGAAATATTCATTATCCTTAATGAAAGAAACAAACATAAAATAAGAGAGAGAAGAGAGAGGAAAGAACACACCCGAGTAGTCAAGGAGGATAGGTGATCACATAAGCAGCCTTTTCCAAAGAGATACATTCTACATTTTCTTCTTCCAAAGTGGGGCTGTCATGGAATAGCTTTGGGTAATGTCCATTGAACTTGAAATTTTTATTAGTATCTTCGCCTTTTATTCCAGGATCAAAGAATCTTCTAAAAGTAAAAGTGTCAAATGGACACGTGAAGGTGATCTGATCTGGAATGTCAACCAATGTCCAACCAAATGCCTTCCTTAAAACCTGCAAAAGCTTATTTTCTTGATTGAAATCAAGGTTAGAAGAAATTATAGTCGGTAGTTTTTCATTCATCTCTAAATAAGCATATTTCATATTTTCAGGAAGTTGCTTCAGCTCGAGGGAAGGTGGTTGCTCAATAGAAGGAGTGTTTGGGGCAGCCGGGATGTCAAGAGCTTTATCTACATGAACAACTTTAATTGCAACCTCATCTGCAGTAAGAATATCAACTTGCAAGGCAGCCTCAATTTCAGCACAAACAGAGCAAATTTTAGTTTCAGTACAAATATCACAAGAATAAACATCATCAAAACCAGACAATGATGGAAAATCAGATGCAAACAAATCACTACAAGTATCATCAACAATTTCAGAAATCAAATCTATTTGAAAAACAAAATGTTCTTCCAAGGGTTGTTGGTTTGACCCTTGAGCTTGCTGCATGACATTCACCAAAGTGGCAAGCTGCCCAATCTGTGTTTGCAAAGTCTTTAAAGTAGAATCTACTTGTTATTGAAACTGGATATTATTTGCAGTCATTTGTTTGACAATATCTTCTAGTGAAGGTCCAGAAGGTGCAGAGCACACAACCTCAAATTCCTTCAGACGCTCATGCGGATCCTCACCTGCAAGACCACTAAACCTTGGAAACAAGTGTATTAAACCAGATTTCAATTCAAAAGGAACCGAAACATCAGAATATTCAATACAAAAGTCATTATAATTAACATCAGGAGCAGCAAACTGCCTTAATGTTCTTTGATCATCCATGTAATAAAAAAAACACAGAAATACCAACTATGTCCGAAATAGACAAAAATAAATAGAAAGAAGAAAAACGATTAAAATAAATTCAGAAAAATACAAAAACACCAAACTTAATCTAATGACGTGAAATAAAAAATTTGAGATTTTTTTTAGATTTTTTCGACACTATGAAAACAGTAAAAAAATTAATTAAAAATAGAAAAACAAGGAATTTGGAAAATTTGACGTCAGAGTCCCTTACTCTGATCGCACGATTTTTCTGCTTCCAGTAGGCAAAAAAACTTATACAATCGAACACAAATTTTCCAAAAACCGGTTTTTTCTAACTCTAGACGCAACTCTGAACGCGAAACTGTAGAAAAATTCGGAAAAATAACAGGAAATTGCAGAACAACAAAACACACAATACTTAAAACTAAATTATTGGCTAATTCGACAAGAATCCCCGGCAACGGTGCCAATTTGATCCGCTGTCGCATGCAGATCAAAACGAGTAATTTTTCAAAAATGTAGTTTAACGACAAATTGACTCAGATTATCGTTCTCACATGGATTCTTGAATGAATTAACCAATGATAGTAACAATTAATGGGGTTTTGGTTGGTTTAGGATTCAATTAAAAAAATAGATTAAAATAAGTGATTATTGAAATAAGCTGTAGCAACAATTTACTGATTTGGTCCTTGCCTATCATCGACTATCGTAATTCCAACCGCAGATTAACTATTCCTATTCGATTATAATATCAACTGACAAGCGCAATTGATAGTATAAGTTGTATGTTCCTATTATCCGAATTAAGCAAATGGGATTAAGTTTCATGAATTAAGCAAACATGAATTAAACGGACTCGATAACGAATTAAGCAAACGAAATCGTGACTATAGTTAGGATCACACAATCAATCGGATTAAATCAATATAGCATATGTAAATCTATTAAGCAAACAAAATACATATATTAATATTGAAAGGAATAAAAAAACCTGAATAAAAATTACTAAAATCTTAAGGTATCGGAACCCGAATACTACATATTGTTTGGATCGATTAGTTCTTCATGAGAATTCTTGCCAAAGCTTTCAAGTCTTTCGTGAATAGTCCTCCCCTAATGTTATGCGGCTGCTAGGTATATGGAAAACAAGGAATTTGGTTTACAACCCAACTGGATCGAAAACATAACCCAAGCCCAAAACTAATGACCCAAAACTTAAATAAAACTAATGCTGCAACTTCAAAGAATTTTCTGTCCCTGTTACAGGCCGAATCAGCTTCTGACTTCTTCGTGAAAGTTGTAGATCTTTTTCTTATCTTTCCATTGACTAGTAGCACGTCTCAATCCGATACTCCTAGCTCAAGATATGATTTTTCTCGCGAAAGCTGCTAATGCTGAAAATAAACTGCGAAAAACAAATAAGTGTAAAAATAAGATAAATTATAAAAACACGTTAAAAGGGAAAAATAACCAAACTAAAACATGGAAATGCATAAGTATAAATATAGAAAAATGTGCATCAAAATGCACTGATCAGTAATAAATACTTTGTTACATTCATAGGTGATTTTAGTCGAAAATTATGGTCTGACCTGATCTAGAAGAAAAGTGAAGTGATCGAGGTATTTTCCAAGTTTAAATCTATGGTCGAAAGACAGAGCGGTCGAAAGATCAAGATTTTGAGAACTGATGGTGGTGGAGAATATGTGTAGAAAGACTTCGACGCATTATGTGTGAAAGAAGGGATTGTGCATGAGCTGGTGCCACCCTACACTCCACAGCAGAATGGAGCCCAGAGAGGAAGAATAAAACCATTATGAATATGGTTCGAAGTATGTTGAAAGGCAAGCATCTACCCAAAGAATTGTGGGGAGAATCTGTGTCGATTGCGACATATATCCTGAACAGATGTCCGACGAAGAAGCTAGAAGGAATCACGCCAGAAGAATGTTGGTCTGGTGTCAAGCCTAGCTTGAGTCATCTGAGGGTGTTTGGATCTATAACACATAGACATGTGCCAGATCAGTTGAGAAGAAAACTTGACGACAAGTCTAGTCAGATGATCCTGATAGGATATCATTCGACTGAAGGATACAAGTTGTTCGACCCAGTGAATAAGCAAGTAGTGATCAACAGGGACGTGATCATAGATGAGCTTAAGGAGTGGGATTGGACTGAGAATGTCAAGAAAGATTTAGTGAGAATCTTTTGTGATGAACCATCTAGTGAAGTCGAAAGAGAAGTTCGACAGGAAGAAGTCAGAGGTGAAGCAAGCACAAGCAGACCTCAAAGAATAAGACACATGCCTGCAAGGTTGCAAGAATGTGTGATTACATCAGATGATGTGGTCAATGATGAAGGTGAGCTGGTACATTATGCTTTCTACGCAGATGTTGAACCTGTCAAGGTAGCTGAGGCATTCAAAGATTTGAAATGGATGAAAGCAATGGACGAAGAGCTGAAGTCAATCGAAGTCAACAACACTTGGTCACTTGTCGAATTGCCCCAAAATAAGAAGACAATCGATGTGAAGTGGGTATACAAGGTGAAGTTGAATCCCAAAGGAGAAGTGACTCGACACTTGTGGCGAAAAGATTTCTTCAAAAAGAAGGAATTGACTTCGATGAAGTTTTTGCACCTGTTGCTAGGATCGAAACAATCAGATTGGTTGTTGGTCTAGTAAACATGAATAACTGGAAGATATGTCAGATGGATGTAAAATGTGCATTCCTTAATGGCCCCTTAGAAGAAGAAGTTTATGTTGCACAACCAGCTGAGTTTGTGAAACATGGCGAAGAAAGAAAAGTGTACATGCTGCATAAAGCCTTGTACGGACTTAAACAAGCTCCAAGAGCTTGGAACAAGAAGATAGATGACTTTCTAAGGGAGAAGGAATTCGTGAAGTGCAAATCTGAACATGGAGTATATGTAAGAAGAAGCAAGAGTGAATTGCTTATATTATGCCTCTATGTCGATGACCTATTGATAACAGGTAGCTGCAAGAAGGAGATCAAAGACTTCAAAGGTGATCTCAACAAGGAATTTGAAATGTCAGATCTGGGTGACATTTCATATTTTCTTGGCATCGAATTCTACAAGAGTGGTAGAGGTTTGATGATGCATCAAAGAAGGTATGCAAGCGAAATTCTCAAGAGATTTGAGATGCAAGATTGCAACCCAACTTCGACTCCAGCTGAATCTAGATTACAACTGTCGAAAGATTCAGATGAAGATGATGTCGATCCAACCCAATACAGAAGACTTATTGGGTCACTTCGATACCTTTGTCACACAAGGCCTGACTTAGCATACATTGTAGGTATGATGAGTAGGTTTATGTATAAGCCAAAGGTATCACATCTAGCAGCGCGAAGAGGATACTAAGGTATCTGAAAGGAACTCTCGACTATGGTATTTTGTTTCCTGCAGCTGATGAAGGAAAAGAATGCAAATTAGTGGGATACACCGACTCAAGTTGGTGTAGTGATGTTGAGGATCGAAAATCCACAGCTGGTTATGTGTTTATGCTAGGTGGTGTACAAGTTGCTTGGAGTTCGAGAAAAGAGCCAGTAGTGGCATTATCATCGTGCAAAGCAGAATACATAATTGCTTCTCTTTGTGCATGCTAAGCAACATAGATATGAATCTGGTCGAAGAAATAACAACAAAGAGTCATTGAGCAATTACCATGAAGATCGACAGCATGTCAGCTATCAATCTAGCAAAGAATCCGATAGCACATGGTCGAAGCAAGCACATCGAGATGAGCTTACATTATCTTCGAGAGCAGGTAGCAGATGAGAAGATGAATGTGGAACACTGCAGAACTGAGAATCAGATTGCAGACATCATGACGAATGGAGTGCATGTCGAAGTGTTCAGAAGGCTAAGAGTTATGATGAATGTAGATAGCTTAGACACAATGAATTAGGTGGTGTGTTGAATTGTAATTCCTTGTGTCGAAGCAGGTTGCTCGACAGAGCAAGGAAGTGTCCAGCCACCTAGTGTGTTAAGTAGTGTTAGCTATTTTGGGCTTTTATAATTTTGGGCTTTTATAGTTTTGGGCTTTGGCTTGAGGTCCAAGTTAACTTAAATCTATAAATAGAGGGAGTAACCCTTATTTTCATATAGAAGTGAATAGAGCATTCATAACATTGTATTCACAGTATTTTGCAGTTGCAAAGTGAATAAGAAGTTTTCCACAATTTGTGGGCAGAGAGAAACTCTGCAGAATTATATTACTCTTCTCCTTCATCGTTATATACACTCTCTCTTTCTCCATTGTTTTTCTCTTTTCATTGTTATTGTGTGGGTAATAACAATCTTGTTCATCAAGATTGATTGAAATTCTCCATAGATTTTGGGGAATTTCCAACATGAGAGCATAATAGAGTCATTGAGGAGTCCGTGTTCAACAAATTTCTGACTTTGATGTTTCTCAATTTCATTTTTTATGTGTAATTTCTTTAGTCTATCAAAATTTATATCATTTTTGTTATAACGTAAGTTCAATGTTAGATGATTTGGTAAAGATATTATTGTCCTTCATCACCTAAGATTATGAATGATTTTTATAAAACATGATTATTATTGTTAATCAAATAACTTAAATTTACTTATACTTCACTACATATTTTAGTGATTAACTTAAAAACTAAAAGTATATTCATCAAGAAATGAAGGATAAATAATAAGGGAGTCATAATCATATAGAAAGTTAATTTAGAGTTATTAGGAAAAAATATTAGTCACAGTCACATCACTGATATTTCTTTTCATCAAATTTTATTCTCATCAATTTAGAATTATTCTATATTTTAAAAAACACATTAATCAAACACTAAAATTTTTGTTCAACTAAGTCATGAATTTTAATTCGATAAAAATTAGCACTTTTTGAGTTCGACACTTAGGACTTCATTATTTTTATAATTTGTAATAATTTAGGACACTTAAAATTGTAGTCAATTACTACATGTCACATCTCTACAATGTCTGGTCTATAAACCTCTTAGGAGAAACGTGTTTGCCAAAGGTTTTCTTTAAAAAAATTTAACATGAGTTTTGCCTCTAAAAATCAACTATTTTTCTTATAGTGAAGAGTTGGTTCCCCTATTAATTAGATAGACTTCATATTTCAATCATAAATCATAAATGATTAAAAATAAGGTTAATATATATTTTGTCCCCTGTCATATAGAGATAGTTTTGAAAAATCCATCAGTTAAAAAAGTTTGAATTCGTCCCCTATTTATAGGAAGATTTTCATGTTTTGCCCTCTTAAAAAATTTACTCATCAATAAATATGATATAATTTTTAGGAATTTATACTTATTTTATTCTTAGAAATTTATACTTATTTTATTCTAGTCAAATTGAAGATTTTTGAAAAATCTCGTGTCATATCATTATTTTTTATGATTAAATTTTTAGAAGGAAAAAAACAAATAAATCTTCTTATGATATGAGACAAATTCAAACTTTTTTTTACAGTGAATTTTTTAAAACCCATCTATAGAATAGGGATCAAAATACCTATTAACCCTTAAAAAATATTAATTGTCTAGAAAACCTAAAATGAATTTAATGATAGGATTTTTTCGAAGTCTATAATATGTAGTTTTCTAAAATTAATTACTAAACTTAAATGTTATTTTTCATATATTAGAATACAAAATTACATTTAGATTAATAGATTTACTTTAATATTTAATTTTAATCGATTAGAAATTTAAATAATTTAATCTTTATTGAGAAAGTGTTTTATTTATTTTAATTTTGAAAATAATAAAATATGAGGAATTTTTATTATAAAAAAAAATGTGATCATCTATCTTACATGTCTAATATTACTTAATCATAAAAAAAAATTAAATTGTAATACTGAAGATTGTGCACCACTATTCCTAAATATCGATATCCTTAATCAATTAAACAAAATAATTCAATGATATCTCATATTTTTATTATATTTTATTTTATTTTAAAATAATTCGTATTAAAAATATCAATATCCAACATACTAAAGAATTTACCTTTTTTCTAAACCTTTATCCAGTGACTTAAAAGAATCCTATGGAATGATAGTAACTCATCTGCTGCAAATTTGACTTAACAAGATAAGGTGGCAACAAAGTGGGGCACCATTAGCATGTGCCATGTGGGCTGCGTCGCACGTGTGTACTAATTGCAGGTGATTGTGCGAAATTCTACGTCAGCATTACCTTGTAATTCTGTCATTAAAGTTTTGATGATTATTTACCAGCGCGTGGGTTCCATTTAGTCATCTTTGAAGAAAAAAAATTGCAAAGAATAAAAAAATAAAGCGGTATAAGATACTCCCTCCGTTTTTTTTTAAATGTCTCTTTTTTTAAAAGAATTATTTTTTAAGTGTCATTTACAAAGTTCAAGTTATTATTAATTGTATTTTATTAAAATTATTCCTAAATAATTATTATAGAAAGAAAAAAATAAATGTAATATAATAAATAGCTAAGGATATTATAAGTAAAAAGAGAATTATTGTTGAAAAAATAACAATAATGATTAGGTTTTTTGGTATGGGTAAAAAATAAAAAAAATGACATTTAAAAAGAAAAGGAGAGAGGACATACCTAAAATTAAATTTGTTATACAAAAAGAGGAAGCAGAGTGAAGTAGGGTGAAATGGACACTGCATTTTTCAAATCTAAAAATATAAAAAATCACTTTTTCTTTGTTTTTTTTATAAATAAATTTTATTTTGATATTTATTGGATAATTAATGTATCTAATCTATCTATATAATCTAAATATATTATTCAATGAACATAAAAGTCAAAATTTATTTATAAAAAAGAATAGAAGAAGTATATTAATTCTTGCATCCGCAAAAGTCCGAAAAAACAAAAATCAAGTTTTGTCGTGTATTCTCCCACTCCTAATTTGTGTTTTGCCGTCAAAAATCAAGTCTCGGCCTCAAAAAATCACTTTCTTGCTTTAAATACGTCAAATTGGACTTTTTTGCGATTATGGGCCCCTATACGCGTATGGGGAGTGTCATACGTATATGGGGGCGTATGGGGCCAGGCCATACGCGTATGGAGGCAGACGATACGCGCATGGGTAGCAACATGCATGTTTTCAAATTTGGTACGCCTATGAGAAAGTTTGATACGCGTATGTGCAGACAATTCAAAATTAGCCTTTGGTGTATTCATAAACGTTGTAGTCTTGGATGTTAGATTTCATTTCCGCCAGACCCACGTCATTCCGAGTTACAAAGCTCTAGTTATGATCAAAATACCACACGTCTATCATGATGTAAAACATGCTAAAAAATAGACTTTTCCAATTTTTCTGAAAATTCTCTGTGTTCCTTTTCCGACCATATCATTAACTTCCTCCGACCTACAAAACACATTAACCTTCCCAAAAAGATAAAAAAAAATACCAGGAATAATTAAAACATAGATAAATATGAAATTAAAGAAACTGACATATAAACCACTCAAACTATGTGAAATATGCAAATAATCTGCCTACTTTCACCTGTTCAAATGATAATAACTATATCAGAAATGGTGATTGATCACAACCCCAAACTTAGTTTATTGTTTGTCCTCAAGCAACTTTAAGAACAAAGAAATCATGTCACCCCAAATGAAAGAAAAACTTTTCATGTACCACAATACCTCTAAGATCTTCCATGGCTCTCATTTGTTGCTACATTCGGTTTTTGTTGAATTATCGAGGTCGATTGATTGGTCACACCTTCATTTAAACGTATGATTTCACCTATCAGCTCAATTCACACTCTCACCAAATCTCTTCGGTGTTAATATGTTTTATAGTCAAAATTCATGATACGCGATCCCATACCATAGGCTTGAATAAATTCTCTTTTGATGTCAAGGTGCACGTTACACACAGTCTTTGAGGTCTTTATGGTTGTAACGGGGCTAAGGTTAAGGTGGGATAATTTTGGAAAAATAGGCTAAGGTTCAGAGTCAATACGATTGTTATCTTTACTATGCTCATTTTGATGGATTAATGCTGAAATTCTTTCTTGCACTCATCCTTTAGGATCAACTGTTATCGGGGATTCAACTGTTGGATTTGTCTTTATTTTCAATATCCACTGACTTCTCCTTCTTTCAACTGCCCTGATTTTTCAAAATTTTATCTTTTCTTTTTCTTCTCTTTTTTTTAAATCATCAAGTTCCCTCATTTCTACTAACGCTGCACAGCTACCCCAAACTTAAAGGTTGTTATCCTAACAACAATCCCAAACTTAGAATGATCATAGATCTGATAACTCACATAAACACTTTAAACATGGTGGGAAAGTGTTTGGGCCATGGGTTAATATGATGTGGTTTTTAAAACAAACAAATGGGTAAAGGCTAAAATGAGGTTAATAATGGATAATAATAAAAAGGATGGCTAGAAAGGCTCAGGGGTAAAAAAAAGTGTCTAAGTGTGTGTAATCATGCAATCGAAATCAGAAAAGAACATACGCAAGTTCTGAATGATAAAGACATACTTGAATGCTCTTTTGTGATGTACATTGTGTTTGGCTTTTTCTGCTCTCACCATGTTGGGTAGAGCTGGCAACCTCCACGGTACCTCTTGCTCGATGTGGCTTCTCAATCAGTTGTGGTAAACCTGCTCAACTTTCAGTCCAACTCAATTAAACCAATCAGATTATTTAGAAGTATATAAAAAATATTTTGGCGAGTTAACATGTACAAAAGACACACATGCCTTCAGTTTGGGTACTTTTCACAAAACCACTAAAGCTACAATCATCATATTACTAGATGAAAGTAAACAACCAAAAAATAAACCATTTAAAGCAAGCAAAACTCAAAAATTAATATAAAATTGAAACTATAAAATAAAAATTACGAATACTTTCCTTGGGTTGCCTCCCAAGCAGCGCTCGTTTATCGTCATTAGCTTGACGCCTCATTCCCCCTGGGATGGGGGATACTTCAGCTTCCACACCTTGTTGCTTGTCTTTTCCAAAATCAAGAAACCGTCTTTTTTAGAGATATAGACTACTTTGTGCCACAAGTCCTTTCCAACTTCCATATCCTTACCTCGATGTCGCTTTCTCTTCTTTCTCGTGGCTTTTGAAATGGAAATAAAAGTTTTTCCACTCGAGGTTGTTAATGGAGGTGATATCAGTTAAGATGGCCTTCTTGAGACTTTTTCTTATGTTGGCATGTTACTTTGGCCTTTCACAGCTGTCGTGATCATGCCTACTTGATAGTGATTTTCTTTTTCTACCTCTAGCTTCTTGTTTTCAAGAACATTCAAGGTTATTTCATCATTATAAACTTTTAAAGTTAGTGAATCGTGGTCTATGTTGAAATTGCATCGACTTGTCTGCAAGAATGGTCGACTAAGAATGAGAGGTGTCTCTTCATCCTCAGGTATGTCCACGATCACAAAATCAACAGGAAAACTAAATTCCATTATTGTCACCAATACGTCTTCTATTATCCCATATGCATTCTTTGTGGAGTGATCTGCAAATTTTAGATTTATCCATGTATCACAGACCTTTCCAATACTAAGCTTTTGATAGATTGATAATGGCATTATACTCACATTAGCTCCTGAATCAATAAGCACCTTCTTGAAAGTTCTATCTTTTATAGTGCATGGGACTATGACAGATCCAAGACCCTTCTGCTTGATTGGGATTCTCCTACCTAGTGATATTGCACTGCATTTTTCATTAAAGGTTACCGATCCATCTCCTATTGGTCTCTTTTTAAAGATTATCTATTTCATGAATTTTTGGTACATGTGCATTTGCTCGAGTGCTTCAAAGAAAGGCATATTGATCTCTAACTTTTTGAACATTGTGATGAATTTCTCAAAGTCTTCCTCTTTTGGATCCTTCTTTGTCACTCTCTGAGGGTAAGGTAACTTAATCACCGGTTTAGCCTCATTTTTATTTTTCTCTTCAGTTGGCTTTACGGGTGGTATAACTTTTTCTGGTTCTTTTTTATTTTCCCTCACTTCCAGATCTACCTTTATGACATGGTCATGTTTTGTTTCCTTCTCTTCTTCATCTTTAGAAACTTTCTGACTTCTTATTATGACAATATTAACATTCTCATGATGTCTAGGATTTTGTATGGTTGCACTCGGAAGGGTGCCTTGAGCTTGATTTGTGAGTTGTTGTGATATCTAACCCATCTGAACTTCAAGATTTTTGATAGACGCTGTATTGTTCCTAGATTATTTCTTATTTCTTCTTGGAACTGGGAATTTTGAGCTGCCATCTTTTCAATGGCAAGTTCCTAATCGGCCTTTTTGGGTGCTTGTTGTTGTTGTGGTGGGTATTGTTGTTGTTGCTGATTCTAATATTGAATAGGACCCTGTTTTTGAACATTCCCTTGTTGATCTTTCCAGGAGAAATTTGGATGGTTCTTCCATCCCAGATTATAAGTGTTAGAATATGGGTTGTTCTGCTTCATAAAATTTATCTCTTCAATTTGTTATGCGGTTGCAACGTAATGCATGGAAAAATGGGGTCCCTCATAGATCTCACAATTAACAACTTGAACAAGTTGAACTTGGGCCACTTATTGAGTACCTATATTCATTTCCTTAAGTCTTCTCTCAAC
This sequence comes from Lathyrus oleraceus, assembly GCF_024323335.1. NCBI lineage: Eukaryota > Viridiplantae > Streptophyta > Magnoliopsida > Fabales > Fabaceae > Lathyrus > Lathyrus oleraceus. Next base: position 477,650,524 of record NC_066584.1, read on the forward strand.
TTCAGCAGCACCTTGGTCTTCCACCTTCACACTTTGATTAATGAGTTTCAAATTGATCACACCCTCTAGTTTGCTCACACTTCTATCATATAATTCTATATGTTCATTTGCAGCAATTGCTTATACGATCTTCTTGATACCAGTGGCTGTTGTAAAGTTGGATGAACCACCAACAACTGTATCAATTAGTTGTTTGGTCTTCAATTTGAGGCTATTAACAAATATTTGTATTTGTTCAGTCTGATCCAAGTTATGAGTAGGACAAGGAACCGGTAACCTTTTAAATATCTTGTGCACACCACCCAGTGATTCATCCTCCTTTTGCTTAAAATTCATAATATCATATATTTTTTGAATATAAACAGAAGTAGGAAAGTATTCATTCAGAAAAGTTGTTTCCATATGTTCCCAGGTAGTAATATTTCCAATTGATAATGAGTAAAACCATTCTTCAGCATCTTCAGCTAGAGTGAACGAAAACATTCACAATTTTTTCGCTTCTTCAGAGTGCCCATCTATCTTTAAAGTAGTTATCATAGTAAGAGACCTTTGCAGATGTTTATTTGCATCTTCATTTATTTTACCTGTAAAAGGTATCTTCTCAAGTTGATAAATGGTTGTTGGGTACAACTGAAAATTTGGGACATTCACTGGTTGGTTCACTATAGTCAAACGACCCAATGGGGCATTTACTCCTCCATAATCCCCAAGAAGTATTTCTTGTGGTTCATCCTTAATTGAATCTTCTCTCTCTTTGTCAGATTCTATATCTGGGTGCTCAGAAATTTCCACCTTTTTTCTTGTTCGGAATCCAAAATTTCTGCTTTTGAGGCGGCCAACCTTGCTTTCCTAGTTTGTCTGAGTTGAGCATGCAAATTTATTTTTGGTTCTACGTCAAAAGTAAAATCAGTTGAGGATTTTCCTTGCATACAAATATTAGACAAAGATTACTAATAATCAAAAATAGACACAAAATAGAAATAAAACTGAAATTTAAAATTGTAGTTGCAGAGCAATAAATTTTTAACTAAAATAGATATATGAACTCTATAATCTTTTAAACTCTATACGCCTTGGGGGTTTTGGATTGATTGGTTAAGTTATGAAAATAGTTGCAAATAAAGTAAACAAAGTAATTGACGGTTTAGACAAATATGAGTAATATGCTAGGGATAGTGTATGATTCAATTCTGTGACGACTCTGAACTCACAATGCAACAATAGACTTCAGATAATTTATTATCGATTCTTATGAGTGTTTACTCCTAAGTCCTTAGTGAGAAAACATCTAATCATTCAACCTAACTTCTATGTGCATAGAAAAGTACGAATGACATTAAGCATTAATTTATCAAGAATAATCTGGTTCTTATAGGGTATTCCTAGTCCTAGGTAATATCTACTTTAAAATATTCTCAAGCAGATCATAAACAATTTGCGGTCCAGCTTAGTTGTTACTCATAAATCAAAATTCGTTTGTCCGATAGAGCAAGCATTAAAACAGTCAAGAGAATAAATCAAATATGATGAAATAAATTTGTTATTGCAAAGAGAAATTCAAAGTCATTACAAATCTAAATCAGGGACACCCCCTAGCGTTGGGGGGTTTAGCTACTCATAGAAATAAAACAAAACATTACAAAGAAGTAAGATGAAGATGTCTTCAATTGTGAGAATCCTTAAAGATTAAGCTCCACCTTTCTTACCTTGTATTCTTCCACTCCTAATTCATGTTTTTCCATCAAAAAATCAAGTCTCAACCTCAAAAATCACTTTCTAGCTTGAAATACGTTATGGGGTGCGTATGGGGCAAGACCATACGCGTATGGGCAACAACATGGATTTATTCAGATTTGATACGCGTGTGAGAATTTTTGATACGCGTATGGGGAGAAAATTCAGAATTTACCTTTGGTGTCTTCATAAAATGTGTAGCCTTGGATGTTATATTTCATTTGTTGTCAGTCCCATGTCATTCTGAGTTAGGATGCTCTAGTTATGATCAAAATACCACACATCTATCATGATGTAAAACATGCTGAAAAATAGACTTTTCCAATTTTTATGAAAATTCTTCGTGTTCCTTTTCCAACCATATCATTGACTTCCTCCGACCTAAAAAACATGTTAACCTTCCCAAAAAGATCAAAAATACCTGGAATAATTAAAATATAGATAAATACGAAATTAAAGAAATTGGCATATAAACCACTCAAACTATATGAAAAATGCAAATAATTCGCCTGCTTTCACCTGTTAAAATGATAATAACTATAGCATAAAATGGTGACTGATCAGGTACCTTCCACGAAAGCATCCAATAACATGTGAGTTTGACTCTTGAGACCTTTAATTAAATTTTGCATCTGCTCCATATTATTCATATTGTGATTTGGGTATCTGCGTTAAAATGTTGAATCTTTCCCAAGAGTCATAAAGTGACTTAGTTTCATGTTGGTCAAAATTCACAATTTTTGATCAGTGCTTGGTAAACTGAGTAGTAGTGAATAATATTTCTAGGAATTTGTCCTCCAATTCCTTCCAAGTCCGAATTGTTCCATTTGAAAGGTAAAACAACCAATTTTTTGCCATTCCAATCAGTGAGAACTCAAACAACCTCAATTTAACCTGGTCTTCAGTGAAATCAATCGATTTACACATTGAACTTGTTTCATAAAAGCGCTCAAGATGGCCCACGGGTCTCTAACTGCGTTCCCTTCGAATGGATTTTTTCTTAAACCCGAAAGTACATAATTCTTAATATCAAAGTTAGTAGGGTCTGCTGGTACAAACCCTCTCGAAACCTGTCCTTCATCGGTTCTTTTATAGTAATCCCCTATAATTAGGGGTGGTGAAGTTGCCATGATGACTTCCTCTTCAGAGTCAGAAGAACTTGATAATTTCTCTTCTACTACTATTTTGTCGTCCAAAGAGTCTTCTATAACTACTTTTTTGAGCGCACATGTGATTCTTTTAATCTCTGGATTCAATGGTATTAATGTTGGTCCTGAACGACACATACACAAACAAAAAATACAGCAGTAGCACTATGATAAACAAGAAAACAAGACAAAAGTCAATAATACTTATCGTACCTCAAAAAATGAGAGCACGATGCTCACGAAGCGCAATCGCACGCTCGCGAAGCGCAATCGCCCGCTCGTGGGATGTACTTAACAGAGTTGCCACCAGATGTTATTTATTCCAAAAAAGGGAAAAGGAAAATATCGATAAACCCCCTAAAAGAACGACAATGAAATAGTTGTCGTAACAAAATCAGGGTTCAGGAGTCGATTACGCAAAGGAAAAGTATTAGCACCTCTCACATCCGTTGTACTCAATGCGAACGTTTGGTTAGTTTTGCGCGTTAGTGTTAACTTAAAAATGTTAGGCTTCTCAACTTATTAAAAGGAAAAAGGATAGTACAAAAAGGTTTATTTTTTATTAGGGTGTCTGACAAGACTTTAAATCTCGCTCCTACGTATCTCCGGGTGCGATGGAGAACTCAAGGTTACGTAGTTCTGGGTAGAAAATATTTGTTTGTTGGTTGATTTAAGCAAAAATATTTTGTGTCAATCGACGAAAAACATTACTTACCCAAAATAGGTGGGAAGCGTATATTTGCATCACATTGAATGGATTTACAAATCAACATTCACGGAAAAGTGTAACTTATCTCAACTCACACGATTGTGGACGAAATACTGTCTAACATTGTCTCGAGACAAAATACATTTCGTTTATGAAAAAGGTTTGAAAGTTGTGTCAAGAGGTAAAAATGTTTGAATGTGTTTGATGTATTTTTGGGTTGGAAATATAGTATTTATAACTTGCAAGCTTTTACAATTTGAGTCTAATACTCAGACTATGACTGAATTTTACACCTAGTTAGTTCTTTGCTTCCATTTTGTTATGAAAAAGTCAAAGTTGTTAATGGTTAGTCATTTTGGATTTGCTTGAGAAAAGAAACTTGACGTTGGATCAAACTTTTATTTGTAGTTATAAAAAAAAGTTTAAAGTGGTTTTTGGATTTGAAAAATGATTTGAATGTGAAGTCGAATGATTTGAAATAAATGGTGAAGACTTGGTGTTGACCAAAATTTTAAAAATGGAATTTGGTGTTGACGAAGTATTTTGATTGTTTTGAAAGATTTATTTTATATTTTGTTTTTTTTCTATTATCTAATTAATTATTTTATTCTAACTAATGGAAAATAAAATCAAATAATTAAACAATTACAAATAATGGATGGGGATACGCTTGACAATTGGGGAATATAATAAAGCAATTAAAGTATAAGCTATCAAACAAATAAATGTAAACAAACATAAAAAGAAGAGTTCATTGTAAGAAGGCCCAAGAGTAAGCCACGGACCTGAGACAAACTGAAATCAGAAACAACTGAATTTAGCTCTAGACTAACTTAAAGTAGATTCATGTAGAAATCACTATATAAGAAGTCGAGCAACAAAATTTATGCATTTAAACGATTTTCGAAAGTTAAATTGAATTTAAGTTCCGAAAATCGCAATGCAATGAAAGACAGTGACAACCAAAATATTTTACATCGCCATATGAACATGGATAACCTAATTAATTGACTAAACATACTTGAAAACGGTTAATCAAATAATCAAACAAATCCACTTAGTAAAAAAAATTAAATTATAATCAACTAAATAAACAAAAATTTAATCAATTAACTAACTATTAAATAATTAAATTAATAAAAAATAGAAAAAATAATAAAAACAAAATAAAAGGGATACAAATGATTGGACTTGGATGTTAACTTCAAAACCAAACAATAAGCCCAAACCACATAGAATATTAAACCCTAAATAATTAATTAAGAAAGAAAATAAAAAGAAGAAAAAAGACGAAACTAAAAAAAAGAGAAGATAAAGATAGATAAAAAAAAGAAATGTAAAAAGTGTAATCTATAAAATGTATTATAAAATTAAAACAAGAACAAGCAGCATTGCTTCTCACTATTCAATTAAAAAAAAAACTTAACACCAACCTATCAAAATTGTACACGTGGAAGAATTCTTCTTATTTTTTTAAAAAAATATAAATAATAATAATAATAATAATAATAATAATAATTTATCACTGGATACATCAATTTGGACTGACCTATTTATTTTCCAATATTACCCAAAAACGGTCATATAACCAACTTTTTATTAATTAAAAATAAGAAAAAAGACCATGCACTGACAGTGTAAAATATTTTTATAGTGTAAAATATTTTTACACTGTCAACCAATCAGAGACGCGCATCCCGTCAAATCACACATTTAATTTTAAAATACTGGTATAACATGGCAGAACGTTATAATTGTTGGTGCAAAGGTAAAATAAATGATGAACGGAAATATTCTATTAAGAGAATGACGGCTACAAAACATGATAAAATTTACAATGATTACCACCCTATTTATAAGCTAAAACTAGGGTTACTAGAATAGGATAAAATACTAAAATACCCTCTAACAAACTTAGGGGCTAAGAAAATAGTACAACTAATAAATATGAATTACTTCTAATACCATCCCTTAATTCATATTCCATCAAAACTTGTAACACCAATTCCATCCCTTAATCTGAGAAACTGATCAGTCTTGATAGCTTTCGTCAGAACATCTGTCAACTGTTTCTGAGTGCTGCAGTGTACAACTTCTAACACTCCCCTCTGAACTTGATGTCTCAGAAAATGATACTTGGTCTCAATGTGCTTGCTTCTCCCATGCAACACTGGGTTTCTAGCAAGATTGATTGCAGACTTGTTGTCAATCATCAGCTTCAGAGGTTTGTTTACTTTAATCTTCAGATCCTGCAATAGATTCAGAATCCACACAGCTTGACATGCAGTAACAGCACCTGCAATGTATTCAGCTTCACAAGTTGACAACGCCACAACATGTTGCTTCTTGGAACACCAAGAAATGGGACCTTCCAGAAATTTGAATAAGTACCCATACGTACTTCTTCTGTCAACTCTGTCTCCACACCAATCAGAATCTGAATAACTCAGAAGTTCTGACTCATCCTTTCTTCCAGAAGGAAATAATACTCCATACTTCAGAGTTCCCTTGATATACCTCAGAATCCTGACAGCAGCTTGGTAATGGGACCACTTAGGTTTACTCATGAACCTACTAACTATCCCAACTGAATAGCAAATATCAGGTCTGGCATTGCACAAATACGTCAGAGAACCAACCAACTGTTTGAAGGTTGTAGCGTCCACATCCTTTCCATCAGAGTCAGAATCCAGTTTCTGATTTGTATCAGAAGGTGTGACAGCAATCTTACAATTCTTCAGATTAAATCTCTTCAGAATTTCTAATTCATACTTGAGCTGATGCAAAATAATACCTTTCTCAGAGTATCTGAATTCCATCCCTAGAAAGTATATCATTTTTGCCTAGATCAGTCATTTCGAATTCATTCATCAGAACTTTCTTGAACTTTGCTATCTCCTGTTCAGAACTTCCAGTCAGCAGTATATCATCAACATATAAACATACCAGAGTCATATTTCCTTCAGAAGTATGCTGAACATAGACACCGTACTCCATCTCACATTTCTGAAAGCCTTGCTTCTTGAAAAATGAATCAATCTTCTGATTCCAAGCTCTGGGCGCTTGTTTCAATCCATATAGAGAGCTTTGTATAATCTGTACACCATCCCTTCCTGATTCTTTCTCACAAATCCAAGAGGTTGTGACACGTAAACTTCTTCTTCTAATGGACCATTCAGAAATGCAGATTTTACATCTAAATGCATCAGAGGCCAATTCCTGTTAGTAGCTATTGCAATCACCATTCTGATTGTTTCATGTCTTGCTACAGGTGCAAACACTTCAGAGTAATCCAGCCCAGGTTTCTGTAGAAATCCTCTGGCTACCAACCTTGCTTTATGTTTTCCAACTGAACCATCTGGCTTTAACTTCTGCTTGAAAACCCATCTGACGCTGATGGCTTTCTTGTCTTTTGGAAGTTCTGTCAGCTTCCAAGTCTTGTTTCTCTCTATAGCATCAAGTTCTTCTTTCATGGCCTTCAGCCAGAGCTTCTGCTTAAGAGCCTCTTCTGTACTTATGGGTTCAGAGTCTACTAACATGGCACACTGAATAACTTCTCCTTCAGAGTCTACTTCAGTGTCTTGCAGCATGTCAAATTCTGCATATCTTCTAGGGATGTTTCTGATTCTTTGTGGTCTCTGAACTTGTTCAGAGTCTTGAGCTTCAGAGTTTCTAGCTTCAGATGGTTGACTTCCTCCAGAGCTTTGACCATCTTCAGGGGCTGGCATATTTCCAGAGTCTGAATTGCCACCAGAATCTGGATTACCATTAGAGTCTGGGTCATCAGAGTCTGGATCATCAGAGTCACCTTTATCTTCTGAGTCTTCTCCAGAGTCAGAATCACTATCAGAATCAGAATCAACGTCAGAGTTTACTCCAACTTCAGAAATTCTTAACTCTGACCTTTCTTCAGAAGTTCTAACATCATAATCAGATTGAGACTTATCCCAATTCCAAAATTCTGATTCCTTCACAATCACATCTCTGCTGAATTCAATTTTGTTGGTTTCTGGACAATAGAGCTTGTATGCACCTATACTGTAGTACCCTATCAGAATCATCACTTTGCTCCTATCATCCAGCTTCTGTCTTCTGGCTTCTGGAACATGTTTATAGCAAACAGAACCAAACACCTTCAGATGACTAACACTTTGCTTATCTCCAGTCCACTTCTGTATTGGAACTATTTCCTTCAACTTCTTCGTAGGACATCGGTTGAGTACATACGTTGCAGTGGCAACAACTTCTCCCCAGAGCTTCTGAGGAAGTTTCTTCTCCTTTAGCATGCTTCTCACCATATCAAGCAAAGTGCGGTTTCTTCTTTCAGCAAGACCATTGTGTTGAGGGGTATAAGGAGCAGTAACCTCATGCTCAATTCCATTCTCCTCACAGAACTTCTGGAACTCTTTGGAGTTATACTCACCTCCACCGTCAGTTCTAAGAATCTTTAACTTCTGACCACTCTGATTCTCAGCCTTCATTCTGAACTTCTTGAATTCATCAAACACCTCGTGTTTAAACTTAATAAGGGATACCCATGTCATTCTTGTGAATTCATCAACAAATAACACAAAGTATTTATTCCCTCCAATCGATGCTATTGGAAATGGACCACACACATCAGAATGTACAACTCCCAAGGCATGTTTTGCTCTTGGAGCAGTTTCTGACGCAAATGGCAATCGTGGTTGTTTTCCTTCCATGCAAACTTTGCATGACTTTTCAGGCTTCTTGATTGCAGGAATTCCATGTACCAACTTCTTTGAATTCAGATGTTTTAAGCTTCTGAAATTCAAATGACCAAATCTTCTATGCCACAACTCACTCTCCTTCTCAGCACTTGTTGCACTAAGACATTCTGAGTCTGTAGTTCTGACATTCACCTTGAATGTTCTATTCCTTCCCTGTTCTGACTCCATAATCAACTTCTGATTGCAGTCATACAGCTTCAGAAGATTGTCCTTCATGGTAACTGAAAAACCTTTCTCAATTAATTGTCCCACACTCATCAGATTGCTTCTGATGCCAGGTACATACCACACGTTCTGAATCAATGTTGTTTTCCCATTGTTCAGAATCACTCTGACATTTCCCATACCTTCTGCATTAAGATATTTGTCATCAGCACATCTGATCTTTCTCCTCTTTTCAGAGTCAAAGTGAACCAGCCATTTCTTGTTTCTAGTAAGATGATTTGAACAGCCAGTGTCCATATACCACCAGTCTATCAGATCCATATCATCAGATTCAGAGGCCATCAATAGCACAGATTCGTCATCAGAACTTCTGGCTATATTTGCTTCTTCTGATTTTCTCTCCTTGTTTGACCAACAGTCTCTAGCAAAGTGACCAAACTTCTTACAACAGTAACATTGGATCTTCTTCTTGTCATACTTCTCTTTTCCCTTCTGAGCATTCTTTTGTCTATCAGAGGTTGAGCTTTCTGACTTCTGACCACCATCAGATCTTCTCCTGGCTTCTGGCTGCTTCTGATACCTCCTATCAGAAGTTTCTTTCAGAGCCTGCTGCTCTACTTTCCTTTCAGAAGTTCTCTCAGTCAAACACAACTCTTGCGCTTCTAGACTGCTCTGCAGCTCTTCAATTCTCATGATGCTCAGATCTTTGGAATGTTCTATTGCTACCACAATGTAATCAAATTGAAAGGTAAGGGATCTCAATACCTTCTCCATGATTGTTTCTTCAGAAAGAGTTTCTCCACACGCTTTCATCTCATTAGTGATCAGAATCACTCTGGAGATGTATTCAGAAACTTTCTCATTATTCTTCATGTTGAGATTCTCATATTGCTTTCTCAAGGACTGAAGCTTCACCTTCTTCACTGATGCGTCACCACCATAACATCTAACCAGTGTGTCCCACGCAGCCTTTGCTGTCGTTGAATCTGCAATCTTCTCAAACACATTTACATCAACACATTGATGAATGAAGAACAATGCTTTCTGATCCTTCTTCCTTACTTCCTTCTGCGCGTTTTTCTGTTCATCCGTCGCATCTGCTGCTACCGGAACATAACCATCAGTGACAAGATCTAGAACATCTTGAGCACCGAACATTACACGCATTTGGATCATCCAACGATTCCAGTTTTTACCGTCAAATATTGGAAGTTTGGTGTTCATGTTGTCGTTTCCGTTCATCTTTCTACCTTGCACAGTACACTCAGATTTCTCACAGTGTTTCCCAACCCACAAAATTAAAATTCTGATCAGATTTTGTTCAAGATTCAACACGAATCTAAGAATCAAAATCAAACACACAAGACCTCACGTTCACTCGTGTTTCCCAACGAATCCGAACCGGAGCTCTGATACCAATTGTTGGTGCAAAGGTAGAATAAATGATGAACGGAAATATTCTATTAAGAGAATGACGGCTACAAAACATGATAAAAGTTACAATGATTGCTACCCTATTTATAAGCTAAAACTAGGGTTACTAGAATAGGATAAAATACTAAAATACCCTCTAACAAACTTAGGGGCTAAGAAAATAGTACAACTAATAAATATGAATTACTTCTAATAATAATTCTATTGGATAATGATGTAAAAAAAGTTTACCCCGATAATGCACTACCTTTAATCTCATTAAAAATTAATAAAAAATTAAATATGATTATAAAAAATAATTCAAAATTTTTTAAAAAATCAACTATTAGCGGTTACCGCAATTACCAACAAATGCATCAACGTCTCAAAAGTATAAGTGCAATATACAAAACAGAAGCCACATGTATATGTTTACCAAAAACAAAGCACTAGAATGCAATGAAAAAGAAAAAACAGAATAATTTATGTTTTTAGTATCTTCACCAAAAATTTAAGGTTTTTTTGTT